>NC_044025.1:17626250-18260500 GCF_900496995.4 Aquila chrysaetos chrysaetos
TCCCTGATGTTCAAAACATAGTATCATAAGCAAGCTTTAACTTGTGGCACTTGAGAATAATGAGCCTGATTTTCTCAACCCTAATCCTGGACAATTTACCTTAAATAAAAGTAGTATCATTTACCATGGATACTTGAGCCTAATAACAGGTGTTACACTAACAGATGTCAGAACTCAGCCTCCTATGACTATTTTCAATCCACCCATTTTTTATTACACTGACATGGTTTGACATGCCGCAGGGCTCATTTGTGTGGGTTTTTCCCCTCTTTTTTTCCTTTTGCAAGAGTGAGTTTTGACAAATATATAAATAAAATCTAACCCACAACTGTGTATTGGGTTTTGATTTGCTGTTTTTTCTCCCCACCCACCCCTGCCCTAACATTGCAATACATCAAAACTGGCTCTTCCACTTTTTTTATTCCTTTTTAACCTCACGCTCATCAAGAAACAAAAGATTTCTCTTTTGTCCTCTACAAAGGTACAGCATGCTCTTCACATCATTATATTTCCTATAGCTCCCGCTGCAACTCTTAAAACATACAGTCTACATCCAGAAATGTAACAGAAGATTCACCTCTCAGGAATCTGACAAAATTGCAGTTTAAATTTGTAATAAAGAGAGCCCCTATGGAAAAGAAATCCTATAAAATGGGGGGGGGGGGGTGGGGTGGGGGGAGGGGGGCGGGAAGAAGTAGAATACAAGAATGGTTACTCTAAAAACCTGTAAAACATATTAGCGAAAACTTCAAATCTACAGAATTCCATAGCAGGGATATGATTTGTGACTGCAGTCTACAGAACATTTTTGTGAGGAAACTATTCAAGTTATAATTTGAAACATATAATACAGAAACTAACACGCTAGTTTTCTACTGACCTATTTAGCTTTGGAGTCTTAGGTAATTCCCAGGGAAGGTGGATAAGTGTCAGCTAATTACAAAAAGCTGGCGCTCTGTACCTGCCAAGTTAATTATTCTGACATAAATGCCATTATTTTTCCCCTTGTCCACTGCAGAAGGAAAGTGTCAAGTTTGAGAAGGGCATTTTTAGTAAGCATACCTCTTCTGTTTGTAAGAAGCTGATTATGAATTACGTTTGCACAGATTCAGTCTCATGTTTTGCTATTCTTTTAAACTTCATGCAGCTTTGGCAAGTACATCTCAGCTGTACTTTTCAATCACATTTATATTCCAGCCTTGTCCTTCTGTTGACTAAGAATTACCCTAAGAGACAACCTATGCTAAGAATGTCTGGGTAGACTTATAAATCACATTTCAACTCTGTTGTACTTCAGTCCAGACCCACTGGAATCCATACACACAATCTTCATCTTCACTCAAATCTCAAGGTGGGCTTGCAATGATAATCTCCTGGGAAGCAAGCCTGAGGTGCCTGTGTCCCATCACATAACCCAGCCACTTTACTGACCGGGTACATCCATTACCTAACTAGTAGGTATTCTTCAAGTGTACTGTAACCTTCCTTATGACTATCTTCACTACTACATAATTAGCAGGGCCTGGATGGTTTCTCCAGGAATATATATATTGAATGTATTGATCACTGAATCACACAAAAACCTGTGCCTACATTTGAGGCTAGTAGAAAGTAGAAAATGTGATGTTCTGGTAATAAATTGTTGGCAGAAAAATACTTCATTCTGCCTGTAGACCTAAATACAACATAGAAAAAGAAAATGCAATCCCAAACTAAGTAGCTTCCCCTTAGCATCTAGTGTATCAGGCGGTATCTTGAAATTGGTCAAGTCCTTGGTAGCGAGATCACATTGAAGGCATGGATCTGCCAGGGCAGAGATAGCAGAAAGAACCCACTCTACACAAATCAACTGTTAGCTCAAAAATCCCAAAGGGTCAGGGGATAGTTGGGTATCGCAGATCAGGTACCACCACACTAGGAGCTGTATGGATAGGGAGCAAGACAACCACCTGCAAGGGGCTTTAAACTTAACAGACAGCCACATGTGATATAAAACTCCAAGGCCTCTAAAATCCCCAAATCCAGGTTCATTTATTACAGTTTATTACATCATAATCTCTTTTGTTAACATACAGCCTACATATTGAAACTGAAGTGCTTATTAAGATAACTTTTTAAAACATAACTGTGGTTGGAATAATAACCTTTTTCTTAAATTCAGAAATAAGGTTATTTTTGTCACCAATTATCCACTTACTTCTTTATCTCAACTTCACGCAAGGCAGCTTTTGCAGTCCCTCTCTCAATAAACATTCTAGCAAATCTACTCTTACACAATTAGCTTTGTGTGAGTGAACTAATATAGTATATTATTTTAAAACAGAGTCTTTTCCCCCATGATGCTGGAAGGCCTTTGGCTCACCAACTCCAGAAAAATTTGTCTTTCTTGAATTTCAGTGATCAGAAGTGCTCACAATATTCATAATTAATATTCTCTTCTATACATTGTACAATTTTATTTCTTGAACAGAACCAGAGATCTTTCATTTTATGCATTCCTACAATATATTTGCTCTCCTTAGAGTAGCATTACTTTCGTTACTTAGAATAACTCTGCAAATCAATAAAAGTACACAGGTTTTCCCTCTCATCTATTTCAAGCTGAGCGGCCAGGACCCAGAATAAATTCGTGTTAGCTCTCAATTCCATGACCTTCTACTTTGTACTTTTAAATTTCATTTCATTTCTATTACTTGAGTTCCCAAGGTCTTCCAATTCTGCCTGCTTGGTATTCCAACCCTTCTCAGTACTGGTCATGTTTTCCAACTCTCTGCTATCAAGTTTCACTACCACACTTCTAATTTTGGGCTAAACAAATCAGAGAAAGGTAAGTGCAACAATGGGAAAAGCAGTGAAGAAGTGTGAAGAGCCAGCCCAAAGTCCAACAATCCATCAGTGGCAAAGCTGGAACAATACAGGTCCCCCAGTTCCTAGCCTTGTATTTTCTTTATCACCTAACACTGCACTTCTGATCAGGTGTGAGGAGGAACTCATAGGCTCAGAAAGGTGATGTACTCAATAACTGAAAAATTGTCTCTTCAGTGGATCGTATCAGGGAATGGTAGTCTATGACCAACCTGGGAAATCTAATATCTAACCTAATCTACTTATATATGACTACTCATGCTGCTGATAGTTACATATAACTATTTATCCACAGTAAGTCTGAGAAACGTATACACACAGATGATGACATTTCATGCCTTACTTCTTAGGCATGCACAGTCTCAAAGCATCTCCAGGCATATAATGCATGGGGGTTTTAACATGATAGCCTGAACTGGAACTCTGTAAGCAATAACATTTAGAGAAACAGCTTAGTTAATGCTCAGAACATGGTCTGGCAGCCTGCCATGCATAAACATGCACTGAAACCAGAGTTCATGCCAAGATTCTTAGCTTTCAACTTCATAGAAATTCCTTGTATGGTTTATACTAGATCCTCCAAGTTAATTTCACTTTTTTCTTCCTTTTTGCAGTTTAATCCATAGCTAGTTGAACTTATTACCTTTTTATATATAAGCATTAATAATGTAATAGACATAACTCCAAGTAGAAGTAATAGAATTAGTCTGCTCATATAATTTTGATTAAAAAGACAGGCCTAACACTAAGTGGACACTTACACTATGCCTTCTGTGCCAAGCCTCTATGAACACAATGAGATGCTGCAGTGTGACCTATTACAATAATGTGTATGGCTATTCACATTATAAATGCTTTCTAAGACTCATAAGAATTCACTTCACATTCAGGTGTCGAATTTGTGCTTGAGCTCCTCTTAAGCCAAGGGATCTCTTTCGATAGATTTGATCGAAAGATCGAGGCCTTAACATTTGTTTTTGTAATATCAAAAAGTATAATTTGACTCTCATATCCCTGATGTCTGCTTTTCCAGGCCTCAAATCTGTACAAAGGAAATAGCTGCAGTTCCTTCCTACAGACTCCAGCTTTATTACTAGAAAAAGAAAAAAGTAAGCGTTATACTGATTTAGGTTTTATTTTTTAGATACTTACTAAACTAGACCTAGTCAGTTACTCAAGTATGTATCAAGCCACTTTCAATATATGGATTAGGTGAATAGTAAATTCCATATTACCACAGACCCTGAGCTCTGTCCTTTCTTTTTTACAGCTTCAACACACAGTTGTGAGGAAGAGAAATACTGTTATCCCCAACTATAAAAATGGGACTTAAGACAGAGCTAAGATTTTGTCATTGGTCACACAGAAAACCCATGGCAGACAAGGAAAAAGGAGTGGAAGACAAATAGGAATATCAAATTCAGATTGTAACAAAAGCTTATGAATATATCAGACATTACACCATTATTGATACTGGACAGCTGGACAATATACAAGATTTTCAATAGCATGTGCTTCACAACAGACCAGTCACATTGGTCTTACTATTCATTTACAGGCTCTGCTTGTTTTTAAAAATGGAGCACTTGAATATTCTACAAATTGTGTTCATATCATGTGAAAAGATTGTATTGTAAAGTATTGTTTTAAACAGATCCCTTGAGGCCTTTTGAAAATGTTGACAGGTCATCATTTCACACTATTAAATTCAGTCAGACTTAAAAATTTAACCTGATTAGGCTTCAAATGAGGTCTACTTCTGTGCTGTCTTTTCACAGAAGAAAAGTAATGACTGCTGGGCCATTAAGTGCAACTACCATGCTGTCTTTGCCCAAAAGAAATATGGGTCATACTAAAAAAAACGATCAATAGCTGTCTTCTCAAATCAGGCCATATTGGACATAGCTCAATAAGGCTGACCAACCAATTGATTTTGAAAAGAATAACTAAAAAAGTTGAGAGAAGCCCAATTTAAAACTTTATATTCAATTATATATCATCTGTAAAAATCCACACAGTACTGCAACATTTTAACAGATTTATACACACATGTGTGCGCAGATGTTTATGCTGCATGCATGTACAAAGTGGCCACACCCAAAACAGTCAAATCTTAGCTCCATACGTGACAGTGTTTCTCCTACTCTACATGAGGACACAGTTATGTAAATAATTGTGCAATTTTATTTATATAACATAAAATTCAGAAAGCTATTAAATGTAATTATGATAATTACTGCAACCTTGCTTCTGCTGATTTACAGGGAATGAACTAGGTCATTTGCTCTGTAGTAGCTGTAGTGTCAGACCCAAGAAGGTTTTAACTGAAACACCACTTCTATGCTCCACCTCCCATGCAAAGTCCACACCCACTCATCTAGCAATGATGTATATATAGTTACAGTTTGGGAATGAAGGGAAGATGAGGAGACAGTTTCCCTACAATTCAACAATTATGAATGAAATGCTAGCCTACCCCATACATAGCAGTTCATACTGTTATGCTGCATCTCACCAGGCAGTCTTTTAACAAATGTTTTAACAATCTATCCCCAACAACACGCCATGAAGCAAGGACCACATTTCTTCTAATGACATCTCAGTATGCACAAAGCGTGCTGTTTCTACTGTACCTACTACATTGGCAGCAACTCTACCTATGCATGTCTTCATCTGTGGACACAGAACCCCTCACAGAAGATTACGATGCAATAAATCGCTTTGCTTGAAGCTTGAAGTTATTAAGAGCTTAATTACATATGCAAGTTTGTTTTTTTTTTTAAAAAGCTAGGTAGGAGATGATTAGCAGTTTCTGTTAATTTGCCCCATAAAAGTTTTCATGGATAATCATATGTATTCGTAACATGCTAGTTTTGAAGTAATTAAATAGAAAAATTAAGATGGCTGGGAAGAAAGATACCTAAACTTTGTGTGAACTTTATACTATTTGCTTTTGCTTGGCAGAGGACTGGTTAAGAGGGTTTTTTTTCCATAAAATGATTCTTCCTATAGAAAAGAGTTCTGAGGCTTTATGGGTTTTGTTAGCATTTTCAGAAAGTCTAAAACCACATTTTCAGGTGTGAAACCTTAAAACATGAAAGAGGTAATCTTTACAAACACCTTCTACAGGAAGAGGAATAATTTGTCTGACAATTGCACTTGTTAGATCAGGGAAAGGGGACGAGAAGACAAGTTGCAATGACTCCAGGCTTCAAAAAAGAATAACAGCATAAAATTAAATAAAAACTTTAAGGTCAAGGACTGTGATTAATACAAGGCCTCAATTTGGAAGGAGACTGTTGAAAGATGTCCCTTGCTATAAATCTGTCCCTAGTTAAAAGTGTTTTCAAATTAATTTGGCAGTCCATTCAATTTACCATTTTCAAATGCTGCTGAATTCTCACATCAAGTTGGATGTAGAAATTAACAAGTAAAACCCTTAACCTGCATTCCCCAGGAGACTAAACCAGATATTAACAAAGATTCCCTTGGAGCCTGGTAAAAATCTATAAATCCGTATTAACTTAATAAAGTTTATTAATAAAGTCCCCTTAATAAAATAGTAATTACTGTACAAGCATAGGCTTTTCCAGACACCTATTATACAAGAACTTCAACAGTACCAGTAGGTAGATGTCATCACAGTGACTGCACACAAATATACATTCTGACATATCTGTTGACACCATTGTTAAGGCCATACTTTGTTATATTGAGATTCAGAGCAGCATGATTTCTCAGACACAGAGATGACCACAATTACAGAAAAACGTAGAGAGAATGAGCTAGGCAGAGGCAGGTCACATTTAACTGTAATACTTTGACTTCCTCTGCCACAGTAAGATACAGTGTTAAGACCACAGAGACAAACATATAGCATTAAAGTTTAACATGTTAATATGTTAACAAAACACCAGAGCTTCCTAAACAAACAAAAATTCTTACAGAATAGTACTAGCAGAACTGCTAGCCAGCTCTACTCTTCCCTTTCCTAGAGTCACACTGCAGCCACAGTGCACAAATCCCATGCAATAAGGAACACTTAACCTCAATGTGCTCGTGATTTAACAGTAATGTTTCCCTTATCCAGTCTCGGGCTGACTGAAGCAGGGTTTTCCCTGTGTGCTCCCAGAAAGCTTTTTCAGCGTATAGACAACAGAAACAAAAGGAGCTCCGTAAATATTCCATTTAACATAAATGTTGCATTTCTCTTTCTCCAGTCATTGACTTAATACACACAATTGTATTCAAACTAGGGGTATTCAAGAATTAATTTTAAGCTTAAGAAAATGATTTGTTTTGTACAGATACATGTCATAACGCATCCTGAAGTTACCCCTATTTTCCAGACTGAAAAAAGACCTGAACCAAAGCTCTGCTTCCTCTAACCCTATACCAGCATCAAAGATCTCCATGAGCAGAATTGACAATAAAATGTTTTCCACCAAATCTGCAGGCAAAAAAAGCTTCACTGTTTACCACCTTGTGGCTTGAACTGGTAAATATTCCCTTCTTACACACACACTGTTTCATCGTTTTACAGTTAACTAGCCTCTTAAGCAGCAGGCACAGAAACTTCGCTCAAAGTTCCTCCCCAAAGGAAAATTGAAGACCATATGATTTCAGTGAGACTGACACCGAGCCCAAGCTGCCCCAATCGATGGGGTAATCAAGAATGCCAGGACTGTCTGTCCAGCTTCCAAACAGCTCTGAACATCCTTCCTACAAGCAGCAACCGGTTGCCCAAGCTGCATCTCTCTTCTACCCACAGCTTCTAAAAGCCAGCAGCCACCCATCGAGAGGATGCTACGGTCAAATGGAACGAACAAGAAGTACGCAGTAAACGAAGAAGTACTTACATCCCTGAATTTGTTCCAGTACTTGTCTCTATCGTACTGCGAAACGGTGCTCAGCCATTTGTCGTTGTCCAGGAAATTGCCATGATTGCTATTACTCGTGATGATTTCAGGATGCCGGCTCTCCACTTGCAGGAAGCACCAGGCAGCGATTACCAGCACCCCCGACATCTGCAAGGAGAGGAGAGGAGCGGAGGGGAGCGGAGCGGAGCGGCGAGGCGGCGGCAGCGGGCGCGGAGGGCGGCAGCGGCCGCGGGGGCGGCTTTCTCGGGCGGGGAAGTTTGAGGGGACCCAAGTTCGGGCTCGTCTCCCCTCACGCCCCTCGCCAACTTCTGGCTGCGGAGCTGTCAGGTGCGCTGAGACCCACCCCACCCGCCCAGCCTGGAGGGGCGGGGAACGACAGTCATAATGATAATAAAAATAAAACGGGTCACCTGGGACCGGGCAGAGACACCAGCCAGGGGAAAATACAGCGTTACGAAACCCCAGTAAAGCCTCCCGCGGGAGCAGCCAGCGCTGGCTCCACGAACTTTGGCTGACAGGGCGGAGAGGAAGCCCCTACCTCCGGGCAGTGCCGCCGGCCGGGGCTCCGAGCACCGTACGCTCTTCCTCCTCCTCCTTCTCCTCCCCTTTGTGCGGCTGCCGCTGCTCGGGCGGCGGGTCGGAGAACCGGCGAGCCCCGAGTAGACGCCGTCAGCGGCTCCGGCTGTGTGTGCGTGTGTGTGTGTGGTGGCGGGGCGTACGCGGGCCAGCAGCCGAGGTCTGGCGCCATCTACCCGCCGAGCGGCGGCGGCGGCGGCAGCGCGGGGGCGGAGCGCGGTTTCGCGGGCAGCGCCCGCCTGAGGTAAAGGGCGAGGCGAGGGGCCGCTCGCGCGCCCAACGGTCGCCGTAACGGTCGGTGTCTCGGGGACGTGCTGAAAGGGCTGCGGAGCCAAGGGCGGGGCAGCCGGGGAGGATGGAGGGCTGTGAGGAAAGCTGGGGATAGCTTCTTCAGAGGGGTCGGCAATCAAGTCTTCACTGCTGCTGCACTCCGGAGAGTTACAGAGCCATAAAACTGGCCTTAAAAATGTAACTGCCCCCCGCCAACAAATGCCAGCTTTTGTAAGCCCTGGGTAGGATATGACTGTCTTGAGTCAATGGTTTTACAATTTACAAAAGTAATGACGTTTCAAAGGCACAGGAGTCATCCCAGGCTTCTTAATTTCTTTTGACAAGGAGCTCCCCTCCCTTGGTGAACACACCCCACACCGTGAAGAGGGTTGCGCTCCCACACCACATAACCAAGTAGGGACTGCCCAGGCCATCAGAAGGGTGTGGGGAAAAGCCATCTTCCATTTTTGAAAATGGGAAGGAGACAGATGAGGGGAGCTACATACTGGTCTAGGAACTAGGGTGAAAACTGGAGACCTTCTCCAGCAAGAAAGGAGAAAGCTCTCCATTGTCAACTGAGGAGGTGGGAAAGAGGACTGGGTGATTTCCTACGTCAGGATTTGGGTGATTGTTGCTGTATACATCCCCGAAGACCGTGAGCAAGGCACTCCTCCTCCTCCTCTTACTTCTGAGCATTTTGAGGGACAGGAAAGCAGGAAATTTCACATCCAAAACCAATTTTTAAAATATGGAGGGGAGGCTCTCATTAAGGGTCTCATTCTCTGCACCTGGATGGAGGAGAGAACTTATCCCCTGCTGATTAATATGATGCCCAAAAATGAGGACGTATACTTTTGCCAATCATTTTAAATACAGCTGTGAGTAGTGTTCCATATGATGTTTTTCAAATATGGTTCATTAAACTGTCTTGTAAATAGTGCCTTTTCTCTCCAAGAAAACTATCAACAGGGTTAATTCTACTTTGTCCAGACAGACACATTAGGCATTTCTTTAGTAATGCAGAAAGGGTCACGTTTATTTGTTTTTTACTGCTGTGTCTGAGCACTGAACTCAGTATACAGTTCTATTCCTAGATCTAATTTTAAATAGAGTTCCTAAATACCAAGTAACCACAATAAAAGCCTCTGGGACTGAAAAAAAAAATGAGGTTTTATTAATTTTAACAGCAGAGAACAAGCACATACACACAAAAGTACCCCACATTGGAGTCTCCCCTTGGTGCGCATAGAATCTAACAAAAGCTACATGCCTGCAGGAGGGCAAAGTATAACCTAATAAAAGCAACAACTAGAAGAAATCTAAACCAAAACCCTGCAGATCTGGATGTAAATCCATATCCAAACACCTTGCTCCACCTTCACTCCTATACTGGACTATACCATTCTTCTGATAGCAGTCCAGGGTAAGTATTCCTCTCAAATATCTCTCTGTTTTGCACAGACATTCCTATAAAACTGTTAGTTTCAGTGACAGATAAGGTTTATATAACTTCTACCTGGCAGGGTGAACACAAGCTTTCTCCTTTCTTAGTCAGATTAACAGAGTACTGTGCAGTTTATTCTGTATGGGCCTTTTCTGTAAGGCTTTTAACAACAGAGAATTTGTCTTCTCTGCACAGACATTAAAGATCTTGCACCATCTTAAATCTTATGGTTAAGAGATTTCCCCAGTGAGCTTACAGAAATCTATTGTCATTCAGCTATATACAGTTCCATTTGACTCGTGTTTCACCCCAGACATTGCTGCATTTCAGCACCGTCATACACAAAAGACATTACCTGCTACACATTTGAGGATTTTTATGCACATGGAACTACACCAGTGCTTACCAGTTTTGCATAGTTACTACTTTCTTGATCCCACTGCAGGTCAGATCAATTTAATCCTCCCTTGACCATTTCTCCAAGTCATGAATTGCCAGGCCAGGCTGGTAAGGAGCAGTGGAACATTGTTTCCACCCAAACTTGTAGGCATTCTACCCATTATATATTTATAGCAGCAGCTAGTTCATCCCTGTAAAACACACTTGTTAGCACAGCACACCAGGCTCAATCCTTCAGCGACTTCAGTACGGTTGACTTCACTTAGTATGAAGCAGGCTGATACGCTTGCAAGTCAAAGACCTGAATGATAAATTACAGAAACATTGTATATAAAGTGAGTAATTACATTCTTACTTGTAGCATTTGTGTCAGAAATGTGTCTTCATTTAATTACTTCATAATCCCATATTCAAAACATGGCTAATCTTTCTTGATCCAGCAAAACACAGGCTTCCTGTTTAATTCTGATAGCAATCTCTATCACTCAGCAGCTGCAGCATTTCACCTCCGCACTGTTTATCATCCATGACTAGAATTGAAACACCCTTGTCAGCTGGTTTTTATCTCTGGACAGTGCTATAATTGCCTCTAATCCTGATCCAAGAATATAATATTAGAGATCTCTCTATAGTGAATGATTCAACTCTTCAGTATTTTGGATGTAAAAATTTCTTTTGTTCCAAGTTAGAAGAACTACTGAAGAGTTAAAAACCATTTTTATCATGCTTGAAGCTGTAAAAAGTGCCACGGTATTGATTTGGGATATTATTTGATAATTATCATCAACTGTATAAATCATTTGATCAGAAGTTCTAATTACAACCATGCCCTGCCAGCTTCTCTATGCTGTAGCCTGTCCAGGTTCATTCTGGAAGCAGAACCTTCTGGTGCAGAAAGCATTTCACACACACAAGGATCAAGGGCCAAATCTCATCTCCAGCTAAATTCCCCATGCAGAGGAATGTTATAGTTGTCTTAATAGGGCACTTTGGGACTTTGAGTTAATAGAGAAAGCCTTCAGCACCAGTCTTGCAGGCAACATAACTGCAACACGTTAACTTCCCGCTAGACCAAAACAACAATGCCTGGAAACCAAGTCAGCCACTCCTGTTTTTTCTAAAGCTACACTGAACTTGCCCCACATCATAGCCAGTAGCCAGCAGCTGTGTACCCAGTAGGGTAAAGCTGGTAGAAATAGCACATAAACGTTGTCATGTAAAGGATTTTATTTCCCCCAGTTATACTTACATGGCAGCAAGACTCACTTTTTCACCTTCTTGATTGCTTCCATAGTTCTTGAGGCAGTGGCTGCAGCCTTTGTAGTAAAGCCTTGAAAATCTTCTGTGGACTTTTATTGATGGTTTTTCCCCTCCTCTTGTGAGGCACAATTCTACTGACTTCATTTTTTTTAAACATTCACTCAGGAAAGAAAATCTTTACAGTAACAAATGTTTAAAGTGCATTTCTGTACTTTACTGTGTACCAGAGTCCTTCACTGCTGGATTAGGAAAATTCAATTCTTGTAATTTAGCTGGATTTAAAAATATGTCACTAAAAAGGTACATGCAGTGGGACAGACCTTTATTTAACATCCCTTTTGTATCTTCCATATACTGTTGTATCCTTTTAATAGACAGGGGTTTTATTTCCTCCCATGATTCTCAGAACTGCAGATTCAGCTTTGTTAGCTTTGCTGGGCAATTGTGCAGAAAAAAACCTAGTTTAACTTGTGCAATAAGTGATTGTTGGCTTATACAAAGTTCCTGAGACATTGTGCATTTTACAACAGACTGTAATTCCTCTTCTTGAAAAATACTACAAATACAGGTTCTGATTTGACCTCTTTATTCATCTCTGCTCCTGGCCTCTTCTCTATATAAGACAGCCATACTTTATTGCAACAGTGTCTGGAATTTTGCAAGAATTTGCTAAATGCTTGCAACCAGAAATGCTGTAAGTGTGTCACATGGCAGGAAAATTATGGATTTCTAGCAGGCAAAGTGGCACCAGCTATTTTTGAGACATTGCAGTTGGTGCAATCCCCTGTGTTCTCGTCCTTCTGAAGCACTTAACCCCTATGTCAGTGATTTCAGGTGTAAGAGAAAACATCCATTGACCTGGAAAGATCCTACAACATGTTCTGCAATCTATTTGCTAGCATATATTAGTTGTAATATACCAGATTAAAGCGAATTGAAATACTGGCAAGTCCTGGGCAAAGTAAAATCTGAACACAGTTTGTGGTAGAGAGGTATAAGAACCAAAATAACTCAAGCAAAAGAACAGTAAAAAACAATGAATAAATAGACGTATCACCTACAGAAGTTGGAGGTGGATTTCAGGACTGAGGTTTTCCCACCTTGCAAAGCTATCTTGCCCACAGGTGTCTAGAAGAGAAAATAGTAAAATACATTTAAAATTGAAAAGACTTGTGTTCAGATAAAACGCATAATCAAATACAAGGTTACATTTAAGCTATTCATGATGCTTAACTTTTGCTTTCTGAGGCTAATCCTCAATTTCCTCTGTCATCAGGAAAAAGAAACAAGTCCTGAATGATGCTGCAGAACAGAAGTCTATTCTAGCCACTGTGGCTTGTTTACTGAAGGATGTTATTGACTCCAGAAACAGCCTACAAAACCAGAGGCACACTAGGTAAAAGCTAGACCTTGTGATTACTGTCCGAAGGACCTGCAGACTAACATAAAAAAAAAACAACTTTACCCACATGAATCAGTCTATTCGGGTCATATCAGAACATTCATCAATTTAAAGACCAAGTGTTTAATGGGAAGATAATCCCTGCATATTTGACAAATGGTTTCACTTTCTTATCTTTCTAGTGGGTATAGTGATCATGACAAAAGTAATTTTATGGTATTTCACAAAGTATCTTGTAAAATGGCAACCTTATTTTATAGTGGCTTTTATTACTACTGGAACTTTTACTAGGAATTGCATCACAAAAATCGGTTAACGTAAATATTGCAGTGAAGAGCTCTCACCATTTAATGCCAGAGTTAACTCTGCCAATGCAGACTTCATTTTCAGATGGAAAAGGTCATTAGAATTAAATTTGTCCTCAGACTTCATACTTAGTGGGGATGAAACACTGGTACGAAGTTTTGTAGCTCTGTTCAGCATATCATCCCAAGATTTGCCACTGTCAAGCATTCTTAGAGAGTTGCCTTACGCCCTCTCTATAATATATGAACAGAAACAGAGATTTGGAGATTAACATGTAGAATATTAAATGGGTTTGTTCAATCTTTACCACAGTAAGACCCGGTTTTGAACATCCGTGAGACACCACAGCACCAAAGAGTAATCAGTAACAACCATTTATATTAACAGTCAGATTTCAGAAATTAAATTTGCATGGAAGATGGAGCATTATTAATGGCTGAACTACAAAAATTAAATTTGCATTCATATAAATGTTAAAGAAGTCTCAAGTGTGCTTGTTCTTTCCCCATGTTATCCTTTTCTTCTTTTTAAACTTCCTCAATTTTCCCCATTTTTACTACTCTTTTTTTTTCTTTTCTCTCTAACATGACCTTATGCAGTCTTCTCATTTTGAGCTCTTTGTGGTTCTTAATGATATTTCTTCCATTCTTCCCTTTTTCCTTTCATTTACTTCACTCTTCCCATCCCCCTTTTCTCTTGCTCATATAAACACATACTAAGATCCTTACAAAAGCAGGAGCTTTCCTGGAGATTATGGAGCCATTCTGGAAGCAGTGCTGCCTGATGGACAAAGAGTCCCAAAACATCTTGCAGCTTCAGAGGCCAGGCTTGGCATCAGCCCAGTTACATATGGTTAACATCAGATTTGAATTTGCTGAGTAGCGTGAAAACAACCAAGAACTGGGGATTTATTGTACCAAACAATCTTCTGGCTCTCACTAAACCCCCTTTTCATTAAAGAAAATAAAACAAAAGTATTGATGTCTACAGATGAGGACAATAAAGATGAGCCACAGAGGAGCCGTAATGGTTTGCATACTCATAAACCCTTCTCAGTCTTTGCGGCTTCAGTGTTTTCCTATGGGGGATAATGTTAAGAATGTGCTAGAATGCAATACTCTCAGATAATGTAAAAAAACAATTTTCTTTCTCCCTGCCGCTACATTTTAGGCATGAAGCTTAAGCTCTCTAGGGAAGCTGATGATTCTCTTTGCCAATAAGTTGAACCCTTACAGAAAACCAAATGCTATTTTACACAAACACCGAATCCCTTGAAATCAGTGTGCTTAAGATGACGAATGTGGGTAGGGAGGGAAGAGAGGCATTAGGTGTGGCAATAGCTGAAAGAGAGGTAAAAGGTGTAATATAGGGTCAGCATCTGTCTGCTAGCACCCAGGGTAGCTGTAAGAAATTTGAGGAATGTAGACCATATGTCCTAGGTATGGCACAAGGGTTCTAAACACCTGACTCAGAGTCAGCTTCAGGCCTTGGGATGCTGAAGGTGACTGACCAAAATTTGGCCATTGGCTCAGATCTGCTACAAGCCTGTATCGCTGTATCTACCCCAGAACAGTCATTGCTTGAGCATGGCAGAGGCAGGCCTTGATCCAGCTAAACAGTTCTGCTGCTATAAACAATCAGTTCAGTCAAGTGTACTTTAAGCAGGTCCTTGCACCAGGGACAGTATTCTGCAAAGGACCATGTGGTGGTCAGAAAATGAACAGAAATTTAAAAAGAATTCTGAACATCTTCCTCTGTTTTACGCAATTACCGCATTGTCTATGATAACAGGATTATAAACACAAAGAAAAATAACCTCCAAACCCATATAATATTCTTAGGGTCAGGAATTCTAAAGGGGGAAAATGCCTTACCGACAGTGACAGTCTCTAGAAATGTGGAGGACGCAAAACTTCACCTTGTGTCAGCAAGCATGGAGACTGGCAGAAAGGCAGGCAGAGAGACAGTAGCTTTGTTTCTCACAGTAAGTGATTCTGAAGTGCTTGATGTGTTTTCAGTTAACTCTGGCCAAATTTGAAACTGTATTAAAGGAATCTAAGTACTACTTCACTCTGCATAGAAATGAAAGACAAGTGTTAAGTTTTTAAATTCAGAGTATAAAAAGAATAGAAGAATTTGCCCACGTTCTAATGCAGCTCAAGGTCTTGAAATTCCAAGGCGTGTGGGAGGAAATGAATCCACCAAGGGAGGAGGAGACCAGCTCACAAGTGGGAACAAAGCTCTGGCAGAGAAACTGCAGAAGACCCAGAATTCACCCCAGACAAAGCAATCAGAATCTGCCAAGTAAAATTCGTGCTACAGTGAAATTTATGAAAGGTGGGCAGTGCTTTGATTCCATAGGGAGTAGAAATAATCTGCTAATATTTCAAGAAAGTATGCCTGGGGCCAGGAATATATACAGAACTAAATGTCAAAGTCCACACAAAAAGCAGTACATGGGGGGGTACACTGTGCCATATATTTGAACCAAAATTTAGCCGATGCCTGGAAAGAAATGCAATAATGGCAAAGGCATACATAATTTCACATGCCCTAGAAGAGTATGTGCTGCATCAAAAACCATGACAGTGTCATTAGCAGCTCAGAAAAATTCTTCATAGGAGCAGCGCATAACACTGAAGCAGAAGATGGACTATCTGCCTGAGAGGAACTGAGATGTATTAATTTTAGGTTGGATTTTGGTGCACAAGCCAATGGAATGCCAAAAATAGTATTCTTAGGAGAAAGAAAATAAAACGAAAACAAAACCAAACAGAATAAGCTAAGTGACTGTGGCTCGGAGCATTTTAGTGGGGAGCTCACACATTCTCTTAAGAGGGTTAATCAAATCTACAGGGACGTGAATTTGAGAAAAGCTACAGATTACATTTGCTTCAAGGGAAAATAAGCCTATTGTTTGATTCCTGCTTTTGATGATGTCAAGTCACTGGAAAAGCAAGGAATTCAAAATAAGTAAGGAGGATATGTGAGTCTATCCAGGGGACAGAGGAGGTATTTCAGAACACAGAAGAATCCTAGGAAAGTTCCTCTCACTTTAAGGCAGAGATTTAAAAAAAGGACAAAATGAAAAGCAACGAGATGCAGTGCTCATTGCTTTATCCCAAGGGAAGTATTCCCTTGAGATGGGAAAAAGTAGAACCTTTTCCTCATGATTAGACTCAAAGGAACTAACCCCATAAACTGGAAGTGTTTTTCACCAAGGGACAGAAGTCCTTGAAACAATACACCTTTCTTCTTTGTGCATCATCAGGCTCTGAAAAGGGTCTGTAGGGAGGGAAACAAAATATAAGCAGACAAGAAGACTTCTGAGAGTCTTTGCAGATTGATTAGGTGGCTTCTTGAAGTCTTCTTGCCCCTATGCTTTTGATTCCTCATTCTTTTGCATTCAACATCCCTTCCGGGAAAGATCTGTCTTTTTCCATCCTTCCTGAGGTTTTTTTTTTGGTAGAAAAAGTAACATTTTTTTTGATGACACAAAAAAATTAAGATTTTCATCAACGGCAAAACCACAGTATCAATATAAAATCTCCAGGCAGCTTTGGAAGTAATGAGAGCTACCGAACTAACAGACCCTACAAATAAAATTAAGTAGATTCCATGTAGTATAAATAATAAATGAGACACTGAGAGAAACTAATAGAGCCAGGAAGATCATCCATTGACACCATATATTCCTCCAACACACCAAAGAAGGTATGAGGACTTCTTGAATTAATTAACTGGAAAAGGATATTTGTGTTTAATAGAACTTCTGAAACCTGAAAGTTATGATGGAGATAGAATTTGACTTTCCAGGTATCATAGTTTGATCTGGACGGTTCTGGTTTCAGGTAAGAGAGCTATATTACACATGTAAGTACAAGTTAGCCCAGTTGAAAACCAAATGGTCTGTCTCACATAATACAGGCTCCCCACACCAATATCTATGGGGTTGACAAAATAGGAACAGTGCTACTCTGCCTGGACCCAATTTTGATCTTGCAATTCTATCCTGACTTGCCAATCATGTCAAACTGTAACCAATTTTGAGGTCTGGGACACTATGGTAGAGTAAGCAAAGTTGGTCATAGTTATTTTTTCAAAGAGACTAGTCAGTTCTCTTAGTCTCAAGACCATTATGTCTGCAAAAACCTAATAGTAATATGCTCAGATAGATAAGGGATTTTTCACCTCAGTCAAAGGTTTAACATTTTTCTTAGGTACTCTGGGATCCTAAAGTCAGCTCAAACTGAGTATAGACAATTTATTGCCGTTGCCAGAAGATCTGGCAAATAACCTGTTGAGAAGATTATTTTTCCTCATTTACAAGCACAGGATTCTTGGTTGCATGCACACACTCTGGAGCATTTGACGGGAGTGCAACCGAGCAAAGTGCAGAGCTTGATTATATACATGTTTTTCTAAATCCAATTCACAAAACCAGACCGTCTGACCTCAGATGAAGTAAAAACTGCAAGTTCCAAAGCTACAGCTGAGATCCCTCTGAAGAAAGAAATTAATATTATTAGCACAAGTCAGGTCTGCATGTTCCGGGCCCATATACTTTTTTTAATGAGATCATTAAATTGTTAAAGGGGCAAAGATAGTGATCCCCCAAGGCTTCATAGAAAAATGTGTGAAGATATACACAAAGGTGACTTTAGACATTGAAAAGTCTAAGAAAAGGTCTGAAGTCTGGTCTCAAATGAAGCATGAGCTATTAAATATTGTCACCTAGGCCAGCAATAGGGACCACGCTGAGTGAAAGAGCACATTAGGAGACAATCACCATCACACTGATGTCACATAAAAAGAATTGCCTGTCCTCTGCTGTCCTCTCCAATAGGAGGATTTAACAACAATGACTAGAAACAACTAAATAATAGTTACATTATTCTGTCCCTCTCAGCAGCTTTCTTGCAAGTTTCTACAATTAAATAGACAATACTGTGTCTCAATTTATTTTTCTAGATATGTAAATACTGACAAGCTCAATAGGCTGCTTAGTATGTATGTTTTCAAGCCATTAACTTGAAATGTGGCTTTGGACTCCTGACCAATATTTCTCATCATTCATACTCCAAAGGGTTGCTGGGAAAAAGTGTCAAAAGAACAAAGAACCTGCTCAGACAGACTGGAGTTGTTTCCAGAGTTCACACTGAAATTAAAAAACAGTTTTAGCAAAACATAGGTCATCACTTGCTGACATTTTGTTCAACAGAAAACTGAAAACCTGTTGCCTGGATGTTCAAAAATTAAAGCTGCACTCATCAGAGGCATGCAGCTAAAAAGTCACAAGAAGAAGGTGTAAAACCAGCCATATAGCTGGGTCTCAGATTTATCCCACAGCTCTCACTCAAGGCTTCTCTGTCTCTAAATCCCAGAAAGAAGGACATATGGGCACAAAAACCTGACTCTTTCTGACTTACCATGAAAATTCTGTTTTCCTGTATTAGGGATGAATGCAAACTGTTATGTTCACTGCAAAATACAAAGAGTGTATAATTAAGACCAGATGTTTACATCCTGGTTTATGCCTAATAAATACACAGTGACAGGAAAGCATATAAAGTACAATTCAGCAAGAGCAAAATGTTATTTAAGGTCATATGGAAAAGCACTACGTAATGGATTTTTCTTAACTGGATGGAAAAAATAAAACTCCCTCCCTCTTTAAAAAAATACAAGCCACCTTCTCAAATGGTGGGATGTTTGCAACAGAGATACACTGCCATCACAGCATTGGACCATGTGTTGTCAGAGAAAAATCATAACTTTCAACCTTTATAAAAAAAGAGAAGGAATAAAATGGGATAAAATATATGGAATAAGCAAAATTTCTGGTGAGATAAAGATGTTGAGACTCAGATACCTTTCAAAAATCAAGTTCAGTCTTATCGTGGGCTTAAATGTCTCCCCACCGAACATTTGAAGTTTATGTTCATGGTTTTAATTTCTGTATACATTTTTATTAAATAAAGATTACATATTATATTTTTCTCACAGAAGCTGTATAAGAATATCAGATAAATTGGTGGCAACATGATGAAAAAAGCATTTTGGATATTTATGCTGAATTAAACAATAAGATTGTTTGGGCAGTTTTGCATTCATTGGCCTGAATGTGTCTGGTTTTACTTATACCTCGTCAGAGAAGATTTCATTCAGTTATTTGCATGATCATTCAAAAACACCGAGAATTTTATTTTAACACAGGATGTCTAGAAGAGCAACTAAACCAAGGCCAAAGGTTGGTCTTGGAAAGGTTGGCCTGTCTGGAAAGGTTATTCTTAATAAATCCTAGACAGGCAAAAATACAAAGTATTTGTCAGTGGGGATGAATCCAGTAGCAGTGCCAGGTGGGAAGGAAGCATCTTTGCAGAGCAGCACTTAGCGTACACTGTCGCCTGTGACTGGATTGTGGTGGAACATGTAAACAGGTTGTGTCTGTAGTAGAGTTACAAGACTTGCCAGATGGAAATGAATGGTCGAAGAAAGACCAGTAAATGTGTTAGTCAAGCATTTGAGATGCTGGCTGGTGGGAAACAAGTAGTAAGTAAGCAAGTATGAATATTAGGATTATCTTATTTAACACTTTCATCAATTACCTGGCAAAAGGAGTGCACAGCCCAGTACTGAAATTTGTATAGAATACTAAACAGGGAGGGATCAGGATAATGAAATACGGAGAAGTCACAACATAAAGTTTTACATGGAGTGTTTTGGTTAATTTTACCAAAAAAAGTCCCTAGGGAAAATGATGTATAGCTTATATTCTCAACTCATTTAAACAACTCATATGCTTCCTAAATGCAAAGTATAGATTCCTGGAAGAGCTTTTGATTAAAGTTCCTTACATTAGTCATAAGTGTTACAACATGGATACTAGATTCTTTGATGGACACTAACAGAGCATAAGCAAAAATAATTCATAGGAGATGTCAACAAATTAACACCTTGTCTGGATCCTGTTAGGAATTTTGAATTAAAATTATATTTCAGATTTAGTTTAGAAAACTGTCTTACAGAATGAAGTGTGAGATAATTAAAATGAATCAATACGTGTTCTCTAGGGCCCAATTTTTAGAGTTTTAAGACATCTAATAAGTCTGTGGAAGTGAAGAAAATCTTGATGGTGGTAGCATACATAATTATCCCAACACCTAGGCCTTCAGTAATCACAGGAAAACCACTTCCTGCATTCTCTCTTGCACTGGTGTAGCAGGGGCTGGGGAAGGATAGAGACAGGAAGGACTTTGGCTTAATAAATACAGGATGAATATAAATAAGTATTGTCTAGCACTAAGATCTAATAGACTGTGCAGTGAACTCCCAAAGGAGAGATTGCTTGAGACTCTTAAGAACAGGATGATTAAGGCATTGGTGAATATACTCAGGGGAGCTATCCTGCAGTGGCAGAGAAATGGGCTAGAAGACAAACCAGGTAATTTCTAGCAACTTCAAGGCATGGAATTCCATCCTCAGCAGCCATTCAGAAAACTCCAGAGAGGCAAGGTTATTTCCTATGTACATAAAATTCGTGTATGGGAATCAGAAACTCCTGTATTCAGCATATAAATGCACACAGTTGTGTGATCTTAATACAGAATATAAATAAACAGTGACAGAGATGCTTAAGATATACACACAGTAGCTGACAAAGTATTGCCCTCAATGTATCTGAATGCAAAATGGGATATGGTTGCTCTGTATTACATTCCTTTTGGTTTTTAAGTTTTTCCACATTCTTCAAGGGCTGAACAATTTTTGTAATTTATTTACTCTTTGCATTAAACAGTACTAAGGGTGAATTTACATCTGATCCTAAATCCAAATGGACTTTCTTAGTAATTAAAACTTGTATTTAAAATAAAAAGTTTTAATTTTGTGACATTCAAAAGGCAACCAAAGGTTTTCACTGATTATAAGTAGAAAGAGGAAATAATGTATTATTCAAGCTCCAGAGCTTGCTTAATGCAAGATCAATTTTGTTAAGTGTTGCTTAGCAATGGATTATGAGTGCAGATCCTGAATATCAATGCAGGATGGGTATGGCAGCAATTCCTGTGAAAGTACACTTTAAAAAGGAAAGGATTTTCCTGGTGAACCACAGACAAATAAATACCTGCAGAGTTCCGTAAATGAAGAGAGCTCACATCTTCTTCACCTCTTGCATCATTTATTGGTTACCAAGCCACACAGCAGGAACTTTGAGATCATCTTTGTTGTTTTCCAGGTACATACCCAAAATGCTGAGGGTCTGCTCCCAAACCCTGAGGCAGGCAGCAAAACTTTACAATGGCACAGTATCAAGTCAAAGCAACAGGATCAAGTTTTGGTAACAGTTTTCCGGAGGATGTGAAATTTTCTTGTGATATTTTGTATCTGCAATCCAGTGCATCAAGTTGTTTATATTCATTATATATCTTTTATCTTCTCATAGACAGTGGTGGCATAGTTCTTTCTTATAATCAGAGGAAAGACCTTACTGCTTTGCATTTAGCTGCTTTTTTTGTTGCTATAAAAGAAAGTACCCATCACCTTATGCAGAAAAATCCTGTATCTCATTTTATCCTGTATTTTATTTTTATATGGTCTGTAGAAAAGATGACAAGTGGGACAGGCTATGCTCTGAGAATGATGGACTACTGAAGAGAAACAGAGGTGCAGGAGCCACGGAGCTATGGAAGATTTGCACCTGAAGTGGAAGTTCTAAGGTGGGTTTGCTTTGATTGAGATTCCTTGCACAAACTGGGTCTGCCTCATGCATCTGAAAACAGTCTGCTCTGACAACACTTTAACAAAGCACTAACAATGCTGCTCTAAATATAGACCCCTCTATATTTAAGGTTGCAGTACAGTCTGTAATGTAGATTGCAACTTTTAACTACAGCTTTGGCAAACCCTAAAAAAGGCAGAATGTCATTTTGACCTTTTACATGAGATATATTCTCTGTCGTTTTTATAGTACTTGAATTTCTTCATTTTTTTGTATGATTTTTTTTTATATTATAGCATCACTAAAAACTCCTGCATGTTTATTCTAAACCCTGATTTTATTAACTAACATTTTTCTGTCACTTCACAGACTTGATCATATCAGATGAAGCACACAAAGATCATTGGTCTGGAAGCTATCAAATTTCCCAGCATCTGTGTACATGAATCTTTTGGGACTTTGATGTTATTCTTCAAAGTCTCTCTTTGCTAAAGTTGTAAATTATAAGAAAGTACTTATTTGAATCCCATTGATTATTGTCCAATTTGTGTGAACAGGTTCTGCCTAATAAAATAATAGCTTTTCAAGTATATTTCTTCCTAATCCTCTCCTTTCCATGCAACTTGAGAAATCCTACTCATATGTTTGTCTCCCCTCAGACTCAGCTTTATTTACTACATCTCATTTTCTTTGAATGTGGCCTTAAATGAAGTACAGATTTGTTTTTGTGTATGTCTCTGGGGAACTGAGGAGAAAAATATATGTGTATGTAGATGTGTGATTGTTGATCCTCAGACCACTTTCAACTAATAACTAGACTGTAAAATTTTCAGGACAAGGGCAACCTCATAGTCTACATCTTTTACATCAGCAGTAGCTGACTGCTATCTTCAGCCATAACATTAAAAATAATTACTAGTGTTTATATTATAACATCAACCAGGGATTTCAGAGTTCATACATAAAATATGAGACAGTCCTTGCCAGAGCCCTAATAGCAGAAGTTTGTTCAGCAAAGTGCTTAAACATAGATATGACCTTGTGAGTAAACTTAGAGGCAACTTCTGTGGGGTTTTTTTGTTTTGTTTTGTTTTTTTCCCATTGTTTTCTTTAAAGCTCTTGCTCCCCAAGTTGGTAGGGTGTTTAAGAACCCAAAAGAGAAGCACAGTAGTAAAAGAAACTCAGGAGACATAATCATCTCTGTAGTAACTTTGTTCCTTAGCAGGAGGAAGAACTACCTGCCTTTTTATTTTGGAAACATTTTACTAAGGTTGAATATCAGCAAAGTATGATACAGTATCTTAACCCAACCATTCCTGCTTCCAAGTTCTGCTGCATAGCTAAAATATTAAGTAATTCACACTCAGAAATTCAATAAAGGCCTTCAGCGACAGCATCAGAGAAACCTTATTCCTCAAGATCAGGATGGTCTGACTACTCAGGTCTCAGATAAGCAGCAGAAAACCTGCTGGCCTGTTTTTTCATGCACTTTTCTTGATTGGTAAACTCTAGAGAGCATTTATTTTCTCTTCCACTCTCATGAGCTTATATATGGGGCTTTTTTGTTTTTGGAAAGCTGCTTTCATTCACTATTACTTTAGACATTTGTCTTCCATTGGAGTTCTTGCTTAGGTTACGTTTTCCTTATGCCTCATACCATAGGAAGAAAGTGGAATGCTGTGTCCGTCTGTAATATGAGGGTAAAAATTCTGCTACAGTGGGTATGTTCAGGGCCCTCTACTGAATGAGTTAGATATGTTCAGCTGTGTCTAAGGCTTGCAAAAGTAGGCACTTGAATAATTTTTTTATGAAAGGTTCTTCTGACTCAGGAAGCATGGTCTGCATAACCACTGTTGTCTGCAATACCCAGCAGGAGCCCGGGTTTCATCGTTTTGAGTTCTGTCTATCATGTGTGAGGAACAGGAGTTTTCACAACTCAGAGTATCCTGTGACTTTCTTCAATATTGCATCACTGTATTCAGTGCACACTCACAGCACATAACTTTATATTCATCCGGCGCTCAGAAGGCACCTTCCATATCCCTCCAGCTACGCATGCACTCCCCACATTTACACTAACTTGTTGAATGACAAAGCTTTTATGTGAAATGACCATCTACCTAAAACACAGTTCCTATCTTCAAAATTCAGCTGTGGTGTACAGTTCAGATTCACCATCTCCTGTCTTCAGCCCCAACAATAACTGTTGTGATGTAGCTATGTATGATAAATTTAATAAACCTGGGTCAAAGCAAACGCTGAGTAACATTATGGGCAGGACTGTGCAGTTACAAAAAAAAGTCAGTCAGGCCTAATTCTAGAATTCATATGTACAGTGTGCAATCTTATTCATGAAAACATGCTGGAGCGTGTTCAGGGGAGGGCAACCAAGTTGGTGAGGGGCCTGGAGCACAAGTCTTATGAGGAGCGGCTGAGGGAACTGGGGTTGTTTAGTCTGGAGAAAAGGAGGCTGAGAGGAGACCTTATCACTCTCTACAACTACCTGAAAGGGGGTTGTAGTGAGGTGGGTGTTGATCTCTTCTGTCAGGTGGCTGGAGATAGGACAAGAGGAAATGGCCTCAAGTTGAGGCAAGGGAGATTTAGGTTAGATATTAGGAAAAATTTCTTTGCTGAGAGGGTTGCCAAACATTGGAATGGGCTCCCCAGGGAAGTGGTTGAGTCACCATCCCTGGAGATATTAAAAAAGCAAGTGGACAGCGTGCTTAAGGACATGGTTTAGTGTGCATGGTTAATGGTTGGACTCGATGATCTTGAAGGTCTTTTCCAACCTAAATGATTCTATGATTCTATGAAAACAACCTCCCTGAAGTCACTGTCTATATTCTTTTTAGTGAATATTGCTCACTAAATATGAATATGAAAAGCAGTTTTAAAAATGATGTGATTATTCTCCCAGATAAAATTTTCCTTAAAATGTATCTAAGTAGCTGAGACAGGGTGAAAAAAATCAGTCTCTGAAACTAGGAAATGCTGCTATGACCTTTAATTTTATGTGTCAAATTAAGACTGTGTCACATTGAATTTGCACATAAGCAGACTAGACTGCAGAATCTAGCCCTTTATTCAGTCTATAGTCTATAACAATTATGTTTAAAATTTGATCCCAGTATATGAGATACATATCTTTCATGGCATGCATTGACCAGAGAGAACAGGAACACAGCTTTCACTTCATTATAGAGAGATGCCAATCTAAGTACTCCCTCATGACTTTTTGTCACTTTTAGTCATCACTGTAATCCAGTGTGTATAAACAACTTTAGGAACTTTACAATTACTTGACAATTTAACTATTCTTTCCTTGAATGGGAGGCAAACAGAATTCTCTTTCCTTTTATGCGTTATTTTTATGAACTGTATTTGAAGAAAAAAGTTTTATTTAGATTTGTATATATATATACTTTTTTGTCAGGACTGTCAGTTGTTTGCAATTGCCATCGCTAACCCTAAAAATAATATTCTATTTTAGCTGATGAATTTCGGTGTCACCTATGTTGCTGTATCAAATGTCCTTCCTCTAGCATGTAAAGGCCATACTTAAGATTTTTTTTGTTGAATTTTTCCCTTTTTTGTCTTCTCAGATGGAGAATCACACACATTTTTTGTTAGTCAATTGTTTTTAACTTTCCTGTAGTTTGTAGGCTTTTGAGTGTCAGTTTCTGTGTGTACACATCAGATTCAGCAACTGAAACAGGTGTATTTTGCACAGAAATTGAGGAAGCTTTTGACGCTTTTCTGGAGAAAGCAGCTCCAGTCTCAGACTGGCTAATGAGAAGTGTCTAATTAGCACATAAATCCCATAAAGTACACAGGCACACTTGTCTTATGTCAGAGCAGGGATTCAGAACCAACCTTTTATTCAATCATGTCCAAATCCACAGTGGTTCTTTAACATTAAGGAAGAAGTATTAAGTAATTCTTCATCAAGTCATCGTGTCTTCATCCAGGCTTGAAGAGAAGGGACACTGGTTAGCAGAAAGGCTTTTACTAAATCAGATCCACAGCTGTGTGAATATGGGTTTGGTAGCATACAACTGCATCTTGAACTAACAAAGGCTAATTCAGGTAGAAACTCTCCTGTACCACAAGAATGCTTTTTCTGTTAAAGGATAAGCTTTAGGAGAGTCTCATTACCCCTGTGCGATGTTGCTGCTGAAGGAAAAAGGTGTAAGCAACAAGGCTGGATGCTTTCAGTGAGAAAAAACAAGTGCCTCCTTTCTTGAAATGCATAAGCCATCTATTATACTATTATTCCAGGCTGGAATATAATTCCAGGCTGGATCATCAGCTACTATGAGACACCATACATAATTGTAATCAATAGTGGTATGTTGATTTATGTCTGCTAAAGATCTAGTCCTCTACTTCAGGCATCCAAACCCCAGGTGGAACTAGGAGGTAATTTAGATAAGAAACACCAACTTCACTAATTGCTGACATAACTGATTTCTGAGGAAAGATATGCAAAGCTTTCCTAAAGGATGGCTCATAGCATATCAAGGTATGGAATGATAGGAAGGCTCTATTGCTTATAAGAATTTGTCTCCTTAGAAAGGAAGTGAATCGAGGGAAAAAAAGGATGAAACTTAGTGATAGGGAAAATTCAGAAGGGTAAAATTAAAAAGAATAACAGTAAATATTTTCAGTGGCTATAGTAATTGAATTTGGAATAGTTTTGCTAAGGATAATGATAAAGATATGCAGCTACGATACCATGAAACTAGATGCAGATGAGTCTCTGAAAATATTCCATGTGTGCTCAACTTTAATGGGATTTTTCTGCCTTCCTTTTATCATATGGGAGTTTCATGTGATACAGTATTTTACCTACACTGTATCATCCTAACCAGTAAGAGTAGGTGATAATCTGTTGAAAGGGCATTCACCTGTTTTTTCTTGGATTCTTTTGCAGGCCAACCCCGTGGTTAAGCTATGTGGCCCCAGAGAGGACACAGAGACCAATATTGCCTAATGCCCATTAATCTCTCTTTGTATAGCTCCTTCATCGCCATTGTTAAACAAAGATGAATTCTTAGAAAGTGAGCAGGGCACTGTATTGTGCAAAATGTAAGAGTGTAAGCCCACTAACAGGATTCTTTCAGCAGACATCCAAAAAGCTGGATTGTATTTGTTAGAAAGCTTGAGCAAAAAAACAGTAGTCTGATTTTTGCTGGATGGTGCAGATGCTGAGGAAAGGGAAGGAAAAGTCCAAACATTTGTTTGTGCACCTCCAACAGAGCCCTACCTTTCAGAGCCAGAAAAGAGAGTGAGAAAGTGTGAAATCTCACCTCAATTCTCTGGTTCCCTGCTGCTACTTCTCCTCAGAATGAAATCTGGATTAGAGTGATAAAGAATAGGATATAAAGTGCCAGAAGCATTGTAATTAAACAATTGAAATGGCAGAATCTGAACAGCTGTGGCAACTGCATTTTCATGATTTCATGATGGCAAGCGTGGAGTTAAACAGAAAACGCCAATGATAAAAAGAGATGGGCAAAAGTCAGAAGGAAAAAAATTTAAAACCATAAATTGAGATTGTGCTCGAAGTGGTGAGATACAAGCAAGATGAGGACCTGGCTATATAAATGCCGTAGTTAGTTTAAACAGAATGCCTGAAAGTGTTTTATTAAAATTGGGCTTTTGTTATAAATGCAGGGGCTTATTTAATAAGTATTCCTCCTAAAGACTTAAAGTGTCCTCTGTCCATGCAGCTTGCATTCCAAGGTTATCAGAAGAACTGTTGCTATGGGCTGAACTCAATTTAGCACATGCTTTTTGTGTGGTGAGTGGATGTGAAAAGGATTCAGCAACACAAATCTGTCTGTGTTCTGAATGTGAAATGAACTTTTGTTAAAGATCTTGCAAACCTCAACTACAGCTGCACAATACTGATACAGCCAGGCAAGAGAGTATGACCTATTTGCGTCTATCTGAACTTTGTATGCATCTTTTCATCACAAGCAATGAAACCTGCAGCAATACACCAAACTGGAAGGTGTAAGGGAGACCCTCTATATTTAATTATCTTTATATGCTTTTTAACTTAAGATTTTAACTTAAGATTTTTATAAAATCTTTTAACATCAGAAAATACAGTGTGCTCAGATTTTTAATCATTATTATGATCAAGGAAAGTTTGAACACTGCAGGCAGAAGGCTAGAAAGGCCATGCATTGTAATGTAAATTTCATTGTTAGGATCCACAGAAATAGACGCTATTTCTCTAAAGAGGAAAAAAAAAATCAGATCCCATCATTATCTGGATACATGGCACAACACAGGATCATGAATAAGACAGTTTGCAAAAAGGCCTGTCATCTGCCTGCCCCAAGTATTTGTTGCCCTACAGTATTTTTGCACGTTTCTTTGACAAGAGATAAAACTGTTCTGTTGGTTTATGTGCAGATTGGTCAAGAACCAGAGGTCTAAAGAGGATGTTTACTGAAATGCTACAATAAGGTCACCGTAATCTAACAGTATCTAATGATATTCTTGCTCTAGTTCAAATCTCTCCCCCATAGAGAAGTTCTGACACCCATCATAAATGACACCATTTCAACCAACTAAGACATCACTACAGGAGAGACAGAGCAGGATCTTTTGTATGGGCCTAATGCACAAGATACACCTTAACAAGCACTCTGGGGTTTAAAAGATGCTCTGATCTTTATGCAGTCTGTCATTAGCAAAGCAAAGACCAGCTTTGATATTGTCTAGAAACGCCTGCTAAAAAAAAAAAAAAAACAGTAAAAATTGAGCTGTTTTAATATTTTTGTCAATCACTTAGATTTAATATTTATACTTCCAAGCATTTTCATCACTACTTGCCCTTTTCCCCTCATATAGGAACTCTCAGAACATATATCACGTCTTTTGTTTGCCAGAAAGTGCAAAGGGAAAGATAGACATAGTTCACCCAATAAAGCAACAAAAGACTGTCTGAGGCTTTTAGCCCAATCTCACAGTTCTGGGTATTATTTACTTAGTTCAGTAGGGTCTGGAGCTTATTAACATTACAGTCTCTCATTCACCTCAGGCACACATTCTAATCAACTCTCGTTATGGTCAAATAAGTGGCTGAAGGCAGTTCCTCCCAAAATTCATTGGTTTTAGATCAATTTCTATAAAATCAGAGCTCCTGCATCAGCACTCACAGGAAGATTGTTTCAGCAGCTAAGTTGTTATGGAGCTGGTATATTGCTTCCTGATCAAGTGTCACAAATTCAGAATTACCCCAGTGGGCAAGAGTGTCCAGGTAGGAAACCAAGGGTACAGCAGAACTTGCTTAGCTCGCTTCTTCAACCCCAGTGCCACTCTTGAACCTGACTTTTGCACTGGGCTATCAGGTAATTTTCTCCAGCCTTTTCCTTGAACAAATGTTCCTGTCCAATTACACACAGTATTTATGAGATATCCCATATGGAACGAGCCCTGTAAAGTACAACGTAAAACACTATCTAGAGTCAACAGGGATCAACATTACAGTATATAAGCTAAGACTTGTATATGCTGCATAACTGTGGCAAGAGCCAGCTCTTTTCCCTTCTTCCCAGAGCAGTGGAGGGATTCTTTCCCCTGTGGGCTTTCTAGCTTGATCTTTTAATTGCTTTCCTGTGCCAAGTCCTATAAAACACAATCCAGATTCACTGCAGAATGTGAGGCAAATCATGTACATAAGTCACCCATGAGCTCATAAGTGTTTTTATTAGCTATGTACAGAATATCATGTAATTACAAGGTAGTCACATTCATGATCATTAAAACAGAGTTCTATGCAATAGCCATATTATATGTTGTGATAATGTGTTACACTTTTGAGCACGCAACCATCTCAGAGTTAACATGCTTGAAGATATTTTCTGTAAGGCAGGTACAACTCAATGTTTAGATCAATAAAAAGACTCTTAAATTTGGTACTTGTGTCTTTTAATGCATGAAATTGTACTGAGTTTCTCTCTCATATACATATAACAAAGAGAGCGAACACATTCACTGGAATTTTAAGTACTGCATTCACTAAAGATAACTCATGGAAATAAAAACCACAGAGCACTGGGGAAAAAAAAAATTCAAATTCTGAGAATTTCAAATCAAAAGATCCCTGTATTAGGATTCTGCTGGAAGAATTCAGTTGTAAGAACAGAACAAAGCAGCTCCTACCTGAGAAAACAAGTGGCACAAAAGAATAGGAGTATTTCATAAGATAATTCTGTCACCCAGGAGCAGACTGTAACCGGAATCAGAAAGGTTCACTGCATATGTTAAGGCACAGCCTAGATGCCAACACACAAAAATGTCCACATTAAGTAGAAATGAAAGGGCATGAGATAATGAAGTGAAGGTGGGCAAGTTGAATCCCTAAGAAGCAGGCAGGAGACAGCAATCAATTACAACAAAAGTAAGTGCAGCAGCAGAGTGAGAGGAGTGGGGAGGACTGGCTTGGACCCTCCCAGCAAGAGGGAGAACATAAAAGAGAGGAAATAAACCTTTCAAGTGCCATGCAGGGAAATCATGGATTCAAAGCATCCTTTGCTTTTCACATAACTCGGTGCACAAGTAAGCAAGATGGTTTAAATGAAAAGGTGGTGTGGTTAGTAGGAATGAGCATCAGGGAAAAAGTTGACAGTTTTTACATTAGCTTTGTGTTTATTTTCAGTAGCATCCATACCTGTGACCTGAGCCACTGATTTGGCTTTCATGGCTCTCCTGGCTCACCTTTCCCGAGTCCAAGAATTCAGAGACAGCTAGGCATGCCAGCTGTAGACTTTGGACTTCACTCCCAACTAAGATTGGTGTCACACTGTAGAACTGTTCTTCTCTTTGAGCAAAAAGTCAACCTAGGAAGCTTAAATCACCCACCACTTAAGCCACCCTTTCTGACTTAAGTTTATTGGGAGCCACCCTTAGAGTCTTGAGCAAGATGTAGTGGAAAGAGACAGCTTGCAGGACTCATTCATGCTACACAGACACCCAACCTACAAATTACCCAAAGGCTCTGGCCCACTCTGACTCTAGAAGCCACAAATTGAAATGATAGGATAGGATAGGATAGGATAGGATAACCAAAGGGTGGAAGGGGATAAAGGTGGAGGATAAATGAGGACATAAAACTGAACTAAAATGTACAGGGAAAGTGTATCTTTTAATCTCTCAGCTTTGTTTTGCCTGTGTGTAACATGGAAACAATCGTGTCAATAACAGGCAAAACTGCTGGGAGGACACACATTCTTTTCCATAGCAGCTTTCAAGATTAGACAGTTTTATTTCACAGTAAGCAGGAATGGGACCAAAGCCCTGTGAAAGCTATCATGAAAAAAACAGTGCCAAAGCATTCAGTTGGTGATCAAAACCTGAACGTTTCATCTCTGGACAGTATGTAAAGGCAGTCTTCCAGTAGGGCTTGTCTTTCCTGTAGAAGACTGAGTATTAAATTCCTGGCCTCTTTATTCACAGTATGGCTTTTTTTTTCTTTTTTTTTTCCCTCCTAGAGTACACAATAATCTGTCAGAAGAGGAACCCAAATCTTTTTCTTGGCATCCCAGGGTGACCTAACAAGTTCTTCTTAGGGCTGTTTTCCCTTCCCATAGCACAGGTCTCCCTCCATTCTGTACTATTCATGGCTTGTGTCATGTTTAGATGCTGTTGTTTGTATAGAGTCTTTTAATAGAACATGGATTTCCACATTGGGACAGGTTATGCAGCACCTGTGTGCACAGCCATGAGAATCAGGGAATTTACCTACCTATTCTATACATGCCTCTGTAGTGTGGCACAGCAGGCTATGTTTTCCTATCCACAGAGTAGCAAAGGTGCTTTGAAATGGGAGCCACAGCCACAGGGTGATGGCGTGAATTGACCTGTTACCTGCAGGAAAACTTGAAGTCTTTTTTGTCTCCACTTTGGAGCAAAGGAAGGAATTACAAAGCCTCAGTAGTGCAAGCAACCCAGCTGTTCCCTTAGAAATGTGCAAATCTTGATTAGGAAAATAAAAGGTTCAAACAATGCACCCACAGTTAATAGGCTCAGGCTATTTGGCAAGTTATAAGTATTCTTGGAGAGTCGTCAGCATCTTTCAAAAGCACAAGAAGTTTTGCTTTGTTAGGATTGCTGTTGTGCACATATTGCAAGGCATCAAAAAGAAAGTGGCCTTGCATGGTTTCTCAGAGCTGAATTATTTACATGAAAGGCTTATGAAATTAGTTCCTTACTTCATAATCAAAAGACTCTTTACAATAGTATGAAACAAAATGCTTTCACAGAGTGTATAAGTCATTCCTGTATTTTATCTTTATACCCCATCTCCTTTAATCTCATAGCATGATGTGGACATCAGTTGAATCTACAAGCCTTTTAGCTCTGCAGAAACACTGCCTGGAAAAAAAAACAAAAATCTGTGATGATGTGCATATTAGAAGAAGAAAGAGATATACTGATGTAGAACTCTTCATTTCCTTTGACCATTTTCTTTGTTTCACAACTATTTTGTCTCCATTTCTAAACAGTGGTGTAACACAGTACAGAAATATAACTTGAACCTTTGTTAGTTGAACTAACAAGGTTAGTTTATTATCTAGTATTCCTTGGCATACTTCCTAAAAGTAGAGCACAGACTAGATGTACAGCAGAAGGCTGCCAGTCATCATTAGAACAATACCATTTTGATCATCATTTGACATCAATCCAAATCTCTTATAGAAATGTGGCAAACTGTAAAAAAATACCAAACTAGAGCATTTGGTTTTCAACTAACTAACATGATCAGGAATCAGAGAAAGGTTCTGATGAGCAAACTTACAGTCCTTAATTTGTTCCTAAGATGTGACCCAAATTTGTAGAACTTTGGATCATCTTCATTTGTATTTGATAATATTTTTATCCTCCTCACACACCTTTGTAAGCTTTCCTCTTATTTTGCAATATTCACAGTACTGCGTACCTCACAGGCAAACTGAATGTGAGCAAATTCAAACCATAAACTAGAAGAAGGAATTTGACCAACAAAATGAATTTCTTCAGACGGCGTATTAAAAGCCCCAAACATACCAGTTTTCAAGCTACAGCTTACAATGGCTTTATGTGGAGACTGCATGTAGATGTAGGGATTTAGTCTTCAAGGAAGGAACATTTCAGAGTTCTCAGGTGATACAGTCTGTGTTTTGAAGAATCTTCAACTGCTGTGCAGTGTCTGAAAGTTTATTGTATGGCTAGGCAGAACTAGAGCAAAATTATTTTCTTTTTTATGTAGTTTAATAATACATAGAGGTTTTTCTGAATCTTGGAAGCTGGCAGAAAACCCCTTTACACTTGGTCAAACAAAACATTTTGGGCAGAATAGCTGAGATGTATAGTATGATTATTCAGAAGTTTTGCTTTTATTTTAGACTTTAGTCACAAGATCTGACAATTTACTATAGAACATTTACTTGAGAATTAAACAGATACATTTGTTGTGACAAACACTATATGAAAGCTTTTGCTAAACTGGGACATGCCTATGTTGGAGTGTTGTGGTTTGGCAGTTTTTAAAGCATTTTCTGAACTTTCTGAATAGCATGAAAGTCTGCTTTGTTCATCTTCTGCAGATTCATCACAGCTGCATATCTAGTTTGCACATTTGTCATCTTATATATGACAACTTCAAACATTTTTTTAACGTCTAATGAATCATATAGTGAGTGATGGCTCTGGTGGATTACCAAGAAGTCATGCCTCTGAATATATAAAGGAACAGGATGGAACGTCTTCTGTCTTATATGTTTCCAAGGGCAATTGCTCATTAGTTGTTTTCAGGTTTTGTCTTGAGGTATTTGCATTTTAAGAAAGTGAGTGGTCTTTTCAATGGGCTACCATCAGTCATCATGTCAGCTGTAGCAAGCAATATTTTCATGCATTGTTTCGTGGTGATAACTAAAGGGAACATTTGGGATTGCATTTATTTAGAATTGTATTATTTCTGAGAGAATGATGACAACTGGCTTAGATGCAGCCTGCCTAACTTTATGGTGCTCAGAATGTTATAAATTTCATTCATATTGCAATAATGGTGAGTGCTTAGTAGAACAGAAGGAGCGTGTTATATTGTCTGTCAGAAAAGGTGAAGGCACTAAGAAAATAATTTCCCCAGTCCAAAAGACACTTAGGGGTGTTCAGCCTAAGACAATTAAAAACCTTTCCTCAAAAATAGCACTTCTGATGTTGAGATATTTCTGCCCATGTTTTTTTCAGTGGATGAAATGGCCCCTTTTTAGGTAGCTGAACCATTGACTGGTTACAAGGAAAGTAATTTTCCCATCCTAGCCCTTTCACAGGTATAGGAAGTAGTTTCTTAACTTTTATATTCATCTTACATTTAATTTTCTTCTGTCAGAAACAGAAGCTCAACACGGTTTGAAATTTTAACATTTAATTCAATCTGTTTTGAAAAACTGTTATCACCAGTTTAATGGGTTTTACTATAGAAGGTCTTTTAAACAGGCAAAGATAGACTATTAAGACTGAACATAAAGACTGTTTCTCATTCCCCCAACAGTAAGATTCACTTCAACCTCATGTTTGTGACTCCCTGATACAGCATTTCATAAGTTGGTTTATCTTCTAGGAACAAAAGCTATTTAATTGTTACTAAGCTGCCCTTCAAGGAGAATAAAGAATTAACTGGGACTGAGCTAAAATATAAAGACATTTGAATTTAAAGAGTCCAATTTAGTCTTAAAAGTCTTAAGACTGCAATAGCAACTAATAAATCCCCAGTTAGAGGCAATTGTTAAAAGTGAGTTTTGTCCTATGTTCTCCATACAAATGAAAACTTTCCCTTCATTACTTGGATATGGATAATCAGCTCTTATTCTGCTCCAAAATCATTAGATTTTGCAAATCTTCATGAAATTTTGCTTGCTATTCTCAGAAAACTCTAGGGTTACTGCAGAGGGAGAAATATCTTCAGAGAGTGACAGTTTGGTCACTGGGTAATGAGGGTTTTAGGACCAGGGTCAATGTCAGTGGGCTTTAGGTCAGTACTTAAAGCCTGAGATTTAAATGTCTTCAAAGAGTATTTCAAGTGCCATTAACTCCCTGTTAAATGCAATGAAAGATCTAGGCCCAAAAGCAGCAAACATTTAAGCAACGGAAGCAATAGTATCTGTTTCAACACATAATCTCTTGCATCAGTAGGGGAATCGCAGTTAAGTGTGAAAAGAAAAGGATCCCATCTTCTTCTTCAGTAACTCAACTTGCTGAAAGAGAATAGTTAAACAACTGAGGACTTATTCTTGCTAAATTTCAGCCTCTTCCAACATTTTCAATAGGACTACCCATTCCTTGGCATAAATGCAATCTCTGCCATGTCTCATCTGAACCCCAGACAGTGTGTTTGCATTTACGACATAAGATGGGCTTATGGTAGGCTTTGTAGACTTATGGTAGGCTTCTTGTGGTAGACAGTCAGCTGGAATCAGGCAGCTGGAGCTCCCCAGTTGCCTACTTGAGGAGGAGTCACTGCACTGATTTGAATTAAGTTTTTACATTCCTCGTTGCATATGATGTGATAATAGTAATGGAAACAGAGGGCTGTAGATCTAATTTTCTAGAAATTCTTCTTCATACTCTTTGTAAATCTGACGTCTGCAAGCAGGGTAATTCTGAATGCTACGGCATGGACAGCACAACTTAAAAACCTCAAAAGCTTGCAACTGTGGTGCCTGTGGGTGACTCAAGCACATTCTTGACAGAAATGTCAGCTCTACTTTCTCTTCCCTATTACAATAAAAATATAACAGTTTCACCAGTGGATACATATCCAGAGATTAAACTCAAATTCTTGTGTTTACTTGAGACATCTCACTGAATTAATCATCTCACTTTGTTCATTAACTTTTCTTAGTACCATTAAATAACTATGTGTTTTCTGTTCATCCATGGAATCAAGGCTATTTGTTACTTATTTGACTACAAAGAATCATGCAATGACTCCCCAGAAATGTTTTATGAGAGGGCCCGTGGAAGAAGAGCTTAATCTTAGCAAGGTGATTTATATTGGGCTGTTTACCATTGTTAATTTGGGGGTCAATAAAGCAAAGCAAAGAAACATGAGTTTGGAGTCAGAAAACAGATTAGGAAAGCAAAGAACTAAATCTGCTTTTGGACTTGAAGCATTTGTCCCCTTCATATAGGCAAAAAGTTTAAGCCTAGCTTAGTGACACTCAGATATTATTGGTGAACTCTTTTCTCAGCAACATCTAAAAATGCTAAGTTGTGAAATATTGCTCTTCCTTCCTTGTCCAGCTCCTTCTTACAAAACCAGCAAAAAGGCATAATTAATCAAGTAGCGGCCTTTTTACACAGAACCCGTTATTATCTTTAGGAATAATTGCTCTCCTAGAAGTGATTTTGTAAATAGTATTACATGTTACTTGGCAAAGAGGCACTGTCTCAGCAAATTTATTCCAAGCAACTGTAGGTTGAAAGCAAGCACTGTAGGTATCAGTTAGTCAATAAAGACAAGTGAAAAACATTTAAATGACAAATGCTACCTATAACATGTTTTAATACACCTTCACTGTGTATTAATCTGAAAGCCTGCTAAGTTTCATGTGAAATGTTTGAATTTCAAAATACAGTAAGAAGTCTGTATTAGGTACTAGAAGGCTATCAAGTAGGAATCAAACAAGTATGGTTGTATTCCGTTTAAGCACACAGCCTCAGACAAGGTAAACGCTCAAGTCCACATGTTTTGAACCAGCTTTCCAGGCACCATCTTTGGGTACAAGCTCAGGAAGATGCCTAGCTTTACATCTTCAGCAGGTCTGAGATTGGAATACCAGGAGAAGTCAGGTTTTATAATGCAATTGTCTGCAAGTTGTTATAGTATTTCAGCCCCTCCACAAATGAGAAGACAACCCCTGCTGTTTATTGTAAGACTCTTACTATTCTCAAACACAGCATTGATCACAGCATCAATAGCCCTTCTGATATTTTGCCTTTTAACAAAATACTAGGTGAAAGACTGGACATTGGCTGCAGCTCAGACCAAATCGGGAAGCAAGCTCCAGTCTGCTTGGGTCTGACTTTACCAACCCTGAAAGAGCAGAATCCTGATTAGGTCTGGAATTTGATGGCATCTTTATCTTTGAGAAGAAACTGTGGGATTTGGATCTGAATGTTTTGGTTTGCACCTTTCTGTCTTTTCAAGGTAGGCCTTGTTACTGTTGGGTTTGTGTTTCTTTGTTGAAGATTTAGGTTTTTAGATTTTGTTCCTTTTCACATGGCTGGAAAGACTGTAGCTAATTATTTGTGAAAGAAGCTTTTCTGCTTCACCTCTTTTAAATGGATTTTTTAGCAAAAAAAGGAATGTAAAAATAAAGAGAGTAAATAGTGGGGATCCAATCTGGCTCCTATTCGCCAGCAATCTGCCTCGTTTGTATAAGAGGTGAGAGGAGACAATAATACTCAAATCTGTACCCCTTCCTCCCCTTCAAAAGTAGCTGAAAACCACTGCAAAGAAAGACAGACAGAGAGAAAAAATGATTGGTGGGAAACCCATTAATCTATTTTAAGAGAGGAAGAGGTTGGGTAACATTGAATAGTCAACAAAACAAAAGTTGAATTGAAATAATTCCCTTGAGGTTCTACTGAGAAGTTTGCTGCAGATAATCCTCCTCAAAAACTCATTTTACTCTCTAAATACAGGAATGTTTCATCTCTTCCTGTATTGGTTGGATGCATCTATAGCTGCCATGGCTGTGACTGCAATATAACTTACTCAGACCTGCACTGGGTTAATGCCAGCTAGCTCAGGTGCTGGTAGCAATCCAGCGGAAAGAATAAGGCTAGATACTCAATTCTTTACTGATATTACAGCTGATACAGACTCCCACAATACTGCAGCAAGCCCACTTCTGGTACTACAGCCACAGTTAAAGCTAATTTGACTATACTGCAGCACAGACTTTGCAGGTTTCGTAGATCTCTGTGGGAAAAGGGACACATCCAGGAATACAGTCCTGCTTAGGGCATCTGCTCTGGGATGTGGGGACACCGTGTTTGTGTGGCTTGCAGAGTTGTGGTTATCTGTTAGTGTCCCTTGTGCCAGTTCTTTCAGCTTTGGTCCAGTTCTTACTGGAAAACTGGAAGGCTTATTGCTGATTGTCATGGGGAAAAAGTAAAGATGAGTTTTACAGGGTTCAGTATTTTAAAGAAATGTTTTCCTTGATAACCTGTGTTCACAGTGCAGGGGCATTAGTGGAGCTGTCTCTGTTTCCCTCAGGTGGGATCATTTATGAAGCTGAAGTTGATGGGATATCAAAGCCATCTGGACAGCTCTTCACAGGGAAGAAGTATCACCCCTCTCCAAAGATGAAAAGATGTGGGAAAGTCCAGGCTCGATGACATATTAATGTCCTTCTAACAATAGCAATCTGCTGAAAAAAGAGCCAGGCAAAGCAAACAGAGGATGTCTGAATACTTTTGTACCATCCAAACCAGGAGACATTGAAGCTTTGTGTTCAACACAACTTTAAATTTCAAACAGTCTCTGCTGAGGTAACAACAACAAGGTCATTTCAATAAACTAGAAGAGTCATTAATATCTTAGCACCATGATATTTACCTAGCAAGTCAGGAGGCAAGCTTGAAGTAGGGATTATTTGGAACTAGGTGGGCTGAAATAGTGTCTTTTTTATTACCTCCACGACAGGACTTCCTGTTCTGCACAGACGGCTTTGTCAGTCCCACTCTAACAGAGCTTTTCTTCCAGCTCTGCAGCAACCCATCTGCCAGGGTTATTATTCTTTTGTCACAAAGGAAATAACATTTCTTTCCCAGGCACGGCAATGGATAACTATTTTTTAAAGCTAGCTCCTTGTTTTTAATTACAATATATTTCCAAACCTAACACCCTAGAAAGGCTGCAAGAGTAATGAAAGATAATGCAGCTTTATATGCAGCGAGTGTAAATACACATTATTCATTCAGTCTTAAGAAGCAAACAAAAGTCCAAAACATTACCTTGAAAAGCAAACAATGGCTCTTTTTAATAAATATATCTCTTCTTCAGCAAGGAATATTACATTTATTAGAAAATCATAGTTCTCAGGTGAAAAAAGACATCTCCAGCAATTCTTTTTGTTCCACATTTTGCCTATATTATAGCCTCATAAGAAAATATTTGAATAATTTAATAGGATTTTTTTTCACATTATGTACTTAGTTTTCAAAAAGAGCATAAAACAGTATAACAGTAGAGTCAAAATAACATCATACACCACCATCTGGAACATCAAATTACAGTATTTGAAAGCTTTGACTAAAACTATTTGCTACCTGCTGCAATCTGCAGAAAATACCACAAAAAATGATCCAGTTACAGAAAAGTCATCACACAGACCTCCTTCCAGGGATGGGTCCACTGCAGTTTAGAAATGCACATCTCTGCTTCCAACTAAAAAATGTATCCCATTGGGAAGCTAGAGGAACATAAAACAGGAACAGCTATTTGAGCAAGCTTGAGCTGGCAAGCTATATAAAGTATGTATTTGCTCTACCACCATGTAGTCTGCGGTGGAAGCCACATCAGGTCCTTTCTCACTCTGGTTGTTTGCCCACAGGCATCCTGCCCTGCAAGGATGCCTTAGAGGTACAAAGCCGCCTTCTGCCAAGGGACGGCATTGAACTGTCTGTAGCAATGCCCTCGTGACAAAGCAAACTTTCAGTCATTTGCAAATACTTGTCTTGTGCATTTAAGGCCTTGTCCTGACTAGAGTCATGGTCATGCACTAAAGTTTGTAGAGCTGGATAGTCCCAGATCTGGTCCCCTCTAGTCCTTGCTCCCTTTGCTTCCAGGGCCTTAGTTTCCCTTTCTACTAGCGATAGGAAATAGTGACTCTTTCCAATGGGATCCAACCTGGGATGTAAAAGGCTCCCTTTTATTGCTTTCCAGCACCCACATCTTTAAATCCTGTCAAAAAATAACTGTACGGCCTTACTACCAGCTTTCCCACTTCTTTCTGGGTAGCTATTTTAGAAGCTGTTTCTAATTGTCTCCTTGAACATAAGTGAAAACTGTCATTAGATGTTTGTCCTGGAGCTGTAGCTGTGCAGGCTGTGTGTATTCTAGCATACATCCTGGCAGGAACGGTCTCCCCTGGACATTCTCTGTCATTAGCCAAATTATAACTCCTTGGTGTCTCCTGATTACTAGAGAGGTTATGTAATGCATAGAGAATCTGATCCAAACATCTACATTGATTAACTCCCTAAAGCAAGAATGCAGAGAGAAAATATCTTATAGTACACGGGGAAGAAAGGAAAGCCCAGGTTATATAATATACATTTCTTTAAGCTCAGTACACAAACAGGCAACTACAATGTACCAACTACATTTCCAGTTGTTTGAATTTGCCATAAAGAACTTTTAAGTCATAGATACAAATTCATAAACTTTCTAACTTCAAAAATCTCAGCTGAGACACGTCCCTTGGGCAGGATGAGAGAATCACCATGACCTAATATTTTCCGCGGAAAGTAATTCTGCCTGGTGTTATATGCTGCTCAAGCACTGTCCTCATTAGACAACTAGAAATATAGGTTCAGACCCCAGCTATATGCCAACCACCTGAGAGGGCAGATTTTTCAGTTCGTTGAAAAATGGCTAGTGACCTGAAAAGCTACCTTCCAGTGATTCTCCTCTGTAACAACTGCCTCAAAGCAGAGAGCCATAGGTACTCCAGTGCTGGCAAAGGGAGGTATAAAATATGTTTCACTTCCAAATAAAAGCAATCTCAAATGGGCCAGTCATCTTTAGCAGGCAATTTATAAACTAACTTAATATAAGAGTTAAAATACGGATCTGAAATATTTTGCAACGTCTTCTGTGTTTCTTGATCAACCAGGGTAAACCTTGATGGCAGAAAAATAGAGGCTGTCCTTATTGAAATCTGTACTTCTACTTCATCCCTCATACCATGGTGGTCAAGAATAGCACAGCTGATTCACCTTCAGTTGGCTCAGTTCTTTTGATCTGTCTTCCTAGAAACAGCTATATGGACTTAAATCTCACTGTGTGAGCAAGTACCGAGTACTACGTCCTATAGGTTTTTTTGTAGGATGATGTGGTGGGTTGACCCTGGCTGAACACCAGGTGCCCACCAAAGCTGTTCTATCACTCCTCCCTCCTCAGCTAGACAGGGGAGAGAAAATATAAGAAAGGCTCATGGGCTGAGATAAAGACAGGGAGAGACCATTCAGCAATTACCATCATGGGCAAAACAGACTCGACTTGGGGAAAATGAACTTAATTTATTGCCAATCAAATCACAGTAGGATAATAAGAAATAAAACCAAATCTTAAAACACCTTCCCCCACCCCTCCCTTCTTCCCGGGCACAGCTTCACTCCCGGATTCTCTACCTACCCGCCCCCAGCGGCACAGGGGGACAGGGAATGGGGGTTACCGTCAGTTCATCACACATTGTCTCTGCTGCTCTTTCCTCCTCAGGGGCAGGACTCCTCACACTCTTCCCCTGCTCCAGCGTGGGGTCCCTCCCACGGGACACAGCCCTTCGCAAACTTCTCCAACGTGAGTGCTTCCCACGGGCTGCAGTTCTTCACGAACTGCTCCAGCGTGGGTCCCTTCCACGGGCTGCAGTCCTTCAGGCACAGACTGCTCCAGCGTGGGTCCCCTGTGGGGTCACAAGTCCTGCCAGCAAACCTGGTCCAGCATGGGCTCCTCTTTCTCTCCATGGGTCTGCAGGTCCTTCCCATGGGGTCACAGCCTCCTTCGGGCATCGCCCTGCTCCGGCGTGGGGTCCTCCCTGGGCTGCAGGTGGAGATCTGCTCCACCGTGGACCTCCCTGGGCTGCAGGGGGACAGCCTGCCTCACCGTGGTCTTCCCCATGGGCTGCAGGGGAATCTCTGCTCCGGCGCCTGGAGCATCTCCTCTCCCTCCTGGGGGTCTGCAGGGTTCTTTCTCTCGCATATTCTCATTCCTCTCTCTGGCTGTAGCTTCTGTGCCTGTTGCAACTTTTTTTTTCCTTCTTAAATCTGTTATCACAGAGGCACTACCACCACTGGTGATAGGCTTGGGCTTGGCCAGTGGTGTGTCCATCTTGGAGCCGGCTGGCATTGGCTCTGTCAGCTATAAGGGAAGCTTCTAGCAGCTTCTCACAGAAGCCACCCCTGTAATCCACCCCCTGCTACCAAAATCTTGCCACACAAACCCAGTACAGATAACAATACGGGTATTGGAGCCCTGTGCAACATTGTGATATCTACTGTATGTGAAAACTGTATGTCTTCATATACTGCTCTTGGATATTATATTGAATTGAATATATTAATAGAATTCAAAATTCTTTTTGAAACAGAGCTTAAACAGGCTATAATATTTGTATCTGTATGCTCTCCCTTATGAACTCCTCTACAATCCCTGGTTTATGACATTGGCTGAGCTCCTTAATTTTTAATATGCTTGAGGAGGACAGGACTTCCCCACTTTAAAGGCAAACTAAGACTGAGAAAGAGAGACTGAGACACTAGGAATCAGATTATTAAAATGTTTACATTTGCAAAGAGAGGAGCCTAGTAGGGATTTTCACCAGTACTTAAGAAACTTCTTAAATTCCCAGTGGACTTAAATCCATTTCTCTGGGGACATCTCCGTAGGGACTGATCTGAGCTCGCTCTTCCCTCAGGCCAGCAAGACGTGAGGCTGCTGGAGGTCAGAAGCCAGGCAGCTACTCTAAGCAGAGCGCTCTGCACCTGCTGAGAGCCAGGATCTATCTACTCAGTCTCAGCCTCAAATCTAGCTCTGCCAGACAGCTCATTCTGGCAGCTTGGAGCATAGTGTGTATTTGGGTCTCTGGACCCTTTGGGTAGATGGTCCCTAAATCCTTGTCACTGAGCCATCCTTTTATACCAAACACAGCAAGTGAACCTGTCACTGCTGAAAACCCAGAGAGAAATTTCTGTAGACTGCAACAAGTGGAGAATAACTTGACCCTTTGGTCTTCTACTTCTAACTAGTTGCAAGACCTTCATGTACCAGAGTGTTGTAATGTAAAGTTTTAGCGATCTATTAAAAAAACAGAGATGCATTTTGTAAAATTGAAATTCACATTCAGATGCAGTTCTTGGGTACCATGACTCCTGATTTAGGTGAAGATCTCTCCTGCTAACCAAGTCCTTGATACAGCACAGCTGACTGCAGGAAATGACTACAGCCTAATTTGTCTTTATTTAAGTAATGTAGAGCAAGACCTATTTCTGGTTTTTTAAATCTGCACAGTTTATGCTACTGAAGTTTTCCTGTGGACAATGTGATATGTTCTCTGACATTATGATGTCAACCTATTGAACTTGCCTCCTCAGCCCTTTCTTCTTTTGTCACGTTGGGAATATCTACAGCTAAACAGCCCAAGAAGCCTCTCCCTTAAGAACAGGTTTACCCTTCAATTGGCTGGTGGCACTGAAGACTCCAAATGCAGAGACCTGTTCTCCTTGGGGAATTTATTATGTGAAGGAAAGGTTATGCATAGTAAATTCAACCAACAGAAAAAGAGCCTTACACACACACACGAAAATACAGTCTTTGACAACGTATAGCTCCATTTAAAAGTAAATTTAAAAAAGCTTTTAGAGATATTGAGTACTCTGTGTGTGGAGATAAAGGTATTAACTTTCTGGACCATTTTTTTTTGACAAAGGAGGAGTTTTGCTTTTGTCTTTGCAGAGACACTCTATCCCTCAGAGACTCTCATGCAAAAGCTGAGCATGACAAGCAGCGGAACTTTTTTTTTGTTTTTGGTGCTGATGAATTCTTCAGGGATTCAAAATACAGAATCAAATGAAAAGTGCTGAGAGCTTTCTGTGAGATAGCAAACAGAAAACATTGAGGCTTCGCAGCACTTTGCTACTTCCCAGGAGTTTTTCCATCTACAGTTCATCACACTATTTTGCTAAAAGCCCATCCTGTTAAGCTGAGGGGTTATACACACACACACGTACACAGATCCTTCTGCACTGAGTGGGGAGACTGAGGAATCTCCTTGAATTTGCAAGAACTGCACAAACTCAAATCAATGTCTGCAACTGGTACTCTGCCAGTCTTGGTTTCCCTACATCCTAAAGATTAATGTGGTCTTTCAGCCTTCAAAGTTCCGCAGTTTTCAAGAAAAGGAAACACGTTTAATGCCATCATTAAGTACCCTCAGCACAGCTGGAACTTTGATGCCTCATCAAAACCTTTGATGCCATCTGCCACTGATGGATGTGAAACTACATGAACCTTTCTGTAGTTACTATTTACCTACACAGCGACCCAAGACGCAAAGCTGTATTGTAGCATTTAATTTGTCTGGAGCTGTTAAAGTCCAGTCTTCTGCTCAATACTCATCTCTTCTCCCTCTTTCCCGGCACACACAAATAATTACAACACTTTATTTATCTGTTGTTACTTACAGATGAAATCCAACTCAGAGTTCAGTTTTAAACAGAACAGTATGTGAAGTTATTTTGTCTCAGCTTGCAACAGCTTCTGTAGCCATCTATTCAGCACTGATTTTTTTCAATTCTTTACTGTTATTGAAAAGAAGAGACCATATCCAAATGTTCACAAGTTGGTCCCTTTTCAAGGAATTTTATATTTTCATGTCTTGAAAATAGATTGCTGTTGACACTGGGCATCCACAGTCACGTATGTGCTTATGAAAGGGATGTCAGAGAAAGATGAGTCAGTAAGACTCACTGCTGACCTGCAGCTGATTTCTATGAGATCAAGGCTCTTCTAAAACTTTTGTCTAATGACTTCAAAGTCCTATAAAGGCCACCTGGAAAACAATGCAGAATAAAGGCCCAGCAGACTTCTCAGTGGAAGGAGAACTTTGGGAGTATGAGAAATTATCAGTGTGAGCAGCCACTGGTTGCTAAGGCTGCAGTTTGGCCTTAGGCTGATTTAATGTCTATCTGCTGCTGAACAGGGTGGCCTCAAGCTAAATGACTCACCTGCAGCCTCACAAGAAGGGGTGGCATATGGGAAATGCAGAGGAGGTGGAAGAGGAGTTCCCATTTGCAACTAGCTGTTTAGGAAGACTCAGGTGTTAATCTAAGGCACACTTTTGGTCTCTGAGAGTAAGAGCACAAGGAGGAGATAGAAATGTCTTTAGAAAAGAAACAGAAAGCTTGCACTGTCTCTTCGAAAAGCACAGTGTAGTCGAACTGTCAGTTCTTGCAACACTTCTTAAGTTTCAAAATATTTTGTACTTTCCTTTAAAGTCTGGGTTCCCTAACCCCCCTGAGAATCTTAGCTGTCATTATTTTTAAATGCAAATTTCTATCTTCTACACTGCTTAGATTCCCCGAGCCCCATACCAGTAACTTCTAATAGCTCAGAAAACTGAAAGGCAACCTAACTGAATCTAATTTAAAATGTTTTTTAAAATCCCCAAATATCTCACAGTTCTGGGGAGCTTGCTTCTCAAATTATTTTAGAAATTATTCGTTGTATGGCTTAAACCATAACAAGGACAAGGAGAGAGATATTCAGAATAAGAGAAGCAGATGCTGGACTGAAAGAAGGCAAGGAGCATCCCAATGTCAGACAGTCTGGATAAAGAAGCAGGGGCAGTGAACTGAAAAGACCTTTCTGTTATACAAGAGACCAATGTAAACCTCATTAACAGAGTTCCTAATTCTGGTGCCCTTTCTAATCATCCATGCTGCTTCCTCTAGAGTACACAGTACTAAAAAATATTCCAATAGCACTCAAGACCTTACAGGATAAAAATCTTTTCTCTTGAACCCTGTTACTCAGTATTAATCTTCAGTGGAAAACAAGTGATTAGAAGAACTTCGTGATAACTGTCATTACAAATTAAAGGGCAGTGGTAGAGAGATAACCCACATATTTATTTTCTTCTCACATCAGTTCCCAATTGATGCAAGTATATTAACACTAATGGAGCTACTCCTGGTATGCTCTGGTGCAGCTGAGCAAGAACTAGGTCTTTATCTTTCTTAGACCTGTAACACCATCTTTTGGGATCTTGCCTGTAGAACCTCTGGGTGGAAAGAGTCTTTGGTCATTATAACCTCATGAGATTAAACCTTAGACAGCCTAGTGATGCCTCCAGCTGGCCACTCTTCCAAAGTTGTTTTATTGAAGGCAGCTGAGGAGTCCACATTGTCAAAAGTCAACAATAAAAAACCTTAAAAATAAAAACTAGTGGGAGAGATAATGGATGTGTTTTCATTTTAAGTGTTACAGTGACTTTCTATGAATCTGAATTCTATTAGAGACAAATGGATTTGAAATTGCTCACTTTTCAAGGAAGATCTGGCTGCAAGACAGCTATCTCAACAGAACTTGTTTTGAAAAAGGATTTGGGGATGTAGGGTTAGTCATCCCAAGGCTTACTTATAGATTTGAAATAAATAATCAGTTTTCTTGCTAGCATGCTGAATCAGAAGAATGCTGCATGTCTGATTTATATGAGAAGGCACATTGGCACTACTATAGATGTAAATAGGAACTGGTCATTATAAGCAGTCAGAAACAGAACTTCTGAGTGAAATATTCTATTTCTTTTCCCGTCACACAATATATAAGAGGCAGCGTTTCAATGGTTAGAATTAGATTCTTTAGAAAAAGTCATGATACAAATCCTACCGGATGAAGGGCTTGTGTTGACAGAGTATCCTACAACTTTTGAAGTCCCTTTTTGACTTGGACTAAAATACCATGCATCATTCATAAAGAGCTTTGAGATGTTTGCTTACAGAAAAGACTGCATATAACTGCAGAGGACCAACACATACAAGCTGACTAATTTTTGGCATCTATGACTTCTGCTAAAGAAATAATTAGTTTTCAGGCTAGCAGAGTATAATTTGGTAAGACGTTGTAAGTCTGTACAATAACAGCAGCAACCTTTAAATCGCTAAATATTTGCAGAACTTCTAGCAAATATACTCTTCTGGCTACAGTGATTACCTGCCTACTGAAATGTTTGCATACTTGCCTGTTTTTAGTATCACCCTTTGTCTGCTCAGTGTAATACAATGTTAAATCATTTTTCAGTGTAATCTTGTAAAGGACAATTGCTGTTTGAGCTACAGCAGCTAAAACCGAGCTTAATTACAGAGAAGAAAAAACATGGAAGGGCAGGCCAGGACTGAACAAGAAATAACTCCATGGGAATGTTTGCCATTATAGTGACTGTCACATCGGTAACTAAGAGGGGCTCCAAGGTTGGCTTCAAGGTGAGATCCTCAACACTTCCCAAAGAGGAAGCATGTCAGGTGGGTCCTGCCTGCAGCCGGATTGTGCTCGGTGCATTATTGAGTTGTCAGCACAATCACATAAGTGTTGTGGATTAACCCCAGCTGGCAACAAAGCCCCACACAGCCGCTCTCTCACTCCCCCTCAGTGGGATTGGGGAGAGAAGCAGAAGGGTAAAAGAAGTGAGAACACTTGTGGGTTGAGATAAAGATAGTTCAACAGGTAAAGCAAAAGCCACACGTGCAAGGAAAGCAAACCAAGGAATTCATTCCCCACTCCCCATGGGCAGGCAGGTGTTCGGCCATCTCCAGGAAAGCCGGGCTCCATCACGCCTGACAGTGACTTGGGAAGACAAATGCCCTAACTCTGAACATCCCCCTTTTCCTTCTTCCCCCAGCTTTCTATGCTGAGCATGATGTCATACGGTCTGGAATATCCCTTGGGGCAGTTGGGGTCAGCTGTCCCGGCTGTGTCCCCTCCCAACTTCTCGTGCCCCCCCAGCCTCCTCGCTGGTGGGGTGAGAAGCAGAAAAGGTCTTGGCTCTGGGTAAGCACTGCTCAGCAGGAATGAAAACATCCCTGTGTTATCAACACTGTTTTCAGCACAAATCCAAAACACAGCCCCATACTAGCTGCTATGAAGAAAATTAACTCTATCCCAGCCAAAACCAGCACAACAAGTGAAATGGCAGACATAATTGAGGGCAAGAATATCTGCACATGTGGCTTCTCTGGAGGGCTCCTTTCCAGAGCTCTCCAAGTGTTGATTTGTGTGTTTGCTTTCCCAGATCCAGCTTCAACTTGATACTTGTTCTCCTCCACACAGGTTACAGCAGGTAGCAGTACAACTAGCATCCTTCAGCAATTTACAGAGCTGTTGCAAAAAGGAAGAGGAGCTCTACGGAGCTTTCTTCAATGTATTTTCTGTTATTTCAACAGTATGTACACTTTGAAGTGTGGATTAAATGACAGTCCCACTTCTCAAACCCTATTTGCTTGACAGGCATTGACTTAAAAATTTTGGATTTTTACTTCTTGGATACAGCTTTGATTATGCCTTTTAGGTTTGAGATTGGTGGACAGTAACATTCTGGTGACAAAACGATCGATTTTGACATTCTAGAGCACAGTTTACTGTGCAAATTACTGCACTATAGCATTATGCTGGATGAAATAAATAGACCATACTTGCCATTTTTTTGAACCTTGTACAGTCATTAACACTTATGCAAAGTGGATATTAAATGCTATTTTGTTTTGTCACCCAAATCACTTCATAAAGTTGAAATGCAGAGATTTCTGCCTCCAGTACTTGTGCATCAGGAGTTTTCATGCACATTTATTTTGCTAAAACATTTTTGCATGCTTCTTACATGTGCAAGATCCTTTCAACTCTTCAGTCTACCTCTGTCATTACCACTGCTGACATGCATTTTTCTTTAGCTTGTCAAATGCTATTTCTGAACACCAGGTTCTTTATCTGTTATACCATACAGATGGGGAATTAGAGATTAATAATGATACACCAGTTGGAGTTTTTTGATTCATAATTCAGCATAGCTTTTGGCTCATGACCACATGCATGTCCTAAAACATTATGCACTTATAAAATGCTTGGGGACTAATGTTAAAGGGCTGGAGCCATGGAATAAACATAGACTGAGTTCCCATCAAGTGATTTCACTGCATTTTAGAAGCAACACAATTTTACTTTCATTTAAAAATATGTCTTTGTCTAAAACCTGCACATAGAGGGTTTCAGTGTTATTACCCTTAGAGAAACTGTCCCTGATGCTGCCAGAACAACAGTATCAAACAAGTTCTGAAGCAGTGATGAAATAGACCCTCTGATGATGCATAATCTACACCAAAACAAACAACTTAGTAACAGAATAGCCTCAAACTCTGAATATTTTAAAGAAATTAAAAATATGGGTTTGTGGAAAGGCAGCAAAGGGACATGCTTATCAGTGAGAATAGATAAAGGGTACAGTAAACAGAAATTACACACTTAATATTTAATTGTTGAAAATAACACATAAAGCAAAATCACAAGTCAAGTGTTTTCCAAACCAGAAACTTAGCTAAAGTACCACAGCAGGACTCACAGCAGAGATATCATAAATTCCTTTCACTCTTTTCCCTTTTGTTTCCCTTGTATCACAGCGTAGTGTCTTTCTGCAGAGTGAAACTTCTTGTCACATAAGGGAATCTTAGCGGAGCAACACCACCTTTCCACCGTGCCTTCAAACATGCATGCTGAGAGGCATGAAGATTATTCTCAGAGTTTGGCAATGGTGCTGGTAATGCACTCAGTCCTCTCATGTTACCCTTGTTCTGAGAATACCTTAAACGCAAGTTTGTTCTGAGCATTAAATTGGCCTTGAGATGAAACAGCTGTCTGAGTTTCCTTGGAGGGAGGCCAGCTGACTATTAAGGAAGGCATTGGATATCCTAAGCAATGTTCCTGATCTTGTCCTTTCATCTAGTGTCCCATGGCACAAAATGATCTCTTTCTGGAAGCTATCTTGCAGTTTGTGAATGTATTAGAGATGCAGGTTAAACAGCTTCTCTCTTTCCCCTAGCTCAATAGTCTGCATTCCTATTTTCAAAGCAGTTTGAAAAGCCACTCAATAACATCAACCTCAAGTAAAAGCTTTAGCTTAGGACTGTGCAATTATCACATTCTCAGAGTACCCAAATGCCCTGAACACTACCATAATAGAAAAAAACTGGGCAAAAAGGCTCAGGTAGTTAAGAACCAGGTGTACTGCAGTAGCTGTGTGCTCTGAGCATCAGCTGGCAGAGGGAGGTGTGCGTTCCCATGGCACCTGATGCCAGATGACAGCACCGTCTCCCACCCACTTCGCTCATAACTCTCACAACTGGGTCATTTAGTCTGGATTTCCTCTGATAATAAAATCCGCAAGTACAAAACAAAGTCATGAAGTAAAGCACTTCCTTTTTGTTGGAGCAAAATGTACAAATGCAGGAGTACTCGTTCAGAAATTTTGACCTTTTCTGCTTTTCTTCAGATTTAGAGTAAAATCCCATTTGAAATGATTGCAGTCTCTAATGAGACAGAACTGCTGTCCTCTTCACGGCTCCTTGCAGCTGATTCAACAAGTCATTATGTGTGATGGCAACATTTTTGAAAAAGGCAGGTTGAAACACTGTGATACTTCTCTCTCCACCTTGGAATCATTCATGATTAAAAAACATTATTTCAACAAGCTCAGTAGTTTAGTGTTTATGAAAATCTAGAGATCAATAGGTTTTCTTAATATGTAATTCCTCTTGGTACCATATACCATCATAAAATAGAAGAATTCCTATAAGCTGTGTGCTTGATATTCAAATGAAAATTTTAACCTTTCAGGAGAAAAAAACACCCTAGTTTTCCCCACCCCTGGCTTCCCTCAAGAATCCACTTAATTGTATTTTGAAATCTAATAGGTTTTAGGAGTGATAACGGTATTCTAGGTTGCAGCAACGGAAAGGAATAGATTATTCTAACCTTTAACAAGAGCAAATATGAAGGGCGATTCATTTGTGAGGCTTTCTGAGGTTGGAGATGAAATCCTAACTCCCTCGAAGTCTATAGTTTCAGCTGCTATTGAGATTGCACAGCAAGGGTTGCACTCTGGCTCCTGTTTCACTTCCTACAATAAGCAGCCTGGAGTTACAGTATCACCAAATAAGCTGTCCCCCCACACAGAAAAGAAATTACTAGTGGTATGACACATCTTGACTAGAAGGTAAGAGTTTAACAGAGAAATGGGGTAAGGTTCCTATCCTGAGTTTTGCAACAGATCAGAGTAGATTATCACCATGGTTCTTCTGGTTTTAGACGTAACCCACGAACAGAGGAATCTACTCATACGAGAGTCCCTGGGGGGTTAGAGTACAAGCGCTATTGAACTCCCGTAACGGCAGAACAAATAATATGCAAATAGCCGCTTTGAAAACCTTATTCCGATACGTGTTTTCATTCCCACCAAAGGGCACTTCTCAGTGGAGGCTTTGATCAAGTAGACTTTGGTGGTAACTTTGATTGTTCTTTTTCTTAGTAAATTGTTCTGTTCTTGGCAGTAACCTGAAATTGCCTGCATTCACTTGGCTGTAAAGTTTCCATCACTTCAGCGTATGCATTACAGGATGTATGCATCTATAATGTGAGCTGGGAAGAAGGACAGGAGGGAAAGGACTGGGGAGAATCTGGTGTGGAGCAGAGGGATGGTTTGGCAGCGTGTTTCTTCTTCTTTCTGGGCTTGGGTCTCAGAAACAGAGGAAGGCGCTGAGTTACAGGAAACTCAAGTCAGTGTTAAACCACGAATTTTCAGAAATTGAATTGGGGGTGCTATTTTTAGCACTATGAGCTATTTTCTGGTTCTTGTTTTCTATATTGTGAAGTGGTTTGTTTCTTCTTTATGGAGGACAATTATGCAATAAGGTTCTGATATTTTTCCTATTCAAGTCACTAGAAATTTATGCCTGACTTAAAAAGCAACAAGAGTGAGACCTTGATTATCAATATACAAAACTGTCACCTATTGTACCTACTGAGATAGCTCCTGGATTAAATGTATTTTTGCCTCTGTTTCAGACATATCTTTAACCTTCACATCTCATTTTGATCCTCCCTATTATGTCTGGGTTGAAGCACTGCTGCATCTACTTTGAATGAGATTCTTTACAATCCAGAATTGTCAGAATTTTTAAGAGTTGAGAAGACAGGAAAAAGATACAGCAAAACGATTTTAAAAGCTTGGAAACTTTTTAAAAAAATTCTAATGCAAAGGCAACATAGCACGCAAGAAAACACTTTGATGTATATGGGAGAAATGCAAGTGATAGACAATATTAAATCAGCATAGATGTATCTTCTCACTGAAACTCACACATGACACTGTAATCAGTTTGCACACGTTTTACTAGTAACCAAGGCATCATAGCAACCTGTATAGCAGTTATACCTATGTGAGCAAGCCTACAGTGGTTGTTATTGGAAAAGCATTTTTAGGTTGTTTTTTAGACTTCGTTTCTCTTTAAAGCTAGCTACATTTAAGAGTTTAAGATTATCATATGCCACATTCATTTTTTTAATACATATTTATTTTAAAATTTATTTAACTTTTTGGTGATATAAAAAAGTTCAAATCTTAAACACCCAGGTGATGAGTACAGCTGCAATTCTTTTTTTTCAGTCCAGCAGCTCTGTAGTTTCTAGACCTAATCCCCTATAGAATATGAAATGTCACAGCAGATTGAAATGGCTTCAGGCCTTTCTTTTTCCTCTGCAAACAGTAATAGCGATCAAAGAGCCATAGGATAGGAGGATGCAAATATGCCAAATACCCATCTTGCTTGATGCCACCCATTTATCTAGATTTTTGCTTGGGTTGATTCAGCTCAAGCTCTCATCAGGGAAGCATCAGACTTCAGGACTGTGAAATTCAGCTTCTGTAGCTTCACTGTAGGAACGACCTAAAACACTGTCCATGAAGTGCTCTCTCCTATGGTTTTAATGTAGATTTGCAAAATGATTCTGCATCAGTGGGAGATGAGGTGTGGTGAGCAGGAGAGCACAAGAGGCAATCCACATAGGCATTATGCATTATTGCTGCAGACTGAGGAAAGCACTGTTGGCTCATTAATTCTTAGCTGTGTTGTTAATCTTAGATGCTCACTTGTTCTGCGATCCTGCCAGGTTTCCATTTAACACTGCCCTCCTTAATATTCCTTTTCCCTGTTTTTCTCTGGAACGCTGCTGCTCTCTAGCTTTCAAAAGTTTCTTACATCCTCCACCTTTCTTTCACAAGTGCTTTTTTCACACACTTCACTGATTTCCTCTCTAAAATAAACTGGAGACCTACTATCCATACCCAAACCAAAGATGTCACATTTGTTTTGCATGCTTTTAAAATGCAGTAGCATGAATTACCCACGTCTGAAAGGAAGATCACAAAAAGCAATCTGTATCCCAGGCGCAAAGTTATAGATGAGGCACAAATATTTACAGCACATGGGAAACATGCAGCTCTTGCAGATACAGTGCTCTGCACTGAAAAGTCAGAGCTGAAAAACAAAATATACAGGCAAAATGTATATATATTGTGTATATATATATATACACAATATACAGGCAAAAGTCATAGATCAAGTCACACATGTTCATTGTTTTTCCTGCTCACTGGAATGACAACAACTATCACCCATGCTGAAGCCAGCTCCCTGCACACCTTAGTGACTCATTTGCCCAGCTAACAGTATGAAATCTGATTGCAAATTTTTTCACGAGTATCTGCACAGCTTCAAACTTCAGGTGTCTTTGAAAGCGTGCCCTCCTCTGGCTATACAGACACTATGCGAGTCTCGTTAGGAACATGACTGGTTTATTCCGTACAGCTTCTAGTGCCACTGAACATCAGATCTGAAACTGGGCTTCCCTCCGTGGCTTTGGCATTTCAGAGGGTGTAAAGGTCCTTTACCCAGTCACAGATTTATACAGCACTGTAAGGGGGCAAGAGAAGGGCTGATGAGACTGTTGTGAGCAGTGACTTGTTTTTACAGTTTATCTACCTTCCTTTTGTGTAGACAGAAAAGAAAGAACAAAGAAACAGAAACAAAGTAAGGGCATTTAGCCTGCTTATGAAGATGCCATATAGAAGAGAGGTAACTGCTCTGATGCATCTGGATGGAGTTGGGAAGGAGTCTGCAGCTGCATGCGGGAGGCAGCAGGAGCTGCAGGGGATGGGCATGGCCGTGAGACCCCCAGAGAGCCCAGGGACTGCAGGGGCCGTGCGGTAGTCTGCACACAGACGTTACCGGGTCCGCTGAGGATGCTTGTGTCATTCACACTGAAGGCTAACGGGGTGAAAGAAACACTAGTGCTAGGAAAGTCAGGGATTTCAGAACAAGGGAGGTCCGTAGGAGAAAGCTGACATGGCTAAACACTCTTCATAATCTCCAGAACAGGGGCTGGAGTTTTTAATCTTAACATAAAGGTACAGCCTCTAGTAAATCACCCTTTCAACGTAACATTTGCGTAAGGAATATCTGAGGCTTGGCCAGCTCATAAAAGGAACATATCAAACTTGAGTGCAGGGCTCTGGTTATGACACTTACTGCCTTACCGGGATGGATGCACTTCTCCCCCGCTGCAAACCTGAGGAAACGTTCCCCTTCGCAACTCTACGTGCTCAAAGTTATGACGATGACTTGAAAATCACTGGGATCTAAAGGCATTTGATCAATGAACTGACTTTCATTTCACAGATCTAAAGGCAACTTCAGAAGCCTGAACTTTGGAGAGAGGTGTTGTCCTTTATGCAACCAGATTTGTCAGCAAGGGAGAGCTCTTTGATCTGGATCACTTTGCAAAGGTTTCTCCTGACCTTTCCTCCCACACACAGGCATCTCTTGGGACACAGATCCAGCAGAGGCTTTGAATTCCATTTATATTCTTGGACCTTTCTTGTGAGTTCATCCTCATGATTAATCTGAGAGCAAAATTCAGCTTGGTTTACAACCTTCCTGTGAGAAGACAAGTTCAGTTTTGTACCTGACTGTTGATTCCTTTAGACCCAGGAAAATTTGTAATTAGGAACATCAAGCATGGAAACTGCATTGTGCAGCTCTCAGCTGACCAGTGTTTGACAGTGGCCACCTGCCCACGCTGGGGCAGCTGTGGATAGGACTCCTTGATAAAGAAGGAGAGAGATCCTGGGGGAACTCTCTCCTCAGTTACAGACCATCGACATCCATCCCTGGCTGAATTTTGTAGCACAAAATGTGTTATGAAAAGGCACGGGAAACAGATCAAGTGCTCACAGAGATAGAGACCCCCTGCTTTATTAATTTGAAACAGCTAGAGCATCAGCTGGAGTCCTACTTGCTCAGCACTATTTGTGAACATAACGATCCAGAGTTTAGGACACAGATTTATCATTGACTAGAACTGACTTAACCAAGAACCATGAACACTTATTTAATCATTACAGTAACCTTTAAATGCTACTGAGCAAAGGCTCCCAGTACTCCCACTAGTTACATGGCCAAATGCAACGAGGGTCTGTCTTGTAGGTGGCAGACTTGGGCACAGACGTGAATAGAAAAAGCTATTTGCAACTTGAAGTCTTAAGGCAGCCAACAGTGCCCTCCTCTGGATTCTTGCTGAATTTCTTCCAGTAAAACTGGCATTTAAAACCTGGTGGCTGTAAACTGTGTGTGTTTTACCATTACTTTATCACTCTACTTATGCTTAAAAAGAACGATGTGTGCAACACTAAGCAGCAGCTAGGAAACAAAACGATTCTAAAATCGTTTTTCAAATTGTTACTTTCAATATTAGGTACTGGATATCAGACAGACTACCTGGACCTCTAGACCATTGTCCAGCATGTTTATACTAATTTGTAGCATATATTAAGACAGAGAAAAATTCCTACTGAAAATAAATTACACTGTGAACTCACTAGATGCTGGTTTGGATGCTAAAATACTCAGGACTTGGGTCTGGGTTCAATATCATAAACCAGAAATTCTCTGGACTTGGTTGAAAGTCTGAAAACGCCACTCTGCCCCTTTTTTGTGCCCAGCAACATCACTAACAAGAGCCCTGTGTGCAACGACTTCAGCTCTTCCTTCAGCCCCACTGTAACCTCCCCCAGAGAAGCTCCTGCTCCACCACCACCTAGAAAAGTATCTCAGGAGCCCTGAAGCCCTTCTGGAATTTACATCCCTTGAAATACTCTTTAAATGCCCTAGTCTGGGTCTTTGCCACATAAGTCTCTCCCACCCCTATTCCTCTTTACAGTGGGAAGTCCCGAGAGAGTTTCTCTAGGTTTTTCTGAGCAACTCTGCAAAATTCATTTGAGGTTCATCTTCAGGGTTAAACTCCAGCTATGTTAAAACCGCTATAAATACTCAAGCTTGTAAATCAGATCTCAGTTCTTAAAGTTTTCAAAGCTTAATTAATCACAACAGCAATAGATAGCCCTTTCACAAATTGTCAAGCAACTGTATTGATCCTACATGTGTACTCAACATAATTGAAAGACCAGCAAAATAACCCACAGACAGTGACAAAACAGTTGCTAATGGCAAATAATAATCAGAAACAAACAGATAATGCACAGCTATGAAAAATAAAATAAAGTTTGATGGGCACAACTGAAATTCAGAGAGAAATAATCACAAGTTCTGACACCTGTTTTCAAACACAAACCCCTTGTAGCAATAGTAAGAGTGCTTTGCCCATGACTATACACAACTGCGTGAGAATCAACCTTAGGAAGGGCAGAAGGCTAATAAGAGGAAAGGAAAGAAAAGCGAGGAAACATCTGAGCAGGTAAGATTGCTTGAGTTAAAAGAATTAGGGGGGTTGGTTGTTTTTTCTTCAGGCTTTGGAGATCAAGCTGAAATGGAAACTCAGGATTTCTGCCTTGTGTGGAGAGAGAAAAAAAAACCAATACAGAAGAACTGCAGCATCAAGGATTAGCGATTGATCTGTAATAAAGCATTTTAGCAATGGATACTTAGCTGTTCTAAAAGACAGGGAAACATTGTGAAACTCAGCTGGAGTATTTAATCCATAAAGAATCAGAATAAAGGCATTTTTATTTTAAAGGTTCTGATGCTGTAAGCTCAAACAGGCTGGATACAATAGCAACAGTACAGTTGGCTGTAGCAGCTCCAGATGTGAAGTCACCGTCTATGTGCTGGGGAGTGCCAGAGAAGGTATAATAAATACCTCCTGGACACTTACTGCTCTGCACTGAAGCAGTATCTGTTTGGTTACATTCTAACTTGTCTTTTCTTCAGCATTATACAGATCTCCCTGAATATCCTTCTTCAGATGAAAGAGTTAATTGCCTCTTGGTTTTTTTTTTCCCCAAGGCTGCCTATGCAGATGCGAGGTGCCCGGGAGCTGGGGAGGGAACAGCTTAGGTTCCCGAGGAGACTGACCAGTAATCAGCTGAAGGTTCATGTGTTGGCGGAGGCAGTGATCTATGCTGGCAACCTGTTCAGATTCCTGTTTCCTGAAGTTTTGTGAAAAAGCACAAATTACTGTTCTCACCGAACAGTTGTTCATTGTCAAGAGCAAATAAAGCATATCTTTGGCAAAAACCTATGATCTGTTTACACACTCACGATAAAAGCAAGTGGTGTGGCTAGACCAAATTACAGATTATAGAGATTTCTTACAGTTGACTTTGCTTTACAAGACAAATCCAATACCTCTTCTGCAAAGGAGGAAAGATCAGGCACTCCCAGGGTGCACTTTCAACTCCCCTGAAGCCCAGCCTTATTTCAAACAACACTTCGAATCTAAGACGGCTTAAGGAAGAAAACTAAGTTCAGTAATAAGGAAGTTTTATAACCACATATGCCTCTGGAATTTTCAGGATTGTGTAAATCCTTTTCAGGTACATCTCTTAGTTAGAAATCTATCCAACTGCAAACGTGTCCAAAGTACTCCTAGCACTGACTAGACAGAAGGAAAAAAAACAGTTTAGCTTAGGCCTGACCTAAAGTATTTCCTCTACCATCACTAGCACTTTAACGTGACACAGCACATCTTTTTTTTTCTACTGTTGTTAGTACAAATGTTACCCCCCAAAAGAATTACACTATACATAAACACTGTTTTCCCCCATATAAACTCCCACCCTATAAACAGAAGTTAGATAACAAGGTCATTTTTTAAATTTCTATATATATGTTTTCATATGTTTTGTTTTGAACTCTTGTAAAGAGCTAAAAGAGTAAAACATCCATCAAAGTCAGCAGCGTGTGTGGTGGCCAATGTATTCAGTCTCCTGCTCATCACTGGGGAGCCGCCTGTGGGAGGAAATGCTGGTGACAGACCTGACATTTAACATTACATCTAGTGACTATGAAAGTTAAAACGTGCTGATGCTTGTGCACTAAGCAGCTTTCACATTGCAAGAAGGAGGGTGGGGTGTTATTTTTAGCTCCAGGTATTATACAGAGACATTAAATGCCGATGTTAGAGGGGACAGCACATGATTAGCTAAAAGCCAGACACAGGTGTTCTTGTAATGACAGCTATCGTACTGTGTGTCACTTGCAAATGGAAGTGTGGCTAAAAATATACAGCAATGGGATAAAAATATACTGTGCAAAAATTACAGAGCTAATGGAAACATCAAAAAAAAAAAAAAAGGTAAGACACTGTCGTGTTTCTACAGCACAGAATTACCTTAATCAGACAATAAAGAATCATTCCCTCTATTAGAGTTCTCTGAGATGGCTTTAATACTCTGCAAAAGGGACTCTCTGCCAGATGTGGCGGGGCTGCAGATGGCATTACAGCTCCAGGACGTTTCTTAGGAACCAGATGGTTTTAACTTGACTACATCCTATGGGTTTCTCCATGACCTGTGGCAATGAGCATAACTAGGGCAGAGCTTGACACAACCAAATCAAGACTCACACTGATCCTGGGAGCAAGCAGAGCTACTGAGGCAGACATACCTCGATACAGTGGTTTTACAAGTACATTAATGACTGTAGGAGCCCGGCCAGGTGGTTACATCCATACATCTACATATATCAGCCAGTAAGACAGTGGTATTTAATTGACTGGGGATTCCCCACCAAAGAATTAAAAAAAAATCACTTGGAGAAAGTCAGAGGTGCTAAGTTTTACTAAATTTTTCTCCACTACTAAGGACATATCCTTTGCCAGGATAGTGTGTTTCTGTCCCGTGGGATTTAGCAAGGGAGAGCTGCCTCCAGGCAAATCTCCCTAAATTCAGGCTCGGAGGTGGGCAGAGCAGCAGAGGGCACCAGCATCCCACGCAGACAAAAAGAGAACAGCAGCAGAAATCCCTCCTGATTGTGGTTTCCAGTAGGCAGAGGGAAAAATATTGTAAAGGGAATAGTAATATAAAAAATTCAAACTCCAGTTTATCTGGCATGAAAACCTCTTGATTTACAAATGCCTAACCCACAGCCGGTGGCCGGGGTGCTGGGGATGCACGTTGTGTCAGAGTGCTGGAAGACAGAAGATTCACAAGTCCTTAAAAAAATAATGGGGTTTTCAAGTGGTGCTGTCCAGTGATCCTTCTGTCTACGTTTCAGTGTTTCAGCAGGACAATAATTTCCACAAGTCTGAAAGGCCTTTGTAATAAACACATACAAACATAATAGAAAAGAACAGTTACAGCAGGAGCTGGGACAGCAATGTATATTTAATCATCAAACTAGCCTTTTAGCACCTGAAGTATGAAACTGCAGGAAATTTGTCACTGCTTGCTTCTATTTGTTACTTGACATAAGCGCTGGGAAATGCTGTGTTTCTCTTCCAAGGTGACATTTCATCCATCGCTCAAACCCCAGATTTGCCATATCCTAAGCTTCCTGCATTCAAAACCATCATTCACCAGGTCTGAGCGTTTCCTGCAGCAGCGATGAATTTAAAAGCACAACCATGCTGCTGTTGGGTACTTTGTGCTTCCTTGTCCTTTGCTTGGACCCATCTGGTCGTACAACTCTTGGTGTAATGACTGTCCCCTTGCTGCGTGGTCCTGGAGCACCTGGGGAGGTTTTCAAGGTGCTCTGGTGAGTACCAGAGAAAGCAAAACGGGTCTCTTGCACCGACTCCAGTAAGAGGCAGGAGAAAACTGGACAAGCCCTGTAAGAGCAAAATCATGCACCCACCTATTAACAGTATCACGGTGGTAGTGATCTTATTAGCTAGTGACCTTTTAGAGCAGAGCATTGCCTGGAGATGCAGAGCAGTCAGTCTCTGCCCCTTGCTCCTCTAAGGAGGAGAAGGACGGTGCACGTGCCGGTCAGCAGCGGCAATCGCTGCGCGATGCTCCCCAGGGCTCACGGCCACCTCTTCGAAGCCCTTGCTCCAGGGGCCGGTGACAGTCCCAGGAGTTAATTCTGGAGCACGGCAGACTTCGGGGCAGGATGCTGCGGTGGTGTTTCTGCTGCTTTCCAAGTATCCAATTCACGCAGTGACCTTTTATAGTCTAAAGTGCAGTAATTGTCTCAGGTTAAGATGCTGCAGTTAATTGCCCCTAAACCATGCACCTTTCTCACCTATAGGCAAGAGCTTCCTACGCCCTCCTTTTCTGCCAGTGAGACCAAGAATATATTCCTCAAAGAGGAGACACTACAGAGGTGCTGGTCACATTACAGTTAGAATGATTATGTTATCTTATAGGGAAAAAAAAAATAGAGGTGTATTCATTATACAGATCTGAAAATACACACAGGCAAATAGGTCACACATTGATTTCAATTATTTGATTAGGAATCAAATTAATCGATGAATTCTCATTAATCTAAAGAAATATTTTAAATGTGTTTCAATCAACAACTTGTTGGCAGTTTACACAGAAGCTGCTGAAACTAGATGATGCTACCACCTGGAAGAAAGGGCAGAGGCAGTGAACTTTACCTAATTATTTAAATTACTTTGAAGTATGTGAAAGTAAATGGTAAGAAATTCCACTATAATTGAGTGTTCTGCTTCTCTCCATTCAATATTCAACTTCAGCACCAAACACCATTAATATTCTCCTTCTGAATTAGAGGATTTTTAATAATGCATTAAATTATTCCTTGGGGTTCACTGAAAAAATCATGGCATGTACAATGGTTTTCTTCAATGCTCGTTCACACAAAACAGCAGGTTGATTACCCAGGCAGTGTCTGACCAACATCCTTTACATCTTTACAAATGAAAATCTTGCACTTCATGGTCAACAGTCACACTGTGATCTTAATTGCAGTGGTCAGCGCCTATCAGTCTGGAGCCTCTTCATTGAATAAAATCAAAACGGCTCTTACAAGTGCTGGATATGTGTTTGGAAAATTAATTCCTTATTACAAATAATATATCCATCTAAAATGCTCTCTCTGTGCTTTTATACAGGAACTAGGTGTGATGGGATAGGCGACTGGGCGGTGCAATCGTGCGTACGCACCAAGTGCCCCGGGGTTGCGCTGGGTTACCTTGTTGTCTGACCTCAACTTCATGCATAGAAGCCTCTTTTCAAACCATACAAAAATTATTGTTGAATAACAAAAAAGCTCTTCAAGTGCGTATGACAGTACTGCAGTTAAGAAAAATCCTGTGAATATATATAAAGCATTGAAAACGATTTTATTTTCTACAATTACGCTTAAGACTAAAGTTTAAACTGGTTATGAACCCTGGATAAGTGGGTTCCTGGCAGAATATGCCTGAATCTTTTTTGCTGTATCTCAGCATTTTTGACACACACTAATACTGCTAGCAAGCAACTCTTTCAATTTTTGGACACGATTGTCATTCCTGTCTCAGGCCTGGAAGTGGCAGTGACAAAATGGTGTGAGATACTTTAGCTAATTGTTTCCTCTTGCCAGTTAATACGGAAATGGTGGCCCTGGGGTTATTATTAAAGGAGATCATCCAGCCAAGACAACACGTCTGCTTGGTTTTTTTTCCCTCCCTTGTCCTGTTTTCAGGAAGAAACCTGACTATAGGGGTTTTTGGGTTTGGTGGTTTTTTTTTTGGGGGGGGGGGGGGGGGGGTTGCCTCTTCTAGATTACACGGTAACAAAATGCCCTCTGCTATTTTCCACACAGGACCTTCTATTCAGGAAATAAAGCCTTTGCAGTCCTCAGACTCTAATTCTGCTGTATGAAGCCAGAAGGGATTTGGGATCTTTTTCTTCAGCTCCGAGACTGCACTGTTACAGCAGCCCAGTGCAATCGGCAAGGAGCCCAGGGCCAGAAGACTTTTTGGTTAAACTGCAACAGTTTGGGGACAGTGATTTCTGCAGCACAGATGAACTCCGGAGCTCCCTTTGGTGCAGGTCCCTGAGACAGGGACAGGGACCAGCTGTAAAGGTTTATCACCCACCAGTGCTCTCTAACACCTTCTGGGACAGAGCTGCTGGGGAGATGGGGAGCTGGGTGAAAAAGGAACTTCCTATTTACCGAAGGAGCAACAGTGCCTTGAGAGATGCAGGACTGGCATCCTGCAAGTCTCCGAGTACTGCCCTTGTGTGCGTATATGGGTCTCAGGATCTAACGTACATGTGCCAGCCTGGAAGTCTACAGTTCTGCTTCTGCAGTATTTTAGCTGGAAGTGTTACATAGAAATATTGCTATCTTTGCAGATGCACTAGAGTTGGCAACAAGGGAAAGTTATAGCTGCACCTTTCCTTGGATTTCTTGAAAGGCAGACAGCAAAGCTATTTATATTCCAGCTGTAAGCCTGCCTATACACATTTTCAGAATCTTTCAAATTTCATTCCAGCTTTGAGCTACCCTTTAATTTCTTTTTGTTCTTTTATCCTCATGGGATTTCTCAGATTTACAGGATTGGCATGGATATTTGTTTTTGCTCAGTTCTAATTATTGCTTTTCCTGTATTTTTAGTACAGATGGCTCTCTACTGTATGTCAGCCATGCTGAAAAGGAGCAAGTAAATTCTTTATAAGTCACACTGTGGGGATGTGACCTTAAGGTGAATTTTAGGTTTAACAACAGTGCCAGAACAAATTATTAACCTTATAACTCAAGTTTAGCTGTACCACCTTGCACTGAAGATCTTCCAAAGGGGTACTCTCTATTAAAGTGAAAACATATGAAAACTTGCATAGATGAGACTGAAGATTATATGTTTAAAACCTTAATCAGCCTTCTCTCAGGTTTCAGAAAGTTACACACAAGCTTCTGGACAGACATTACCATACTTGTTATAATATTATTACTTTACAGTATGAATATTAAATCAGAAACCTTTCCATTTTTACATTTGTTGTTTACTTGTTGATGAGCTTTTGCTTCTTCTCCAGGATTCCCAGGGCTCAAGCTTTGAATACCAAAATCTTTTCAGAAACATCACGTGCCATTTCACTTTTCTTGGTAAGTTTTGAGGACAAGGCTGGCTGCATGTTGTGAAATAGGAAGGTTAAGGCTGCCCAGGTTTGGAGAAACAGGGTATTTAAGGGAGAGGAGGACCAAGAAAAATGTGAAAAATTGAGTCACTTATTTTTTCTTATTCTCCTCTAAGAAGAATGAAACCTAGAGACTATGATTAATCTTTAAGTCTATCCTGATTTCTCTGCCTATCATTTATTGAAAAGAGAACCTTGTCTTCTATTAATAAAAGTGAAGGTCTGTATTCTTAGAAAACTAATCTATAATTTCTGTCATTGTGTTGCTTGGACCAATTTTTGTTGTTGCTGGCATTAATTAGCCAGGAGTATGTATGAGCATTTAAAAAAAAAAAAGGCAAAAACAACCTGCCCCCAAACCCCACCTGTCTTATCACAGAATGAAATCATGTCCACAGTTCATTTTTTTTATGCCTTGTAGCCTTTATGATTTGCTTTCTTCTCCCCTCAGATGAATCATGCGTGACAAAGATGTTGTTATCCCAGACATAACAAGTTTCTGCAAGTTTTGTGAAAATGGACAGCCAAGAAGAGAAGAGACTTGTTAACGCCTCCGCTAAGGAAAGAGCGCAGCAGAAACAACGCTTCTTGGGATCAGAAAGCCCAGATGAGACTTTCAAACACCCAAACGCTGAGACAAACAGAAATCACTGTTGGAGTTTATATTAGAGAACTCACTCCTCAGGCATGGGTGGTTTTCTTTTTTTGCTGGATAGTGTCTCTGATGTCTAAGTAGAGGATGAAATCACGCTGAGGCTTTGGTTAATTCTGCTAAGAAGAAAAGACTTGCTCCACCTGGGTCAGCCAGGCAGAGTGCTGGAGCCTTCCGTATGCAGCAATCAATAGCTCACTTGATGGCAAGTTCCTTAACGCTGACTTTCCGTGTGCTCCTATTGCGCAGGTCTGTCTTGTGGGCACAACTATAACATCCACTGTGATTAGCAAAAGGGAGCGCCCGCTTCCGAACTTCAGAAAAGAAGTTTCAGGTTTTCAAAATGGAGCAATTGGTGCAGGGCTCCCCTTTGCCCCTCACTGCTGCTGGGGAAGGCTGCTTGAAACTCTGCCTGTCTGCACAAGCAAGAGCCCAGCTGACACATTTTCTGAGCATACCTGGACAGATAGCATTGAGCTGCAATTAAAAATGTTCCCCTTTATGAGGTGTTTCACTGCTAGCAGTCACGGGGAGTTATTCCACGTACCTCAGGTTTAAATTCTATAGGCAGTGTAAGAGATCTGTGTCTGCAGAGACGAAGGACTAGTCTCAGTCTCTAACTGATTTGCAGAGGGATAGGATGACCTATGAGTCCTGTTCCTATCTGCGGTGGTGGTTGTCCTTTGGGAATAATACTGCAGAGCTGGGTATTTCTGCATTTCACTACCTGGAGTGACTTGCAAGAGCCACCCCTTCCTCAATAGAAGCAGGAAACAACACATTTCTGCTTCTCTGGACACCCTGAATTATTCCTTAAACTTGTATCTTGCAGGGATGGATGTCCAGGGTAAGATGTCAGAAACAGAGGATCAGAGGCCAAAAAGTGAAAGAATTTGATATGCTTGGCCTAGGGAGCAAGTACACTTGACTTATTAATTTCTACCTTGTATCAATCTTAGTGCAAAAAGAGCCTGCAAACCAGTCTTGGCTTTTATTAGATTTGACAGCATTAAGCAGACAAGTTTCATAGCTGATTTCAGATTCCAAGGGATGTTTTCATTGCTGAGAAACAAAAGCACAGCACCTATCACGAGGAGCAGGGAACATGTCAAATAGCTCAATTTTCCTTGGTACCAAAAAGTCATAATGATATCCAGGACTTTTCTCCTGTGGCAGGCTTAGAAGTGTCTAAAGACATGCTTACTGTTCATTAGATACTCTTACAGTCTGAAGCTTTGAATAGCATCTACTTTTTCTGACAGAATACCATGTACTCATTACCCAAAACAGAGGCACGGTTGTACATTGCTCATGTGAGGGTAAGCAAGCAGAGAACAAAGCAGCAAAGATGAGAAACCTTGTCAATGCTCGTAACACATCCCTGCTCTTTCATCAAATTTCTAGTCTGGAGAACTGCCAGAATATTGAAAGGAAACCAGGAGACACGCAAAGAGTGAGGGGAAAGGAAATTAGCACAAAGCTAATTGTATTTGATTTCCACAAGAAGAATCACTGCCTGCCTTAGCAAACGTAGCGGCAGAACATGCACCAAGAGAAACAGCAAATTTGACCTCACGTTTCACCCCCACCCCAGGATATGGATGACTGTCTCCAGCAGAATGAAGCAGCTGGTTTTCCTTTAAAAAGCCAAGTTTCTCATAAAATCACGGAAAATAAGGGGTGGAAGTGACCTCAGAAACATTTTGTCCAATCTCCCACTGCAAGGCAGGGTCAGCAATCCTGCACCCCTCCTGGGAGAGGCTCAGGAGGACCTCAGTGATGGAGGGGGGCCCACAGCCCCCCAGGCAGGGGATCTCAGCACTTAGCTCTGCTCAGCCATAAAATACTTTCCATAAGCAGAATTGCACTTGCCATAGCTCAAACTCCTTATTTCCATACCTGGGAATTTCATGCCTCAGCAGAAGTTCCTATAAGCTGGAATTGACTTATAACTGCTTAAAATCAGACATCTGCCAAAGCACCATGCTGAGTCTGGGTTCCAATTAATTCTTACATCTCCACTCTTCACTCTACTCCCTGCCCCCACTTCTTCAAATAACTGTGACAAAAATGACCTCTAAGTACACACTGTAGTGTATGACATTTTAATGGAATATAAAGCCTACTGGTCAAGTAGTACAAATTAAGTTAATTTCATTCATGGATTTTAATTTACTTCCTACAGAGTGATTTTTTGCAAGTTAATGCCGAAGTCAATAATGATTGTCATCATTATTTCAACCTTTCAGTTCAGTTTCCTGAATCTCTGAATCAAATCTGTTATTGCCATAAAATGCATGTGCTGGTTACTTGATTAGCTCCCTATAAAGGCACTGTCACTCCCTGCCACAAAAGTAATTGCAACTATAACTCGTTAAACCAAAGCTTGACTTTATAAGCCCCTGCGCTAGAGGCTGCACCACTTTCTACTGCCTTCCCACCCATCGTTGCAGCTCAGCTCCAACCTGGATGTTGTGCCTCACCGCATCACGCCGACAGGTCATTCCGGTGCTCTTGACCAAGTGCTTATAGGTACCTGAGGATATGATCCCCCATGGTCATCACTATTTAGGGCTACCCCTAGTTGGTTTACAAGCTACTGTAACTGGTAAGTTCTGCACCTTTCTACTAGAAAGCAGATCCTCAGGCACCAGGTTGTGAGTGCTAAACACACCCTTCAGAGATAGCCCATGCCAGGGAGGGAGCTGAGGTGCTCTAGCAGCATCTTTGTCCTCTCAGCTTGACTTTCTTTGCTCTCTCCATGACGAGTGTCACCCAGCCAGGCACCAAACGCAAAGCTGCACCCATGTGCTGTTCACCCCAACCCTGGCTGGGCTCCAGCATGGGCTCAAGCCAAGGGTGAATCTTGTTGACATAAATGATGATCTAGAAAAAAAATGAAGGGTTTTCAAAGCAGTTGTGGTTTACAAATGATAAGTAAAGCTAACAGATGTCACTGGTGATTTTCCTGCAAATGATATGTACAGCTGTCAGTCAGTGAAATAAAACCCAATTTTATTCCTTTTTGAAGTGTTTAATGTCTTTTCACAGTTGAGACATTCTGGCTACAGAACACAGTAGGAATCCTTCAATTTGAACCATAGAATAGTTTGGGTTGGAGGGGACCTTAAAGACCATCTAGTTCCAGCCCCCCTGCCGTGGGCAGGGACACCTTCCACTAGACCAGGTTGCTGAAAGCCCCATCCAACCTGGCCTTGAACACTGCCAGGGATGGGGCATCCACAGCCTCTCTGGGCAACCTGTCCCAGTGCCTCGCCACCCTCACAGTGAAGAACTTCTTCCTTACATCTGATCTAAATCTACCCTCTTTCAGTTTAAAGCCATTACCCCTTGTCCCATCACTACACGCCCTTGTACAAAGTCCCTCTCCGGCTTTCCTGTAGGTCCCCTTTAGGTACTGGCAGGCTGCCATAAGGTCTCCCCAGAGCCTCCTCTTCTCCAGGCTGAACAACCCCAACTCTCAGCCTGCCTTCATAGGAGAGGTGCTCCAGCCCTCTGATCGTTTTTGTGCCCTTCCTCTGGACCCACTCCAACAGGTCCATGTCCTGCTGATGTTGGGGCCCCAGAGCTGAACGCAGTACTGCAGGGGGGGTCTCACGAGAGCCGAGTAGAGGGGGAGAATCACCTCCCTCGACCTGCTGGTCACACTTCTTTTGATGCAGCCCAAGATACGGTTGGCTTTCTGGGCTGCAAACGCACATTGGTGGGTCATGTTGAGCTTCTCATCAATCAACACCCCCAAGTCCTTCTCCTCAGGGCTGCTCTCAATCCACTCATCGCCCAGCCTGTATTTGTGCTTGGGATTGCCCCGACCCATGTGCAGGACCTTGCACTTGGCCTTGTTGAACTTCATGTGGTTCGCACGGGCTCACCTCTCAAGCCTGTCAGGGTCCCCCTGGATGGCTCCCTCATCCTGACTAATTTCAGTCTTCTGACATCTCTAGGTCTCGTGGCAAATATAAATTATATTCAAGGTCTGTACACTTTGTTCTCTGGTACAGTCAAAGACACATTTGCTGGCATGGAAACCTCTTCTCTCTTCCTCTGTATTCTTTACCAGGCAGCACACCACTACTGTGTATCAATTCACAAAATGTTTCAACACTTAAAATTGATTTCTGTTCAAGTTTCCTTAAAACCCAAGAAAGTACATTGCCAGGTTGTAATGGACACATTTCAGATTCCCAGCTCTGGCTGCCAGTTGGTTTGCAAGCCTTTGGAGTAGTTTAAATAGGACAGCAGCAACGGAAATTGTCCTTTGCATCAAAGCAGGATGATTTGCATGAAAAAATGTGTATTAAAGGTTAATCAGGGCATCACTGTAGGGATTTAATTTGTGGTTTAGTAATAATGTCTGTTGCTCTGCAAAATGGAACCTGCGTTTTCTTATGGTAGACCTTTCTATAATATATTGAAAGTAAATAAACAATATAACAGTCCATTTTTTCCCATGTCACAGAAAGTAGAGAGAGCAGCCAGGAAACATCAGAGCACATTTATGTTACAGGGTAAGATCCTAGGCCCCCTGCCTTTTGACATCAAAATGGCTACTATTACATTCTTGAATTGCAAATAGCTAATAAGTTCATTAGTTTAGGAGTGTTGCATCTCTTCTGCTTTCCTATATAATACAAAGTACACAGTGCACTTAAAAGCTCTACAATTGTGATTAAAAACATGACAAATATGATTTCCATGATTTTTTTTTAATCTTATAAAGAATGCCTACAAATTGCAACCCTTAGAATGCTGCTTCTTTTAGCATGCATTCACCTTAGTGAACCTTACAGCTACATCTACAAAGATGACACACAGATCATAAGTTTTTACTTTTGTTTTTGGCAGGTACAACGTTCTCCTTTAGGGAGATTCTTAAATAACTTCATTGCATTGCGCATATTCAGAGCTCGATGCATAAAAGCACAAATCACAAAACTCAGCTGCATTTAGCTAAAACATTTTCTAAGGCTCTTGAACTTTTCAAGTAATCCAAGCCTGATTTACAGTTTCCTATAAAAGTCAAGCAGCATTTCAAGGTTTCATGTGTATGTGCCTCTGGTGAAATGATTCCATTTTGACTGCAGTTTGCTTCCTTTTTGTCACCTTTGAACCCTGATTATAAAAATATCCATTTGCATTAACTAGTTCTGCGTGATGAGAATCAAATAAAATATTTGTCCAAATCTCTCTGCAGCTTTGCATCTTTCATTTTCAGATACATTTTAATGTTCCTTAACTTATGGCACATGTATCACGATGCCTTTCTTCTGTGACTTCTCGATGCAAGACAGACACAAGACACCCACTCTATTAGTGAAAACCCTGAGCTCTTCTCACCCTTTCCCCACGGGGCCAGATTTCCTTAGCTTTTATGCAAACCAGGCTAACACTGCTAACTCCACTGGAACTACTTCCAGATTGCACTGATACTGTTTTTGATTCTCATCTTTGCATTTATATGTGGTTTTATGGGCTAACGTTTAAAGGAAAAAAAAAAAAAAAAACAAACCACAAAACAAAACCCACAACACAAAAACCCCAAACATTTTGCCAAACTGCTGCTGACAATTACATACCTCAAAATAGGGAGACTAATAATTCATTGGTATCTCCCCATTCGTTTCTCCCAAATGCATCCTAGACTTTATATCCCCTTCACAACACACTTGGCATCCTTCAAAACCGATTAGTGGAGGCTCTCATTTCCCTTCACTTTTGTCCCAGTAGATAGCATAATAGATGTCTAACTACCAAAATATTAACCTATTGTAATACAATGCAAATCTGGATCAAGGTCATGGTCTCGTAAAGAACTGAAATGGGGTGGAAAAAAATCTTCTGGAAATATTTCTCCATGAGAACTTCCACCGACATTGGTATAGTTTTGTGATTTTTTTTTTCTTCTTTTTTAAATCAAAACTATTTTTTACAGTGAAACATCTCAAACAAACTCCAGTTGTGAGCTGTTCTGTATTATAAACTGTGTCCTCTGCATATGAATTCTGATATAAAATAGCTCCAGGTATAGTATTAAATTAAAAAAATAAATCATACTAATAAAGCTCTTAGTTCTAATGTTTTTTTCCCAGCTTTGATACTTCCTAGTACAGCATTCTGTAGGAAAACTATGTCCTGAAAGAAATTAAAATGTGTAATATACAGAAATATCAATCTGCCTTATCACACACTTTCTTCTTAATACAGAAGAAAATTATGGCTGTGTGACATATGGAAGCGGTTAGGGAACATAAACCAAGCAAAGGGGCACTTGCGATAGGAAGCAAATAGTGCAGGCTAGTCTTTCTACATTCATTTGAGCATCCCAATAGCTTTAAGTAATAATTAATTACTTGTATTAGAAAATTGCTTTTTTTAAATTGATAACTGGATGCTGAATAAATGGAGTGCATGTTAAGCATGTAGTTATTTTACTTAGCTAATTCCATTAAGTGGAAATAATTGTGTACATATATCCTTTTAGAGCAACATCTTCAGACTTCACTTGCTAAAATAATTGGTTTAAACAATCCTTAGTTTTAAATACTCCCGGTACCCTATTCAAAGGGGTATCTTAGGATGCCAGTGTAAGAATTGGGAGTATTTCTTCTGGTGCCACACCGGCAGGAAGAGCCGGGTGGAGAAGATGCACTGGCTGCCTGCTCTGCTCACCATCACCTAACCGGGGTGGAGGTGTTGGTAGAGACTTCTGACCAATTCACATTGCTCAAAGCCATCTGATGTCCTTGTTTAAGCACATTAATATCGTAAACCAATATATTTTACCAACTGGTGTTTGCCAAGTAACTTGAGTTCTCACTAAAGCACAGATTTCAGAGAGACTCCTAATCTTTGTGACAAGACCCTGTTTTAAAAAAAAAAAAAAAAAAAAAAAAAAGTATTACTATCCTCAGCACGTCATGCCAGTAGCTAATCATGCACACTGATAAAAACATCCATCACATTTCTCAATAGGATTGGTTTGGTTTCAGGCTCCAGTCACCTGCTCTTCTCATCCCTTTCTCCTAGGTTAAAGAGTACTGGTGGAGAAATAACTTTGACTGGTAATCATATCCTCTCTCATCTTGCTGTATTAAATGGAAAGAGCCTTTGGAGAGGTTTTTGTCCAACATCAAACCGATCTTGAAGCTCTTTCCTGTAACCACTTCAGGTTTTGAACATCCTGTTTACAACATGGACAACAGTATTGCAATATACAGCAGTCAAAATATGCCTTTATTAATATAGTTTCCACACTATATGTCTTAATTCTCACTTATATCTAAATGTTTTTTGTACTAATCAAATACAACTATGATTTTCCACAGTGCCTTAGAATTCGATATTTGTGAAACTGTGAAAGTGCATAAAACTATTGAGACTTATCTTAATTTTCCCCTCTTGATTATAAATGTACATTTCTAGGTTATCATCATTACCACCAATTTCCTTTCCTGTGGACAGTTCACCTTTGCTTACCGTAACAAGGAAGTCTAAAAATTTTCCTTCTGCTATTTCTTTACCATGTTTGAAAGTGTTCAGCTTCTGCATTTAGAATAGCGATGCCATTAATCATATTTTACTAGTGAATGCAGATGATTCCCACTATATTGCACAGGTACATACAGCAAAAGTATGTATTTCCACACTGGAAATATAGACCCCAGAATATTTTTCCCTGGCTGTTACACAGGGACTGCCTGCAGTATGGTTGGAAATGCAGAGCAACCATTAACATCCAATTATTTTATGAGGTATAAACTGAGAAGAAGCAATAATAGACCCTTCAGAAAATTTTGCAATGAAAATTAACATTTGGAAGCTTCTTGCAGAGACCATCAGCAGTGTGTATGGGTTAATTAGCAAAGAGCCTGGCTGAGAGACACAGACGTCCCATCCCCTAGGAGTTTTATTCCTCAGTGCAGGTTCCGTTACCTGCTGTACTGAACTTGCACTAGTTATAAACTTTCTCCATAACCACTCTGTACAAAGCTGACACCCTTTCAGTCCCAAAAGCAGGGAGAGAAGAGAAGTGAACACAGGCAAGCAATAGCCGGAGTCAGTCTGGCTCTGCACTGGATTTTCCTAACAGCTCCAGAAATGCAAACCCAGAGCATGGAGCAACCAGACCCTCTTCGTTATCTGCAAATGCAATGGGCCAAATTCTGCAGAAGGTCAGAGAGACCTTAAAATTATCCTCCAGAGTGTAATTAAAATTTTTCGCTGGCTTTTACCCCAATATATCTAGTGATCAGACCCCAAACTTCAAAAAAAACCCTATTCAAATCATGAAGATACATTCTTAATAAATACATTAGTAGGTGCACGTAATAGCCAGAGGGTAAATTTCAATGCAAGAGAGAAAGAAATTGTAAATGAAGTTTTGGTAAGATCTTTTAAATCTTTCCTTCTTTTCAAAAAGTCCTTCCAGAGAGGCAGAAAATTGATTCTTGACACTAACTGGAAGCTGTCCTGGCATGTTACAGGAATTGTACAAATAGCTGCTGTGTAAATATTCAACAAACGCTTAAGAACAACAAGTAAGACTGCCAAATGTATTAACAAATCTCAAGTGCAATAGTACACAGCGTGGTGAGATTAATGACCTGGGACACAATAATATCTTCCTGAGGAAGTGAAGAAGCACCGAAGTATGAATGCAAAAGAATTGTAGCATTTGCATAAACCCTGCTCAGGCTCTAAAACATCCTGGGTCAAGGTTTCAGTAGTTTGCAAGCACCTACAGATGCAGATCCTCTATTTATTCCTCCCCCTTTCGTCTTGGCAAGGTCAGACCTCAGTGAGCCCCTTCATTTAGTGTTTGCTGAACCATTCTTGAAACGATTGCAAAATATACAAACAAGCTCAACAGAAGATGCCTATCCAGAAGAAATTGTTCTAACTACTGTTTAAAACTTGATTCTAGTCTCCATAATACAATCCTTACATTCATGTTTTTCTAGCTGAGAACATTAAAACCTCAAGCATATACATTTAATTTAGCTGTAAATGGGTTTTAGTGAAGTTATTATAACATTTATGCTAGGAGATGGCAAGTCAGCAACCACCTGTGAGTGGCTGGAGGTAACTGTAGGTCCAAATGTTTATGGCTCACACCAACTCTAATAGTAATACACACAAGCCCTTGTCAAATCGTACTTTATAGCAAAGCAGCTGGCTTTAGCAGCAAAACTCAAAAAATGGAATGATGCAGCCAAAACCAAAGCAAGAGATGGGAACCTGGGCATCTTCAGTCCCAGCAGGTTGCTCTGTGAAACGCGTCATACAGGATTCAAACGAACCGTAGGAACCACAAGCATCACAATTATTCAGGGCATGCAGTAATTTGGTGTTGCTTATTAACTCCTCTATAATACCACTTACAGTGGTCACAGTTTAATGCTCCCAAGCGATTACAACCAACACCAGGCAGATGCCATTGTAGACACAGCCTGTCCATACCAGCTGCCCAGGTAGAATACTGCTGCCAGCGGAACACTGATCCTTTGAAAAAAAAAAATTGTTTTTTCAGCTAAACCAAATCACAAAGGTACAAAAGCATGCGGAACCGTGGTGCATATAACTAAATATAGCATATTTCTAATTCTTTCTGTTTCTCTTCTATCAGAAAAGACAATAAATCCCTTCCCCAAAATTACCCAGAGGTCAGGATGAATGAAAGAGGTTTCTTATGTGCTTTATCCTGGAGCTATTTCTGTTCACCATCTTCAGCTAGAAGTCACTCTGCATCTCTTAACTCCTTGGCCTTTCAACTTTTTGTGGAGAGACTTGGGCCTATAAATAGTTACAGCCAAGTTAATATTGTGTTTTTTGCGGTGGCAGAAGGATCCCTTTGAAGACTGGTCCTGAAAACAGCCTTGTTCTAAATAGTATCTCTATGAAGCCACAACTAGGGACAGGTGAAATTAGAGCACCGATTCCTCCCCAGACACCTCCGTTCAGAGAAAAACTGATTTTACCTCTCTCTCTAGCTAGCTCAACACTGAACAGCAAGCTGGTCAGGTGAAGACATCCAGTTAGGAGATAACTGGTGTAACAGGGAGGGTTGTACCTGGCATTTTTATTGGCGCAGGTTGAAGTAGGCGGCAGACACCCCCGGAGTGCCAAGCGCTGGCTGCGCTGGCACAGTTACTACCCAGAGCAGCTCTGCATCGCCAGCCTGGCAGCCCCAGGTACCCCCAGCCAGCCCCACACCTCCCTCCAGGCTCTGCTGCACACGGGATGCCCAGGGCAGCCTGACCACATACGTTTGTGGGGAAGGAAAGGTGGATTTAAGAGGTACGCCACACTTAAAATGCATCAGAGGACGACTCCTAGGCTTCTCCAACTGCTCATACTAGTTATCTCAGCAATTATGGCAGAGAGAAAGGCAGTCACCAAGAGCGATCAGGGTCCAACTCTAATTATGCAGCACCCATGCTGTAGGGACTACAAGGAAAAAAATTCCCCTTTAATTTCTGGCATATTCTCATGCCGTTCCTGTCAGCCTGTTTCTTTGCATTGAGATCTCCATTTTCATTCCATCACTGCTAGTGAAAATGGATGTGGAATAAAAGCACTAATCCAAATATTTCCCCAAATATCAAGAAAATTCAAATCTGGATTAAAACTTGCTACCTCAGGCCCTTTATTAAATGTAAATTATTCTCGTTAAAAGTAGTATACTGACGACTGGTCCCCAGACATACTACTGACTTGATCAAGCCTCCTGCTGAACAAAGCTATAAATATTACTATAAATATTCATGAAGTTCATGTAAATAACATCTCCCACAGTGCTGCTGCTGCTACACAGGTAGAGTGTGTAAGAAATTTATTTATTTATTTTCTCCAGGAGGTGGTCCACTTCTCTATTACAGGGAAAGAAGAGAGCCATGAAGAAATACAAGGAATACTTAGGAGCGAGGGAGAGGCTGAGTCACCAGCAAGGGCAAAACCCTGGTGTGGTTAGAGCAACTTTGTCCTGTACAGCATATATAGCTTTGTTTCCAGAAGCAAAAGATTGCCACCCTACCCATAGCAGAAGCCTGGTTGGGATGCTGCTTCACACAACTAATGTAACACCAGAAACCCCCTTGCAAGTAGCAAATGATGTATTTTGCAGTGAACCTGTGCAGTTGTACAAATCAGAAGGATCTCCACCTGTGAAGGATGGTGCTGTGTCAGCAGAGGGAGGCTGTAGCCGAGCCAGCCGCGTCTGGCAGCCTGCGGCATCAAATGAGCTGGTGTTCGATCCGCACAGTGCCGTGCTGCCATGGGGAGAGGACGAGCCTCAGCTCTGCCTACAAATAGGTGAGACAATCTTGTCTCTTTGCTTCTCTACCAAAAACAGCCCACCCCCCAAAATAATTTTTGGCACAAACAGATACAAAGTTGGGTAGATGGTCAGGAGTGCCTTGCCCTTTCCAGTCCAGCCAGTCCCTTGTGTTTCCCCATGATGATGCCAAGGTCAGAGAGGGCAACAATTTTCTGCCCCACGGTGTGTTTCCTCGGCTGCTCCATCACAGGACGGCATTAGTGGGCAGAGTCCCAGGGTTATCTCACGGAATCATAACGGGGCTGCAGATCAAGGAAGTCATATAACTCAGTGACAAGAAACTTAATGCAGAGTGAAGGGTGCCTAGAGGTTTTCCAGAACACTGAACTCAGCGCAATTAAGACCTCTAAAAGGGAAGATACAGGCCAGACAGCTCTTACTCCATGTCCTATTCTTCGAGCAGACAACTGCTGCTGGGAAGGTTTTCATATCATCTTTCTGATCTGCTTCATAACGAAGGAGCAACCTCCCGCATGGCTCCAACCCAGATACTGCTCAAGGGGTCACCGAAGTCACACTGCACCTGCCAGCAGGAGTTTTGCCACATGACTGAGGCAGTTCCTGGGTTATTAATGCTGTCATTTTTATCTTTTATTTGTAATTGTACTTTGTCCCATTTTATAGGGCTCAGGATGAGAGAATAAGGTCTCTCCAGGAAAGGAAAAAGAGGGATTTTGGAAAGAAAGGCTCATTAATAGCTCATACTGATAAAACTGCTCTGAACCACTCTTCCTGAGGGAGAGTAAAGGCTACAAAAATTTCACTCTTCCTTGTTTTATTTTTCTACTGGAAAAGTTTGGAGCTAAAAAGAAATCTCAGCAGTAGGGGGAAGGGTATTTGGGGTGATTTTAAAAATTTTTTTTATAGTGAGAAATTTTGCCTCTTTTTTGTTAGAAATAAATAAAGGTCATTAAAAGTTGTCTTTCTTATTTACATTCCAGTTTTGCTCTGTAGGGCAGCAAACCTTTAAATCCAGAGCTCTTCTGATACTCCCTGCACATGACAAGTTTTCTTAGTGATCAACAGGCAGAATATCTATCTGTGAGTGACTTGCAAACATTAAGCTATAACTCATTAGCGAGCTGCAGGTTTCTTTCCATTTTCAAATTACCTTCTAAATATTCAGGAGCATGATGTAGAATAGGACTTACCTACATGCCTTCTATTCACATCATTGAGGTGTCTTATTTTGGGACTTAGGAAATGTGTATATATGCAGGAAAGAAATGAATAATTAGCGTGATGATTGCCAAGAAATCAGAAGCTAGGCTTGTGAACGATAGCCGAAATACACAGTGAGCTGAAGTGTCAGCACAAGGCAAGAGAACAAGTAACAACAATCACAATTCATTTGTATGGGTTCAGCGTTGATTCAGTTTTCCATAGCCTCATGTCCAGAATACCCCTGCGGGAAGATGGACTGAGAAAACAGAGTCTGCCTGACTAGAAAACCTTTGGGTCCTGTTTCTCTGACACCAGGAGAGGGAAGAATTGCTTGACCCGGAATGGAATTGTTACTCCTTACATGGTGGGGACGCAGCTTGCAAGAGGAGTGCTCTGGTACTGTCACATTTGGCAGGAGCTCTTCATCCCTTGGGAATATCACCTGCAGACCACCCTGCACACTCCTCTGTTCCAGCCCTTGCCCCTTTGGCTGTGGGGATCCTCAGCAAAAGGACAAACCTCTCTGACCCACACCTCTTGTGCACAGTGGACCAGCACAGGACCAGAGGAGCTTGTGTTTGGTATGACTTTCCTTCCACATTTTTAAAACTTGTGGAGATACTGTTTTTATTCTTCTCCTTGCTGTGAACGGGGGGGTGGTTTCTGCTATCCCCGATGCCATGGTGCGGTGTTACAGCACAGACTCTGCTCTTGCTGTCTGTTAGCAGAGTTTGAATTAATCTATTTCCTGGAATTTGGAGAAAGCAAGTGTAGATGCCAGACAGGACTGATTTTTGAAACATCCTTTTCTTCCTCTTAATCAGAGCTGCGAACGCGGCTGTGCTTGATTATGTACAACTCAGACACTTCCATGTCTGAGCAGCCGGAGCAGCAGTCAGTCTGGTGAATGTGATTTCTCTTCTCCCCTCCCCTCTTCTGCTCAGCTCTCTCCCCCCCCAACCCTGTCAGATGAACCCGTCTTCACACTTTTGCAATAGCATGGGGGTACTTAGCTGGATGCTCTTGAGACCTTTTGCCAAAACCTGGCAAACCAATTTTCTGTCTCCCTAGATGGATTCTTTGAAGCAAAAGTAAGCATTTCTTTCAGGGAGAGAGACTCTGCATTGTGTGAAAGATTGATACTGTACGAGTCTAGAAATGAAGTGCTTCAAAGGAGAAGTAAAACAATTTGCAAAAGCTAGAGTGAATCTTATTGCTAAATCATAACCAGCTGCAGTACAGGTATTTACAGTGGCTTTAATTCAGAAAGCAAATCAAAGAAAAAAAAAAATCTAGAAAGAGCACTAAAAAAACCTGTTATAGAAGAATTACCTGAAAGTACCGATCACATTCATCAATTATGGACAAGAATAAAAAGAAATCAGGCTTTTCAAGATATGCTGATCTGGCATAACCATGAAAGAAAAGCATCAGGACAGAAATACAGCAGTGACAGAAAACTGCAGCAGTGTTAGTTCTGCAGTTGCCCCTTCTGCACAGCTCTGCAGTTAGTAATTTATTCTAGTATTACAGATATAAAATGGAGTATATAAAAGCTAAACATATCAACTTTAGGCATAAGTGCCTATAACAAATGACAATCAAATAACTGCATGAAATGGAGTGTCAATAATTGCAGATTTAGATGGTAATACCTGACTATGCTAAACACATGTATTCTTTTAATGACGTGACGTAACACATCTGTAGGCACCCTACCCACGCTTACGTCCTCAGCTGTAGATTTGCAACAAACTGGAAAATATTTTGGTCCACCTTCCCTTCTTACAATGCTTTCCTAACTTTCTTCACATAGCGAATAATATGCCACATTTGGTAAGTGTTACTGGAATGGAATTGAGTATTTTTTAGCAAAAAGCTACTGGTACCTGAGTGACTTGCTGGAGGCTTTCTTTAGGGTTGGGGTTTTATTTGTAACAAATATCTTTTCTGAAAAATAATTATGTCTGTCTTTCATTGAAAATATCTAAACAGATAGTAGTGGTCTTGGCATTCCAATAAACATGTGACATTTCACAGCTTAACACTTATTCTTGCAAGGGAAGATGGTGAATTCAATCCACTTTTTACTGACCCATGAAGAGCCTCACTAAAAACGTAGTTTTGTCTTAAATTCATAGAATCACGAAAGATGGTGCAAGAAAGGATTTTAAAAGGATGTCTAGTCTATTCCTCTGTCCCAAGACACAGGCAAGTCTACTATGTCATTCCTTTAAAGTCTCTGCTTTAACATTCAGGTTAAGTGAGAAAAAGAACAGTGGAAAAATTACCCAGGCAAAAATTAGAGACAAGACCACAGCAGTGATCAGAGGGGCTGTCAAAGAAAGGAGGGGAGACATACAGGCAAGTAAATAATCCAAGGCCAAGTCCCACCAGTAGTAAGTCAACCTTGAGCCCATTGCCTCTACAAGCCTGTGGTACAGAAACAATGCCATCCCCCTCACAGCTGATGCTTTTCTTGCCACCACAAACACCAAGTCTACCAAAACTAAGTTGCTTTTGCCAAGATGTTTGCAGTATGGCCAATACGCCAGGTGGGAGAGTGCCTATCACTGGTACTATGATAACAAGGGAGACCAAGTTTTGGAGGTATAACAACTTTTCTTTAAAATCTTAAGTTGCATAGAATCATAGAATAGTTTGGGTTGGAAGGGACCTTCAAAGATCATCTAGTCCAACCCTCCCACTACAGGCAGGGACATCTTTCACTAGATCAGATTGCTCAAAGCCCTTTCCAACCTGACTTGGAGCAGTTTCAGCGATGGGGCATCCACAATTTCTCTAGGCGATTTGTTTCATCTCAAAATTCAGTTTGAGGTATTAGCAAGGTTGTTTGCAGGGAGGAACCTCTAGTGGCAGAAATATGGTAAAAACGCAGCCATGAACAAAACCCAGGTAGAAGTTGAATAGGCAGGGTTGCATTGCTTTATTAGCATTTAGCCAGTTGTGTGCACCTGTTGGTTCATCTGGCCCTCAGTGCTAAAGCTAAATCTCAGCGCAGCTCAGCACTTAAATATGCAATTAGCTTTAAACATCTAACACTTCAAATGTATTCACAAAAATCACACCTAGTTCCTGAACAAATCAATCAAATGTACTATTCCTTTTAAATTTTCTATGTACAAAGAAATTGTAGCTATTAGCCCAGAGGGAATAATCCCAGTAAATCCATCAATCTGAATGTAAGAAGGAGGGATAAGACACCTTATATGAAAGGCACATCAGCAATATCACTCCTGAGTTGGACTGAAGAGCTTTCTTACAAATGTCAGTGCAGGGTACTACTTCACACAATAGTCAGAGCCAGCATCCTTTTCAAGCATTACTCATTAAAAAAAAAAAAGTCAAGGAGCACAAAATAGCTAGGTATAATGATGCCACCTTTACATGGGGGAAAATATGGAGGCCTTTCCTTCTGAATGGCTAGTATCCCTAAGCAGAAACTAAGGCATAAAGAAGAAACTCAGGAGTGAATTACATTTTACTGAAGAAGAACAGTTGCTCAGGGTGCATATGAGCCTTCCAGGAGAACGGGCTAACATGGGACTGCAAGTGATCAAACTGGCCTGTGGTCTGCTAAATTGCTTCTCCCTTTGCTGAACAGTGTGGGTAAGGCTTAAAACTGATCCATTGTTCAGGTTTTTTTGTTTATTATTGTTTTTGCTGGTTTGTTTTCGGTTTTGGTTTTATTTTTTTGGGGGGTGGGGGTGGTGTTTGTTTTTTAACTGCTCAAGATAGCACACACTTGTCTTTCTGTACCCAGGCAGAGAGGAATTGCTCTCTCTGGCTCTACTGCACTGTTCTTCAAAAGGTAGTTCCTTCCAACTTCTTTAAGCACTGAGCTCATTTCTTTCCTCTGCTTTCTGATGCAGGAAAATTTGTATTGAACAACATGTTCTTCCATCCAGGCAAATTCTCCTGGCTGTACCACTCTTTTGGCACCAGATTTTTAGGCCAGCAGAAGACCAGAAGGACTCATTAGACAGATACCCAGCGGTGCTCTTTGCTGCGTACCCTGGTCCCCACACGCACACCCCGCTTCTGTGGGAGACGGGACCCCTCGTGTGCTGGCAGGGAGGTTGTGGCGACATGCTTCAGTAAGTCCTGGGTCTGGAGGATGTATGGGATTTACATCAGGGTGCGCTTGTCTCAAGGCTGGTACTCACCTACGGAACCAGCCAGCAAAGCACACATACCTCTCGGTGCAGCCATTACCACTGCAAAGTGCAGAACCCTCGTTCACATTGATCGGTATTGGTTATATACAGGGTCCCACAAAAATCAGTAAGTACTCAGCAGTGTACCAACGCAGAGTATACGCTCTGAGCTGGGCCTTTAGGTGTCTTGTTTTTATCCCATTTCACCAAGAAAAGCCAATCCAATTCATTCTTACCACCAGCGAGAGACTGCAGATTTGCAGTCTGTGATTCTTTGTATGTCCAGTGCTAAAAATCTCCTGGTAGAGGGAAGAAAATATGTCATAAAATTTGAGTGGTTTAATCTGTTTCAGAGAAGCTTTTACCTTTTATGACTACGGACATTGTCAGCAGGAGAAATCCAAGCTGGGAGGAGGCTTATAAATCAGTGTAGAATATTCTATAAGCTCATGCAAGGAAAAGGAAGATACACTGAAATGAAATAACAGGAGATACTTCCTCATTCTCCATCACACCCCAAAAGAGGTGCAAATGCAAAGCTATCTGCTTCATAACACCCAGGTCTTCAGGGCAACGCAGGCATTGCTCTCCCTGTGAAAGAGCAGCTACTGAAGTCTCCAAACACAGCGTTGACTTTGCAGAAGTGCAAAGGCATCCCTCACTAAGATGAAGGCTTGCCTCATTCCCCCAGCAGTCTCTGCTTTCCTAAAACTGTGAACGTATTATTTCAGGGGAGTAACAGGGTCACTTAGCTATGAAGGTGAAGAATAAAGCCAAAGGAGCATCGCTGAACTTTTTGTGAAAAACTCTAAACCGAACAGCTCATGCAATGTTTATGCAGCCAACACCAATTGTTTTATAACTGATTTCTGACCAAAGTAGCTGTCAAACCTACACAATAAGGTGCCTGCAAACTTGATGATATCTCCCTTTCCCCTCCTCATTCACCCTCTTCTCTGCATTTTATTGTGGAAAGAGTAAGAAAGGCAAGATTTTCTGTCCCAGCTAGCTTCTTATTTTGTAAGGTTGGCAGGGGTAATAATACAAGTCAGAAATACACAGCAATTCCCTTGGCCAAAAATGTTTGCACCAGATCTGATAAAGATATTGTTGACATGAGAAGTCCAGCTCTCCTATCTGTACATTAACAGTTGTCTTCTGCAAGCGTAGAGGACTTTTCAGCTTTTACAAGAGACTGATGGAGTTCAGCATATCACATTCACAACCTTGTCTTTAGGACTGGGGCTAAGATGATGTTACAACACAATTAATCCTATTTAAATTAATTATTAGATCCACTTGATAATGATAGTGTTATTCTTCTAACAAATAGCAAGACTTCTAGTCTGACACGGGCCACATTACACTGTCTTTATTCATTCTTCAGTGGCATATATATCAGCAAATGGGACTTCTACCAAGGAAAGCATACACCGCTGTAGGTGTATCAGACTCTACATGAGTATTATATTACAAATATACAAAGTCATTCAAGGCAGGGTTTACAGTCCCAACTTGGTGCTTGAGCTTTATGCCCCTTTTTCCCCATGCACATATAAAAGTGTTTTCTTTTGTTAGTTGTTTTGAAACATGGATGAAAATAAAAAAATATTATATAGTAAATGCTATTTCTGAATATAGGACATCTGCAACAGTACTCCCCTGCTCTTCCCTGACACATCTTCTATTGTGTTACCCCTCTGTGGAAAATCCACCTTCCCCCCCCCAGTCTTTAGTTCTAGAATACATAGTTTCAGTGACTCATTTGTTGTTAACACTACATTTTATATGCTGCTAAGATAAAATTGTCAGTGTTAATAGTGCACAGAAAAGAAGCTGTCATATCTTTTGGATTCCTGTACTAATTGTTTGCACACTTTAGTTCAAAGGACTAAGTCCACACTATATTTAGCTGAAGGATGTTGTATCACTTGCTTTTCCTTATCCTCTCTTCTACTTTCTTTCCCCAGTACAAATCACTAGGAGTAATGGTTCATTAGCATCGTGTTAGTTAAAATTAAAGCTTGATCACCTGGACGTGCCTCTTTCTACAGAAACATGCAGAGCTCAGCCTCTTCCAAGACCAGGAAGAACATTAATTTTAACACTGTAGAGAGAAGTGGCAGTTCTATTAATCTGTGATTTTGGAATAGCTATTTTTGAAACTTTGTACTGATTTCCATACATAAAATAATACACAGGACTGAAGGACATTCATCTTGGAGCAAAATTCTTCTTCGGTGACAGGTGGATTAGGAGTTTGGGCTACCAGTAATCTAATAGCATTTGGGATTTAAAGGAGTTATAAACTATCACTCTGAAAGGAATAAAACAGATGGATGTACAGACACCAAAAATTAATTTTACCATGAAAACCTTTTTCTGTGAAAGGTCATCCCATTACAGCACCTAGGAATTGGGGCTGGCCACTGAAGTAAGGCTAGAAGGGAGCGATCCTTCCTTGTGCATAACAGAAGTGTGCATTACTGTTCCAGAGTGGATTCTGTAACCTCATAGCACAGCAGGTTTTATCACCTATTTTGGATGGATTAAAGCATCCTGCTCCTTTCCTAATCTACCAATGCTCTCATTTTCCTGCCTAAAAAGCTGCAAGCTCCAGGACAGAATCCAACCCAAAATTCAGCTATTTTGTTGTTTCAAGCTACCCCCAGATCCTTGGGAATCAAGCATAAGATCTACTACCTGGCTACATAACAAAGATTTTCTGACACAAGTAATCACCAGGCAAGGCTTCTTCCTTTCCTACTATTACATCGGCAGTCCTGGCCCTGCACTTGAAGTGGAAATGCAGCCCATTATCCTTTGCATACCCTGGAGGAAAATACTGGGGAACGGTGTACTTCTGAGCTTGACCCAACATTGTGGTTACCAGATTGCCATCTCTCAGGCCATGGAATGTCTTGACATTAGCCAATTCCCCTGAATGCCAAACTCAAAGAAAAGCAAGTGAAAAGTATTTCTATGCAACACTCAAAAGTTTATGGAGGCACAGAGGACAAGTGAAACAAAACCACATTAATCTCCTGTCCCAAAGGGTTTCATTTCCCACTCTATAACCAGTTAATAAGCTTTCCCAGTGTACATCTTCCTTGTGTTCAGTTGAGAGACAGATTTCTGTGTACCCTGACTGCAACCAGTGGGAAACACCATGTCACAGGTAACTTGCTCTCCTTTCATACTCCTTATGCAGTGTTTACAGAGGGTCGTGCTCCACTTCTGTACGTACCCACTGCTCATCATGTCAAGGAGGAAGAGGAGGCTCTTCCCTCCTCACTGCTTTGAAGACATTAGTGCCTTAAACTTGGTTCACACAGATGCCATTGCAATGACAAGTATCTGCACCCCAAATATAAGTTTAAGTCCTGAAGCATAACCACCTTTCCCACCAAGTTGACAACATACCCGAGCAGTTTTTGGGTGACAAACACATCAGCAGTTCACGCAACCATACAAGTACATGTGTGGAAATAGCACCAGAGGAAGCTGAGGGGTGAGTAGCTGCTAATGCCAGTTTAAACAGTACAGACACTGGCTGTGAAACCACAACACTGAAATGAAGCCTCCTTTCATATCAAACCTTATACTTCTTGTAGACAAGAAGTTATCAAATGCACTTTGCATGTATATATAGATGTAATTAATGCATGCAGCTCACCGCAGACCTTTGATTAAGATCAAGCAAAAGAGCAACCAATTAATTTGGATCAGAATGAGTGAACTAGCATTCCAATCTTGTTTTGAAGGGATACCTTGGCGCCAGTTTAATGGGACATTAATGAATTTCTTGTAGTCTTTACAGAGCAAAACTCCCAGTGGTGTCTGTGGGAACTAAGCTGATTGCTAGAGTAACCTCCATCTCCTAAATGAACTGCAAAGTCCATTACTATACAGGGAAAAGGACACAGCACAAAATCACAAGTCCAGTTGATTAACTTTTCAATTTATGCTAAATAAATTTCTTATCCATGATGTGCAAGATATTCTGCACTGTGCTGAGAGGGCATTACTAAATTTCAAAATTGAATTCACCCATCTGAGATAAGGGGATCATCTCATTTGACACTGATTAGCGTCTCCACAGTGCTGAGAATCAGACTATGGGAGAATTTTACAGACATCTCAGCTTACTGTACATTTGTGTATATTTTTCTTCAAATTCAGGCCTGAGTCATTCTCTACAGATGACTTACCCTGCTTTGATCCACAGTTTACTACACTAGGGGGAATCTGCAAAGCCAGAGCTGTTGGCTGGGGCATAGCAGTGGTGCAAAGTCAAACCATGCAGCCTTTTGTCACCCAAAACTCACAAGAGTGTCAGAGCAACGGGTGGCCATACTAAGTTCACAAGACAGTGGCAAAGACATGAGAAGAAATGCTATTATCCTTCCAATGCTGTTGTTACCATTACCTTTTAAGTTTTATGAGAAAGTAGAACTTTGGCTCCTGTATTTTACTTGGGAACACACAATGCCGCAGTGAGAAAAAAAATCACTGCCCCAAAGATCCCCTAGTTTAAGATAAGGAAAGAGGAAGGAGGACACAAGCTTTCCAAAAAAGGACGTTGGGACCATAAGTAGCAGCAAGAGGTGGTTTATGTACTGCTATAGATTTTATATATACACAGAGCTTAAGCACAAGAATTACATGAATTATGATGCCTTCACATTTTGCTATTAAAATGAAATGTGGAACTGAGGTTGCTTTCAAGACGGCCTAGGTTGCTCCTCCTGTGGCTGGACACAATACAGTGGGAGAACAATACAGAAGTTCCTGACAGAAGGAGAAAAAGAAAGCGGGCACATGAAAATAAGTCCTTGTAGTAGGTTATAAGCCATCTGCCCAGACAGTTTCCCAAGCCAGATAACAATCTGTATTAAAACCCTGTTCTGAGATCCCCAGAGGGGGATGTTCTGAGAGGTTCAGAGATATTTAAACCCAACCTTTGGGTTTGGGCCAGAGTTTTGTTTTAGTTTATCATTGCCAAGTGGAAGATACCAGTAATTCAGTCAAATAAAAACTCTTGATGTTCTCTCCTGTGGGATTTATGGTAATAAACAAACATTGTATTAATTGTTCCAGTATTTCTCTGCAATAGGTTTCTGCAGATTGACTTGTTTCTTCAGAGGAAAGCACCTCTTGTCCAGGTTATCACAAGACACAAATTTTGCTTTCCTGTTCTAATATGCCTAGGCACAGTCTGAATCATCGAGAAAGTATTTTTACCACTGAAAATCTTTAGCAACTGTCAAAGCTTGTTTCAATAAAATGTACTCACAAGGAGCTCATAAACATTCAGCCTGTGAAACAAGCCTGAACTAATACAATATGTGTTGTGTTTGTAAGGGTAAGAGGAACGCAAACTGTGACAGTTTACTTCACAATTTAGAAAATTAGGTTCCATTTTATTCCACGGAGTAGCTGTTGCAGAAGTGGATGTATTTTAACTAGTGGAATAATCCAGTCTGAGGATATGGCTCAGTTCCACATTAGGAGCAGAGTTATGACCACTGACCTGCGTTTGCCTCAAACACATTACTACCTGCACTAAAACAAGATGGCACAAGTGAGACCCCAACCTTCGATAGCTGCCAGGCACTCGGCATGCTGCACGCCTCACCTTGCACCTCCTGAACAGGGATGCCAAAGTCTTTAAAGCTTCAATCCCACCCTGTAACTGATTTTTTTTTTTTTTTTTTTTTTTTTTTTTTTTTTTTTTTTTTTTTTTTTTTTTTACTTTCAAGTGAAGGAACCAACTAGCTATGGCACAGAGCTGCCAGAGTGCTGCCTGGGGGACCACCACCCAGTGAGAAGAAAAATCAAGTTGCATGCTGTCAGAGAGAAGCAAGCAGTGACTTATGGGCACAGCTTTGCTCTTGGGAAGTGAAGTCATCATGAATAGTTAAAAAGTCCATGAGAGTTACGATGCTTTGAATACATTTTTAATAGTATTCTTCCACTCCAACATCTTAACCTGTCCTCTGTTTAACCAGCTAGAAAACCACTGGAAAAGCTTTGTTCTGCTACAGTAGTTTACGTTGTATAGCTTGTTATCACGGTAAATGATTGCTCAGTTAGCATGTTACAATTGATGGCATAAAGGTAAAGGAAGATTCTGAAGTCCTGCTAGATTATTGTTCTAATGAGAAATGTTTACAAAACTGGAACTCATACATGTAATTGGTATCATTATCTCTTTACTGGGTAGATGCAAAATTTAATAATATCTCTATAATAGCTCTCACATATCTCGCTTATCACCACAGATAATTAAACACAAATATTCTATTATATTAAGGGAAAAATGCCAGCTAGATATTCTGACAAAAAGTTTGTCTCCAACTGATGAAATCTATTGTGTCCTTAGATTATTATTATTCAGTTCATTATATTCTCTCTCTCTTTTTTTTTTTTTTAACATGCTTTTTTACTGCTTTTCATTGATTCCCTGATAAGTCAACATGGTTATATTGAATGAGTTGGTACAGGAAGAATAGAACAACTAATCAGCTGAAAACATTCTGAAGCCTTATCCTAAAAGTGAATGCCTCACTTCGCATTCCATACTGCATCCCCCTCTTTCTCCAATTTTAGCTAAGATGTCAAAGGAACCAGTTAGAACAGATAAGAATTTGATAGCCCTGACTGCTGGCAGGTGGGAGCCGGAGGTGACAGCCTCCCCTGCAGTACAGGTAGGGAGGACAAGCACAGCCAGGGCATTTTTATGTCCTCGGGACATATGGACATGTGTCACATATGTCTCCGGGCTGCAGGCAGCTAACACAGAGAGCCTTCAAGACAGGGAGCAGCTGAGTGCCTTTCAGGATGGGAGAAAACCAAAAATGATTCTTGAAGTCATTTTAGCTAGCCCCTCCTGAGCTGCTCCAAGCACTAAGTGCCTTTTCTTCAGGAAGATGTATTGGAGGGTTAAAAACCATAAGGAAAGACCTCCCATTTCTTATTCTCCTAGAATTACGAATATTAACTCTGAAATTACTTTTACTGTGATGGTGTGATGGGAGAGAAGGGACTGTATTATAAAAATATAAAATAGACTATGTCTATTACAGACAATTAATAATGTATACAGTGCTTGCAACATTCATATAACTATAGATTTATAATTCTACTTCAAAATGAGGAACAAGGATAACATTAATTTTTATTACCGAGTGAAGAGAAAGAAATTACTTGGAGGGTTTTTCTCTGATATTCTTTTGGCTTGCTGAAATTTGAATTACACCAAAAGAGAAAATTTTAAATCAAAATGCTTCTTGGGAATGAGGCATTTCAAAGTCCTGGATTTTTTTGTAGCCAGAGAGCAAAGATCATATAACCTTTCTGAGTTTTCCTCAGAGTTGTGTTGCCTGCTATTTGTAGTGACTGAAAACTGCTGGGAACAACCCCTGGGGCAGCAGCAGTGCATATTTCCCAGGAATAGGCAGTAGCTGCAATAGGCTTATTTCCCCCCAAAGAAGTATATATACAGTTTTCTTGAGTGGGAACAGGAGCTGAGTTGTTGTAAGACACTTGGTTTTTTTCCTTAGAGTTTGTCCTGGTGCTTCTGAATTCCCTTTTGACTGCTCGATCTATATTTACTTTTATGAAGATTATAAATGAAAGGTTGAAGCCTTAGAAATTACCCAGCTTTTCTCTGGCTAACTACAGCCATCTGGGGAGGTGGCTACACAGGTATGCGTTGCAGTCCATTGGAAATTTGCACTAGGTAAGACAGGACTAAGCTGGGACAGAATAAAATCAAGGAAAAACAACTCATGCTCTGCCAGTCCTTCCTCCTTCACCTTCCCCTTCATCCATCTTTCTTCCTTCCCGTACCGCCTCCTACTTCATTAATCATCGTTCTGCAAAGGGGATTCTCCAGCTCAGCGTGTCCAGAGCAAGCAGGATGCAAAATCTCTGCGACAGGCAGAAATAGCAGGTCACCTCCCTGCCCTCGAGCCCATCTGCCTCCAACAGCCCTGGCTATGTTGAGGCATCACCAGTGCCAGTATAAGGTGAAAACACACCACCAGCAGGGACAATTTCAGGCCACCGAGCTAAGTTTTAATCATATATCTCCCACTAACGTCAGAAGACATTACATGGCTAAATCCCTGCAAGCTGTTTTGAATATCTGAAAGTTAATTTTACACTTATTGCTGGGGCAAAGAAATAGGACTGCCCGCTGGCACCCGCAATGACTAACAGAGACTGGCAGGACAGAAAAAGATTAGTGGCTGAAAAACACATCCCACTCCATTATTCCCCCCGAAGGATAACGATGCTTTTGGCACGTGATACGTTACCGTCACCCCCAGTACGCAGGAGCCCGCACACTGCACTCCAGCCCTGCTCCCCTCCAGGGAAGGATGGGGATGCAGGATCCCTGCAAGGATTTCTGTACACAAGTAGTTCATTGCCTCCGAAACCCTTGGACGGCTCATTGCCAGTCCGAGTAACTGCTTTTAACAGCAGCCTCTGACTTACTGAGCTAATTGCCAGTGACAGAAGCATTACCATATCTCTTAGGATTCACAGGCGGGACGCAACACAGCATCCCTACTCCCTCCATCCCCCTAAATAACTCCACTGGTTGGGCAAATTTCTAAGACAACTTTTGTCTGGGGCACTGGGCACCCCTCTGTTTCTGGAAAGAGCAGGGAATGGAAATGCTCCTGCAGCCCCTGGCAGGTACAGCACAGGCTCTCGTGGAGGTGGAATAGGAGGTACAATACTATCTTATTATTAACAATATTTTCCTTTCACTCCCAGATAACAGTTCTAGGGTTTTGTGGGTTTGGGGTTTTTTTTGTTTTGGGTTTGGTGGTGGGTTTTGGTTGGTGGTTTTTTTTTTTGTTGTTGTTGGTTTTTTTGGTGGTTTTTTTTTTTCTTGTTGTTTGGGGGTTTTTTTGCACTAAACTTTAGGAACCTCTGCCCTTCCACTTCTGAAACTGTCTGATGTCGCTGCTATGCTCCCATCACTGTCACTGCTGGGAGAGGCTCTAACATTCAGGCAATTTTGAAAAGGAGACAGTGAGCAGACAGACGACTAGAAACTCTGCATAGAGATGGCTTTCAAAGGCTTTACATTTCAAAATGACCAAATGCCACTGGATCAAAATAAAGAAAGTTTTGCCTACCAAAGTATAATATACTACCAAAATTAATGAAGTCCCATATAGTTCCTGGAAGCATTGAGCATCTCGTCCTCTCACTTCACCTTCTGCGTGCTTCATTTAACAGTTGCAGGTTTAATGTGACCACAGCTGGGGAAGGCACGCGACCATCAGTAGGAAACCAGGTCACTTGGAGCCTCCTGGGAAGGTATTTTTGACCATTCAAGAGAAAAAGTTCCATGGGATAATACCACTTTTCATCTCTATGATAAGCATTACCTTCATACAACAGTTTCTTTTAGCAATTGTGAGGCCAGCTGAGACTGTGCCAGTCAGACCATATCTGACAAAACTAGACACCGAGTATTTGGAAAACTTCAAGATAGTTGTGCAATGAATTCATAGTGGCAGTCAACCGGTTTTGCATTAGGTCAGCTTAGATTGGGAAAAAAGAAAGGATAGAATTGGCAGGTATTAAAGGGGAGAGAAATCTAGATTTAAGATTCATAATAAACAACTGAAACACCTTTGGTCTGTTAGTATGTTTTCAAAAATTCTGAACTATTTATTGCTAAATTAGAAGCCTCTGTGACGAAGTGAACCACATCTTCCATTTAAGATAGAACTTATTGAATTTCTGAGAATCCCTACAATTCCCTCACCCTCAGCATTTTAGCACCGAGCACGATGATACTGGAGTCACTGCTTGAAATTCAGGTCTTGACACATTTTTATTTCTGACCACTACAAATCTCTGCTGGATCTTTCCGTTATAACACTGAACTTTTATACTAGATACTACAATTTTCTTTACCTAGAAAGAAATGATGACTGTCCCTGGAAATATTACCATCATAGTGTGGCATATATTGGCCTAGAACTAGATAACAAAGACACGCTATAATTCAAGGAACCATGTTCATAAATCCAACCTGTAATGGGCTTCATCAATATAAAAGTTACACTCAGCTGCTGTCTCTGTATTTCAAAAGCAGCTTGCAAACATAGACCTGTTTGCTATTGACTCTTACCTAAAATTACAGCAGACTATCCTAGAAGGGAGCCAAATTCCTTTCCACTTAAAAAAAAAAAAAACAAAACCCCAAAACCAAAACCCAAACATTATTCAAAAAGCATTTGAATATGAAAATACATTGCCTTAAGGAAATTCAGACACAAAGATGGTGATGTTCAGCAGAGGGGAAAAAAAAAGCTTAGAAAATCCAAGTAGCTAACATTAATGGGCAGGAAAATGAATTAAAAATCTGGGAAGTGCCTTCAATGAATTAGCTTTCATTTGCAAGTGATATAATTAACAAAACACTAGTAAACCGCAGGAACAGTGTGACACCTACCACATGGCTACCTCTAGGAAGTAAGTACTGGTCTCTAAGAAATAAGCAGTCTAAGGAAGATATTAGAGACTTCAAATTGTTAATTATCCTCTGTGAACAGGCAAGGAAGCCTAATACTTCCAGGCTTCAGCTTCCATACATTTCTCATGCTTATGGAAAGCATTACCTTACTTTGCAAAGTGTATATTGCCAAAGAGAGTGATTTAATACTAATGCGATTTTTTTGTTGAAGTCCCAGTTCTTTAGTGGCTTAAGAATAAGCATAATTTTATGTCATGTAAGTGGACAACACATGCACTTTTATATATCATTAATATGAAAGTATTTGCAGGATCAAATCACAAGCTAAAAATGGAACAAGCTGAATGTTTGTTTTCCTGCTCACAAAACCAATGGACAAATCCACTAAAAGAATTCATTCCTTCGTATCGATGCTAGCGATGGTGTAAGCGGTTTTGCATATGACAAATGCATTTGGCTCTAGATATGAATTTTAAAATCTTTGTCAGGAAAATCAGTGATGGAGAAAACTAGAGCAGAGCTTTCTACACATTTTAAATTGAGACAAAGGTGGTGAAGTTAACAATATTTACTTTACAGCTCTTCGTGCTGATTAGACCAAACAGAACAAGGACAAATCCATCACAGATGTTTTTCAACACTCACTGCTGAAACCATTTAATTAATTGTTCTCTTGGGGTCAATATCAAGTTATGTTAATAAGCATTTGAGTTCATCCAGAACTGATAGCTGAATCTGTTTATTTGATCTGGCATTTTTATCTTGTAAACTTGGCTCTTGCTATAGACTTTAAGATCACCTCAGTAATTTCCCTTTTTTTTTTTTTTCCCTCAAGTTTATAGAAGAATTGTACCCATGGCAGTTGAAAACTACCATTGTTCTTGTTTTAAACAGTGATGGAGTTCCCTTTACAGAAAAAAGATCTGGTGAAGAAAAGAGCATCTGAGGTACTAACAGCTTTTTTTCTAGCCAAAGTAAGGATATTCCACAAAACTCTTTCTTCCTCTTTACAAAGAGGTGTTCTGAAGTAGATTTTTTTTTTCTCCTTTTAGAGGTATAAATACCTTCAAGAAAAGGAAAACTGAAATTGCCAAAAACTGAGGCCTCTCTATGAATTATAATAAAATAGAAGTGGTTGATTATCTGTCACTAGGCCTAGAATAAAAAAAAAAGAAAAAGAAAAAGAATTAAAGCATAAGATTTTGTCATTTGAGTTGTCACATTCAGGATAAGCCCTCTTATTTCTTCTGGTGCCAGTTTTTTTTTTTTTCCTCAGATAGCCGCCAGCATTGCATCTGATAAACACACCTCACATGTTTTCTGGTAAGGTAGCGTGCAGTCAAGCTTGGCTTAGTGCTAATGTAAATTTGCCACATGAAATGTCATTTCAATGTGGAACTAATCCAATGAGCTGGAAGTTATAAGAAATCCTTTCTTAGGAGGGATTAGTTCCCATTCTTATTCATAGAGACTGAGCCACACAGTGGGAACTGGACAGTCTTCAGTTATACCAATTAACCCCCAGTAGCTACCACCTTGGTTTTCTGGTGTTCCCTAGCAAATAAGCAACACAGGAGCGTAAAGTATGAAGGTTTGGCAGGCACTAGAATAGCTTTTAGTGCTAGAAGTAGAGTGAAGAGCATGGTAATTAAGCGTTTTAAATACTTTCCATACCAAACCTGCTCTCTGGTGCATAATTTTAGACCTCAGGAACTAGGAAAAGATGGATGATTACACTAGATAACATGAAAGTATCCAGGGAAGCAGAAGGTTATAGGTGTGTGCAGATGTGCAGTGAGAAAGCGATCACAAGTTGTCTACTCAATTTTTACTTAAAAGTCACCACTGTAAGCAAAAATGAATATTTTGGGGATAAGTGACTTCTCACACGATAGCTCTCTCCTACTACTTATGGCCTATTATAATTTTGGTATAGAATACTGCTTTTTCAGGTTAAGAATAACAAGATCACTTGCTTTTATCAGAAGGGCTGAGACTTCCCAAGAGAGGTACATGCCTAAAATTCCCCAACCATTCCCACCAAGGTGGGTGTCACCAGCCTGGAATATATTGCACAGCTGACAGGATCCCAGAAAGAGCTAAGCTTTCCAGATACCCTGGTATTCTTTCAGCATGAGCAAAGATCTTTTTAATGAGAGATATCAGGTGCCAAAATCAGGTGATTACTGGTTATAAAACTACTAGACTGGAAAAGTGTCCAGCTTTTGTGTAGTTTGTTGTTAAATGACCCACTCGGAGTACATCATTCGTCATCGTACAGAAACAGTCTTTGTTACTTGAAACAAAGCTTAGACTTTCAGTATTCATCAAGGATGAAACCATCCTATAAATGTAAGAGCATTTTAATTTGAAGCACTTGATTATGTGGCTTTTGCTTTTCAAGCATGTCACAGAATGTGCTGGAAAACCCTGTTATCTGGGGGTGTTTTTATTTTAACATATAATAACCTCTTAAGAGGAGAGATGGATCTCTCTCCTCTGATATATTAACATCTCACTATATTGGACTGAAGACTTATAGGACAGAGACCTTCTGCCAATACCATGAATTATTCAGCTGCTGGGGTGTATCACATTTATTAGATTGTAATTGGTTTCCTTTTGCCAAAAGGAAGCTGGTTGTCATTACCACCCCTGCATTAGCACAAAGTTTATAGCACTGGAGTGCTTTAAAGCAAGCTACATCTGTTTTGAACTGCTTCTCTTCTGCTTTGATCTGATGGTTCTTGAAGCAATAAGAACTGGATAGTCCCATCAACTGCTAGTATTTACAGAATTAATAAATACTGCATTGAATTCTGTTAAAGAATACTAAATATTCAGTGTGACAATAGAATTACTGTGCAGCATCCAGACGAATTTACACTTCCAATATGGAAACCAAAGTTAAAAACAATCAGGTAATTTTCTGTTGAGAATTCACTGCTGGTCCAAAGTGAATGGATTCAGCTACAAACCAGGTTACTAATAAGCTCTGAGCACTTACTGAGGATCACAAGAGCAGGAAGTTCACACTACGTGAGACCAAAAATAACTGGTACTCAGGAATTCCACTGGATATTGGAGTCCTTTTCCTTAGGCATCATCTCAGCTAGATAGCTTATAAAGCAAGCAGGAAAATTGCCATTTTGTCTTCATTTTTATGGTGGGGTATATACAGTCATGTATTGAATACATACAGGACCTCTGAGGATTAGAAAATAGATACAAAAGCTGTGCAGAACCCTCAATTTTTTCTACTGCAGTATTTTAAATTGTATAATGACTAGACTATTCAGACAGTTACAGTATGTTGCTTGTTCGTATTCCAGAATGTTCGTTCTCTTTTCACATTTAATGTACTGATATATATGCACAATCACGCTGATCACAGTAATTGAAAATTAAACAGACAGAATTACTCACAACGGCAATATTTTAAATTCAAATAAGTTTCATAACATATGGCATTTATGACCTAGTCTAACAAAACATTTTGTAGTTACTCAGGTGAAACAGGTGCTTTCTTTCTATACTGCTGGATCTGCACCTGAACTGTCTGAGGCACAACTCAAGCCTGCTGCTGTATCAGGGACAGGCCTGGCCAAAGAGATTTCATATCAAAATGCTTCATCAATAGCCTTATCCCTTTGATAGACTCTCCAATGCATCTTAGATGCTGAAAAATTTTAAACTGATTTTTTTTTACAGGAAAGATGACCTCTCCAAAGCAAATTGTTCTCTGGATTTATAGAACAGCAACAGACAAGTTCTTTATACATACATCTATTTAGGCATTAGGTCAAGAAGGAGGAAGGCTAGCACACCTCAAGAATTGGTATGAGTGACACTGTCAGACCAAATTCCCTTTTTTCTTGCAGGGTATAATACCTCTTGAGCATTTCGGAGCACAAGAACTACTGTTATCAGACAGCTGAAGTGTCATCTCCAAATACCGAGCAGACAAAGTACCACCACAGTCTAATGTTAGATGTCTAACATAGGTACCAAAGTTTGGAGCAGCGAGTTCTTCTATACTGCGCAGAGTTTCTGGAGGTGGTTCAAAAGATCAGCCCTTTCCAGCTCCCGATGCAGGGACCCAGCCCAGCTAACGCGAACATCTGCTCACAGACACTATTAAGGGAAGGGTGCTGGGACATCCCAGTCACCTTCAGTGACTACAACACTGATTTCTCAGATTTGGGATGGACATCTCCCCCGCAGAGCGACTCAGAACATGGAGTTGTTCTTATTATGGGCTAAAACCTCCCCAAATGAGGAACCTGAAGAAACAAATCTCAGACAACTCCCTATTTCATGCAATTTCAGAAGCAGGAATATCTATATAAGAAGCAGGAGCTGACAACAACTAACGTGTTCTATAAGAAATGATTTAACCTTTCCTTGCTTGTTGCCTTCAATATATATCTCCCATAAGTTTGAATAATCTCTAAAATCAGCAAACAAGGTTCTTGTAATTAAGATGCTATGCACATGTGTATATACACACCTTAAATATTTTAAAGAAGGTACTAGTAAAAGAAATACCTACTTTCACGTGTATAGCCAAAGACTACTTAAAAATGTATTGGAGTAGACAGTAGAGCTGTCTATTATATTGTGAAAGGCTTTGGGGTATTAGAGATTGTATCGAGTTATCAAATGATTTACCATATAGCCCAGTGTTTAGGTACGCTGCAGTCTGATCACTAATTTCACTGCATACCCAGTAACACAACCAGGATTGCTGGGGGAAGCACCGTGATTTTAGATTCCTGGATTTCATGGGCATGTGGGAATCAAACTAAAGAGTGTTAATTACTTTGCCCTTTAATGACAGGTAGCATTCCTGTGTCAATTATTGCTCTCTTTTTCCAATGCTCTTTGATCTATTTGTGGGAAACTCTTTAACAGTAATGCTCCTTGGCTGGGAAACAATGAGATGTAGAATAGAAAACTGATGCTCCTCGTTACAGTAATTTTCAACCTGTCTGACAGCAATAGGAATTCAATTACAGTCCTCCAGTGGCAATAAGCTCCGTGCACTAGATCTTAATTGTTCAACCATTAGTTTGCAATTTGCATTTGTACTGTAGTGACAGCTGACTGTTTCCTTCAGTAGTAGACATAGATATTCACGAAAAAACCAAAGATATCAGTACATGTAACTCAGCAAGGAAACTTTTTATAATGATAAAACCAGCTTATTTAAATTGTTGCAATAATTTGCAGCTCTGAAGCCTGACATATAACTTTTCTGTGCTATTACAAACCAGAGGCACAACTGTTCATTCTGAAAGATAGTTATATTTAGTTTCGAAGTTGCTCACATTTTGATTCCCTCCTCCCTTAAAGAAATCAAGTGGAATTTAATAGAAAAAAGGGTTTCGGTATAAATAGGTATCTGAACACTGTGCTTTTGAAGCATGTATAAGTTTGCACATGTATCAACACAGGTAAGTATATTTGTGAGGGTGCAAACCCCTTTATCTTTTGTACGTATATGAGGATAGCCCGTGTATGCGAGTCAGACAGTCACAGGTAAATATCTCCTAGCACAAAGCCTTTCTTAGGCCACTAAGGTCTGTCTCTTTTTCTGTATACACTTAAAGATTCACGAGTCTGGGTTTGTAAGTGTGATGTTCCCCTACAGCAATGAAAAGTCCACGCGTTCCTTCGGAAAAAGGGAAACGCAAAGCAGAGGTGAAGGCAGGTAGAGAGCAGCATTGCTGCAGCCTGGTCAGAGGGGACAAGCACGGGACACGTCTGCAGTGCAGACAAGGGTCCCTTTCTGCTGGTCCAGCTACTTGCAGGCCCTTTCTGGGAGATGCAGCACATCTTCCCACTGGTGCAGTCACACCAGCTCTCACAGTAACATCACCTATGCTATAAAAAGCACTCCTCAAAAAAAAAAAAAAAAAGCCACTACAAAGTTTTGCCGACGCAGGGATGTTAGCATGGGGTAAGCAATGCCCTCCAAGAAGCTTATAGAACTGGCTCGATAGGCCAGTTTTGGAGCATCCAAGAGGGCTTGTCCAATCCTAATATGTGCAACAGTAGGGATATGCCACCTATTTGGTATCTCCCCGTTACTGAGCACAGCCAGGGTGAGGTGGGTCTTTGCTGATAACTGCAGTCAGAAACTCCTCCCATCTCAAGAGGAGTTTGACAAGACCTTGGCAATAATGTATTAACTCAATAGCTTGTAGCCTTTGATTTTACTCTTATTGCCAAAAAAATGAAGTGAGAAAGCGTGACTCTGTTACTAGGGCATGCAAAACAGACATCAGTCCAGCACAGGTACGAGCCGGCAGTATCAAAGAACTACGTGACTGCAATAAGGGAAATTCAAGACTGGGAAAGCAAAAGGTCAGGTCTGAAAGTGAGTAACTGAACAACCCAGGGGAATTAGGCAAAATACTTGCTCATACATCACCTTGATTTGGCAACTTGCATCAATCTTCACCACTGTTGGTTTTTTGTTTTTGGTTTTTTTTTTTTTGTTTGGTTTTTTTGTTTGTTTGTTCTTTTAAAACATGTCATTAAGAGCTGGGGAAAACAATGACAACCTGATGTGTCCTGCAGGCAGCTGCCTCGCCCTGATGAATTACTGCTGCTTCTCACTCCACAAATCACTTCAAGGCATGGTGAACAAGAGGACTATTTTTGTGGGAAGAAATATCAGAGTTTTCTGTCCAGGGCTAGAGATCCTTTTCCTTCCTTGCAAATAACATAGCCTGAGACTAAAAGTCTTGGGATGTTATCCAGCACAAGCCTCTCAGCCTAAAGATGCCACATGCTTTACCAATCTCTAAGGAATAATTCTGGCGGTGTCTACGTTTTTTGTGTTCAGGACTGAGCCTGCTCGTGACAGCCCTTCAGAAGAAAGTTTCCACTTCACTGTAGTTTTCCCTGTGGTGGACACTGTTTACGTTCCTGGTATTTGTATCAGATATGTCTCTGGCATCCTAAATCTAAATAGTAATTTTTTACTGACAGTTTTTATTTTATGGAAAAAGTACCTGCAATAGTAGGAAAAAAGCACCAGAAAAATTTTAAACTACTTTCTTTTTTTTTACTCTTAGAATACATAAGCACTCCATTATTTTGATTCAAGGCAGTCTAAAACAACCTGGTTTAGCTCTCTAAGCTGAATCACATCAACTAAGCTTTGATCAGTACAAACAGGAGTTGCAGCCATGCTTCAGAAGTGTTAGAGTTTAAATATTTCCTATGCCTGTTTTCCTTCAAAGGCTAGACAACCCACAGCACTAGGCCAGCACTGATTTCTAAGGCCCAGGCACTGTTTTGCTTTATGAAGTTATCCCTATCTTAACCTAAAATTTATTTTTAATTAGGTTACAAGAATTCAGTTAAATCAGCAAACTAGAGGAGTGAACTGAGGTAGTAGCTGCCTTTTCAGTGAATTTTTTTCTTACAGAAAAGAGGAGGTTCAGCTCATAAATGCTGAGTAGATCATAGTCCAGATACTGTTGCTGTAGAGAAATAAGTCAATCACTACTACACTGTCCACAAGGAAAAAAGTACCCCACCTGTATTCACCCAGGTGCAGAATAAACAAACATCCAGGTAACTGTTTTAGGTTGCAGACTATACTGGTAGAATATTCTTGACAGTATCAATTATGTTATCACTGTCTCCATAGTTCTTTCTGTTGAAAAGCAGAACAGATGTGAATCTTTATGACTGGAACAAGTGGCCTTTCCGATGAGCAATAAGATACTGTATAAACGCTATATGAGAGCACTGCAAGAGAATTCAAAACTGTAAAAGGTGCTGTTTTGATCTACATAATCACTTTGAAAAGGATAAATCTCTATCAACCCGAGGTATGCAACACATCACATGTTATTGTCAGCTCTCAGCTGCCTGCTCTGAGCCTGATAATAGCAAGGAGTTATAATGAGTGTGCTGGCAGAAATATTACAAGCAATAAGCCCTGAAAATTGATGGAGCATGTACCCTTCAAGCCAGTCTGGTGAAGTAACATCAAGTGTTATTTCAGGTGTTATTAGCTTTGTATGTAACATTTATTCAAACTGATCTTATAAGACAAGCCTTTTAAGCACTTCTCTCAACCCCAAAATATAAAATCAGTGTTATTTTTGAACATAAACACAAAGCCTGTTTGGATTTGCTTTATGTTCCTTAAAAATCATAACTCTTATCTCCCTCCTGCTATTAAAAAAAAATAAAACCCCACCCAAAGAAAACAAAAGAAAAACACCCCACCAAAATGTCTAAACTTAGAGTTACCATTTAAGACAGAAAAACTTGTATCTGTATTTTCTCCTTTGCATAAACATAACTCTGCTTGACTATACATCAAACATTTATCCCAGTGAGCTTTGACTGCAGAAGACACTATCATAATTCATCATGCATGTATGTTTACTAAATTTTATAAATAGTGAGAAATAGGCTATAAATGCTGCTTTATGTTTTAAATCACTGTTTTGTCTAGCCAAAAAAGTCTCTAGAGTAGTAGTGTTGGAAATTCAGATGATGAAAATTAAATAGGCATGTGCTTTCCCTTTATACAGCAAACTTACATTGATGGGACAGTAAATCTCTCAAGCGATATGGGTACAACAAAGAATAAGATGATCCAAACTGCAGGAAAAGAGCCAGATTTCACAGTCTGTCCTGAGATGAGCTCTGCTGTGCAGAACAGCACTCGAAGGCACACGATCTGCCTTTCCCAGACTACCAGGAACAAGAAAAGATCAGCTAGACTTTGTCTTATTTAAATGAACTATAATTCAAGAGTAAAATATTTTTTAAACATGAATTCTGCTTCAGCTGCTGCATTGCAATGCCAAAGCGTGGCACTCTGCTACAGCAGTTGAGGTTTTGCTCCAGGCATGGCCCCTGCCCAGCACGGAGGCTGCGGGAGGATTGACAGGCAGCTGCCTGCTTCTTCCAGGCAGCTCGCCAATCCATCAGGGCTATGCTAATGCAGGAGCAGACAGCACCAGCACGCAAGATGCTCATGTTAGATTTATTTTTATTTTTTTCCCCTCCTCTTTATAAAAATACATGGGGACAAATCCCCAAACCTTCAGTGTGAACCTGGGGAGTTGAGGGGCATGTCAGGATTTTTCAACATCCAGGTAGTTTCATTTTTCCTTTGCTTTCCACCCTCCCCTGTGGATTGCAGAACCCTCTGCTGTCTCCCCACTCTCGTCAGGGTGTTGTTGACACGCTGGTGAGATACCCAGAGAGCAGCAGGTGATGGACCCACCACAACGTAGGCACTGGGCACGTGCCAAGGCAGTGAATTCTATGGCCATCGGCCAAACACGTGTCCCAAGACCGAACAGTCAGAGCGCAATAGAAGTGGTTTAGTTAAATGCCACCAAACAAGAACAGGTTAAGGATTCTTGAACATTTAAATGTAATCATTTCATACCCTTCAAAGCTCACTTGACTGCCTTCAAGGAAAGGGCCACATCCAAATGCTCATGAGGAGTTTCCTCCCAATTATTTGACTAAACCCTCGTGGTGTGGCTGCACCCATTTTATCGAGGTCTCTGCTGTTCCTTGCTTCAGTCTGGAAGGGAGACTGAGGTGTTTTCATCAGATTCCTCCACTTGAGGAAGTTAGTGAAGTTTGTCTCCATGGAGGAAGGGAATTCCTTCCCCAGACTGGATCATCCACAAGCCAAGAGGATCCAAGTGAAAGCCTCAAGGTTGGCTTTTGGGCCTGGAAACCACATTTGTACTCCTTGCCCACCTGCCCTAGAGCATCTTTCATGCAAGGACTGCGTGGAAAAGAAAGACTTTCCATGATAGGCACTGGCATCTAAGCACCTGGCGTGAGGTGAGGAGAGCTTTACCGATAGCGTTAGGAACATGTCTGCTAGAAGGCGGGGGATACCCCACACTACAAGTTCTACCCATCTTTTGCAGCAAGGAGATAATGTACTCCAGGTGTTTGACTCAGGACTGCACATGGAGCATGCGTCATGGTCCTGTATATACTGGGCCAGTTAAACTTGTTGTTGTAAGGCACAATATTCATGACTCTCGCAGGTTAGATGTTAACTTTCAACAAAGTTGAGAATTCCCAAGCTGAAATATTAAAACACTTAATTTTGGATTAAATCTTGAGATCAGTTTTAAAAGCCTGTAAAATCTAGACTTGTATTAATATTCCAGAAAAAGCTGATGTAACTGCAACATAATTTGCAGTAATTTACTTCTAAACATGAAAAAATAATGCAACAAGAGCCACCCTCTTTTTCCCAGATCTCAGAGCTTTGCTGTCAGTGTGTACATTTATATCACTGAGCAACATCCAGAGATTCCTGTCTGACTGGACTTAAAGTAAGTAGACGGGCTAGGTAAGCTTAGGGTCCCCCAAGAAAAAGAGAGGAACCTTGAATTGCCTTTGACTGTAGCTTACTTCTATGAAAACATTAATTTAGATCCCAGAACCACAAAGTTTCATATTTCTTTGCATCTTTTTCTAACAGCAAACTTCAGAATAGAGTAAAACATGTGTTTGAATGCACAAATTCCCATGCACTGATACAGAAAATACAAATGCTCATTGCATGCCTAGTCTTCAGTAACCAGGTAGCAAAGATACAGGAGATGGGGCAGAGGAGGATAAAAATCAACAAATGCTTAGTGGCTGCAAGACTCACGAGGAAGCGTGGAGAAAGCCGAATAATGTCAAGATTGTCTTTCTCTCACGATAGGTTAAAATTGATGACCGCTGTTTGGTTGTGAAGACAAGGGCTAATAGAGATGGTTCTCTGTTACATAGTTCCTTTATATCCACTGCAGCCTCTAGCAGTTTAGATTAGTACTCTTACAGCTTATCAGTTTCTAACGTCACAGATTATTTCCGCATGCAATGTTTCTTTGTAATTTGAGTGAAGTCACTTGTGACTTGAAAAAAATATGCTGTGGAAAATACAATGGAGATTAATACGTACAACAGAAAGGAGAAGACTTTAATAAACTACTGGATATTACTGGTAAGTAGTCTACCAAACCCCAAATGTCAGACCAGCAAGGAAGTAGCTTTAAATAGTATAACTAAAATTTTGCCAGCAGCAAATAGAAAAGCACCCCTCTTCTCTTACATGATTTTCCTAGAGAAGGAAAGGAAATACAGTATTTCTGTAAGCGCAGGTGCAGAGATCTCCTCAGCACCAAGGACTGTAACGACTTGGCTTTCCTTCATGGATGGCTTCCCATTAAATTATCAAGTTAAATTTAATATCTCAGTCCTTATCTTGCAGGTGCCTCTAGGACCTGGGTCTAGAGTACATAAAAAAAGACTGCCTAATGCTCCAAGAGAGCCCTGCTCCTCAGTCGCAGCACAATTTCCACCATAAAAGCAAATCTCATCTCTGAAGAGCAGAGCTTTCGCAGGAATGGTCCACAGGCAGCAGAGCAAGTCCCACAGGAAAAAAGGGCAACTGTGCATCTTCCCCACCATCTCCATCTCTAATGCAGTGGAACCAACTTGCCTGCAAAAAACATGGAGCAGGCTGGTCATTTTAAAAGTATATAGCGCTCCGTTGCATAGCAAATTCCTCCTTGTGGGACCAGACTGTGAAAGAGAGAGTGACCCACACCAGCACGTTCGAGCTGGGCACTTGCAGGAGGGGACAGCACTGTGACGAAGCGCAGCTAGAAGAAGGGCAGAAGAGGAGAGGGAGCCAGAGGTGCAGTGGGGAAAACAGCTGGCCGCTGAAAGAAGGGAAATCCAGTGTAACTTGGTGGGTGTTGCCAAAATCAGATTAGGAAGAGGACCAACAAGGGAAGCCTGCCATGAATAATCAGTTCTCCTATCTCAGGCTTACTGCAACTAATATATATTTTGCTGTCTACGAGCTCCACCACTTGTATACTCTTCACAATCCCTTTCTATTCCCAGCACAGCACATGTCACGAAGGGTAATGTCAGCAGTCAGGGAGGAATTAGTCTCATTCCCAAGAGCTTTGGTGGTAGTTCACCTCATTAGCAGGAGATGGACAAACTGGAGGTAGTTCAGAGAGCAGCAAAAAATTGAGGCAGATGGAGGGGGACTGACTTATTAGAGAAGATTAAAAGAGCTAAATCTGTGTAGCTTGGTTCAGTGACAGTGTCAAGGGAGCACAGACACTAACTATAAAGATTTCTAGGGCATAAAAATGAAAAATGGGCTTTAGATTGTAAGAAGAACATGCGGAACTAGACCAAGTGAAAGGGAAAAATAAAAGACACTCAAGACACTGCTCTATCAGTTCAGAGTTCGTTTGTAGAAAACAAGGTTTGCATCTACTGCAGATACACTTACCAATTACAGCACAGTACACTGATGAATTTGGCCTTCAGAAAAGCTACAATGACAAATAATTTTAACACTGCATAAAAGGCATGTTTTTATGTTACAGTAGCTGAACATGGAAATACAGAACTCTTTTCCAGGTAAAGAAAACACTACAGTATGTATGTCACTGGGCATCCTACCTAAAGGAATGTCTGGTTTCCTGACAGACCCAACATTCTACCTTTCACCTGAGGTTTGCCTTAGTGCCTTCCTGTCTCCTTCTCTTTTTTCAGTGGTTTCAGCTGACCATCAAAAAAAAAAAAAAAAATCGTAACTGGCTCCATTCCAAGCATTTGTTGTACAATTTACAAAGGTTTGGATCAAAGCCCTTTTAAAGAAAAGGGGAAGCTTGTGTCACTTAGTGAGTTTGAGTTAGGTTATAAGGCCATTTCTTACAAGCTAATCTAACAACCTGGAGGTGACTGCCAGAGTCATTTACCTGTTGTGTTTTTTCCTGGAGATCAGTGCAACTCTACTCTTAACACTAAAGTCTCAAGCAAATGATTCTGAAGTGACTACAATAAGCCAGCCTTTGGAAAATATCTCAAATTCATCGCAAGCCTGTGTAATAAAGCACTCATTTTTAGTGCATCTGTTATAGTTAAGAACACTACTGCACTGTCAGTTTATTGGTCTTTTCTACAGAGAGGTTGCCTGCTTTGCTTTTCCATTTATAAATTGAGACCATTTATTGAGCTTTTAGGAGACTTCTTGCATTAAAATGCTGCAGCATATATCATATATCATAAAATTGTGATCAAAGGAGACTAGCTCCTACTAAAGTTTCTTTTCTTCTAATCTTCCCTCCTCAGGCAAAAACCTGGATGAATAGATAAGTTAGTCCCATGAGATGGATGAAACTTTGATAACAAAGCTTATGGTACTTACGCTGATACTCGTTCAGAGTTTCTAAAATCCATTTATACAATGTGATTAAAGAAACACAAGTCTTTACTTTCTTCCAACATTCATATATATTTTCCTCACAAAATAAGAGGCAAGGTTATATCCTGTATGTCTTTTTGAAATGTAGGGAAAACATCAATACTAACACCTGTAATAATTTGCAGGGGAAAAAAATCTTGTTTCAGACTATGTACAAAGATAAGCCAGTAAAATACAGCAAGGCAGTCCAGGACTGCAATTTTAATATATTTGAATATGTAGCTAAAAATCAATGAAAATGTGTTCACAAAGAACATCTGATGTACTTGAATAACACCGAGGTGGCCTTGCTGCAGTTTCCCAAGTAATAGGAAGATAAACATTTTAGGTACCTCTTTGCATCCTTCTGATCTTAAGAGACCTAAAAACCAGTCCAGAAACTGTTATGACTTATTTTTGAGAAACAGCTAGAAGATTCAATGCTCTTTTAAAGATGAAGGCACAAGGGACAGAATCATTGGACTTAAAATCCCTGCCAGCACTTTTAATGAATAAATAAATACGTGCCTTTTTGCTGTTACCATACCAACCTGAGCCAAGGGTGGTATCCTTTTATTCTACATACAGGCATGCAGAAAAGCCCCATCTACTGAAAATAATTAAATTGGCTCTCTACTAACTAGGTGAAAATAACTACAAATTGTCTCATGAGTTGTACAAAGTTTTCTTGAGGAGGAAAGCCATGAAGTGGTGGGGTTGGGGAGGGAGAAGGGGAAGATGGGTTTAAAGAAAATTGTCTAAAGAAGCAAAATGAAGGCGGCTAGGAAGATTTTTTGGTCAGCCTTTGTTTTCTGATACTGGAGCACGTGAAAGGCCAGGAATGAGCCTCGCATGTCCTGTTGCAGCAGCTCTCCGCTGGCTCATGCCCAGCCTCTAGACTACAACCACCACCCAAAGCAAAATAAACACCTCAACTAGAAGGTAAAATAACTCCCGTATGCGACAGAACACTGAATTCCACCTTTGGCATAGGAAGAGTTCAAAGAGCCTGCCCCACTAATTTCAGTATTCTCCAGGCTGGTAGACTTACAGCAGCCCTTTTAAGCTACCCGGAAATGTATTCAAGGGGGACATTTATTTGAGAGAGGAAAAAAAAAAAAAACCCAAACTATAAGCATATATGTATATAAATACCTTTATATATACACACATGCATATACATTAACTGCATTATCTAAGCAGTTCCTTGAACAAAACAGCCTCTGTTTGTCTCTCTGCATACTCCAAGCTCCACAAGTGCTCCATGACCCATTGGGAGAGAATAGATTTCTGCCAATGTTTTCAATAGCTTTCTGGCTCAGCAAGTTTATTCTTTGAACTCTCATCTATATTATTTCAATATTCTCTGCTGCACATCACCAGGCAGGTAGACACATCTTTTGCTAGTGTAAAAGATTTGGCCTTAGCACAGATCCCGCAAATTTTTACAGTGGCAGACCTGACTCTTGACACAAGCTGCAGAAAAGCCAGCTCTAGTCAAGTGTTTCAAACCCTGGTCAGATGATAAAGTAAAACAGCTCTTATAAGGGTTAAAAAAAAAAAAAAAAAAAAGGAAGAGAAGTGCAGCCCCTGGGGATGTACCCCAAGGGCTGTTAGTCAACTGCCAGATACTATCAGCTTCAGCTGAACCTGAATCCAGCAGTTTCTTCATCCTGGAGCTAGTGTTTTAGGAAAACAAAAAGCAAATTGCTTCTTCCAGGCTCAGATTATCTGGTTGCAAGGACCGCTGCCATTGTAAGAGGATTTGCACTAATTACATAAAGTATCATATAATACAGTGTTCAGAAAATAATAGATTTGAAAGCCAGAAGGCTAATATACACACTGATTCTGAACCTCTCACTATCCTAAATTCCCCCGCAGAAAAATGCGGTCAGGATGCCTAGTAAAGACACAAACCACAATTACTTTATGGAAATGATCACTTGGCAATGAAATGCTTAAGAGTTCCTTTCCACACTCATTTAAACGACTAGTGAAGTAAATAGCAAGATCAGTAACCACAAAACTTGGTTTTGTTTTTGTGATTAAGAAAACCGAGACAGAATCCATCCATAATTTGCTCCTAGCAATCACTGGGGTGATTGCAGTCTGCCTGCTTTATTGTGCCGACCAGCTCATTCCTATGCAGCAGGTGTAAAGGAACATTTCCTATGTCTATTCACTTTAAACTACTGTAGTAGCTACTCTGCAAACACCTTACATTCATATGCACAGTTTACAGACCCATATATTTTTCAGCTCCGTGAACACACATTAACTACTGAAATTGGAAATACGCTTGGTTTAAGCAAAGAGTATGATTTAGTAGAAATTCGACTTTGCCAGATTCACATAAGTCCATCCCACAGTGGAAACACGCATTGCTCTGGTGGCAGAGTTTGGCCATATGTGATTTTACAGCTCTGTGTAACAGAGACATCTATGAGAAGAAACTGCTTCCCTGCGGGAACGTGCAGGGTCAAGAGGAGACGTGATAAAAGCCTGCTCCTTTTACAGCAGACTGAGAAAAGCCATTTTAGCTGCCGCATCAAAAGAAAAAAGATATGTTCCCTTTTCCAGCAGGGGCTTGGGATGTAAGTACACAGAGACAGGCTTGACTGAACCAAATCCACAGGTCTCCCCCTCAGTCCCAGGAGTAAAATGAACAGAATTAGTTTAAATAACCCATGCAAGGGAGTCTCAGATTTTTTTGAAATGCATCCAAATATTGAAATAGCAGTGAAAAATCAAAATCTCCAACTTTCAGCAACATAAAACTTACTGAACTACTCTAAAACATTAAAAAAACACAGCTTCAGATTTGCTTGGCTTGTGCTCCTACACACCTTGAAAAATATTAGAAATTACCTGTTTTGATAAAGTCAAATTGAAACACTCTATAAATGCAGAAAATTCCTGCAAAACCTCCTGCTTTCACCAAGACTGTATTTTTGGAAACAAGAAGATTCCAATTAGAAATTTTAAATCAATTTGACAAATATGACCTATACGCTGTGTGTATATATATCATTGGATGACCATCTTGCTTCTCTCACACAGGATTATTTTCCCTCCCTTCTCAGTCTATGGAGAAGCAGGACCAATTATTGAAACATTGATCCTACTGAAAACAAAGAGAGTTTTGACATCTGACCCTGCCGCAGTCACTTTCTTTTCTTGCTTCAAAATTTACTAGGATTACACAGAGCTGACTTTCCTAATGGGTCCTTCCCACAGGCAAGATTTGCGGAATAACACTCACGTTGTTGCAGGGATCCACTCCCTTAACATCATTAAGGAAAAACAAGGTAACACACAGACATTATTCCACTGAGGCACAGATGAACACCTGTGTAGTTTGGGGAGGCATTGGGAAAGTTCTCCCACTTCTTCCCCTTTTTTACTTTGTCTCCAAGTCATACATGAGTAATCACGTAGTGCCCACAGGAACAAAAGCTCCTCGGAGAATGTTCATTAACGATTGGGAAAGGAGGAGAGGAAAATGAGTACAAAAGGCACTCAGCTGCTTTCCCCATATGGCTGTTATTGCAGGTTTAGTGCTTAAAGTATAAACAAAAGGTACAGTAGAAAACACATTGCATTATGACAAAAGAAACTGCATCCCACGTTGTGTTATGACAAAAGAAACTGCATCCCACCTTCCGTTCTGCATCGACTCATGTTACTCTGAGGCCACATAATCTCAGCCTAAAGGGATCTCCTACTGCCGGACCATGTCTACATGAGGAATTCTTATACCCAGACTGGATCTAAAATGCAGGGAAGCACACAAATCAAAACACAGTCGGTGTCCTTGAGGAACAGTGAAAACCAAGTATTTTTAGGATGGAGTCCAGAATATACTGCCATTTGAATCTCGTTTTGAAATGTGTTCCATACCATACAATTTAAACCAAGCTGGAAAGACATCATACAACTATAAAACTAACCATGAAGGCAGAGGAGCAGGACTAACAAGGCAGATGTTTTATGAAGTCGGCCAGTCCTACATTTGCAGCTAAAATCCACCAGATGGCTCAGTGAAGAGAATCCCTGCCTGAGAATGCTGATTTCAGACTTGCGGGGCATAACATTTATTCTACAGGAAGATAAGAAATGAAAGGCACGTGAAAAAACCATAGCCCTACTTCATCATAGCCCAAACATACCTGCTTGCCATGGTCACTCTGCTAAGAGCATGTGACTATATGTGGCTTTACAAATCTGTCCTTGATACCATAAACTCCCATTTCAGAACTATTTACACAGAACCTCCATCCTTGTTAAAGAGCCCATTTCAGAAAGTATATGGAGAGAAAAAAAAACCTCGAGAATGTGTTTCCTGGCAGAAGTTATCCTGACTAAACAACATATGCAAGTGATTCTGCGTGATTTACCCTTGTACTTTAATAAGAATTGGGGTTTGAACAACAGGCAAGGAAATTTCCATAATTTAGACGTGGGAACTTTCCCTCAATATCAGGAAAACTTCATGGGAAGAGCAGCATGTCCCACAGGCAAACCACACAAAGCACTTTGCTTACAGATACTCAAGAATATTATTTTATAGTGGCTATCAGCAGTTTTGGAGAGCATGGTTTTGAGTCTCAGAGTCAATAACAAAACCAACAAAGTGAAAGGAAAACAGAATCTGTCTTATCACAAAGAAAAACACAGGACAGACAGAATGAAGGATAGACGCACAACAGGGATTAGTATGTTGATAGCTTTTGAATAACAAGTAACCTGCCTCGCTTGGCCGCAAGGAATAAAACAGAATATAAATTCTAAGTAAGAAAAAGACTACAAGATGGCATTTAAGAGTTATGGTACAGCCTGCATGGACTTGCATCCATTGGACTTGATGGACTCCTTAAGAAGTCAAATCCCTCATTGATAGGACAGCTGTAGGGAAACCCATATTACTCACACAGAGCAAGAGACTGCTTAGGGGGTCCTAAAAATGGCACTGAATGTAGAATCAGAAAAATATGCAAAAGAAAAGGAGAAAAATCATTGTGCCAGTGTACACTTCATAATGCCAGCCTGTCCAATTGGTAAATAGGTGGCAGCTGTGGCCCTTAAGGCTGTTTTGCATAAAACAAGAAAAGAAGGCATAAAAATACCCTGCACCAGTAGCTGAAAAATGGCATTCCTCAACCAACACATCCTATAGCCATCCCTACTTATTTTTCTTGTCCAAGGTACACAAGATTTACAATGTGTTCCTGGAAAATATATATCAATGATTGCATTAAAACCTTATACTTAACCAAAAGAGTCTTGTTAACATCACAAAAGCATGTTTTGCTCATATTTTCTCTTTTCTAGCCAGACAAGCCCCTGCACTCATAATGAATGAGTGTTTTTGTTCAAAGTGTGCTTTATTGATTAGCCACTTCATTCAAGAGCATCATCAGAAACTCATCTACTTATTAATTTCAGCTTTATAAGTTATCTTAACACTCTCCCCTAGACACTAGTTCTTCCTCAGGCATATCTGTCATTTCTGTCAAGACTACTTCCAATTAATTGGCAAGAGAACCTAGGAAGCACTGACTTTGTGGAAAAACGACATTGGCATGGATTTATGAGTTGCAGTAAAGATGTATAAAATAATGAAGAGCAAAACAGAGGTAAATTGGTGCTCCTTACACCAGGCTGCGTCTGCAAGGACACAGTCTACAAGAAATTAAAAGCAATACTGAAAGAAAACACTGAAAAGAAACAGTACATCACATGACGCTAAATTAGACTGAAGGACTCGTACACACATCACAACAGTGAGGGCAGAAGTTTAGAAAGATTACAAGCATTAGGCAGTATCAACTAAGCAGAGAAAAAGCACCGGGGTTTATCTATTCTGGGAACAGACACAGTGTATTTTGTTTCATCTGTTTTATACAGTTACAATGAGCAGAATGAACAGCTTATTAAACACTGTATTATAAAACACATGCAGGGCCACACAGATTTGTTCAAACACCATTCCCAGCTGAACCACATGAACTGAACATGCCGCCAGGTCAATACTATTACACTCAGTAGTATTCACCGTAGTCCTCAAGACTGAAGTCAAGTTTAAGACCTGACCACAAGCCAAAGTTCTGTGCTTATCTCGGTGTGCCAGCTCCTGTGGACATAAGGCAGAGCCGCACGAGACTAAAAGACTGGGTAGAGCCCCTGAGCACGCTGGCACGCACGACATCATCTCCATGAGGCAGGGATGGAGCTGGGACCGGCTTTCAGCTCTTTGTGGCTAACAGTCCCAATAAACCCCACAGCAGCAGAGACCCAGCAGATCCCAGAAAAGCAACAGTAGGAAGGCTAGAGCGCAGTGGCAATAGCCTTTAACAGTAGCTTGCATTGCACACTTATGTTCAGTCCAACTCAGGCTCCTGCAGCTAATTCATGTTTGAAAATACCTCTCAGACTCATGGTAACAGATTAAAAATGCCCAAATAGAAATCAGCTCTGCTCCATCACTCCACTTGGAAACAGGCAGAAACTCAGCACAACTTCACAGACAAAGCAACATCCTGCTTTTGATACTAATTTTCATTTTGAATCATGAATGCAAGTTACCACTACTTCATGAATATTTACTATCAAGGAATTCAGTAAGTTCAATGAATATTTGGCAGGTCTCAGTCAGATATTATGGCTGTTACGCTTCAGATATTAAAACATCCAAATACTTAAATACAGCTAAAACCACTTGCAAGAGTCATTGAAAACTGACTTGGGACTATATTCACTGACTCCTATTGAAGCCTTTGCAGGCTGACAAAACATTGCAAGCTATGAGAGATAAAACAAGCTTTTTGAGTCTTTAGAGTGAGAACTGTTCAGATTTCTAGATTTATGTTTAACCATAAAAAGTATTATTTTAATGAAAGCAGATATTTACACTTGAAAGTATGCCTTTAAGAGGTAAGCGTTGAGAAAAGGAAACATTAAGTCTTTTTAGAGACAGCTACACTAGAGAAAAAAAATGCATGTTTCATATGTCTGTGTTCTTACTCTTAACTGTGAATAATCTACTACTGCCTATTGGAATAGCCGGAAAGGATGGAGCAACCAGTTTGTCTTCACAGCTATTGCTGCACACGCACTCATGATTTATTGTAAGAACTGTGATAAAACCCATAAAAGCAAAAGCAAAAAAAGAATGGTAGGTACTGACTACGCAGAGGAACTTTTAAGCCAGGAAATGCTCTTCTGTATGCATATAGAATACACATACATATGTATATTTTGAACAGAAAGATCTATTGAATTTTTCAGTTTTCAAGATCACACTGCAGGGCAGGGGGGAGTCGAGACTTTTTTGGGGGCATACAGAAAATTTATATTTGCATAAAATGGACCTAGGATGTCACAGCTATGAGACCTAAATTACAGCAGCATAGGAAGGTGGCCCTCTCAAACACCTGATGGATGAAAACTGGTAAGAGAGTTGACAGCTGGATAACAATCTTTTTCTTGTGCAGCATCATTGTATCATCACCAGCTGCTTTGTGAAGTAGCTTTTAGAACTGGCTATGCATTGCAAATGTTGTAAGTGTTCTCAGGCTGTTAACCCTCTGATGGACTTACTCATCTGTGCATCATCAATGAATGCTGGAACATATTGCTTTGAGAATTTAATAAGTTAATCTATGATTATGAATAATTCCCCCACTGAACCCAGAAAGTTAAAAAGAAGGCAAAAAATGCCTTTTGTAATGCTCATTTTACAGGAGCCTTTTAACATGGGCAAATAGAATGTTATTCTATTTAATTTTATCCCTTTTATGCTGGCTCCAGCAGCTCTCATACACTCCCTGCACCTGAGAAAAGCAACACGGGAGCACAGGACTGAGAGGCACCTCCCGGGCCCCGGAGTCCAGGCCTCAGTGAGCAACTTGAGTTATTACTTCGATAAATTAAGCTTACATTAAAATTCCTGCTGGGGAGCCTTATTCCAGACTGTCATTCCTCAAAACCTATTTCTTCTTTCAGAACCCCAAATTTACATTTAACTGATTGACAAGAAGATGTGTGGCTGCATCAGCTCCACAGAGACTCCTGCAATCAGGCAGAGAGGCAAGGCAGCGTCCTCCTCCCCTCACCAGCCCTTGGCTTCAAGTCAAGGACAATTTTGTATTTGAGCCATCAAACCTTTGCTCATTCAGCAGCAGCTTCCAACTGCTTAAGCACAGAAGTAGCAGGTGTACGGATGCCTTTATCACCATTTTCTTCCCTAACACAACTCTTTGCTTCTTTACCTTTACATTTTTAGTAAAGACAACACAACGAAAGCCTGAAATGAAGCCAACTTCTAATTTCTTCATTCACTCCCTTGAGAGACTCAAACATTCATACAGACCAAATCTCACAAGTGAGCACCTGATAAACCTTCTTTTTTATTACTAATCAACATTCCTTGTCACTGTTAGACACATGCTTCCACCTTGGAAATACACAAGAAATTGTTAACTATTTTCAGCAATACCGGCATTTCCAAACACCAGGCAAAAGAGTAAAGCATCTCTTTGTGAAAAACATTTCTGCGCTCCTTGGGCACCTGCAATAATTCAGGAACATTTAAGGTCTACAACATACAATACATTAACACCCATGAGAACCTGCAGAGCTAAGAAAATTTTGCATCTAGATAAAAAATTTGTCAAATTACAGTATCACATTACTTACTGTCCTCCCACAATATTTTAAATCAAGCCTGGCAAGGCTTCTGTTTAAAAGCAACACTCAGCCATTGCTTCCTAATGGGAAAGGACCCCAGGCCAGCACTTTGAAAGAGGCATGCCTTTCTCTACAGCAAGCTCCCCGCAAAGATCAAAATTCCTTCAGACTAAACGGAGACTTTATTAGAATACAAATCAGGATAATTCACTTTTTAAGTAGAGGAAACTCAAGAGCATCTAGAGCAGAAGAAAAAGAGCTCCCAACCAACACGAGCTTACTCACCTGGTCCATACAAGCAGGTCAGTGTCTCCAGGCTTGGTGACATGCTGAGCATCCAAGTGAGCACTAGGCCATCCTGTATCACCTAAAAGCAAGCTCTTTAACAGACCCTACTGATCTTGCTTCTGAAGCAACATCACACAGCTACTAACACTCAGGAAAAAAATACCCATGAGCCCTCTCCAGGACACCTGCCTTGCCAGAATTAATCACAGGTGTCTTCTCCACACCTAAAGGACACCTTATGGGCTTTTTTTGGTGGGTTTTCTTTTTTTCCCCTTAAAACATCTGATTCAGAATATCAAAAAGCATATTTCAACATTTTGCTTACTGCGATATATATATGTTGTTGGGGTTTTTTTCCTGTGGATAAGCTGGGGTTTTGTAGATTGTTTCTTGCTAGATGACATTAATGGAAATCGTTAAAAGCTGTGTGTCCTTATATGCATAATGTGCTCAAAGAAGAGTTGAAAAGTGTTTTGGGAACTGTTATTGAAACAATGGGTAGTACCTATGCTGTATGTAAAGTATGTAGCTGTGCTTCTTAACCTCCTCACACTGAGGCTTCAAAAGGCTTGTCGAGCAGAAGGGTAGGGCAATGTAATTATTTTGAAAAAGAACTGTGCTCTTTCAAGGGAAAAAGAAACCCCCAAACCATTGAGCATTGGATAGTTCAGTCCTCCCATTCCCGAGTACTGAAGCTTCAATGTGGTTAAGGAACACAAGACCATCCATGATACAGCTTTGAGAGCTTATTTAGAAAGCCGCTAATTTGCAGAAGTGCTGGTACTTTGAGGGAAACTTTACAAAAAATGTTAGGGTATGTAAGTTTATAACAAAAATTGCACAATTCTACTTTGAAAACTCCATGGCACAACATTCAATACAGCTACAATATTGCAAAAGGCTACTCCAAAACTGTTATTCCTACAGTTCCTTAAGGCTGATTAAAAAAAACCAATCTAATGGCAAGCCCCTGTAATTTTACATTTATTAGAGGGAAGAGGGCCCTGAGGCAGGAAAAGCTACTTGGAGGCTACCACGTGAGTCAAAGGCATTTTCTAAGCTGCAACAGCCTGTTTAGTAGCTGCAGCTGGCAGGTAATCAAGTCCTGATGTGCTTTAAGTAACCAGTGTAACAGCTTGGTTGGAAACTGCTCACGTGGCTGTAGAAAAGAAAACGATAGCTGAAAATTAGACTTAAAAGTGACATTCTGCTTTATGGCCTAATTCAACAAAGCATTTAAAGATATATTTAACTCCCAATATTTGATCTTTTAATTAAGTATGTGCTTAAGTATTCTGTTGTCTAATTTGGGCCACCTGACTCTGTCCCTTAAAATTAAATATTACCTCTAAAAAGAGGATGTGTTGTGAAGGATTTTGTTATAGGTTTGGTGGTTGGTTTTCTCTGGGGCAGGAGGAAGTTTGGTGGGGAGATTAGGAGGAGGACGACAAGCTGCAATAAAAGCATATAAATGAATAATTGAATTAAGCTTTCCGTACCTCACGGGAAATCATCAGAAAGGTTTTCCCACTGAGTTTACTGCATGTTTAGAGACTGTAATACTGCCTTCCCTTTCCTTACCTATTGAAGCAAACCAGGATATTCAGTTCTGGGCTTTTTCACATTGTGTCCTTCCAGTATCGCTAATGCAGTAAAGCTCAATGGCACATGGAGTACACAAAGCCCAAGCCCACTCTGTCTCTGGCTGACTAGCGGGCGCAGGGAACCTGTAGGGTTGGTATTTTCCTGATGTACAATTAGAGCCAGCAGGCTGGAAACAGATGGTTATGCCATGGTAAAATTACTAGAATAAGATGTAAACAATTTCCATCCAAGCTATGTTTTGCTTCTGTGTGCAGAAGCAAAAGGAAAAACTGGAATACAGCCCAAATCAGGCTTTTTTACAGTGTTTTCAAGGATTTTCTCCACTGTGATTGCACTCAGGCTATCATCCTGTGCAGATCTTGGGAGGGGGGGGAAATGTGGTATTTACCCAGAGGCAACGACGAGTAATAAAAGCGGTCCTGTTTCTGGGCAGGGCAGTAATCTTTGCTCCTGAATTAGAAACTATTCAAAGCTGAGAGTGCAGTTAGCTCTGCTTTTCTCACATTGCCTTTATGATGACCTCAAGCAGATTTATGATTTTAGTAACAAAACTGTCAAATTATTACCAAAGAAGGTAGAAGGCAGAGAAATACGATTCTAATTTATTCTCTTGACCCAAATTTACCATGACAATACATTTGTCTAACTTGTAATGGAGTATAAAGTAAATTACACTAAGGTAAAAGTTTAATACTGTTCCCTGACTGATCAAACAGCAGCTACAGCAGGAAAGAAAATGTATGAAATACCGCAGCATACAGGAATGTCATCTACCAGAAACATGGCTGCATTTGGAAAAGCATTCAGCTTGGTCAACTTCTGATTGCTGCTTCTTTAATTGCCTTAATTGGGCTCTTTCCTCTAGTGTGTATTGGTGTCTTTCCTAGCTGCCAAGGAAAGTAAAGCTTGTCATCTTCCTGTGAGCAAATGTTTATCTTGTGCTGCCCTGGAGCACATTGGTTTTGTCTAGTTTTCTTTTTCTTTTTTTTTTCTTTTCTGATGGTTATTCTCCATGTGCTTGATAATTTTATGATTTCAATTTCTACATGAGGTCTGGTGGATGGCAACATGCCAGTATTTTAGGTGTTAGTGGTACAAATATGGAAGAAAATCCACTGTAATTGAAGCAAAAGGTCCAAAATGCCCTTCAGACAAACACCTTTTTTTTGTTTTTCTTTTTTTAGTAAAGACAAGTCTTGAATATAAGAGGAAACTAGTATGGTAGTTGCTATAGTTAAGAAATTTTCAACTTAAATATTAAATACTAGTGCTTTTAATATGTAATCAGTTGGGTTTTCGCTATAGAAAAATACATAATTTCCAGTATAAAGAAGATATATTAATCTCTTCAAAGCCTCCACTATAGCAGAATGGTCGCCTAACTCTTTGAAAAGAAATGCTAGGAAAACAGTCATAGAATTGACTGCCCAGACCTGCTCCATGGCCTAATCCTGCTGTCTTCTGTCCGGCTTCACTTGTTGAGTGAAAAGATGAAGAGCAGAGCTGAGACTGATGGAGCATTTTTTAAAAGACCAGTTCCTACTGAAATGGTATGGAATTCAGCAGTCAGGTGGGGGCCTGCAGTTCCCAGAAAACTAAAATTCATAGTTTTTTGTACGCTCATTCTAATGGATCCCACTGAAATGCAAGGGGCCCTGCCTGGAAAATGCAGCTTTGGAGGTTTGGAAGCAAAGTGGTGTGCCTGTAAGTCAAAGATGTCTACCTTCCTCCTTTCTATGCTCTTTATAAAGGTATGGAATCAAAAAGTATTCTAATGTTTTACTTGCCTAGGATCTTGATTTAATATTCATTTACAGGAGCCATTTCATCTTTTCACAACGGGATGGAGAGATAAATGAATAAATAAATGGTCCTTTCTACTCTGACCTATTAGATTTTGCTGAAGTCTGCCAGAGGCTTCCAATCCCTAGAAACTCTTTTCTGGGACATCTCCAAAACTATAAGCATGTGGAGACACTAATTAATGTAAAAGCTTTACTTGTAAAAGTAGGGATACTAATACTCTGTACCAATATTCTTTTTTTTTTTTTAGATACTTCAGCATTATTCAGTTCTAGAGCTTCTATTTTATTAGGCAATGAGATATTTGGTTCCATTTCAAGCAGCAGAAGCAAAGTTAAAAGGCTATTTTTACTTGTAGGCAACTTTTACTATACAGGGTTTATATCATAGTTGTATTTTATGAAATTCTGCAATAATCTCTAGACTTTGTACATGTAACTGTGTTTAGGTATTTCAAAATCCTGACGTTAAAAACATCAGCTTTATTTATTATCAAGAATAAATATTCAGAAAGGATCAGACAAACAAGAATAAAGACTCAGACAAACATTAAAAATGAACCTGTAGGACTGGAAAGATCTCAGCCAGTTGAAAATTAATGCCTGACTTCATTCTTTTTTCACTTAAAATTAACCAAGCGCTTTTCCCCTCTCTATGTTTTGCTACCTTTTACTATTAGATAACATGGTTTTTTTTCCTGGATAAAAAATCTTCCTCATCTAGTCTGCACAAATTCAAAGGAAGGTTTGTGCTTTACACGGGGAGCTGCTGATCCTCACGAGACAGACTATATTGCTGCGTGGTATACAGCGACGTGTTGGGAGTTAAAAACGTTGCTGCCTCCTTGGGAGCACAGAGCCTGAAGAAAAGTTAAAAATGCAGTGGTTTCAAGAAGTGAGGGGGATGCCTCGCTGTTGCAGCAAGCCCTGAAGATCTGTGCAAGTCTCGAGCCCGCTGGTCCCCTTCGCATCGCCATCCTCCCCACCTCAGGCTCACCCACCGCACCTTGTGTTGGCTCCTGTTCTCACCCTGATCCGTTGCGAGTGACAGTTCCCGGCAAACCTGAGCCACCAAAGGATGCCGTGACTGAGACCAAATTCCAACGTTTGGTTACAGACAGAACCGGGCAGCCGGGGACGCTGCACCTTTCACCCATCCCTCACCTCTACAGCAAATTTCTCAGCTACCCAGGCCCTTGACTTGGTATCACCTCTTGCAGGAAAGATATGTTTTAAGTAGTCATTTCCTTTCCTGCCCTCACAAAAGCAAACCTATTTTCCCAGAAATAGAACATTCTCCTCCGTAGACCTTTTTTCTTCTGTTTGTGTGACTTTGAGACCAATCTTTACAGTTTTCCTCAGTTTCATCAACACTGCTTAATCAGCTGCGCTGGATTTGAAACAGTCAGCTGTTACCCAACATTGTGCTTTTTCTCATTTTTCAGAAGCTGTTAGAACATTATTTTTACATAAATATTTATTGTATTTAATGGTGGCTTAAAAAAGAAAAGGATGCTTGCCGAATATTTCTACTGTTTTTTCCTTCCTGCTTTGGCTGGTGCTTATCCAACCAAGCCTTTCACAAAGCAGAGCCCTGGGAATCAGTCCCTGTGATGAATCACCCCATCTTACAATGCTCGAAAGTCATTCTATACCATTAAATCAGGCTGATGATCCAAATTTTCTGATATATGGTTCTGTGCTTCAGCTAAAAATAGGTGAAGTCAATAAAGTTATCCTAGTCCTACAGCATAAGTGAAGGTGACGTGTGCTGGAGCCGAAACCAAGGTGCTTGACAGTGTGCTCTTCCAGCACCTGGGGTGTAACAAGTTTTCTTCCGTTGTCCTCATTCTACAGAATGAAATGGAAGTATAAAGAATGCACCTGAGGAATTAGGAATTACAGTAATACCAAATATCCATGTTGCCTATTTAGGACAAGAGAGCACTTGGAGGGGATGGAGATGAAATTGCTCACACTTGTGGCTCTGCAGTACAAATCTGGAATGTTTCTAATTTTTATCTTGCAACTTGTGTGAGTGTGCACGATACCAGACTACCTTGACCGACTTCTTTCAGGGTGGCAGTTCTTGTAGCCACTTTGGTGTCTGGGTTTATTCTTCTTGTGCCTCAAATTGCAAAAGAATAGTAAACAGCCTTGTTTGGGTTCAGTGGTACCGGCAGTGAGACAAATGGAATTACTGCTGAGAAAAAACCCAAACTTCTGTATGAAGGAGAAAATAAAATATGTATTTTTAAATAGAACAGAGACTCTTGAAATTCACGTAAAAATAATCATTGAGCAGCGGTAGACCAGACAGCATATTGTGCAGAAATAAGAAATCAGTTGATTTTGAATTTTACGTCTTTGAATAAAATAACCTATATAGCAGTTTAAAAGAGGAATATGAATTTTGCTTTAAGTAATTTTTTTTTTCTTCTACCTGCAGTTTCCATATTTTCAAAGAAGAGTGTATGTTTACTTGAACACCATGTGTATGTCTGTGTTTAGGAAGTGGTTAGAACTTTGGACTGTTCTGCTTGTAGATTTGAAGGCACGCCGTGAAGAGTGGTTATGAGATCTTCAGTACTGAACTGGCATGACTATACGAGATAAAATATTAATATTGTTCTAACTTAATTTTCTCAGGTTTCCTAGACGATAACTTAAAATGACAGGTTTACACCTGTGAAAGTACACAGAGCTCTGGTGAGCATACAGGCGCTTTTATGCTCCTGGAAAGGTCACAAGCTATTTGCAAGGACACAGCAAGGTTTTCTCATGGGGCCTGGTGAGGAGCAGGGAGAGATGCTTGTCTGCAGCACTCGGAGGAGAGAGAGCAATTAGTGATACAAAACCGAGTGGCCTGAAAAGCCCATCAGTCTGTGGTGGAAGCCACTCCTCAAAAGCAGAAGATTGCTGGGGTACCTGGTGCCTTTTCCTGCTTCTCAGGCTATGCAAGACCATGTTGCAGGGAAATATTGCCTCTATTCTTTTCTGTTTGCATTAAATTAAATAAAATTAGACCTAACAAGTAGCTGGGACTTATTCCATATTCACTCCAAAATTAGTCTCTGAGCTGGTCAGTTTTATTATTTCTTTTATGATACATCTTTAAATGTTGTCATGCAAAACACATCACTGTTGGAACTGCTGAGAGGATTGTTTTCAAGAATTAAGAGAGATGGGCAGGTGAAGGAATTAGCTATTAAAAGACGAATCCTGAAGAGGAATGTACTAATTAAAAATCTGAGGAATTACTTCAGCTGAAGTGGTTTTCTTTCCAGTGAAACAAGTATTCTCTTGAGAAAACTGATGATGAGCCGTTAAAAAGAAATACAGCTCTTCTTGTTTTGTGATGTTTTTATTTCTAATATGGTCCCCTTCCAAGCAGCTTTCGGAAGCTTTTTCATTTTATGGAACAAAGATATAATTTTGAAATGGGCAGAAGTATAAGAAATGGTAAAAAGACTAGAATGGAGTTACTTTATGATTTTGATATATACATGAAGTACAAACAATAAATACCCCACAGTTCTGAGAAGGCTGTGCTCTTCAGAAGGGCATGCCATCCTATTAATCCATATACTGCTCTCTTACAGACAGGAATTTGTGCTCACAGTATGTGACTGAAATAAATGACACCAAATCAATAGCGTTTCCGGCTTTTTGCTATTTAAACAACTGAATTTCATCAAGTTCCACTTTACATGCATGGGGAAACAAATGGCAAAAAAGTCCAGAGGAGGAAAGGAGTGGTCCAAAGCGGACAGAAACATCAGGAGCAGGTTCCCTTCATACTCCCCATGCAAACACTCGAGGCGGGAGGGACCCGCTGGAGCTGTACCCACTGCCGCTCGTTGGGCTGCCCATCATTAGAAAAGTAGTTTCTATGAGCTCCCGTTTCACCCCCTGGGGTTGAAGATCCGCCAAGACTGACTTTTGGGAAGGGCGTGTATTTAAGCTACAAACCTGAAAAAACCCAAAAGACAGAAAGAAAAAATAAGTGCTGAGTCTGCTCTGCTTGTGGCCGGTGTCTGTGGTGGTTACGGAGAGCTGGGGTGCAGAACTGCCCAGGGATGATCCGTATCTGAATCCGTGCCTATGGGAGGGTGCTGGTATTGCAGGTCATGGGCTGGAGTGGCACATACTCGTACTGGGGAATGACTACGAGAGTACTAACGATATGGGTCTTTGTAGATGCCATTTCTTCCCTCACCAGTTCCCACTGTGGTCCCCCAGTAAATACCTATGGGGTGACAAGGATCTTCCTTAGGCTATCCTAAAGTGGACAACTTTCTGTATGGTTTACTACATCTTACAAAGAGAACTTGACCCATAAATGCCTATAAAAGAGCATCTTTCAAAAATCATATTAATGATGTTCTGAATTTCAGGAGAGAAGGTCCTTATCTAGGGCAGAAAAAGTCTCACAGGAAGATGGTGCTGAATGTGAGCAATTTCTTCTGGAAGAACATCCTGCACTGCACAAAAGGCCAAACAGCAGCAAAGGAGAAGGAGTGAAAATATTCTTCTTTCCTCTCATCATAGTTCATCTGCTTGTAAGGGACAGTCACTGCATATGGCCTCTTTGATCATCTACCTTGGTAGTTTCAAACTGGTAGGGTCAAAAAAAAAAATCTGATGCAGAAAGAATTGATGTTGAGAAATTAATTGAGGCTTTGTCTTATCTGCAGCTGCTGAATCTTGGTGAGGTTTAAGAGACCATTTTTTTTTTTATACAACACAACTACAGATGAAATAATGTGCCTTCTGCTTTCACACTGATTATAGGTAATAGCGAGAAAAACACGGCTTCTGACATACTTTTGCGGGAGCCTGAGACCAGTTGATTGACAGGACTACTCACTGGAAACAGAAATTATATACTGCAAATGAGGTTTTTGCCTGGCTTTGCATATCACTAAGGCAGTTATTCACTGAATTAAAAAAAAAAAGACATACTGCATGGCTATTGAGACAACGAAGAAATTGAAAATAAAAGTCTTTGAGAAGCATAAGCAGAAAGACAAATAACCTTGAAAATAGATTGGTAAAATCTATTACACTTTTGTCCAGCTGAGCTCTGTATATCATCTTTAGAGTAAAAATTGATATACAAACCAACACAACAACAAGTAGCTACAATAACAATACTTCTCTATTGTACCTTAAATGAGGAAGTGTGGGGTTTTGAGAAAAACACAATAAAACAAGATTGCAATTATACTTGGTTTTTATGACTAAGTGGAGTAACAGGAAGAAATTACTGCTATTTTCCTAACAAGAGATAAGGATAGAGAAGGGACTAAAAAAATTGAGCTTAGTTAGTGGATGAGCATGTGACTGGGAATAGGAACTGGAGGTCTCATACTGGTTCTGAGTTTCTGCTTGACACAGTGGGGATTCACAGGGGATTCTTCTGTTTCACAGCAAAGTTATTATTTTCAGAAGTAAAAACAGAAAATTGTTAAAAAAAAGATATTACATAGCACTATTTCAGATTATTTTATAGCCTCTTTAAAGGGTGAAAATATTACTTGGTAAGAAAGGTCAGTGACGAGCAATATGCAAGGTTTTGGTTGGCCATGGATGTGCAGGTACACGGTAACTTTCTAGTTTTCAAAGAAAAAGATACCAAGGTTATTTCTGCCACTTCTGAAAAATACTAGTGGGGAAATAAATACTAGTAGGAAAAATAAAAATAGCTTTCATTTATTTTTATTATGTATCTATTTATTTGATTATTTTTGCTGAAAGGACCACAACACAACCTATATAGGCAATAGGTTGTCTTGGGTGCAGATAGGTAGGTATGTTTTGTTTCTTTTCCTGCTCTCTCTGTCAGAACGACTCACAAAGTGTGCTTTCAGCTTTAACATACGTATGGTAAAATTGGGGTTTTTTTGCTTTTCTAAAGTTTTTCCTTTTGTTTGCTGAGAATTTTAGGAGCTATTAATGAATGGCTAAAACATGTCCATGACAATCGTTTGTCTCTAGAGGTGAACTACTGCGTGGTCTGGTTCTTAAACATGAAAAAAGTGTCGATGCAAACAAGTCTGTCTTAGAAGTTATTTTGAATCTCAAAAACTTCTTGCATTTTATTTGTCAGGAACGGCTAAATTAATTGAAAATATTATTGCTGGTAAGCTGCAAATATATGCTCTCCAGCTATAGATATTGGAGTTCTGTATGGTCTGTCTGAGACTGAGGGTAATTCAGCCTGGGACTTTTTAGAAGGCGTTGTTAGACACTGATACCAATAGCAGGGAAATCCCAACGGGTGTTCACTTTGGCAGATCTCTAATCTGAGAACTGCAATTTTGTGTTTGAATGGCAGGTTTAAGTGACTGAATGAGGCTCAGATTATGGCTCTACCGATACAGATATGCTGTGCGTTCATCAATTCAGCTCAGGGTAAAGATTGCCCCTTTAAATATATACTACTGTTTTGCCAGTGAGGTACTACTCTGATCATCTCTGTTCCTCACCTGCATTAGAGAATTAATCAGAAGCCATTCCTGCTCATGAATTAAGTTCATGTGATTCTCTTGCTCACTTCTCACTGTCTTTCATTCATGTTCTTCCTCCTTTTGTACTGTTCTGCTTGGCCACCTACTTCCCATGCTCTCTGGAGCTTCTGGGCACAGTTTTCCCTTTATCTCCTTCCGTTTCTTTCCCTCACGGTCCTTGTTCATTGTGTGGTGTCGACTGTACTTCATTAATAAATATTCCACACAATGTTCTCCTTTCTAACCTCTTCCCACAATATAAAATTACTATTAATCAGTCTGTCTGTGATACTCATTACTCATAAACAGATGCATGCCACAGCACTGAAAACAGACTATCTATCTTACTTAAGACCATCCTAGATCTTAAATAAAAGAGAGATAACAGTGCAACACACTCAGGGCTTTGACAAACAAGGGAAAGAGAGGAAAAATGGATCATCATATGAACTAAGAATTTTCCATTCAGAAGTCTCATCCCAATGCTGGCCATCAAGAACATATAATGGTCAGAGGATAGGAGAAAAAATATCCTATTTCTTTCTTTTGAAATGATCTCATGTTCCAATATTCAGGAACATTCGGGTTTGGCCTTTACTTTCCATGCCTTCAGCTGGCCTGAAGCACAGTTAGGATAGAAACTGTTACATTATTGTGTAGAATGTGATATAGTGGGAGTGGAAAGCAGAGGAAAAACAGATGCAACTATTGTACCCATAGGAAATTAAAAGGAAATGAAGGCTGCTTGTAGGCTTTGCATCAGCAGCTTATTTTCTCCATCTTGCATTTGTTTTCTCAATTGCACTTTACTGTATCTCTACTCATGTAAATAAGTATATAATTTATACAGACAAACTTTATGTACCTCCTTGTATAAAAGATATGCTCCAGAACTGTTAATACTTGAGTTCTATAGAAGTAACTGGAAAAGGGTTATTCACTCAGAAATGGACTTTTGCGATCAGAAAGGGATAATTTCTTACGGGTAACTTCAAGGCAAAAGCTTTCGGTATCAATTTTTGGTATATGAATTTGGTTAATTTCCTTTTAATGAAGGGGCTACCCCTGAGTTTAGCACTGTTTGGGGCAAGCTCTTGTATTTTAAGGTTTCAAGCAGACATGTGTTTGAAGCATAAAACCTATTCTTAGTAAATGATCTCAAAATGCAAATCTGAACCACCTGCCTCTGGAAGGTGTGTGGTGATTGGTAGCTTTGGTGAACCAAGCCTTGATGAGCTTTGATCTTCTAAGCTCTCCAGCTGGTGGGGATGGGTCAGGGCTGTCTCTATTCCCTGTTCCTTGCAGCCTGCTTGTCTTCAGAGCCACCAAGTGAGAGCTGCTGTGTTGCTCCTTCACACCAAGATAACACATACAGATGCGGAAAGAGGTTGTGCTTTCTCAGGTAATGATCTGACCTGCAAATCTTTGCTTTTTTGAGTTATAGAAGGATTTGGCCTGTGTCTGAAGGATCATTATTGGCTATTGAAGGGTGATATGTAGGATTCAAGATCGGTGTTGTTTGGTCTGATGTTGTTTATCACTAAATGTGAATGAAGAATGAGTTCCAGCAACTGAATTAACTTACCTGTTTCAAATGCATTTGTTTTATTTAGAAAAGGTGGGATATGTAAGGATTCTTATTTTACTAAAGTGATGGATGAGGAGGAAACTCTTACAGTGAAGGGGATTAATCTGAAGTTCTAATCTTTGCATATGTGCAGACATTAATTGAATAACTGGCACAAAATTATGTTTAACAGTGAATTGCATGATCTTTTTAGTCGTGAAAAATGTGCTTGCTCATGATAATGATGAATAATCAATGCTGAAAATCAAAAAACCCTTATGACCAAATTAATCTACTTTATAACCTGTCTGTCTTTGCTTAGTTATTGTAAAACAGTTTATTAAGAATCCTGGTTGAATGAAGTAATAACAAGTAAAGGCAAGATACTGTTAGAAGACTACAAAGGACTTACTTAATATTAGACAATTTTCAGTCGTTGGTTATAAACTGTGACTTCACATGAAGCGTCATACTTCATATATTTTAAAAACCTCTGACTTTTGCAGTGTCCTCACCACTCACCTTGTAACCAATGAGTATTGTTCTTCACTCATTAGTTATGAACTCCATGTGTCATTGTTCTGCTAGACAACCTAATGGATTAGATTAATTTCTGATGGTTATTGTTTAATTTTTATGCCTTACAAATTCTTAACATCTTCAAATAAGGAAATATCCATTGCCATCCTTGGAGCAATTTACTTTGATAAACCCAGTGAGTTTTCAGAAATTATATTTGTGGTAAACCATTTCTCATAAAATGATCAGATATTTTCATCTACATTTCCTTGCTCCTGGTCAGTTTTCATTTGGACTTTCTCCACCTAAATCCACACTGCTGTTGCTGTATTGCCCTCTTGCAGAAAAACTTCTCCAACGATTACAATAAAATCTCGGAGTCTGATGTAACTTTCATCCTTTTTGTGGCAACGTTTTTTTAAAAAGCTTCAAAAAAAAAAAAGCAAGCTATGGTATTTGCCTTTGTGATAGTTGTCTCAATTGTTCTTTGTGTTAAAAAATGTACAGCACAATTATACAGGTTGTCTTGATGGGTAAAATTATGGATCCTTTACTATTCATGGCATGTTCTCCACATTTTCTGTTGAAATAAGCTATTGCAACATCTCTCTGCCACTTCCCATAATCTCTTCTGTCCAAAAGAAACTTGTTAGAATATGTTTTCCAGGTATTGATCTATATTCCTAGCCTTATTTCCGCTACAAGATTGCCTATATCCATGAGATTAAAGAGTTTTCTCTTATCCTTGCAAAAATAAGTTATAGTTCCTTCTGTATCTAAAAATCAAAAGAAAAAAGTTTTCAAGACTAAATTTAATCAATGTTACTAGTCTCATTTTTTGATCATAGCTTATTTCTAAGAGCATGGCTCTATAGCAAGTCACAGAACTTCTTTCCCTGGCAATTACACACTCATTTCTTACCCTGCTTCAACCAGATTGTAGTTTTCAAAGTCAAAAAGTTCTACTTGAAACACCTTTGATCTGCAGGGACAAGAAAAGGGAGACTCAATTAGATGAATCTCAGAGAGGATTTTCTGGGGCTTTTTTTTTGGTCCAGGAAATGATGGCAGCCAGACTCTGTGGTTTAACATAACATTAACTATATATTTAAGTAAAATTAAGAAACATATAGTTAGTTCATCCAGTTTAGGACTTAATAAGGGGGGGCGGAGGGGGGGGGCAGGGAGAAAAAGAGTAAATAGGAATGTTCCTCTGTATGAAACAGAGGAATTAGCTAGATTTCATGCTGAAAATACATTGTCTCAGTAATTATCACACACGCATTACTAAGCATTGAACGCACCATATGTATATTTTATATCTGAAGAAAAGCAAGTAGGCTCAGGCAAAATGTCGAATTGTTCCCTTGAAATATATTCCAAGCCATCTTTGGTTCTGCACTGATCTCCTTAATGCTTCCCATGGAGTGCATTGCTAGGGAATTGAGAACCGCAGCAGTCCGTGTGAGCTGGCGGAGCGGTACCCAACGCTCTCCTCGTGCAATTCCAGAGCTAACCTGCTCAGTGCAGAGAGCCGAAAACAAGTTGTGAACTGAGAGAAGTTGATTGAAATGTCAAAGTACTCAGAGTCCTGTGGAGCTCCTGGAGAAGAGACTTTTGCAGCAGAGGATTGTTTTGACAAAGGAGTCCTGCTGTGTGAAATTTGCAGATAGACCTTGTGATGAGTAACCACGTATTAGATTCAGCAAAATTCATCTTGCTGCTCAGATCATGAGACATTAGCAGGGATTATTGTTCTAAAGCCAAATTGTTCTTCCTAACTACAAGTGTGCTCTTAATATATTTATATGAAAGAATTGGCCTGTTTTATGAGCTTTGAAGTCCATTGAGGAAAGAGGGCCACATTTCTGAACACAACATAAGAAATTCAAGTGCAGAATGAAGTAGCACATACAGCAGAAGCTGGGGGCATTATATGCAGCAGAAAGAAAAACAAACTGAGCTGTGGTCTCTTTGGGATCTGTGGTGCAGCTAATAAAACTAAAGATCTGGTAATATACTGTGTCTGATTTCTAAAAAAGTAACTAAAACAGTCGATACCCTGAATTTGCTGCAGTGACCCTGAATAATGCAATCAATTGGGAGTTTGATCTTCTAGCTCAATCTACTCTTCTCAGTGAATTTTAAAAATGTATTTTCTTAGTTTCTTTTGAAATAAAAAATGGAAACAATCTCCACATTGATCAAATAAGAAATACAAATATGCATATGTATTTTCTTGCATGGTGGTTGATTGAGATTCAGAGCCAGGAAATAGTTTGTTATATCTGCACTGAGAAGTTGGAATCACACTTAGCTTTCATCTTTGATTTACAGAAAATGATGAACTCGGTACTTCATGGAGAGAAGGCTAAATGAATGCATTCAGTTTTTTTATTTGTTTGGGGCTTTTTTTCCCCCCCCTGGTTTACTGAGGCACTAGCTACAGCAGGCAGTTCTGCTTCCACCAAGAACATGCAGAAAACTCTGTATTTGAAGTTGTATGTTCTCTGTTCAGAAAGAAGACATCTTCCCTGAGGAAAGGAACCGATCTTGGGGGTCAGAAAAGTAGGGCACATAGCCTATTGAGACATCATGTGTTTTAGGGACTTGAGGAGGACCTGCATGCTACGTGTTCCTGCCAGCTCTCGGCGTGCCCCCGAGCCAGGCGGTAGGGCGAGCAGGGATATAAAGCTGTCCGTAGCTACTCTTCCGCAGTGGCCCTCTGACCTTTCTGATGGACCTCGGTTATCAGAAGGTGCTGCTGAAAGAGAGAGTTGTATATGTCTAACCATGACATGAAGTGACCGGAGCATCTGTGTCAGGTGTGTGTGCCGGTCCCTGATGTCTCATGGCTCTTGTTTGCCTGAGCCGTGAAATGGGGGAAACACTAAATGAGGGGTTTAGGCTCTCCAGACAGGCTCACTGTCCACGCCATGCAGTAGAGCTAAATCAGAAACTCTGATCTTTCACAGACAAGTTTGGCTGTGCAGGAATAGGTGCTGAGTGGCGTCTTGAAAAGGTCCTTTTTATGAAAAGAGCAGCTGCAGTGAACCCACTGGGTCAGAGCCCCAGTGCTTCTGCTGAGCAAACAGTCGCGGCAGCCGGCGCAAGGTCCATCAGGTGGAAGGGATATTCGTACGCTCTCCCCCGAATGCGCTGCTGCTATTTAGGGATATTTCTAGCAGCGTTGCCGCTGGATTGCAACGAGCCTTTGCGATGATTAAATGCACGAGGAAGTGGTAGGGGAAGCTTGGTCAGGAGGCGTAAGTAAAGCGGGGGCTGCGTGCAGCAGGAGAGGGTACGAAACGAGCCCGTTTCAGTATTTGCCTCTGGCCGACAAAGAGACAGCTGGGGCTCTAGATTGCTTAGAGCAAAATGGGTGCGTAGCTTCACAGTAACCAAAGTTAGGGTGAACTTGGAAGATTTCTATAAACTCATCTCTCAGGTCAGGTTATGGGCTTCTCCAACATCATTCCAACTCCAGGAAAATTCATTACTTACCTGACTGCTCAAGCTGCAAGCTATCACCATAACAAATTTCTCTTAACTTGGCACCTCAGCTACAAGTGTTCAGGAGGAACGAACTATTATTTTTTTATGGTTTCAATTTGGCACTCAAGGAAAACTTGATAACAAGCTAATACACAACTTGCTGAAGGAAAGGCTCTGTCACAGGAATGAAAATGTGAATTACAGATGCAAAGCCTGACTGTAGATTTTCAGCTTTGGTCTCGCTAGTATATGGGTGGAAAAACCTATGCCACTGCAAATTTTATTGGCATCTTGTCAGGAACTTAGAGCCCATGCTTACTTTGGATAAAATGGGGAAAACAGCAATTGCTCTTCTCTCGCATATGAAACATACCCTGTGCAGGGTAGAGATCCCAGCACAGAGTTCCCCATCTTCAAACCCCACTGAAATTCGTTTCACCCAAATGAATGCTGTTGTGTGGCAGGAGAGCTGTATTACAGTAAAGTTTGAAATCTTGAACTGGAAAAAAATGGGTTGATCTTATATTTCCAGATATCTCTTTCTTTTTATTATTTCTGCTCTGCCTGCCTTTAAAAATAAACCACAGAAAGTATTTGCCGACTCCTGCCTTCCTCAAATCACATCTTGTTGCAGGCAGACTTCTCTAGATTTGGGCTTAGCTTGGCTATGAGATATGCCCCAGTTTAGATGCTTTTCTGAAGTCATCCAAACATCCTGGATCAGCCAAAATTTGCTTGAGAACTCTTGAAAACAGGCTGTCTCATGAGCTTTCTAATGTTTCTGGCTTCCAGTCAGACTGGAAATGCCATGGAAACAACACTTGTGGCAGTCCAGCTCCCAGCTGCTACCAGAACTCATCATTTGGGAGGTAAGGAAAAATCGCAAATTAATTGAAAACAAACTGTTCAAAGCTCAGCAAAGGTTCAAGTATGGTTTTACATAAATTCCAGCAGTTCTACATTTAGTCAGACCTGATCTGCCTGGGTCTTTTCCATTTAGGAAGTGGTGCCCACATGGAGTTATTCTACTTCAGATTTGGATTTTCAAAAGTGTTCAGTGCTGACCTAAATCTGTTTTCTTTAAAGCTAGTGGGTAGAGTTTGGATTTCAGTGGGAGCTGAATATTTTGAAAATCATGCTCTGACTACATTTTTGATCAAAGGAACTTCCACCTAGTGTTCCTAAAGCAATGTGCACGGATGATAATCAAGTTTCACAACACTGCCTGCAAGATGGGCACTTTAGTGGGGTATGCTCTTCAGAAATCGAGCAGTTATGACTACTTAAACCTGTGAAGGGCTTTGCCTCCTATTGGCATCAAAGAGAGAGGAAATCAAGGCACTGAGAATTTGTCAAAGCTCTTGGGAATCTGCAAGTTGTGATGAAATTCATCAAACTGTAGTTTTCGTTCTCAGAATTTGACAAAGAAATCAAGACACAAATAAATCTAGATTGTGGACGTTTAAAAGGATCTGGGTTTTCAAGGAAAAGCAAAACGATGAGCAATCTATTTGATAAGTATTGTGAGACTCTTTGAATCAATGTGGAAGTTGCTCATTTCTCCGCTAGATCTTTCTCCTTCCCACACACCTTGCACTGCTTTTGGTAGCATGGAACTGGCATAAACTTTAAGCAGATCAGTGTATTTTGCACCTAGTTGAGAAATTTTTAATCTCTGCTGGCATGAGGAAGGCGGGATTTAAACAGGAACATTGCCATTTCAAAAAACAAGAGAGAATACTTCAGATGTGGGGCAGCACTTAATTAGAAGCAGGGCAGGGCTCAGTGCGGGATCTCCCGGGTACCCTGGCACCAGTAGCGGTAGCATGAGGTCCTGCATCTCCCCTGACCTCAGTGGGATTGCTCTGGTTTGCAACAGCTGTGAACCTACTAGACCAAAGATGCCTTTTTCTTCCACGGAGAATGAAAATATGCTTTCAGGCACTGTGACCTACTAGGAAGCGCTTTATAACTGGAGGATATTTTTGTGGGGATACTGGGAAGCTGGCACTCATGTAAAGCAAATGCTTTGTGGTATGAGTGATTCCAGTGGTGTTTGGAAAAGAGTTGGATGCTGTAAATGAGAACCCTAAGTGGGTTTGGTAGAAGCTGCACGCACAGTTAACGCAGCTCTGCTGACCCAGGATAACTTATTTGACTGATTGGCCCTCCGAGCAGGAATCCCAGATTAGACCCTACGGTGATATTGCTGTGCAGGTCCAAACCATTTGCTTTGCTGAGGCCTTTAGCCAACGGCACGGTACATCATGACCCAAGGTGTAATTCTCCCTTTATACTGATTTGGCATAATGCTTACTATTCCAACCTGAACACTCAACTCGCTGCTGGTTCAGGATGTCATGTTAAACGAAATGGTTTGTACCAATGACAGAAAAGCTTTTACAGCTGATTGAGGTTTAAATGATTTAAATAGCTTAAATGTAACATAAATATGGGTTGAAAGGAAACCCAAGTTGTTGAGGCAAAAAAATGTTACCTAATGTTAAACACTATCTGACTTACCTAAAGCATTTAAGTTTTCTGAATAATAGATCAAACTGGGGCTGAGCACCCTTTGCATCACTTTTCCACCATTTCTCTGTGAGGATAGATTTGTGTAATATTTGCTTGCTCGTAGGATGCGTGGATGGGCTTCATTCAGAATTCAGGGTACCTTAATGGAGACCTTTGCTGTATGCTGAGTTTACATCTTTTGTCTTGTTGCTTATGTTGCCTGTGTTTGTGACATAGAAGACCTGACTTTCAGCTAGGGTAAACTATATAAATGAAAATTGCATTCCAAATGTAATTTTGATTATATAATTTTAACAGGGTTTTTTGGTTTTGTTTTTTTTTTTCCCTTTCTTTGGGGTCATCTTTTCCAGAAAGGTTATATTTACCTTCAAAATGCTAATTCATTTTCTCAATTGAATAAAAAGTCTTGGAAACATTTATATGTAAATTTCAATGGGAAAGGTCATGACAGTTTGTCAAAATATACAGCTCTCCACTCAGCTTGCATTTATTCTTCTTTCATTTTTCTTTTTAACCAGATGAATATCATGTGGAGGGAGAAAGAAGAGAAAGGATGCATTCATGGTATGATATTATAGATCATTAATTTATGATGTGATGTTATCCTACATTTTGGAACTGGGTCTGTTCTCTTAGAGCAGTACATTTCAGCCTTCAAAAATAAAATGTGCTGTACCAGGCAAAATTCTGCTTGGCAATGTTGCAGGCATAATCTGTCTTGCACACTTGTGCCCATATGCTATTGGAGAACTAACAAATTCTTCAAATAAAACAGTTGTCGATAATTCAGGAATTGCAGTAAACACAGAAATTAAAGTTAATTGAAGCAATTCTGAGGTGTCCAAGCTGTATAATGATGCACTTTGTATGCTAGAAAGATTAGGATGACTTTTTGCCATCCTAAATACAAGAACTGCTAAAAACATATGTTCGCTGCTTTATGGGTTTTTTTAACAATAATTTGAGCTGATACCGCTGAATCACATAATGATGTTGTAATCTCAGTCCAATCCACCCCAACTCCTGAGCATGTGTGCGGTGCTAAGGGATAAGTGGGACTGACTCTCTGTGACTGCTTATCTGCTGAGCCCTGAGGCTATGAAATGTGACATTAGCACCTTGAGGGACCAAGTCCTTCATCCCCGGAATATGTACAGCACGGAACTGCAAGCGTGCTTCAACTGTGGTTTTGTTGGTTTTGGTTTTGGTTTGGGTTTTTTTTTTTTTTATGACCACCTTCAGTATTCTCAAAATGTCTAGTTTTGAAGATTTTTCGATACTTTCAGGCTCTCTTCTGCAGTTTTGCAGGAAGGCGATTAGTTATAGCAACTGGAAAGGGCATGGAGATTTATTCAGGCATAGATTCAAGAAGTGCAAATGTCAAAAAAGAAGTTGAAGAAAGTAAATGTAAGAACAATCCAAAAGAGAGCAGCCATGGTAACAAGTTTACAGTACTATGTATTCTGCAAACACCATCCTGTGTGGTGCTACCTCCTTGAATTTGATATGGATCCATAAGCTGCTTTCTCTCTAGCTGTGTTGCAGATAAAATCTATAATGCAGAATATATTTAGGGAAATGTCTTGGCCCAATGTGTGTGATGGCTGATGACTGAGATGGAATCTAATTTGATGAAGTTCTTGAAGTTTTGTATTTGGGAGATGTACACAAAAGTGAATGGACAGAATCAAAAAGCTGCAGGTCCATTATATTTGAAAGCTCCCATGTTTCAGGTTGCTATCGACAGAAGCATGAGATTGTTCAACCTTGCTAAGCACTTTTGAAAAGAATGTTGCTTTCTGAGATATGCAAGAGTGACTGTGAGAGCAAGCTCTTTGCTCTTAAGTCTTAACCACAACTTTCGTATAATTGATCCTCACAAGGCATACGTCATGTTGTCTTCAAAAAAATATGTATGGTACATGGCAAAAAATCATGCTGTTTACTCTGTAATTTTTTCATTTAAATAGAAAGAATTTTTTTTTTCTTTAAAACATATTTAATTATTTTACAGACAAATTGACTGGTTAATTGTTGGCAAACTCAGTGTGTGCTTTGTGGGTGGGTGTGTTTCTGAAAAGAGAGGTCTTGTTTTAAACATTCAATTCCAAAACAATTTTCACAGGAGGAAGGCAAATAAACCATAAGGAGACTAACTCATTGCCCCAGTAAACAGCCTCAGCTGAATTAGCTGTTGTGGATATATGAAAGCTGAACTACTAACAAATGTTTCTTATGGACAAAGTTCCTTATAGACAATGCTGAGCAGTGTCGTGTTGTGCATTTAGGAGATGAGAAAGATGAGTCTTGGTGGTCACAGCCCATGAACGCTGTCTTAGTGGTCTGTTCTTCAGAGTGAGCTATTAGTGCCTCTCTCCACCTCCTTGTTCTGATCCAGACCAGAAGCTCCATCTCTGAGTCTGCACATGGTCTAACTCTCACTCCAAGGTCAGGTTGCCTATCTCAAACCCCAGCTGTTGGTAATCTGGACACTGTCTTGAATTCCAAGATCAGTAAAGGTCTTTAGTGTACCTCCAAGAACTGGCCTTCCTACCTCTAATTCCCTTTTTTGCCTTCTGCAATTTTACAGTTCTTTTTCCCTAACATCCTTCTGGTCTGGCTTTAAATAATCAAGTCTTCCCCTGTTCACAGCTATGAAGCACTGCTGCTGTTCTCTTTGTAAACACACTTCCTCCCTCTTCCATGTCATATTCAATGTAAAATAAGGGTTTCTTTAAAATTATTTCAAAGTCCTTCTAAGCTATTTCATATTATGTTTACTCCCAAGCTCTGCGTAGCTTTGTACTGGGAAGAGAAATGGTTGGATGCCCTTTGGAGCAAGAACAGGTTGATCCTTAAGAAAAAAATCCAGCTAGTTCTGCCTCTTACTTATTAGTTCTGTCACTATTTATAGCTGTATTGCATGACAATTTGGATAGCAAATCAGGAGGTAGATATTTTCCAACATCAATTTAACATGAAAGTTTAAGGAATGTCTCTTGCTTCTACTTACCATGTTCTGCTGCATGGATGCTGAAATCTCGGGCTGTTTCAGCTAGTCATTCATTATTCTGGCATTTCCTCTTTATGCCATTTATTCTACCTTTGACCATTTGGGCTTACAAACTTACTTCTTCAGCATTTGCAGCTCTGAAGACGGGTAAGAACCTGAGGTCTTTTGCTTGCTTGTTTATTTCTTTCAAGGTGCCTGAAGCATGTAGAATTTTTAATCATTTTCTCAATCTTTGTCAAACTGGACTGAAACACTTCTAGTCTGTGTGTGAGACCCTGGCATCTGAAGTGTCACCCAGTAAAGAACTGGGAGCACAGTGGTGGAATCAGACTTGCCTAAACAAAACCATGGACCACTAATATCCCTTACACAGGTGTAGTGATGAGAGCTTTTAGCCTAAAATTAGAAGTTCATTTTCTACTGTGCTGTTATTACAGGTATGATTTGATAGTTGTCTGGCTGTACTTAAATGGGTACAATTTATAGCAGTGCAGCAACTGAGTAGAAAAAAAGACTGACTTTAAAGAATGAGAAGTACAGACATAAGGTTCAAATAAGTACTCTGGAGCAAATGGGAACATCCGCAACCTGTGAAAGCCACAGTCACAAAAAGAAACTCCTGACAAGAAAATGTTTGTTTGTACTATTAGTCATGTTTCATTATGTTTCATTAAATAGATCTATAGTGAAAATCAGAAGATAAACTCTTAGCGCTTATTTCAATGCAGTATTTATACAACAAGCACAGCTGAAGCAACTGGAGCGTGAAAATATATGGGATTTTTAACTTACAATGTGCTTAACTAACATAAGGACTTCTTGTAGACTAAAAGATATTTCCATATTTCACTGCTAGTATTAAGCAGTTCTGACAATCAATCCCACAGGACAATATTGGAATTCTTGATAAGGAATTTCAATATTTCAAAGTTAGCTGGGTCAGGAAGAAGATTGTTTCTGAGCACGATTGTTTTATTGTTCTTGTAATGGCCATTACCAGAATATTTACAGCTCTGAAATCCATTCTGTTGTTTAAAAGGTGCTAGGATGTAATTCTTTTAAGAGGTTTGGATTGTGCATATGGCTGTGGGTGCCATAGAAAATAAATTTCTTGAAGACTTGTATAGGATTCAACACTGTAACTCCAGATTTATGCTGTATTGAACCCTATCTTCATGCAGATTAAAGATGCAGAATAATAATTGTTTTATTATTGCTTCTGCTTGCACAGCAAATGGATACCTCATTGATGAGAAATGAATGGAGAATGTCCTCCGTGTAACACTATTTTTCTGTTCCTCAGATTTCCCAGAACCTTCTCTTTGAGTTATTAAGACTTCAGACTTTATGGCTGGGAGAACATCAGGGAGAGTCCTGACAAAATCCTTTTAAAGTTTAGTTGAAAATAACATTTTGGGCTGAAAAACAGAAAATAATTTCAAATACACAGATAGACACCATTTGGGATTATTTTTTTCGTGAACAAAGTGTCCTTGATGCCTTTATATAGCTGCTGACAAAGTGCAAGTTAAGCTCAAGTGACAAGAAGTGTCTTTTAATCTTTTCAACATTGTTCTTGTTGCAGTAATGCTTGAGTTAAAGTCAGGGAGAAGCAGATCACACGAGTGACTCTGCAGTCCCAGGATAGGAAGAGTCTAAAAAAACTCGTCTTTCATCTTGTGTTGTATGATGGCAGTAAAAGTTCAGATTACCAGCTTCTAATGCATGTGACAAAGTTTATCCCTTAAAAAGAACTTAATTTTTGTGAAAGATTTTGTTAGGTTGCATTGTCATCCTGTTGTGCTGATGGTCTGGTGTTGAGCGGTGATTGTAAATGAAGTTCTTGTCTTCATGTCACCACATTGTATTAGATACATCATTGAATCCATGGTGGTGTTTTGTGTAGTTACAATGTAATGGAAAGGATATTTGTGTCCAGCAAACTAAGAAAAATAATTAGAGGAAGGCAGGAAAGGAGGAGGCAGTGGAGCAAACAGAAGCAATATCACACGCATGTTTGAAAGAGAGCTACAAATAAGCAGTCTGCTCATGTTTTTGTTCCCTTGGGTTTGCAAAGGACTTGATATCTGATTCTTGCCTCCTGGCAGGTGGGTGTGTTTTTTTGGAAGAAATTGCTACATAGGGTTGGTAACTGTACCTGGATTTATCTCTGCCAATAATTTTAATGCTGTGGGCCCTACTGGAGTTTCGAATGGGTCGTGCCATTGACTCTGGTTGGAGAAAACCACTACTTAAAATCCACTGCTCCTAAAAGGAACAGAAAGCATTAGGAAACTAATAGCATAACTATTCTTTTGTAAGATTAAAAGCAAAGAGCAAGAGTTGAGGCCAGAGGGACACTTAGAATGGCAAATGCAATTTATAACTTGTTCGCTCTGCTCTGCTGTCTTGCTAATTTGTTTTAAGATGTTTCCTGATCCTGTCATCTAGATTTAGCATGCAATTCACCTTTCAGACCAAAAGGAATTTTCCACTGCTGCTGGAGCAGTGGGAGAGCAGATGGCTGAGAGCTGGGGAAGGTGGTGGCTCCTTGGGGCAGCAGGGGAGAGGGCAACGTCCCCAGAGCCGGGATCCCCTCTGGGAGGGGAGGGTGAGGAATACTTGATTTCTGGTTCACTAATGCTTAACAAATAGTTTGAATTGCCTTGCAAGGGCATCGGTAATGTCATTAGGACGAAGATAAGTATAGCTGCTTAGTGCTAATCTTGTAAAATCCCCAATCCTGGAAAAGAAAAAAAATAAAAATCAGTGGAACGGAGATGAAATTTTAGTTGGTGCTCAGTATGCAATCTCAGAAGTGAAAAGCGCTTCTGAAAGTACCTCCTGGTCTTCTGTGTGGATGGAAAGCTCTTCATTAGGTTTTCTTCCAAATAATGTATAAAATGAGCTACGTGAGGATACTGTATTTTTACTCTAATTTGACACTCACCTTCCCTTGACTATCCCGAGTCCTGCAGTATAGTGTGGCAATGGCAGTGGATAACGTTTTAGGAAGTTCTTTAGAGCTGACAAGATAGGCAGGGATTTATTAGCAGATAGATTTTGTACCCCCTTGGCATCTGTTTGTGTCCCTGCAGTAAGTGACGGGATTTCTTGGCTGTGCTGTGTCCTTCTGCTTCTCATCCATCCCCGTTTTATACTCCCTCCCCTCCAGGGCTAAGCAGATGTGTCAGTTCAGATGCCAAATGAAAAAAGTGGGTCCAAGAGGAAAGTAAAAATGGAAAAACTACTTGTTTTTGATAGACAAAAATAACTTCTTGAAGGTCTTTTTTTTTTTTTTTTTGTTGCTGTTTCGTTTGCATTTAGCTAACTAAAATGCTTCTTTCTTCTTCCCCCAAAATTTAATTTGCAGACAAGCTGAATCATTTGTTCTGTTTTTACTTTGGTGTTATTGAAGTCTTTTGACATATTTTTCTTTTTTTTTTTTTTTTTTTTTAATTTGGTTCAAATTTTAAAATGTTTTCAGTTTGCGGATTGTGAAATGCAGCCTTTTCAACCCACTGGGTACAACCCCCCCCTTCTGTTCAGGAACAAAGATATGTCTTTCAATGCTTCTTTTGGTATCCATCTCCCTCATTTTAAAATGAAGTTATTCTCAGTTGCCCTGAAAAAACAGCTGCTCTTACTCTACCATTCTGAGCCTTCCCACATTGAGATCTGCAATGCAGACTTAGGCCTGTGCACAATATTAAAAATAATAAAAAAACCCCAAACCATAAACCCAACGCATTTTTGAAGTTTTAACTTTTCCTCGCTGTCTAGACTTGTGCTACAGAACAACTAGAAAAAAACCTACATAGCTCAAAATTTGCCGTGTATAGACCACAAATGCAATAGGTAAAGTGGAAATTTGAATACTACGACCACACGTGATGAGCTTTGACCTGTAAATGCAGCTCTGAATACACATTATGATTCAAAAGATGTCACCAAATGCTTATTGCGGCAGCACCTCTGCAAGGCTTTTTCATGCTGTCTCCAGGTAGCTGCTAGAGAGCACTTACTCTGACCCTCTGTCTAACTATGACTCTGCATGAAGAATAATTGGATCTTATTTAGTCTTTGGCAAATGAAAATGTACAAAAGAATTAAAAGGAAAATACAACTTTTTCCTGTGAGGTTGCTACTCTGAAGGAAAATAACCTCTGCTGAAGAGATTATCTGCAAAGAGAATCGTAGAGATTATCTGAGAAGAGAATCTCTGCATCTCTTGAGCCATTATCTTGTTGCTCAGAATACAAGCTGCAAACTGGACTCTTGTTGCTGGACTTTGACGTAGTTCATTACAGGATGTTACTGGACTATTTTCGGAAATGCTGTGAGTCTGTGAAAGTTAAAATACGCTATGGGTGTCCAGCCCTGGTTTCCAAAGCAGAAAGACTGTTTTCCAGAAACAATTTTGCTTTTCCCCTCCTGGAAAGAGCATGATACTGATTTGTGGGTGACGGTGCAAGAGGTGTTCTGGCTCTCTGGTGAGGGGAAGCTTTTGTGGGAATGACACTGCTTTGCATGAACCGTAGGTACTTCCCGCAGGCTGATTTCTGGTGGGCGAGAGCTTACATGGGAGACCGCTTGGTATCTTGAAGCTCAAAGGTCAACACATCCAAACCAAAATGTAAAACCTTTGAGAAAACACAACTTTGAGGAAAATCACCTTTCTTATGCCCCTAATTATTGGAAGGAAGACATAAAATGCAGGGGCAAAACCTGAATTCCATTGGTTTCGGGAAGTAATAAACATGTGGCTACAATATTTCTTGGTTATTTTCTTCACCTTGCATGGAATGAGCGATGGTGGCAGACCTTTCCATCTGGTCTTAACATGGAAAGGTATTTGCAATGAGACTGCTTTCTTGAGGATGTTGCAGTAGAAAGAGCTTAACTTAAATAATAAAATGAAATCAAACAATACTGAGACTTTTCCTTCAATGACTTTCCTTTAAGTCATTGAATTAAAGGCATCAGTTGGATAGGAAACCATACATTCAAAGACTTTTATGAGGAGCAGAACAGCCAGCCTTTCAGCTTGTAGGTTAATGTAACATCTCCAATGCTCTACTCCACCTCATTTGTAACTTTAACAGAGTGCATCCTTGAAGTTAGTTTCAGGTTGTATCACCCTTCCCCTCCCTCCATGAGGAATTTCATTTTAATCACTGCAGAAATATTAACTGTGATAAGAACGACTCGCAGTCTATTAATTTCTTTCTCCGTAGTAGGTTGCCATTACTACTAAGCGTTATAGGAAGTTCATGCAGTGCTAGCTGTAGTAGCCAGTACTTTCCCTGATAAAACCTAGTTTCAGAAGCTTTCCAAATTTGTAGACTTTCAAGTGTTTAGCAGGAAATTATCCACGTAGAACTAGAATCACTAGTTGTGATTTTTATTGCCAAAACTGAAATGTATAGTGGAATTATACCTGTATTGAGGAAATTTAATTAGACCTTAAAATTGGGCATTTCTCATTTTGGAGATGGTCAAACTAGAGGGAGACGGAAGACTAGGAGCTTCAGGATCTACATCCTTATCTTGATCTGCTCTTTTATGCCAAAACAGTCAAATGCCTTGATGTCCAGCTGTGATGTGTATTTTGGAACAAATCTTTGCTTACATGCATTTTCAATGTCTGAGGCTCCTGGTTTTGTTCCACAGTAGAATGGGGAAATCCTGTGATATTGAAATTACTTTTTACATTGAAATATATACCTCCACTACCATGATCGGCAGGGTCCTCCTTAGGAGGTATGAGAGCTCTCACGTCTTCTGCACATTGACTTCATTAGTTGATATCTGTTTCCAAAAGCCAGTATGGAAAGCGTTTCACTGGGTATGAACTTAGACTTTCTGGGTATAAGTTTAGCACACAAGAGCCTGGTAATCCCTTCTTCTTTTTCCTAATGAAACTGCAGCATTCCCCCCCTCCCTGGCCCCCATCTTTAATTTTTTAATTCAGCAGCTATGTGCTAGAGCTGCAAGATCTGGCCTTTAGGGCTCTGCTGAAGGCTCTAGCTATGTAGTTCGGTAATACTGCTTTATACTGTATAATGAACTGTACTTTTGAGGGAATGAACACACATTTCAAACTTAATAAATCAGAGAAAAATGGGTGTTTTATGTTTCTTTTATTATAAATAAAACCATTCTCTTTGTATTTGTGATTTTGATCTTAACACAGGAATAATAACTTCAACAAAAGCAACAAAAAAATGTTGCTTTACTCCATACGAAGGGAAATATAAAGCTATAAGCATGAAATGAAAGCTGTCTTGGCCAATCTCTCAGCCAGGATAAATTCTAGAGCTGAAAGAAAATGAGTGAACTACAACTTACATTACGGTTTCCTCACAAGCTTTATCCACGTGATTAAGAACAAAACAATCTTCTCAAGAAATATGTTTTTCCAATAAATGGCAAGGATTCATGTTGTGAAAAGGGAAATTGGCCACTGAAGTGAGATATTACTGTATGTATTAGAAATTACAGAATTTGTTTGGCTTCTTATTCTAAGCTTATGCTTGTTTGTGTTAGTTAAATAGTCATTTAGTAGCATTTGAAGCATCTGTTTTTAGTATTCTACCTGATGTACCTAATTTAACTAAGCTGTGTTCTAAAACCTGCGATTATGCAGAGATGTATTAGAAAAACTGTGCCATCTCCATCAGCTTTCACATACCCCTTCTGAGATTAAACCATATCCATGCCTTTTGTTTACCTACACATAAAGGATTAAACTTACTTTACAGTGTCAGATGTACCATGGTAGGCTTAATTTTGTAATTGAATTTTCTCAAATGCATTTTTTATGCTCATTACCCCATGAAAATTAGTGGGAGTTAACATACAATAAGCTGAACAGATGAATAACCTAGTGTTTGAAATGCTCTGCAACAGTTAGTTTGGACCTGCAGTAAAGGCAAAAGAGCTGCTATTTTCCTTTGTTGCAGCACCCAGGGAAGCAGAGATGAAGTACTGGGATTTGCTGTTTGGATGCCATAAAACGGAGATAAAAGCCAGGTCTTTGTAAAAAGTGCTTTGGGTGATAACATACTAGTTTAACAATATTAGTCATGGAAAGCTTACAGGTATGTATATTTTTTTGAGAGGCTTTCCCTAATCTTTGAAAATTAATATAAACATAAGTTACCAATATGGGAAAGCAGAGCATTCAGCTGCATCAAAGGATAAAGCAATATAGATGATCTGCATGATAATCAAAGATGGGGATCAGTGGTTTATATCTTCAGCAGGAGTCCATGGGGAGGTACAGAAACCATCTGCATCCTAACCATTTTAAACAATTCTACACATCAGTTATTTACTTCAAGCTCTTCTTTGATTTTGTGTGTGGTATTATCATTGATCAGAAACCCCAGCTCAGCTCAGGAAGTACTGCATGCCTCAATTTCTTCAAAATCAGTCTGGAAACCTTCCCAGGGATGCATCTGCTCCTTTAATTTGCTACAGAGATGAGGAATTTGTGAAGAAAATTAAAGCTGGAATAAACTTTAAGCATCCTAAGTCTTGATGCTATTGCGGTAGAAAATGTGTGTAAAACAAGTGGAAAAAGCCCCAACAGTTATTTTGCTTTTAACCCTAAACTGTGATAGATGACACGTAAAGGCGACCAGTCTGGGTTGCAGAAACAATCCCTTGTTTCACTGATTTGTATGTGATAGAAATGTTCTTTGATGGCTGTTATTTGGAAAATTATCAGTTACATTAAATGGGAAAGTACTTGCCTATCTGAAGGAAGGTTTCCTCACTTTTTTTTTTTTTTGTATTTTACTTTCTATTCTATGTGTTGCATAGATCCAGAGGCCAGCTTTCTGAACTTTCAGAGGTTCTGCTACTTAGTATAGCCAGGGGTACTCAGTAGTAGTCCAAGATAATGTAGTATAAAACAAATAGCATATGGTTCAGTATTGAAGAAATATTTTACTTGCCTGGGACTTTCTTAAACTTCTTTCTCCACTGTTCCCTTTGTCCTGTTGTCTTCTATACTTTTTTTACTATAACCTACCTTTATTAGGGAAGAGTTCCATTTAGCTCCCTCCAATCTGACCTCTATAGGTGTAGCTTACCCTAAATTCTTCTGAGTAAAAGTTAATCCTCGCATCTTCTCTCCTGAGCTTTTGCAGCACAGTGCAAGAAACGCTTAAATTAGTCTGCTTTTACTCTCCGTTCAGAGCTTGCTTGCCTGTTCCTGCACTGCTACCATCCACCTTGTCTTTCAAAAGTACCTGGTGGCACCGACAGCCTGGGTGACTTGGTGGCAGGGAGCGGGTCTGTGACCGATGATGCAATAAGCCTTAACCAGCTAACTTGAGCATTAAATCTAGCTGTGGCGTGGACTGCAAACTTCCCCTAAGAAGCAGGGTAAATAATCCAGTGACAGCCTGTACCTACTTTTACAGGCCCACTGCCAAGGTGTCATCTGAACGTGTGCTGCTCGCCTCATCTGGAGCAACCCGCTCCAGGGCGCGGAGGGAGTTAGCGATGGGATCGTGGCCAGAAATGTAGATGCCTTGGGGACTTGTTGCCTTGCTCTGACAAGGTCTTTTCGTAGTAGCACATCGGAGAACGCTTTTGCTGAAATTCTGTCTCTTCCCACTGAGGACACGTTTTTTTTTTTTTCCCCTCTCCTTACCCTTTACTTGCTCTGTCTCAAAGTCCTCAACTCGTTTCTTGTTTCTGTTCCCTGTAACTGGCTTGCTGCTGCTCACCTGTAAATCACCAGCCTCCAGAAATGATTTTCTCTGGTTCTCTTTTAGGCCGAACTTATCAGGTGCTGCTTTGAACAAACAGCAATGTACTTGCGCTGAGTAGGAAATACATGAAATACATACTTCAGAGAATTTTTTTTTTGGTGCTTAGTGGCATGAAACCAGGATTATTACAAATAAATCCTGGAAACTGGATGCTTATTACTTGCCCCTGAGTGCACCCAATACCGAATGGATGAAATTCTCGCTATTTTTTTTCTCACTGTTTTCTGTAACATCAAGTACAAGATATTAAAAAAAGAGCTTGACAAAAGTTAAGATGCTCTAATGCATTTAAAAGAGCAGAAAAGGTTGTTTGTATGTGTTTTTTCTTCCTGTTTTCCTTCCATCCCAGGAAGAGGACCCTTAAAATCAGTTTACACACAAAATGACCACGATGCTGAGTTGTGTTTAGTCTGGCCTGGAGTGACTGTCCTGGGGAAGCGACAAGTTTGTTTCTAAGTGCTGCTGCTGTTGTTGATTTTAATGAAATCTTGAAGGGAAATTAGTGTAAGCATGTCCTCATTTTTTTTCTGCAAACCAGATTTTCTCACAGTATTATGCAGCTATTTGAAACGGGAAAATTTAATCCCTTTTTCATTACACAGACTGTGTGTGTGATGGAAGGGAATTGCATTGCAAGTCAAGTAGGTGGCATGACTAGTTAGAAACCTACAATCAAGCTCTAGAATATTAAAGCAGTTCTACGCATTTTCCACCTCAGTGACCCCAAGAATCAGTTCAGGTTGAACCTGGTTAGTGCTGTTTGACAGAAGAGATCCATTAAAGCCTAGCCTCCTGAGAAAATCTTAGACCTACAGTTAGGGGAGTCAGGAAAAAAACATTTCTTTGTAACAGGTTTTGGGAGTGGACTAAATATTTCTTAATAGCTGACTATAGCTGGGGCACTATTACTGCACATATGCCAGAGTCTGATTCTGTATTTTCAGCAATAGTTACAACTCATTAAATGGTGTTTTCATGAACCAAATGCTGTAACCATGAGCATTCTCCATAACCTTGCCCTACCTTCCCATCAAAATATGTCAAGTAATATGAATTTTTTTGTGAGTGGACAATAGCAGCAAAGAGGAGGTGAGAACTCACCATTGCACTGTTATTTACTTCCCCATAGAAACTGTATTTTCACCTGTCAGGTTTTCATGTAAATTTTAGTCTGCTTTATTTTATCTCAGTTTTATTTTGTGATTTGTCTTAAAACGATACCTTTCCTGCCTTTCATCCTGTGCAAATACTTTCTCTGGGAGCAGCTCTTGCTTGCAGCTGCACCCACAGCTGTAGCTGCGAATGGAAAGCAGACCAAATGTGTCCGTTTTCTTGTTTCTGCAACAAAGAGTGAGGATGCACAGAAATGCTTTTATTCAAATTGCCACGTTCAGAGAATTTTTTTTTTTTTATTTTCTTGACTTGAAGTGCTACTTCCATTTTCACTTTTCTGCTTGAGCGAGAAGACGACTGGTGTGAAGGTGAGCAATGGTGGAACAAGGGTTGACATCTTGGAAAAATAACTATTTCTTTGCCCATGTTACTGAAAAGAAAACTTTCAAACACATTATTATTGTAGGAAAACAAAGATATGAACACAAGAAAATACTTATATCTGTCACCAAAATCCTGGGTCTTGCTGATGGTTTGATATTGTTATGCTAGTGAATAAGTGCTTTATTTAACAGGCATTTTTTCACTAAAATTTACTTATGTTTATGTCTGCTTCTTGGGGGGGAGTAGATTTCACAGAAGGCAAATCAGAAAAGAGTAAAGGCTGGCACTAAATAAAAATTTCTTGCTGTAGAGCTTACAGTCAAAGGGCCATGAACAAATTATTGACAACACAGTTGCTTGAACGAAAGAGGACATCTGAAACATCTGGGGGGAGAAAAATCACACTGATATAAATTTTTTTTACTTCTAAGAGCTATAAATCTAAAATCTCCCTGCAAAGCTCCATGCACTTATTCTGGTTTTATGGTGGACAGTGAGGACAGGTTCTCGCTTGGTTTACAGACAATTGGCCTGGCTTTACTAGTCAGGCCTATCTGGTGTTCAGTTCATCTTTCCTTTGGTGCAGGGCTGGTTTTCGTCTGTAATTATTCTGATCTTTTCTCCAGCTATTATAGGGTTGTGGTTGGTTCCTGATTTATGTCTCATGTCCTGTGATATCCAGAACGTACAGAAGCTCTTCAGACTCCATCTCTTCCCTTTTTAAAGGTTTTAAATATTTAGCTTTCATTTTATGCTTGTGGATTGTTACATAAGGAATAACCATTGGAAGATCCCTAAAAATAACATTAATCTTACTCACTGTCTTCCACTTCAGGAACTTCACTTTTCAAGACATCCTTTCCACGTTTTTTCCTTCTCTTTCCTGCTATATTGCTTAGCTGTTTAAATCCAGCTGTCCACTTTCCACTGGTTCATAAGCTTCTCTTTTTCTTCGACAAGTGAATGCCATCATCATCTCAGAGTGGATAAAACAGAAGGGTAATGAATCACTGCCACAGAAATGAAAGTCATAAGGAAGAGCCAGCTTGGATGCTAACTTGCTTTCTAGAGCCTATGGGAATACCTAAGAATGGAGGAAATACGCTCTTTTGGTTCAGCCCAAGCGTTCAAAGCCTGCCTCGTATCAGCCTGCTAAAAGCAAGTCTTAGCTGGTGTACGTGCCTCGCGTCCCATGTGGACACGGGGCTTTCTCTGGTGTGTTCAGCGCGTCAGCTCTGTCGCCTACATCTGCCATCCTGTCTGGGTGAGGTCCAGGTGCAGATTGCCTGGATTTAAGGGCTTTCAGCTCCCTCTGTTAGCAGTACCTCTTGCTACTTGGTGAGGGAAGGGCTTTGCCTCTGGAGACCCTCTCCCCTTCCATCGTTGCTGCAGCTACATCCCCTTCCTATAGAAGTGCAAAGCCAAAATAGGAAAACAGGCAGAAGGCTGCAAACTCCTCCTAATCACTGGCTCTGGTAGCAGCGTCTAGGCAATATAGCAAATTTTCACTCGTGCTGCCTGGGTAATCCATGAGTGGATTATGATCTACTTCATGCCTTCTGGAAAAAACATGCCGTGGGTCATTTCAATCTAAAATGTGTCATGAGGTGGTAAGGAAAATATCTTTTTTTTTTTTTTTTTTTTTTTTTTTTAGTTTCCTAGACCACCAACCCTCTTACATCTTTATTCTCAGCACCTCTACCCTGAAAGATTATTTACACCTATGCTATTACTGTTTTAAAAATAAACTATATGTAAGCCAAGTTAGAAAAATATTACACAAAGAAAGTAGGATAGCCTTAATTAAACAATTTAGTGTTTGTCTCATCAGTGTAATTAACTTTTGTCCCCATAACCCCTGAAACGATAGAACTAACAAATATTGTGAGGCATTTTAAAATGAAATGAAATGTTCCCTTGATTACATTAAAGATAATGCTTTTTAGAACTATTCCTTCAGGAGCTGTTTCTCACCAGTGACAGCACTGATCAATTTGCCTTGTCTTACCCTGCAGAAGTAATCTTTGAGTCTCCTTGAGTCATCATTTGATCAAAGTACATTTGCAATTGGGCGATTTGAGCAGTCTGAGTCGTCATCTTAATGTAAAGCTCCTAAGGGAAAGAAAAACGAGAGAGAATGTGCTTATGCATAGGGTAATAAATTGATCTGCGTACGTGGATAATTACATACAGGTAGGAAAAAGCAAAAGGTTTGGGGAAAAAAACCCTGTTCTTAAAAGGCTTGATAAAGAGCTGTTTGAGTTGTTATTTTTCCAAGAAAAACAAATCATGACTATTAATTAGTTCTACCCGCAGGTGTTTGCAGGGGAAAAACAACTCCTGGATAACAAGAGCAGGACAGAGAAGTCCAGTGCTCTTATTTCTTCCACAATTTATAGTTTCTCTGTAAAATTTCCTCCAGAGGAGGAAACTGTAAGAAGTATTGCCAGTGCCGGTCTGATGATCTACGAAGGCACGGTTGGTTCATACTCCCATACGGACATTTGATTCAGCAGGGGAAGCTCTGCAGTCCTCTGGGAGGGCATGACCACAGAAGCAATAGCACTGCTGTCCTCATCTTTAGAGAAGGTAATAGTTCATTTGTGGATGCTAATACTTTATTTAGCAGAAATATGCCTTTTGCTTCCAGCCTGAGAAAGTTGGAGTGAATTTGTATTTTCATTGCTGTAGCTGAAGGGGGGGCCCAGTCCCTTGTCAGAACCTATACTGGGGAGAGGACTGGTGCGCACTGAGTATGTTCTTATGGGGGAGATGATGGCTGTAGGGAATTAAAAGAAAGATGATGACATTATAAATATATATATTTTATTAATACATGTAAAATACTTTCTACTTAGAAGAATTTTTGGCATTTCTAAATGAAATCATGGAGACCATATTTCAAAGTTATTTATAAAACTTGAAATCTTTATATTTTTTCTCTGGCTTGTCTTTTCTTCTTTTCTTTCCCTGAAGATGCCAGAGGCACATGGTTATTTTTAAGGCATTCTGAGGTTAAAAAAAAAAACTTGATCTTGGGACCAGAATTGTGGGAACAGGGTATATATAGGGAATTTCTCTTATCCTGTGCTTAGAGTCCATCTCCAGTCTTCCAGGAGATGAGTATACATTACTTTTTCTGAGTATTTCTATGGGCATTTGGCACTAAAAAGAGGATGGGTAGAAAGGATGAGGGCAACAGCATCATTGCCCTTATGCACAAGCCAGTAAAGCCAGGGGGGAAAGGAGGGCGTAGGCATCTCCAGGGCAAATGCAGACTTGGTATAGCAGGTTATGGTGTAGGTCACCTTGGAGAAGCTCAGAGTAACTTCAAGAGCTTTCCCTGCTGTTGACCAGTTACTGATGAATATCAGGATATAAACTCCTCCAAAGAGCCTGTCAATATGTCTCAACACTGTTGTTACACACAGGCAAGAAACTGATGCATTTCATAGAAAAACACAAAGAATAAATTGCTGAAGAGTAACCAGGATGTGTGCGTGATGGAGTCTTTTAATTCAGAGTACAGTCAAAGAATACTGATGCTATCCAAAAAACAGGATGGGATTTCCCACAGCTGCAAATCTTGATCAAAGTGCAAGATAAAACCCCAACAAACACCAAAAAACTAAAAGCCAAACAATTTAATTAGCTCCCCTCTCTCTTCCCTTCACATCCTTCTTGGAATATATCAACACTAGGAAAGGAAGATACAGATTTAGGAGGTGGTTTGGGAACAGAGTTCAATAACAAAAGTATTTTCTACTGCATTTGGGAGATCTTTGGGGGTTATGATAGCGCAGCCGTGGTGCAAGGACATGTAAGACTTCTTTTTCCTGTGTTGCATTGGGCATCTAAGGTGAATAGCTGAAAAACTTGTTATTGTACCTTGAGGTGAAGTGGCCTCAGGGCTGCTGCTCCTAACTGATAGTGAGTAGCTCTTTATGCCGACTCGTAGTCACTTTTCCAGGCTGAAAAAGGATAGCAGGGCCAGAACCCATACAGTGTCTTGTAATATTTGATAAGTTTCATTTTTCTGTGATTGTTTCTTAATTTTCCACTTGCCCTCTCCTTTCCTATTCTCCATTCTTTTAGATTTATTACTTGTGAGGCAACAAACTATGGCAGATATTTTCAGATTAGGCAGAATCTAATAATTTGTGTAGATGATATGAAGTCAAGTATATGTTAAGGTTCATGTTGGTTCCATTTACCATAATTAAAACTGCTCAAATCCTATAAGCCTTCGTTTGAGAATTTTAGCTTTGGGACTACCACTTGCCTTCATGATGGAACTTGGATGGTGTTGGATGGAACCCCTCCCTTTCCAACTTTCTTAAGTGGATTTGCAGCTTCAAGAGTTTTTAGAAATTAGTGGTTCCATATGGCTTGTCAGCTTCTTGTAATTCAAATGTGCAGTTTCTGAAAGTGGCTTTCTTCAGTACTATATTTCAAAATATGCTTTGGTATGTTTAGAATAAAAGGCAGAACAATTTCATTTAGAATTAGAGTTTAGTTTATAAAAGGTCATTCAAAAAATAATAATAATAAAAACACAGGGTATTTCATTTGGGCTGGAGTTTAATGCATGTGAAGAACAACCAAAAGTAGTCTATTGATTTAGTGCCAAAACATTAATTAACAAGCCATTATTTTACTCAGTTTAGTTATTTTACATGACTGACACTACAAGAACTTGAGGGGATACTAGAAATGAGAAACCGAGCATTTTCCTTACTTTTAACCCTTTCAGCTCTTACTGATTTGAAAGCTCAGTCCACCTTGGCAGACTCTGTGCATAAAGAATCAGAGAACTTGAGTTTAAAATTACAGTGAGGATAGGAAAAGAGTTTTCTGACTAGGACAAGAATGGCTTGTACAGGTTCTGCTGCTCCAGACAGTAACAACAATTATTCTTCTGCTTTTACCCAACTAAACGTATGATACAATGTGTAATCCCCAAGGTTTTTCTGCCTTGGGTAATGGTCATTGCTCTTGTATACTGAAGCCAATTGCCGTAAGCTAATTTAGTAAACTTTTGTGTTTTCACTTTATCAACTTTGAACATCAAATACAGCTCTGACTAAAGCATTGTGAAAATACTGCTGCTGAGCAATGGCAAGTTTGCACTGAAGTTCAGGTTGGAAATCTCACCCTCCGTTTGAACACAGAACAATTTTTTTTTTTTTTTTTTTTATTCTGACAGGATGCTATGCTGAGTCCTAACAATATTGCAAAGATTGTTCTAGGTACTTACAAAAGCCTCTTTGTGAGCTAAGAATTTCTGTTGACTTTAAATTTAACATCAAGAGGAATCTGGGTGATTGGGGCGGGGGGGAAGATAAAACGTTGTGCTATGCAATCTGTCACTACATGGTACTTCAGTGAAGTCTACTGAAGCTGCAAACTTTCTATTGAAAGAACTTTAAACATTGTCTGGTGTGCTAGGTATCATCTTATTTCACTTATATCCTATGATAGACAGGGTGTAGCATTTGAAAATATGCCAAGAAAGTTTCATTGCCTGGTAACTGTTACTTAAGGTACTTTTGTGCCGATTGCCTGAATTCCTTGTGTTTGTTCTTTGGTATACTATTTCTCCAGTGTTCTGTAAATTCCTAGCAAATGTCATCTTATACAGTTTTATAAGGATATACTTTCCTTTTCTTTTAAGAGAAAAGCTCTTAAAAAGGGCTTGAAACATTTCCAGAGATTGTATAATTTACCAAATTAAAGAATTTAAAGAAGTGGTTGCTAGGTATTGGTCAGAAAACTCAATTCTTGCTTTGTTCTTGAATGTTGGGTGCTGAGTGTTTTATATATTTCCATAAAAATTTAGAAATATTTTTTCTAATATAATTTCCTTGAAATAAAAATTTATAAATAGTTTCTTTGTTTGGTAAGATGCACCTTCCGAAGAGACACAATCAACAGTATTTACTATATTTCTTTTTTCTGTGAATTTTATTATCCACAAATAAAATTGATAGTAACTTTGAGGCATGAAAATTCTTTATCAAATTATTATTAGCATAATTTATTAATATAAATGTTGGGTTTGATCACAAAATTAAGAAAGAATGCAACTTTTGCACAGAGCCAACCAACCAAAACCTTAAAATGCAAAAACTACCCAGAAAAGCTTTAGACCCATTTTGGTTTCCTCTTAAGTCTTTCCTTCCTGGACTTCCTCAGAAATTACATTATTTAAGCAATAACTCTGCTCTGGAATCTTTTCCTTTCTAGTAAGTAAACAATGGTACCTATTTCTAATAAAAAAAAAAAAAAAAGCTATGATTAAAACCCTGTAATTCAAAAAGCAATTTCCTGAATAATGGGGTGCCTGAAAATGTATGCTGCAGTGGTTTTGAATCTTGTGGTTATGCAGAGCAAGAGTTTTGTTGCTGCAGATCTGCGTTTTCTTACTTAGACATTTGCCTTTTCTTAAATTCAATTATGTATATGCAAGATGCTCATGTAACAGCGGGTGTATATAGTATATGTGCGGATAAATGTGTATGTGTACACGTGCGTGTATATATATACACACACACTGGTTTCTTGAAAGGAGACTGATATATCCATGCTGTTTACATAATTCCAGTGTTAGCTGCAAGGATAGGAACTTGCTGTCTTCTCTCAGACTATGTTTTCCCCCATCCTCAGTCCCCTGGCAGGGGACCGCAGTCCTGCCATCCAAAGCAGGTGATGCCTCCCCTGTTAAGTGAACAAATACAGGAATCAAAATCTCCAAACAGCCCTTTTCAGAAGGAAAATAATCTAGTCATCCCAATTATTGACATTAAGTAATGCAATGAAATGTCAGCATTGTTCTGCTCAAAATAAAATTAAAAACATATTAGGGAAAAGTAAGGCAGGTTGGTCTGATAGGAGCTGTAAGATTACTTCAAAGCACAAAGGACTTCCCAGCAATAAAGCATATTGAACAGAACATGAGAACAGAATTTAAGATGCAAAATAAAAGCCTTTAACAACTCTTTATAGCTTCATTTTGGATTTACAGACAGTTTTGGGGATGAGAAGTTTAGTATTAAGACTTTAGCTTGACAGATACCAAGGACTTGAAATCTAAAGCTTGAAGTTCTCATAAATCTTTCGATTAAGCTCTTTGACAAGTTCCAGAAATTCAGGCTATTGGATCTGCAGTTATTTATGTGCTACCTGAAAGTAGCTAATAAAAGTGTCCTACTTCCTCAGAGGTATATAAAAATGTAAATTCTTTTGAGACTTCTCTAATTTACACATCGGATTTACTGATGTATACTTCATTTTGCACGATTTTGCTAAATGAGCATTATGGCCTGGGAGGGTGGAAAAAACCCTGTAAAATCCTACGCTGCTTTATATATCCAGATATGCTTTCTGGATGCAATTCTACCTAATTATTAATGCTCTCTAATGTTGTTCAATACAATACCCAAGAGCCCCAAGACTAGGAAAAATTGCATATTGTGAAAATGAGAGCAATTTGTGCATTAACTTTAGTTTCCTCATGGTATGAGATATATAAACAAATAGCAAGTTTCAAACATCTGAGTAATCCTGTTTAAATCCTGTTGCCTTGGTAAATACTTAAGAAAAGCTTTTCGTTGAAGGAGAAAAACATGCGTTCGTTAAAATTAAGTATGCATTTCTCCTTATGTATGTGTTGTGGCTCATTAATTCCTCTCCTTACTTGCAGACTACAACACAGATGACATTTTGATTATCAGATGTTGCCTTGTGACAAGAAATTGCAAATTCTCCCCCGAATGAGTTACTCTGGTGCAGGAAGGCTAAAAGAGCTGAGACTGAAAAGGAATTGTAGAAATTACTCAACCACCTTGAACCCCAGTGCGGCATTGGAGTGGTCATGATGAGGGGATATATTGAATATTCCTGTGGGAGAACAGCTTTAGAAAGGGCTTATTCTTCATAACTTACAACATCTCACATATTTTCTATGCCTCTTCTGCCCAGGGCATGTTTTCACCATTGCTACCTGGATAAAAGGAACAGAGATTTTTCCCAGACTAATTCACTGAATTTCAACTTTTATACTGAAATTTTCCAAGTTACTCATGGGATTTTCCTGATGGAATTTAGTCATGTGGTTCCTGTTAAATTACAAAGTCAGTCCCCAAAGTCATTGGATGACTTTCAAAATCACAGGCTTGATGGTCTAACGTCAGTAATGATTTCATTCAGTTGGATACATCAGTTCCCCATACAGCATATATTTTTCTTACCTGGAAAAGACAAATCGGGTTTACTTTCCTCTGGGGGCTGAATTCTAGAAGGCAGATTTGCCTCACAAGATATGACATGACATACTGAAAAAGTTTGAATATTGAAAGCAGTAAACAGAAGAAACCAGACAGGCTGCTGAGTTTTGGTCTTGGGCACGCATTCCCTATTCATAAAGCAATACTGATGCATAAATCAAGAAGCAATCGCATGCTGTTAAGGTAACAACATGTTTACAATGTCTGTTTATAGGATTTTATTCCCCCCTGTTTTCTAGGCACAGAAGTTTCGGGTGGTCAGTTATGCATTCACTCTGTGTGCAGTGATCCTCTGCAAGCAGAATTCATTATGGGAAGACTTAAATATGGCCAACACAAGCAGCAACCAAAAACTTGTTTCAGTAGCTGAATCCAGTTACTCCGGTAGGTTTCCCTGATTGCTGCATGAGAAGGTTAATGCAGTTTATAGAAACTCTAAATACTTTATTATATCCTTACTTTGGGGAGAGGTGGATTTTGTTTATAGGCAGCCATAATTATAATAGACTAGCACATTGTCGTGGTTTCAGCCCAGCCGGTAACAAAGCACCACGCAGCCCCTCGCTCACTCCCCCTGCTCCCATCCCCGGTGGGATGAGGAGAAAATATAAAGAAACTCTCGTGGGTCGAGACAAGGACAGGGAGGGATCACTCCCCACTTATGGTCACGGGCAAAAGACAGGCTCAACTTGGGGAAGAAACAAAATCAATTTAATTGGCTACTAATCAAATCCAAACAAGGATATTAGGAAGTAAACCCAAACCTGAGAACACCTTTGCCTCAGCCCCGCTCCCGGTTCTCTCCCCCTCCTCCCGCCGGCGGTGCAGGGGAATATGGGGCTGGGGTCGGTTCCTCACCCCTTGTCTCTGCCGCTCCTTCCTCCTCGGGGGAGGAGGACTCCGCGCTCGGCCCCTGCTCCGCCGTGGGGTCCCTCCCGCGGGAGACAGCCCTCCACCAACTTCTCCAACGTGGGTCCTTTCCGCGGGCTGCAGTTCCTCACCAACTTCCCTGGCGTGGGTCCTCTCCGCGGGCTGATCTCCAGGCACAGCCTGCTCCAGCGCGGGCTTTCCCATGGAGTCACGGCCATCCTGGGGGGCTGGGGGGGGGACAGCCTGCCGCCGCCTCGCCGCGGGCTGCGGGGGCATCCCCTCCTCTCCCGCTCCTCCTTCCCTTCCTTCCTCACTGACCTCGGGATCCGCGGAGGGGTTCCTCACATTCCAATCCCCCGACCCACTGCGGGTTCCCCTTCTTAAATCTGTTCTCCCACCGCTGTTGGGGTCAGCCTGGGCCGGCAGCGGGTCCGACTTGGGGCCGGGGAAGCTTTGAGCAGCTTCTCACAGGAGCCGGCACTGCAGCCCCTGCCCCGCTACCAAAAAAACCCCACGCCACACAAACCCATAACACACGTTTCCAACATTGTAGTGTATTTTCTTGGATAAACTAGAGTGGGGTTTTTTTCAGGAAAAAATAGGCAGCACAGCTTTCGATGACTAAAAATGTACGTATTCCATTGAAGTACATTCCTCTACAATATTGATTATTTTTTTAAAAATGTGGGTAAAGTCAGACAAAAGTAGAATTAATACAAGCAAAGCTGTATTTATCTCCTTGTGGAGGTATTTTCAGTGCCCATCATCTATTTCAGTGACAGTTGCAAAATTCAGATTTACATTCAGGTTGTATTCATATATTCATGCAGATCAAGACAGTTTGGAGTAAATGTTGTTTCCAGGGTGTTTGTTACTTCTGTTACAGAGTTTAACACCGGCTAAGTGATATGTCTCATTATCTTATCTCACATGAATAGTCCCCGTTGGTTTCACTGGGATTGATTACAGGTGGTGTGGGACAAAAAAATGAGTATTCCTGGCATTGCGCACCCAGCCCCATCTCTAAAAGGGTCAACGGGACTTTGATTCATCTCTGACACATACACAGGCAATACTCAAACCAGGTTAATTTGTATTGTATTTGTCTTTGTTTATTGATGCTGATACAACTAAAGCCAAAGTAAAATTTGAAGAGGGATTTCCATGAATGGAATGTGCTCTGTTGGGTCACGAGGAGGGGAAGAGATGTGCAAGTAGAAAACCCGTAGAAGAGAATGAGAAAAAAAATGCCAAAAATCCGGTGTAATGATGTCAAATGAGCACTGACTATTAAACACCCTAATACTAAAAAACCCACTTTGTTCATACGAAAAGCAGAGCCAAATGGGGAAAAATAATAAAAAGGTAAAATATAAAGCATTTTTCTATTCACACAGTTTTACTACGCACTGTGAAAACTCACTCTTGGTCTATCTATATTTATTGATTCCATTCAAATCATAAAAATCTCACAGATTATGGACAATATTATTGCATTTATGCAGTGCTATGTCTTTTGGGGTTGGATACGTTAATTTATTATGATGCAAAGCAATTCATTCTGCTTTATTAATGAAAGTAATTTATACAAGCACTGCCTAAACCTGCTCTCGTAGAAATTGGAGAGAATGTTCTCCTTGGCTTCAATGCAGGAGGAAACAAGCCTTTGCGATGCTACGCATCTGGGGAGCATAGACATTTCTGGAAAACCTTTTATTTCTCTATACAATGGAGTAAATGAGGAACAGAAAGACTATCTTCAACCTTAAATGAAAAACCAGTAAAGAAATATCAATTCAGTTGCTTAACTAGTGGATAGTATTTCTACTAAACAATCAGTAAGCAGAAAAAAAACTGAATAAATATAAAGTTCGTATAGAAAAGAACTGTCTGACTACATCATACAGTATTGAAGATATGCTTTGCAAAGCAGCTCTATGGTGAAATAAATGTGCACTAAAGTAAGCCAATGAAAGGTTAACTGAATACAAAGTACTGTTTATCTTACAGACCAAAGAAAGTCCCAAAGTCCCCTCCATGCCCCTACCTCACATACATGTATTGCTTCTCGAGTGCATTAAAACCAGAGGTGTCAGCTCACCTGGACTGGAAGGGGGCGAGCCTCATTTGGGGAATACCTCTGTCACAGTGTTTCCTAGCAGGAAATGTGAAGCTTATGAGTGACCATTCTGTGATTTATCAGGGGCTCCCCTCTTTGAGCAAAAATCCCAAAAAGCAAACCAAATTCAAGGGAGGGAAACATGGGCTGTACAAGCCTTGAATAAGACCCCAGGATCTGTGCGTTGCACTGAGCATAGGCTAGTCTCTTCTGAACTTACCTGGTGTTACAACAACCGATGGGAAAACTGATGGTGTTTCTATGTTTGTTCCCGTGTTGCAGTTTGGTAAATCTATTAGTCTTGGCTGTTTTTGGTGTTGGCATAAAACGCCAGAGGAAATACTTGTTTTAATGCTAGACCTTTCCCTGCAGCTGTCCACTGTTGGACAGTCTATCTAGACTGTGAAAATGGCTTGCCTTCTTCGCGAGCTTAGGAGATACATTTCAGACTTTAAGGGCTTGGCTAGAATGGAACTGGAGGGAAATGAGCACTATGGTTGCAAGTCTTAACCAAACAACTGTAGAAGGTCTTTCCTTTGATCAGCACTATTTATCAGACCAGACCAGTTCCACTACATTATTTGCTTGTTGCCTGAATTTAGATGGGGTGGGGGAAAGTTGCTTTTCAGCATTGTGGAATTACAATAACTTGATATATGCCCTCACCAGAATGTCATATATTCTCTCATCCTGCAATTAATCTTGTAAAAGAGCAAACAATGACATAGAATTAATCAACCACTGTGACAATAAGATTGTGATGGAAAGATGAACCCAGCTAAAATTAATTTTTTGAGCGACAGCTTGAAGCTTAAACAAGTGGAAAACATGGTGCAAATTGTACCTAGCTTCAGGAAAGGGATTTTAATGAGAAATGCAATGGCACAGCAATACTAATCAGTTATAAAAACGTGATCCACCTTGGACCACTGAGTGAATACCCTCCCCATTCCCGCACTTTCCCTTCTCTTGTACAACACACTGGAGGGAAGTAAAGATTGTACCGCATCGATCACCCAGAGCAAGGCACAGAGGTGAAGTGCTGGTGCGTTTGAGGGAGCAGTGGAGCAGATTTGTGCTCATGTGCAAATGACTGAGGAAATGTCCTTTGGCAACGGCTCTATGATTATTGAAAACAGAAAGTGACTGAACTTTCCATGTATGCTCTGTTCCTTACTAGATATTAGATAAACAGAAAGTGTCCTGTGAGCTACTTTTATGTCTGTCACACACTGACAGCTGTCAGGTAAGGAGAGAAACCTTGGGATCCTCATGCAGGCATCATTCTGCAGCTGCAGACAGGACAAGGACCAGGGAAATCAAGTGAATGTCAGCTGCTGTTCATACCCTTAAGTCTTAGTTCTTGGCTGGAATACAGCAGATACCATCACCTCCTTATATTTAGGGATGTTCAGCTTTGTATGTTTTGTTTCTTTGGGGTTTTTTTGGTGTGAGGGTGTTTTTTTAGAGCTGAGAAGTCTTCTGTGTTCCTGTGCTGCTTTTGGCTGGGATAGAGTTAATTTTCTTCGTAGTAGCTGGTATGGAGCTGTGTTTTGGATTTGTGCTGAAAACAGTGTTGATAACACAGGGATGTTTTCATTCCTGCTGAGCAGTGCTTACCCAGAGCCAAGAACTTTTCTGCTTCTCACCCCACCCCACCAGCGAGGAGGCTGGGGGGGCACGAGAAGTTGGGAGGGGACACAGCCGGGACAGCTGACCTCAACTGCCCCAAGGGATATTCCAGACCGTATGACATCATGCTCAGCATGGAAAGCTGGGGGAAGAAGAAGGAAGGGGGGGACGTTCAGAGTTAGGGCATTTGTCTTCCCAAGTAACCGTTAAGCGTGATGGAGCCCGGCTTTCGTGGAGGTGGCTGAACACCTGCCTGCCCATGGGAAGTGGGGAATGAATTCCTTGGTTTGCTTGGCTTGTGCAAGTGGCTTTTGCTTTACCTATTAAACTGTCTTTACCTCAACCCATGAGTTTTCTCACTTCTTTTACCCTTCTGCTTCTCTCCCCAATCCCACTGGGGGGAAGTGAGCGAGAGGCTGTGTGGGGCTTAGCTGCCGGCTGGGGTTAAACCATGACAGTTCCTTATCTCCTTGAACCTTCAGAGAAAACCAGGCAACCTTTCCCCAAAAATGCATGCTTTCCTGTACTGCCAGGGTTGATGGAAGTCAAGGAGGAGCCTGATTACTCCTCCCACAGGTTACTGGCTGAAGGGAAATTAACCTTCCCTTGTTGTAGCTGAATTTTATCTTGAATAACAAAAGGGACAGGTAGATCTCAGCTATTTCTCATGTTCTGCTCAACTATCGTTTAGCTGTCCTTACCTCTGCTGGTACTTTCTGAGTAACTGAAATACTGCCTATTTCATAGCAATGAAGTAGTATCCTTACTTTTGTTTGCAATTGTTTTGAAAATATCACTGGCGGGTTTTTATCTTCCAGGGTTTAAGAGCTTGACTGACATGTACAAGGATGCAGTTTTGTTCAAGGTAACTTCCTAACTTTTCTGGTTTTGAGGTTAAAAAGGCTGGTTCACTTAGAGTTCCTTTGTTGCTTCTGTTTTTTACAAGTGAAAGTGTAAAGCTAGTAAATATTTATGTAGTTGTTGTGGTGATAACAACATGACTTCTCTTGGTTCTCAAACGTGTTTCAGAATTTGCAAAATCTAGTTTTTAAACAACAAAACCAAGCCCACAAACTTCCGGGCTGTAAGCTCTCTTCTTTATCGAAGTTTTGTGTATGTTAGATTTGTTCCTTGAAAGAATACTTGAAGAGAGCACTATGACAGAGAATAGTTTTAAAACTCTGTAGGAATAATGAAGTACTTTACTGTGATAAAATATGATTGATTGGCTCAAAGAAGGCTTTCTGTATGTCTCACTGTCTTAGATGGAAGGTGTATCTTCAGCTGATTAATGATCATATATTTTTCTGATTCCTTAGAATGGCAAAAAATGTACTAAAAATGGACCTTTATATGGAGGTGAAAATAAATGCCTGAGATGTGCATGAGATACATATTAACAGTGAATATATTGAATCTTAGTCTCCTATTTTGCTTTCCTGTTCCAAGTCCTATGGACTCTAAAAATGGAGATAATTTAGTAGATAACAAAACAAAATGTGACATATGGAGTGATAGGGCTGAATCCCATGCAGCACCATACTTAAACTAGTGAGATTTTACTGACTTCAGAAGAGGTCTCTCTTGGGTACTGTTAGCAGAACAGGGTTTGTAATCAGCTCTGTGCATCTGCAGCTTACTCCCTCCACTTCTCAACATATTCTTGCTTCCATCGAATCTTTGCAGCCTTTTTGAGTGATGTTTCATACATACAATTAAGTGACAAAATCTATTCCTTACCCACCTAAGGTGAGATGAGCCATTACAAAATAATTTCTAAACAAATCTGTCATCGTCGTGCTATTTTCAGCTTCTGATTCTTAAATCCAGAAATTTGACAGAAAATGAGATACATCTAATCAATGTCCTCCTCCCTTCCCTCCCAAATGTTGGTTTCCTTATTTTAATAAAACTCACTGTAATCATATGGAAAAAATATTTGTCAAAACAACACATATACTATGGCTGTGGAGCATGTCATGATATATAATTTCCTTTCTTTATCTGAGAGTTGTTATTGTTTCCCCTCATGCCTCCTCTGTTATAGGCTAGTTGATTCCAGTTACTTCAAATGCTCACTGAAGGTCGTTTTCTACATGTACAGTCATCCACCCTTTTCATTTTAATTTTAAAGACTTGAGAGAGATGAAACTATAAGTTGCAATCAACTGAGACTCGTACTCTAACTCCTAGTTAAAGCTGGGTAAAATGGAATGGTTACTTCTTGTGTCTGCCAAGGAATATTCCAGTTTACGTATCTGAATATACTGTTATACTTTTTCTACACTTGCACATGCATGATATGAGCCAGATTGCTACCTTGTCTCTGTTACTTCAGAAATTTCACAAGATGGGTATCTTCCTGTTCTTCTCTGTTCCCAGAGTTCATCTACTGCAACTCTGAGAAGAGCATGATGTCAACCTAACATACCTCCATTTTCTTATATTTTGCAAGAATTAAAAATCCTCTTTTCTTATTTTAACTCTTATTTTGTTTTTATGTATATTGTGTTAACATTCTTATTTTAGTTGTACTGCTTAGACTATGACAGCATAAGAAAAGCATTTTATTAAGACACAGTAACCCTCTTTTTCAATTGAGTGTAATTGCAGAAAAAAGCACTCAGTTGGATGCAGCTCTTTGTAATCAAGGCTGCCTCTAGACTCTCTCACCATAAATAACCTGGTCTGCGAGCTTCAGTAGCTCATCTTTCTCGCCCATGTCTCTCCCAGGTGGAACAGCTGTACAGTGACATCTGCGGCTAAGCTCATCACACTGTGCACCGAGGCTGAACAGTAACGAAGCTGGGAGAAAGTTGAACTTTTCAGTCTCTATCATACACTGTGAACCATATGTCTGGAGAGCCACAGAAAGGAGTAAGGCCACTGATACCGGAACGGGGAGATATCTATGAAGTTAAAACCATAGTGAGGATGGGTTATAAAGCTTTCAGTTAAAAAAAAAAAAAAAAAAAAAGGAAATCCAGCAAAAGTCATTTAAATAACTTCTGGAATGGAGAACAAATTTTAGGGTGACTAAAATTTGAGTTGAATTTCTACATTCAAGATTCTCTCTGGTTTGTAAAATCACTTTACAGCACAAAAGAGCAACAGATGTGATTATAATTTTCCTGTGACTGTTGGTTCCACCTGCTGTATTGATTTATCTGTCTCTTCCTTCTACGTGAATTTGCTCCCGTGATTTTTTTTTTAGTAAGTAAAAAGATGTCATCAGTTAAAAATTCTTATCTTTGCTGATTATTTCTGCAAATACCTCTCAGAATTATATTTCAGGTTTACTTTGAAGTATTTCAGGTTTACTTTGAAGCTGTAGTTTTTCAGACCTTTCTAGAATTCATCAATAGCCAGACAGAAGTACGTATGTGGTGCCTGGGCTTACAGCTCATGACAGCCATTGTAAATATATCCTGTTCTTCTGAAAACTTTGAGGGTTACCAACTGGCTCAGGAATGACTACCATCTTCTAGACAGTCCTCACAGGGCCAGCTCTGGTAGCATCCTTGGCAGCAAACAGCAGGAGGAAAGGATGATCAGAACAAGATGACCAACTAACTTTGGAGAAAAAAGTTAAATCAATGTTGACTATCCATAATCCACAAAACCTCAGGACAATATGCAGCTGTAAATCCCCTGTAACTCCAGCAGTCTCAGTATTTGGGGAGGAAGGGGAGAGAGAAAGAAGGACCGGGAGACCCCAGAGGAGCATGAGAAACATCTGCTGCTCCTGTCCCTTGTGGCCCTGGCATATGGACCCTCATGAGCACTGGACTTTCTGGTCTGCTTTTCAACACATATTTGAGACCTCTGGGGGTCTCCTTGCTCCAATACGCAGCGGACACCCAGCTGTACATGTCTTCTGCAACAGATGTGCTCTCCAGGTGTCCCTGGAACTTAAATAGAAGTATATGTGGAGCAGCAGTCAGCTATGTGTTGACAAAAAGAAGGCAATCCTCCAGGAGCTTGCCCTGGTGTTGGCTTCAACTCATTGTTCTCCCGCTGTCAGCGAAGCAGACTGGAAGGTTCTGCACTGACAAAGGAGAGACTTTTCCCCACAGTGTCCATGAAAGCCTAAACACGTCTTATACACCAGTCACCACTAAGCTATGCTAGTGCAAGTGTTGGAGGTCTCAAATCTAACAGCTATTTATAGTTTGACAGGACAGTGGTTGAGCACCACATAATTCTTCAGTCCTTTTTGATTTTCCCCCCAGAATTAATTTTTGAGGGACATTTTCTGTGGGTTAATTATATATGGAACTGAAAGAAAAATCCAAGGTAGTTTTACCACCTAAAATGAAGAAATTCCACAGCAAGCCTCCTTTTGAAATCTGTTGAGAAGCCAGCCAAACATGTATTCATTAGTAAAAAGCAAACACAGCTTGTACATAGTCAGTGCAAGGGTCAACAAACCAGTTAAGCAGCTCCCCAGGCAGCACACTGCAGGTGCTTTATTTTGTGTGTAATTGTGAGTGTACTGCTGCTGCACTGCACCCAAGCTCTTCTTGAAGTGACTTTTCCAGAGTCCCTTGTCCAGCCGATTTAGTATTAATGCCTCCTGGCCAAGTCTCATTTCTTTGGTATATTTTTTCACGTATTTTCTGTCTCTTTTACTCAGTACTTCTCCACCCACCCTAGCCTGGTAGAGTATGATAATGGCTTTTGCACGTAGGATATAAACATTTTGAGGATGAGAGCAGTTGAGTAGAGGAACCAGAATGATAATTAATGGAGTTCTCAGCTGTTGTCTTTCAAATGCCTTACCTCTGTATAATTAAAAGCTTTATCTGGCTGCCCTTTTTTATATCTGTGTTATTGTTGAGACTGATATGATTACTGATATGAGTAAGGATTAAAAGATCATCCTCGATATGTTTTTAGGAGTGCTTTTTAGTGCTGCTGGAGGTCTGTAGTGTGTAGCTGTAGAACTCTGCTGAGTGCTGCTGGCTGCATATTTAATGTGTTTGGTGGGGTTTGGAGATTTTGGGTAACATTTATTGCCTCTTCTTCAGACAATATATTCATAGTTGGTGAACAATGCTGCAGAATAATTAAAAAAAAAAAAACCAACAGGCATATGTTCTTTCTCTCAAGGCAAGGAACTTAATCATGCATCATTTTTCTACATCTGCCGTGAGATCGTAGGTGCTGACACTTTCGAGTTAGATATTTTGCTCTGTATAGACTTCAGTAATTAGCTGAGTATGAAAGTATCCCTTGGCAAAAAACAATATGAAGCTAATACATCACTTAAATTTCACCAACACCTCATTTTAAGAACTTAACTCATTTTTATGTGTGTTCTGGCCTTCGTATTAGAGGAGAGGAGCAGAAAATTTCTCATATGCCTAGAAATTGTTCTCGGTCTTAGACTAACAAATTCCTATATACATATTCCTGAATGAATAAGGCAGGGTTCAAGAAATAATAAATGGTAATCCTAAGCATATCTTTATTTTTGTTCCTCTAACTTCTCCTTTTTTTTGTAAGAACAAGTAAATTTGATTATATTAGCAGTAATAGAAGAAAGACAAGAGAAGAAAACAACACCACACAATCCACACAGCTTGCACTCCCACAATTCAGAATTTCAGCACTACAGACTGAGGATGGAGGAAGCAAGAAGCTGGGTGATTTTTTTTTTTTTTTTTTCTTTTTAGGATGTAATTTCATGTGAGATGACCCACATTCCTGCTGTGTCTAAATGTACCCATGGTTAAAACAAAAATACAAACAAAGAAAATATGGTTCTAGCCCAGAAATAGTTTAGTGGAGTCACTTTGACATATGATTGCTGCTTTATTTTTTCATTGTTGCAAGTCCCCATCAGCCAATCTGGCCACTCCTTCTGCTGGACCATTTTTCATGTCAATCATCTGCTAACAGTAGCAGGCTCCCATTTTAAACAGTGGGTCTTTTGTTATCAGAAATCAACTTTATCTTCAAAACAGTTATCTTTTAAATTACCATCATGGAAAGGATGGGGCCGAGGTTTATTTTCCAATTTTTTCTCCAAGAGCTTGCCTTTTATGCACAAAGCCTCTGGAAGGAAAGGCATCGTTAACGCAGCATCAAAGAATCCAAAGAAAGAATAACCTTTTCTCAAAGCAGGGGTGGCTATTTAATGAACAATTCGCTTAATTTTTAGCCACCTTCTCCTTTCAGATGAAAAGCAATAGAAATACATGTCAAAGAAACCAATCATGGCAAAATCTCTGTCCAATAGGCAGAGTCTAATAGAAAGAGATGATAGTACAAAGGACTGAAAAAAGCAGCTCTTCTTTCTTTTTCTCTCTTTTGTTGCGAGCACAAAGATAAGTGCATGGCAATCAGATGATTTTAATGAACAATCCAGTTGTTTGGCCCGGATGGTATAATTCCAGATGCAATCTGTAGAAGCTGTTTGAATATGAACTGGTTCCTTTCTAAATTTTCACTCATCTGGCAGGAGGACGCTGCTAGCTGTCAAGGCAGCCCTACTGCAGTGGATCTGTCTTCTCTAGAGGGTGCAGGCAAAGACGTGTGAGAGAGCAGCTGCAAGAAAAAATGGTTTTGAAAGCTTTTTCTTCCACGCACTTTGCAGGGGTTCAGTTTTAGAAGTGTGCAGGACCTGTCTGGTTTTGAGTGAGAAGTTCCGTCTGCACTGAATATAACATCTGTGGTGATTATAAAAATCCCTAAGCTTTGGAGCTAAAAATTCTACTGTGTGCTATCAAAATCATACACAAATACGGAGGCATAATGTGATCTTTTTTGTTACACTTGTTAGCTTGTTTTGGGAATGTCTGTGTGGCAGGCGTGATGTAGAAGTGGGAAACAGAAGACCACTGGTAGGAGTAATCGAGCATGATGGTACAAAGAGATTCAACTGATACGTACATAGAAAATCTTCAATATTCAGTGAGACTATCTAGTAGTAAGATGGTTGGAGAAGTCATGTGAAAAGGCTGTTTTTACCAAACACATTAAAAGATCTCCTAAAATTCCAGGCAAGTTTTGAGCAAGTCAGGATTTGTGGACAGCATTTGCTGCTACTCACTGTCCTCTTTCCACTCATCTCTCGTTACCACAATCTTTTTGATGATATATTTGAAAAATCAGGCCTCAAACTGTATTTTTCCCCAAGAGTGGCTGCCTTTCTCTTCTTTCCACCTCTTCAAAATCCAAACATATGCAAAACCTGAACATTACATTTATGTAATCGATTCAATATTTTCTCAAAAGCAAACTATGAAAAATAGCTCTGCTTGTAGAGAAATTGAGGGGAATTCAGTGTGTGAGGAACATCTATATTGTTGACAGTAATTATAATGTTCCTTTTTTCTCCCTAATGGTTCTATTTCTTGTATTATTACTACTTTTCTTATGAAAAGAATTATGTCCCTGGAGCTTGTGAAGAGGTTCAGATCTACTAACTAGACCTGGGGAGGTGAAGCAAAAATCTTATTTATCACTTGGAACAGCTCATAGCAAAGTATGGAAATAATAACTAGTTGGAAAATTAAAGTGATTTCCATGGTTAGTATTTTCTGTGTACTTTTTACTGTGACTACTAAGGGCTTGTCTTGGACTCTAATGAGGAATTTATAGTTGTATGCCTCAATCCAAAAGATTAAATATAGGCATTAGAGGTTGCCTATATGATTGTGCTTGATTCTCATCTACTGAAAAAGCTGTATTTTCAGCACTTGATTTCAGTAATTTAGTACTGAAGGAGCCTTTCTCTGCTGGACGTTCATGTGAAGAGCGTGAAGAGCACTTTAAACTTTTTAAGGTGCTGGGCTTCTCACTCTCGCAGCTGGCTGTGCTGAAGTATTGGATTTGGAAAGAAATGGGATCTTTGTGTGTGTGTTTGTGTACTATCTGTGACTACAATGCACTGGCTTGGCTCTGCAGCCTGTACTTGATGGTGACAAGAACATCCTATGAGTTTGCAGAAATGGGAAATCCTAGGACGTGTTAGGAAGGGACTCCTAGGATATTGTTTCTAAAGGAAGTTCAGATTATTATTATTATTATTATTATTATTATTATTATTATTATTATTATTATTATTATTATTATTATTATTATTTTGGAAATAACTCTTTGCCTGTCTCCTTTCAGTCAGGTTTCTCCTTTGACTGTTTTTCTTCACTGTGAATCTTAAATGTAGCATAGTGCAGCAAATGTGGATTTCAGTTCTTTGCCTTTAAAGATACACCCTCAGATTTCCAGCTGGTAAACTCTAGGGATTGGTGTGTGACATTTTATTGATACAGTAATCAGAAGTAATTAAAAAATACAAGTCATGAATAAAAACATAACTTGAACAAAACCTAGAATTAAAATACATATTTTATCCATTTTATCTAGCCTTCTTATCAAAATGATAATGCTTTGTCTAATTTGAAAAGTTAATTGCAAACTATAGGTAAAAGATCAAGGGAAACCATATGTGCATGAGAGCGTAGCTTTGCAGATGAAGCATGACCTGCATTTCCCAGCTGTGTGTAGCACTGGGCTGACAAAGCAGCTCATGGGTTTGAGATGAGAGCTCCTTGTACAGGAGCAATCCTTGCCCCTCAGCTCGAAACTAAATCACGTTCTCCCACCCTCCATCTCTTCTGTTTTCAACCTAAGCAAGTGCATTTTGCTTTCCGATGAAAAAATCCAGCCATATTTAATATAAATTGTTTTGCAATTTCTTTTGCATTTTTGTTATCCTGTTTCTGTAGTCCTCAATTAAGAAAATCCTGCATTAAAGCCTTTTGGTCCCTTTCCTAATGAGAGTAGCTAAAGTCAATTTACCTGCCCTGCTATGAACTTGCCTGACCCTTTTGGGAAGGGAAAGAACTCCTAAAATTCACAGCCATACTGGTCTCTTGAGCAGAAAAAGACAACACCTGCTGAAAAATGTTATAGTCTAAGCACGGGTGCTGGATATGATGGATGTTGACAGACTGATGAGAGTAAACAAGGTAACAGGAAGATATTTGTCAGCATGATAGGGGTGTAGGCAGACTCCTATCAAGATGTCTTAAAAGCCTTATGAGGGGAAAAAAAGGAGGGTTTTGAGAATAAACAATGAGGTGGTCTAGCAAATACTTGGGGAGTTCGGTAAGGAAGAAGGATGGCAAGCAAGATGGTGATGTGTCTTTTAAAATTTGACACACAGATGATGGAGGGAGGGCTCGTGGATGGTTTAGAGCTGTGTTAACTGCTCAGTGTTGGATGGATGAGCTGGCCTGTGAAGGACCATGAAAGGGTGGACAATCAGCTCATGGTAGCAGAGCTTGAAGTGAGGAAGGCAGTATAAAGTGAAAAGAGATGTCACAGCCACCAGGCCATGCAAGGAAAACCATCTGTGCAGCAGAATTCAGAATGGACAAGGAAAAAAACTTTCGTAATAAGGAGATGAAAACTTGAGAAAGAACTTTTAGCCTCAGGAAAGCTGGGAAAAGATTTATTTTTTGGAAAACCTTCATTTTTGGAGATGAGATGCATAAGAATCTCTATGATGTAGAAGGAGAATTGAAGGTATTACCTGGGAAGTAGGACTGGATGACTGTTGTCCACAGTGATAGAAACAGTGGAAGATTTGGAAGATTATGGAAACTTCTGGTTGTAGCTATATTGGGCTTGAAACAGCGGATAAAAAACATCAGGGGAAGAATCCATAAAGGACACAATGAGCTTTTAGAAAACTAGCAGTTAACTAGCTTAATTTTCCCATTCTTGGGTACTGGATCAACTTTCTGCCTACCAGTGTGCTAGTTCAAATGCACAGTGTGCTGCCTTGCTTGATGATCAGGAAAATACATTTCTAGTCACTGTTTTAGGAACATAAACTAAAAGTTATTTTAAATTTCTGTTATTTTTAATTTATGGAAGCTGACTTTAGTTTGTGTACGTAAAAGGCAAACATATGGATAACTTCTATTTTCTTGTTCTTTTGTTCTCCCATTCTCCTGTTCTCACTTCTTTAATTCCACTGTGTTCTCTCTCCCTACTTTTACTTATGCCGAAGATTTTGCAAAACTACTCAAACTATCTAGGACATATAACGCTATCGCCTACAAGTCATTCCAATGATTCTCTCTTTTAATGTAAAACAATGTGTGTGTGTCCCCATTCCAAAAAACCACCGCTAAGCTTTGCAGCAAGGATCTCATGGTGTGCGGGAAGTGATGAGAAATGGATAGTAACTTTTTCACAGCTTTTTTTTGCACAATGAACTCTTTGCCTCCAGCTTAGGAAGAGTTTCTCTGTCTACCTTAGCACGCGGTGAGGTGCTACAAGGGCAGATCTGGAGAGCAAAGCAGTTCTTACTGAGGACTCATGCCATGCATTTCAAGATGTTCAGTAGCTGAAAGCTTTGGTGTCCTTGAGAAGGACCAGCTCAGTTAGCTATGGCAAACTCTGCTAATGTGAAGGTTATGTGTAAAGTTCGACTTTTTTTTCTACCTTTGCTAGAGTTGGGTTGTGACTTGGAGTATGTCTCTTTGTCCTGCTAGTCAAGCATTGAAAATACTTCAAGTAATATGTTGTACTAATACAATAATTACTCCTTAAAGAAAGAGATATGTGTGTGACATCTTCAACATTCAGAAATGCATTTAAGGGGTGGAGGCTACATAATGCTGTGGCATTCTCACGTTTGTTGAATAGAGCTATTCTTCTAACATATATGTTTATGAAATAGTTTGGACGAGTCAGTCTTGCATTTACCTCATAGGGACTTGGACTTTTTTTTTGATCTGGACACTGTCATTCAGCAACATATTTTTATAGTGAGGGATTCTATTTCTATTTTAAGCCAGTTTTAATTTCCTTCTTGGCTATGTTTAAAGGGAATCTATTACTACAGTCCATTTCTCCAGAGTAACTTGATGGATATAGCTTTTGTAACATTGCATAAATTAGAAATATTTTCTCTTTATTACTTAGTGTAGCTGTTCCATTTATTAACTTGTGTTGGGGAGAAAAAAAACTTTGGATCTGATTCTTTCACTTGCAAGTAATTTACTGTGAGTTGTTTTGCTTTATTGGATTCAGAATTAACTTCCAATATGGCAAGGGAGAGAATTAACAATTTAAAGAGAAACACATTTTTTGGCATTGCATAAATATATTTATGTTTTTACTCGGCTCCTAATTTCAGCTTCAGCTCTTGCTGTTGCTGTTGTATGACAACTAGAACAGTCTTGTCAGAATTTCTTCTGTATTAGAGGTCTTGGAAGGGGTAAATGAATGCTGGTCTATTTCTAAAACATAAAGGTTCCCTAAAAAGGGCAATCAGGCTAGCCTTATCTAATCAAAATACAAACAATGCCCTTGTTGCAGATCTCTGAGGTCATTTGAGATGCTTTAAGAGAATCTGAGAGATCTCTTGTGCCCTTGCTGCCTGTTATTCCCAGCACTATAGCAGGAGAACAGAAAACAAGACAAAGCCCTGTGCTTTACATTAGGTCAACTAACTTTGCACAGGGGCCAAGTCCTTCTGAAAATAAGAGCAATAATACTGATACTGTTTATCTTATTCTAAGATCTTAAAATATCTTATTCTAAGATCTTAAAATATCTGGATGTCCAAGTGATCTTGTTTCTCTCTTCCTGCCTGGAGTCCCAGCAGTGGGCTGGCAGAGGTAGTCAGCAGCAGCCCTCGTCTTTCATCCCTCTACCAGGGTTTCCATCAGACCTTGGCTTTTCCACTGACAAGTGCTCCTCCTGAGCACTTTGCAGGACATTTTACTGAGCCAAATATTGAGGACAGCTACTTGGAAGAGGATCCCCTGGATTACTGAGGTCTGGAGTCACAAGTCCCTAATTTTCCACAGGCTTAACCAAGTACATTGCTTTGGCCAAAGTCCTCAGGCTCCTGCTCCCAAACAAGTGCCCCTCTTCCCATGTTACGAGGACTTGGGCAGGTGTGTGGTGCCAGCTCTACAGGGCACCATCACTGCCTTCACACCAAATTGGAACGGAGCTCCAGACTCCTCTGCTCTCTAGTGAAGAGCTGTAGGAGCCTCTGGCTGCCTGTGTGCTGCTGCTTCCCTGGGCAGTAGATAGTGTTTCGGGAGACACAAATCCTTGCTGCCGCCTGCTTCTTCAACTTTCTTGCAGTGATGGACTGTGAACTGAAGTCCAAAGAGGGGTCTGTTGCTGACTTGACTAGAGCTTGGACTTATTCTCTTCTTATGGACTCAATGGATAGCTGACTGGGCCACACATGCTAATAAGGTTAAGTCTTTCTCTCTTTGGAAAAACTGGTGCAAGAATGGTTAACTTCCAGTTTGAGAGCATTGGGTTGCAAAGTCAAGCAGCATGTTTAGTAAGTGCCTTAAGGAACTGCCATATACTGTGCAAGCCCCATAATCCAGCCTGGTATTGGACAGGGACCTCTGAACATTGTCACTGTCTCCTTTCATATACAGGTTGAATAGTAATTAAGGCAGAAATTTAAAAAAAAAGAAAAAGAAAGTCTTCTCTCAGGGTTCAGTGATTGGGATTGGAGCCCCAAAAGGGTGTTTCTGTTGCTGGCTGTGTCAGTGCGTCTCTGTGGTGCTGGTAGGAGTGAGGAAATGTCTGTGCCTGGGGAGGCTGAAGTGAGATTGCAGGAACAGCTTCACTAAACTCTTTTGTGTGTCTGCCTTTAAATATAGTTCTTCTGTATGTGATTTCCTATATTGGTTTATAATAAGGAACAGTTTTCATGTCTGCTGCACTACAAACTCCTCCATCTATCAGTGACTCATCTGGCAGTGCAGTACAAAGAAACAGCCTGGATTAAAAATGCTTTCATATATGGAACTGACAGAGATTTGTCAATGTTTGAAACTTTCCCATCATGAGATTTTTTTTTTCTCTTTTATTTGGCTGCCACTGGTTTACATTATCATTCCTAATCTTTTAAGACTCAGAAAAAACTAAAGAAGGAAATTAATGCTTTCTTTAGCGTCAGAGGAATGAAGCAAAATTTACTGTTTTTTTCAACTACTGTCGCATAGTCTGTTCCTATGTGGCTGTTGGTTTTTCCTGCTCTCAGTAAACAATGTGAATTGCACTCATAGTTTCATTTGTTTCCATAGCCTCATTTGTGGCTGTTATCTGTCTCACAAGGAAAAGCCATCAATTCTGGCACCATTTAATTTACTTTTATTGGACTACAATAGTAGAAATGGATGCTTATGTGTGGATTTGATTATACAGAAAATTAATCTTTTTTATGCTTTCAATAAATATGAATGGTTGCCCATACTTCTCGTTTTATTGCTGCCTCTTTCAGGCTCAGTCAGGTTCCCTTTGAAATTAGGTGAGTTTTGCTATTTATCTCAAGGTGACAGGTAAGCATGAAAGCCCTTTGATTTTTTTGTTCTTTTGCTTAAGGACGACTACATGAGTATCAGGCATGTATTTAGCATGGAAACCACAATCCTACAGATAATTTCTTACACAAGTAAAATCCTATTGTGTACATCCGATTACCATGAAAATCAAAACCCCTGCTGCTAGAACCTTTCACAGTTCATTTTTCAACTTAATACACTTGGGGTGTATGAACTCTTGCTCCTTAAGTATTATTAAATTGTCTCTTTTAAACCTCTTTCCACTGATGGCTAGATTAAGACACACAAATAATAGCAAAGGATCAGTAAATAATATTATTAAAGCAGAAAGTAACTGGTTGCTCTGCAAACAAACCTTTTAAACTTCCTACTAAGTGACAGTAATTATAGAGCATGTCTTCCAGAATCTCAGCCACTACATACAGGATATTAAAAAGCATCCTGCTGTATCAGATGTGGACATTTCTATTTGTAAGGGGACGACAGCCACTCACCTCTATTCTAATGAAAGCATGACCAGAAAATCTAAATTGCAAAGTAGTTAATGCATTTAAAAGGAAAAAATAATATGCTTAGCCATCACAAGCATTTGTTCTTTTTATTCTGTAGTTGCTCTGTAAAGGATAGCCAAGGTTACACAGTGACTTTCTAGAAACTTTGTTTTAGCACAGAAAATACCACTGGTTTTTGCATTGTAACTTATTTCAATTATTGTGACCGCGTGAAGATCCTGTAGTTCCACTGCATGGCAATGTACCTCTGGCAAGCATTAAATGCCGCTATTGCAGACTCTAAATCTACAGCCTGCTTTTCTTCGTGTATTTATCTCCATGACTAGACTGACACACGCCAGACACTGTGGTTGGGGCATTCTCCTGCTGTCACTGAACAGCAAAATAAATATTCCTCATGTTTTGCAGAGAACTTGTGGGAGGCAAGAATAGCATAAATGACACATCAGGTCTATTAAAGCAGAGGCTGACGTCGGTGGCAAACTGTAGTTAAATCTTGTCAGGGAGAAGCTTTGTAAATTACTGTGTCAGATATTGGTCTCTTTTGCCATGCTGAGACATCCTGTGGATCACAAATTTTGGGCTAGCATTCAGCAGAAATCAGGCTGCTTGATTTTTAATATCCTCAAAGAGCCCCCCCCCAGTAATCAGGAAAGCACTGTAATTATCATGGAGCCTTCTAACATGAAGGTGTCATCTTGTGTCTGCTATCCAGCCAGAGACTGGAGGATCTCAGCTCGCAGAGGGGGGGCCAGGGAGGAAGCTGTGAGAAAACCTCTTACTAAACCCCTGTCACGAATGAGTAGTTTGGGCTGCTTGAAGAATCACCGCCAAGGGTATTAGCAAAAGTGATTTAATAGGAGTTTATAAAAGCACAACTTCACAAAGTTGGAGGGCAAGTTTCACTCTATTACTTAATACATGGATGAAGCGTACAAAAGATAATCAAGTTAGAATCAAACTAGAGTGATTTATACAGAGACCAAAGATGCAAAAGGGTAAGGGAGACCCTCCCATTGAGTCACAAGGTTCAGAGAAGACTCCCTTGCTTTCTAAACTCCTGACGGAGCTTAGGTGTGGCTAGGTCCAATCTTAGCCTCAGACTTTGTCAATGGTTTATGTTTTAAGGGATTATATGGGTGTAGCAGCAGTCTAAGGTTCATTCACATTTTAAGGTGGATCACAAGATTTAGCAACACTTAATCATTGACTGATTTAACATTTACAAAGTGATTCAATAAAATTTACTACTATCACAACAGTGACTTAATTATAGATTCAAAATGGTAATATTTATACTATACTTGATATCAGATACGGAGGTCAATTCACACATGTATGCATGCAGACACAAAGATATATAGATAGATACAGATAGATAGATAGATAGATAAACAAAGATATACCTGTTAAAAATTCCCCTTGAGCTCAGTGAAATATTCACTTCAAACGTCTTGGCATTTCTCAATGGGTGAGGGTTGAGCCTCAAGGCGTGAAGGGTTTCAGCCCAGGTCCCGTCATCAGCTTTCACTGACGATCCTCCAAACTTTGCAAACCGAAGAGTTCATGAGCTCTGAGATGCATCCCACTGAGAGGGAGGTGCTGGTCACAGCCTGCTGTGGTTCAGGAGAGCACAAAGGACCTCACTTAGGACCGCTGTTTATAGGTTCGCGAGATAATTGGCTTTGGTCAGTTTATTTCCATTCTGGCCATAATTCTTGTCAGGCACCCTCAAAGGTGGGCCATGATCCAGGCAGCAGGAGTTTCAGCTAAGGTTAGGGAGTGCCTAATTGTCCTAACTCACTGTACCGTAGCCAGGATAAGAAAGTATGAGGTTATCCCAACTCACTGCGCAAGAACAGAGTGTTGGCTGGTCCTGACATGGCAACATGACTCAGGGCGGGCTGCACCACCACAACCCCAAACTTCTTATGGAGATACATCAATTTTGACACAACTTCCCTTGGAAAGATTCTCAAAGCAAAGAGATGTGGCTAAAAATTGCCTGCAATAGTCTACTTAAGGTGTGAGAGATTCAGACACTTGGGGTTGGGTTTGTGCTCTGATGGGCTGCTGGCCATCATCCCTTTCCTCATCCCTTTCCTCAGCAGTCCACCCAAATAGCAACGCAGCCTGGCACAGGTCTAACAGGAGATTCATCTCCCCTTTTACATTCCTCAGAATCTCACCGGGACTGTGACTGGGGCTGCTGTATGTATGCAGCAAGGAGCCAGGGACGATGGGAAATCATCCCCAGCCATTTGTGCAAAAGCCAGGGAGATTCCTGGTCTCCTTTCTATAATGTTATTCACTAAAAACTTCCCTTTTGCAAGTAAAGTTTTAATAAGGTAACTTTTTAAGTCTGTGAGAGAAATTAAATAACACTAGAAAAGATACAGAATTCAAGCCTTTCTAAAGCTTTAGATATGCTACCTGGTATTAACTCAGTAAAATATCACTGTACAAAAAAACCCCAACAAAAAAACCAACCAACCAACCAACCAAAAAACCAACAACCTTAGTTCAGAAATTAGTAAGGTCTTTTTTGTTTTGCTTTGTTTTAATAGCATAAAACTGCAGTGGAGTGTTCTTTTGAATGTTCCTATTGCCCTGGTGGTGTTCAATGTGATGGGGAAATTGTCTGAAAGGAAATGAAATGCTAATTATACCTAAAAATGGCAGCGTCTGTTCCATCTGCATAACCTAACTTGTATGGCTGTCAATAAAATGTCAAACCTTTAAACAGGCAAGTCTAGTATTTATGAAAATAAACTTGCCTTAAAATTGTAAATAGAGCAAAACTCTTTTAGTTCTGAGCAGTAATTGTATCTTGGAGCAACTGACCCATTTGCCGGGAACCAGGAGAGCAGTGGGGCAGGCACTGCTTAAATGAGGTTGCAAAAGAAAAAACTTTGTTAGTCACTAAGGAGCAAGTATTACACTGGAAACTGTTACAGACTTGTCTAATTTCATCTTAGATAATGGGTATTGTCAATTATAGGTAATCCTTGATAATTAAGTATTGATCTCATTTGCTGCTTATGTATGTCAGCAGGAGATAAACTGTCCCCATGCAGCTGCTCCTGATCAGTTTACCTTTTTAAAAGGCACAGTCCATTTGACTAGCACTCCTTCTGTGTTGGTGGGTTAGATGCAACTCCCTGTGGGTCAGCTGTACCTCTTCAGCTGTAAATGTAGGTCAACTGGCTGCCATGGAGTATGTTCTTATCTGTAAAAGCACAAGTCCTCACACTCAACTTCAGTGTGCTGCATTTGTCCGTCTTGTAAGAAAGCTCATTTCACTGGAACAGAGTGCTCCAGCTGCTCTTGTGACATTGGCAGTCCTAGCAGCCCTTTTTATATCTGTCCTGGCCCACCTATGTTTCCAGCCCCACTGTGACACAGCCACTGCCAAAGTTCTGCCTGGTGTGACACAGTCGTGACATCGCCAGGGCTGGTGCTTGTCATTAGTGCTACATCACTGTGATGTGGCTGTTATCTTCCACCATTCAAAAGAGAAGAATCAATTAAATAACAATAAAAAACCAAACAATAACTCCTAAAAAAAAAAAAAAAAAGCCAAAACATACAAACAAAAGAAAATCACACCAACTGGGGAGGGAAATTAAGTGGCTGTGGCAGCAGTTTAAAGAACAGCAGCTCAGCAAAGGTTAAAAGAGAGTTAAAAGCACCAGGTCCTACCCACTGCCCAGTTTTAGAGTTGTGTGTGGAACTCGCTGTTGAGATTTGCTGGGTTTGAAGACTAAATTCTGGAAAAAAATGCTTGTTGAGTTGACTGAAGGTAATATTTCACACCTTTGGAATTAAAGACAAGTCCAACACCAAACCTTCATCCACAAGTGGCTGGTAATGCATGAGGAAATGTTTTTTTAGTGCAAGGGTGACTGAGCACTGGCACAGGTTGTCCAGAGAGGTTGTGCAGTCTCCGTCCTTGGAGATACTGAAAAGCTGTCTGCCCATGGTCCTGGGCAACTGGCTCTTTGGTGGCCCTGCTTGAGTAGGGGGGCTGGACCATAGGACCTCCAGAGGTCCCTTCTGACCTCAACCAGTCATTTATTCTGTGAATTCAAAATGTGTGACCTAAAATGAACATAGCAATCCTTGTAAAAATTGCTGTCATTAATTACACAGTTCTTGTGACGAGTCTTTCTTGGGTTTTGTGTCCTGCTTCATTTTTTTGTTCAGCCAAGAAATTCCTTTGCTTTTCATTCAGGCTAGTGCTGAACTATTTATGTGAGATTTTTGCCCTGAGGTGCCTCAGGGTTTTCATACCTGGAGCCAGCTTGTTTCTGTCCTCACTGTAACTCTGCCTGACTCATTCACTTCTGCCTGCCGCCAGAGCAGACCGTGGGATAACATGTCCTAGAAAAAATCCTCTTGTCACTGTAATCACAGTTTAAGAGGAATCTGAATTTCGTGTTCTTTCCAATCTCTGCATGTTTTCAAAGGGATATTTTAAAAGGGACATTTTGTTTTTCTGTTATTTTTCTTTCTTTTCATTTCAAGCACCATTAAGAAGCCTCCTGCAGTTTTGCCTAATCTCCCTGTGTAGATACTGCTGTTGGTTTATAGGAACCATTATGTCCTTCTATGATCGACGTATTTATCTTTTAAAACTTGATTAGGAAAATGCAGGCTGTATTTTTTCCTTTGAAGCACTTAATTTTTTCCCTTAAGAAATCCATTGACCCACATGTAACACTCTAAATCCCTCTTTTAATAGGCATGTTGCTTTCTCTTTTATTGGATAACTACTTTACCTTCTCCAAAATACCCATGTTTCAATAGGAAAAAGCCAAATTCATTTGGAGCATTTGCTTGCTCTTGTATACGGACTCTTGTGTAGCTTCTCCTGACCACTTTCTTCTGTTCCAATCATTTTGCATAGAAATTCACCAGCAGCACTTAAGTTCAAAACAAAATAAGCTTTAGCAGGGAACAGTTTTCTTTTTCTTAGGCAACACATAATTATCCACTCCTCATTTCATATGAAATTTGTTTTCCCATTAGGCTTACAAGGGGCTGCAGCTGTATCTTTCCCTTCAACTTCCCCAAAATACTCCAGTGTTGGATTTGCTTTCTGGTCATTTTAGCAAAACAATTTAAAGCAAAAAATCACCAAGTTGCCATAACTGGCAACTGCATCCCTATGTTTATCTACCTACACTGGGATGGTTAGTCTACTGGCATAGACTCTCCTTTTTACTTCCAACAGCTGAAGAGCTGGTTCTATACCCAACACAGCAGGTACTGAAGTACATTGAGTTTGGCCTCAGGAAGTAATGAGGTTGTAGTAGTGATGTTTCGGATTCCCCTTGCTGCGTAACAAGATGAAGTACCCAGACAAGCTGCTAGGGAGGTTGCATGTTTACTCAGCATTTCTGCTTAAAGACAGGAACTGGCTTTGCAGATACCTTTACACTAACAGACTCAAATTTGAGGCAACAAGGATTTTGCCAATGCTGCAAAAGCATTTCCCTTGGAATCCCGTTTATTTTTGGTTTTGACATACTGAAACTATTTTATAATCTCTGCGTTTTTGTAAGGAAAAATTACTCTTTTGTTATTTCTTTCTGCAGCCCAAACAGAATGATTTGAAAGAGTTACTTTGAACAAAACCATGACATCTTCTTTGTTTAATTCAGTATTCAAAGTGAGTAGGGGCAAAAGATTCTCACCCTTCTCATAGTTAAAGCAGCAGACTGGAGAAGCAGATAGCATGCTCACTTTTTGAATACTGGAAGAAATGGGAAAGTATCAAGTGGCCACAGTGACCTCTGTCTGTACAAATTACTCAGGTTTGGTTTAGGTAAAACCACTTCCTCTTCCTGAAAGAAAACCATTTTGAAAAGGTGACATATTTCCTCGATGCGAGCCTGAGCAGGACCCTCAGTGCTACTTTCTAAAGTTTTCCATGGAAGCCTGTTAGCAGAGGGAGCATCAGACTCTTTGTCTATGGTTAGCCTCTTTCAAAATAAGCATGAAAAAAAAGGGTAAAAAAAATTTCACTGGTCAGAAATGTGAATCAAAATACATAAATCTGTCTCCAGTTATCAACTCAGCATCTTTAGTTATGAGAAAAAGATGGACAGGAAAGCTTCAGGAGGAGCATCATTCATGAACACTGTCTTGAGGTGCTGTGGATAATCAGCCTCAAGGGAAGCCCTGTAAACTCAGTGGTCTTTCTAACTACTGGGTTTAGGTTTATTTTAGACCTTTGGTCGTATCCTGGTGCCACTGAGCCAGAGATGCTGCTAAATAGTCCCCTGGGCTTCCTATGTACTGTATGTACTGCAATAGATGGACAAACCCACACATTATCCCTTGAGTATTCTCTTAAAATTCTAAAGTGGTGGAAGAAATAATGTTAAATTTCCATTAGAACTTTGAAAAAGACAGATTTCTCCCCTCTCCCATTATCACCTTGATAAATCTCTTTAGGATGCACCTTCTTGCCCTTCCAAGTTTCTCAGAAGAACAGTGTAAGACAAATGGCTTTCATGAATCATCTCGTATTGACAGGACAGTTTATCTGTGTTTTGGGGAGATAAGGTTTTGTTATCTGGCTTTCAAAATTGGTTGTGGACTGAATGCATATAGCAAAAATTTATAGAATATTCTTTTTCTACTGCTTTAAGATACACATATGCAAACAAATAAAACTAATCATAGAAAGATGGTTACTTAATGCTATAGTTTATGAGTCTCAGCTACAGACTGTCTTAATACTGTGAAGCCTCTCCTAAAGACTGGGATGAGTCCCAGTTGCCTCATCCAAATTACAGCACTGATGAAATCAGCCTTTTTACAGTGAGGTTGCTGACACGGTTGACATTGTTTTCCAAATGATGGTCCAGCCCAGGTCTGCGAGGATGACTCCAAAGGCAAGACAGACAGGTCCATTTGGTTTACTCCAGAAAGCATCAGCTCCTGTTTGCACACTGGCCGTGTTAGGGTGTGCTAAACCAAAAGCTGTGTCATACTGTTAGATTAATCTGTGCTACCCCCATAATGCTCAGATGTTTTGTGTTTATGAGAAGATACAAAAAAAAATTAATCTGGCTTCATTTGAAACTTTGCTGATTTTCAGGACTCTGTCACAAAACTTGTGCTGGTTCCAAACAAGGCAGAGACAAGCCTTGTAAAGATCAGGAAAATCTGGCCTGCCTGTTTGTTTAAATGATCATTGGAAAGAGGATTTCCATTTAATAATCTTTATTCCAGTCACCACCATGAAACCATAAGAGTAGATAAAACATGAGCAACCATGTGTTATTCATTAAGCAATGCAAACCCACAGTCTATTGCTAACCGTGATAGTTAGTTCAAAATCCACAGTAATTAGATTTGGGTGATTTTTTCAGGAAATACTTTTGTGCAGCAGAGATCTACCCAGGCAGCTGCTTTGCAAAACACTGACTTGTCACTGGTTGGGATAAAAGGAGAGTTAGAATAACAAGGTTTCCTGCTCATACAGTTAGTTGGGTCTCACTTTTCTCGAACTGAGACAGCAATTTTTCTGGCTCAGCTTGAAAGAGGAACTTAAAAGTGATGGGTCATTGACTGTTGGCTTTAACAAGAAGGACTGAAAGCAGTTTGAGGTTTAAAGTTCAGTATCAGGACAGAGAAATATTTAGGGTGAGATTATGATTACTATATTTCAGGGAAAGGCTTCTAAACTGATCTAAAGGTTTGGAACAAAAGCCAAGGCAAAAAGGAGCTGTCAGGCTTGATTTGGGTCAAGAAGACAATAGGATGGATAGACTGTGAATTATCTTGTGCTTTTTTTGAGAGAAATTTGGAAATGATCCAAACTGCCTAAATATTGGGTTCTGGAGTTATGGAAGATGAGAGGCATGTCTACATCTGGTGAATAAATTTGTTGCTAATATTAGGCAATTGTTAACTCTCCAAATTGAGGAACATTTTGCTGGATGGATTCATGCAGGACAATCACCTTGTGGCAAGTGTTCAAGCTGAGCAGCATCTATTAGGGGTTTAGATAATTTATAGATAGTAGCTTGAGTCTCTAAAAGTGGGATTTGTCCTTTCAGACTCAGGTGTCTATAATTATACCTGCAATCATTGTCTACATTAATTTCTTGTCAGGAGGAGAATAGGTATGCTGAGAGCAGATTTGAGTCATCTAAGCAAAGCATCTCTCACCCCAGGAGTGCTTGTTTCTTTCCTTTGACAGCAGAGAGTATGTCCAGTTAAGATTGTGATTACACGCTCTGCTCTGTAAAACCCGAAAGTTAGGTAAGACGAATCCCGCCCTTAGAAGGTGTAGAAAGGAGGTAGAAATTTGCTCCAGCAACAAGCTTCTCATGCAGAAAGAAACAGTGGAAAGGCAAAGCTCCAGCTGAGTTGTGAGGGATCAATGGAAGCTCCTTTCACTAGGTGGAAAAGACAGAAGGAAGGATGACCTGCTGCGGGTGAATGATTGCTGGGTAATTCCAGGAGGATCTCAGTTAATGGAGTTGCAGCTTAATTAAACCTCATCATTCATAGCGTGTCTTGCTTGCTTGTCTCGAACAGTAAATAGAGGAGGGAGGCAAATAGTACAAACTCTAACAGGTAAGTGGCCTATTCCCATTAATGAGCATGAACTGTGCAGTAATGCAGTCAGCACTGGGGTCAGGCTGGGGAGGAAAGGGGGTTTCTTACCATGGCTGTTCTCCCCAGGGTATAGGAATGGGCTGGTCGGGACACCATTTGTTTGTAAGTACAAAGGAAAGAGCCCAAACCAGCTTAAAATGTGATCTGAAGGTTTTATGAAAAGAATACATAGCATAAGGATGCTCCCAGGCTAGCATACTGAGGCAGGTTTGGGTAGAGCACGGTGAGTATAGAGTACGTGTGATGCTATAAATTTCACTCTTTGGGCTCATTGCTTTAATTTGGGGAGAAATTAAAACCTGGGGTCTAATGAGAAGGCTCATATATAGTCAAAACAAAGCAGGTTAGAGGAGCATAAACCAGACTGGCTAAAAGCAATGACTGAAATTTTTAAAATTGCCATTTCAAAAGTTTGCGCCGGAAAACCAATGCATACACTGTCAGACTGTCATCTGTCTGACCTATGTCTGAGTAAAAGGAATCTTCTTTCGTTTTTTCCTGTTCTTACCACATATGCATCAGTCCGCTAACCTACTTGTGTAGTTCTGGCACTGTTTGAAGAATAAACAGTTATCTGATCTCTGAGTCCAAGCTGAATGGGATAAGAAAAGAAAATAAGTAGGGACACAGAGAACCTGCTTTTCACCACTGTTTCAATGATCACATTTTTTTTCCCCAAAGAAATGTCTAGTTAAAAAAGAAGAAAATGTTCTCCTACCTATGTCCTTTAACTGGTACCATCCCTTTCTGAAGAGCAGGGAAGGCTATATGTAGCAGAGACATTAAATAATGTAATGTAATATAGTAGTGTGTAATAGTTTATATTGCCTTATACTCAGCATGCAATACGCTTTAGTAATGATGTTTGAAAATTTTTTTTAGTGTGATAATCAATCCTCTTTTGCTCAAAATCTTTGTGTATTTTTTACCTATCAACAATGGAAGCAAAGTTACTCAAAGCTCAGTCCCTTCGTGCAGGATTCTTAACTGTCACAGCTGATTATTCCATAGATTAAAAATCGGAGTATAAGCATGAAGTATCTATCATATCAGTTAAGTTCACGAAAGATATGACATGAAATCCAGGATGTGAAAGGCCAGAGATATTTCCAAATCCTTCAGCATTGCTGGAAAGGTATTTAATGTTTTTTACCATTTTCTTTTGATAATGTAGCATGAATGGTCTGTCTCTATTGTTCATAAATCTGATTTTCTTGCATCCTTCCTTGCAAAATAGGAGCATGCCAAGTATAACTTTAAGTGAATTACAGCTGTACTTGCTGTGGTGGACTGAAAGACCTATTTTCCCTGACTCTCAGGTGACAGTATTAACATTTTGGTTTTATCACGAAAAAAGCATGCAGTTTCAAGGATGCTCAAATACTGCTGCCTTTAAAATAAAGTGCATTTCAAATGCTCTAAGGGGGTCATTCAAAAAGCTCATTTTCCAGAATAGTAACCAGCAAGAAATATGTGCTCTAGGCACATGAAGAAAACAAAGTACATCAGGGGTAGTTTAATGCAATGGAATAGAAACTTGTTTGAAGTCAATTGGCATACACACTGATTTACTGCAAAGCATGCCCTGGCCTAGCAATATTACTTGGATTACATTGGTCCCCTGTTGAACTGATGTTGAAGGTATTTGCACAGTATTTAACCCCTTAATCACCATGTTGCTAAATAGATGTTAAGAGGCTGTTTTGTCTTTGATTTGCTTGGGTACCAAGGAAGAATCCTAGTGATAATGCCAATGTGTAGCTGATCATGACTTTTTAGAATTGTAAAATTTCACACCTAATATTTCTGAGTAGACTTGTGCAACATAGTTTCTTAACTGTTATGTTATGGTAGATTAGTCCCTGTGCTAAATATGACGCTTCCCATCTCTGACAGCATACTGTGGCATATTGGGATACGTGCTTCAAGTTCATTCTGCAAAGTGCCTGTGCTGAATCCATGGTGAAACCATGAACAATGAGAGAGAAATAGAGATGGTAATATCAATACTGCAGGGCATTGCATTGCTGGGTGCAGTCCTGGTTTGCAACAGATAGGGGAAAGATACTCTGATTAAGGTTGCAACTTCTTAATCCAAATATCGAAACTCATTGTGAGCTTAAAACTCCTATCTCTGAGCTCACTTCATTTAGCAGGGACTGCATTGAGAGTGATAAGAGAGATCTTCTATAATTTAAGTATTGGTGTGCAGTACAAAAGATGAGGTAAAGGAAGAAGAAGAGCTCTATTCCTTTCTTGAGTTTCCCTTGTCCAAGACTGAGGAAGGAAAGGCAGTAGCCAAACTAGAAATAGGTGTTTAAGAAAGGCAAGTAATTGACTGCTAGCCTTCAAAAAGAGATCTGATGTGAATTTATTATCTGTACTATTTCACTTACAGCATATAATAGAATTTAATTTTGGAAGCCGGGTATCATGTATCTAATACTGATAACTATTTAAATTAGTCTCCAGATTAATGTTTATGTAATACCTTCATTGTGTGGGTGTTTTTCAGACAGATATGAGGTTATCTTACTGGACAAATAAACTTGTCCTTGGAAGAAAAATAGACTTTGCTGAATTAGGAAATACACCCAGAAAGATATCTATCAATGTAAAATGTCTCTCAGGCTGTTTTTTTTTATCACTGAAAGTAAGGACTTTGTTAGGCACATCTGAAGCTCACAGTCTAGCTGTCATGACATGGATATTCTTTATTAAAGTATTTCAGAAGACCTCTCAATTGTCTATTTTCTGCAAACGATTTCTGACCATTGACAAAAGATACCTGAACGCTTACCCTTTAAAGGATAACCATTGCATGAAATAAATCCTCAGCCTTTGAGTCATCCCAAATACATTTCAACATATCTGATTCTTTCCTCACACTGCCACATTCTACTTAAGTATTTCAGATGTTTTGAAGTTGTTTTTCAACAAAAGGGTGAGATCCTCAGCCCCTCTCTCACCATCATCTTGATACACTCATGAATGAAAGTTTTCAGAAGGAAACACTCTTTGTTCTCTCCACAATAACACAGATTAATCTGAATTTTCTCAATGTTTAGAAAATATTTTATTCACTCAGTTTGTCCTGGGATTTGTTTCAGGTTCTGCCCTCAATACCACATATAGCCTCTTCATTCTTTTTTAGCACTAATGTGTGGGCAAGCTGGTAGTTTGGAGGACAAAGTGACCTGCCTTCTTTGTAGTGAGGATACTTGGAGGACTTGGAGCCCTCCCCCAAATTTCCCTTTTGCATTTACCAGGAGCAGGAAATTTCCCAGCTTTGCTGGATTCAACCACAGGCACGTTCCACTTTGGCATATATGTTTACTACTATTATGTTCGTTTTATGCAAGTATCAAATTGGGGGACACTGTTGAGGGCTGGGGATTTTTGAGATTCTAGTACACCAGCCACAATTCATAGCAAAACAGTGATGACATTAATTTTGCTAAAAGGCGCTAAGTCACACACACAAAAAAGATTTTTTTTATTTTTGTTTTTGAGCTACAAAAGCTGAGAAGGGTGCCAGTGAGAAACTCTATTATAACTTCCAGGGGAAGGTGATGAAGCTACTACAGGCTGGTGATGCTATTCTTGTCTACTGTTCTCACAGCATTCACGTGTGAACTTGACAAAGCCAATGTGGAAGGGCATTGGCAGAGTCTCACCAGAAGGGCTGTGTAGTTTCATCTTTTCTTTCTTCATCTTTTCTTCTGTGCTGGAAATGCAGAGTAAGACAAGGAATCCACAAATCTAAGCTGCATGCTGAACATGACACAATGTTATATGGAATAGCCCTTCTTTTGTGGATTTTAGTTTAAGGAAAGAAAAATTATCAGAGATGAAAGCATTTGGGATGGAAGATCAAAGACGGAAGGAACGAATTAAATAAATGCAGTGCCTGGAGCCTGTTGACTTCATTCAAGGAATTTACTACTGGTTTTGTGAATTGAGCTGACACCTTTGCTAATTTTCTCTCTTGTTCAATCAATGAGTATCTAGATATATTATGTCAAACATTTCAGAAAATGCATGGGATTTCTCAAGGTTAAATTTGGTCCACTTAATAACTCTTTCTGTCTTCAGCTTTCAGTGGTGGATTTGCCTACCCAAGATCTGGATCTTTTTACTTCCTCCTGTTGACTCTAGAGGCTGCTGAGGGGGACTTTAGTCTCCTGTATGAAATTGTTAGTTATTTCAGGACTTGTTTCCTTCAGATAGAGAGATTGATGTGTGTATGAGCTGAGACTTCATCACTGTCACTGTCTCAAAGCCAAAAAAGACCATTGTATGGCCTTGCTCTCAAATACTGCTGACCACACTGCTATTTCCAAGAGTAACTGCTTTTGAGTAGTTACTGACAGTCCTGGAAAAGTTTCTAACAACTTTCTTGTTTCTGAACTATCTTAAATGGCTATTTCTGATTTTTTTTTTTTTTTTTTTGAGATTAAAAGTTTTTTAAGTACTGCTGGAAAGTTCACCTTCAGCTAGCTTGCTTTAGCTGATAACTGCGAGAGTACTGGCATCACATCAGCATCCATAAGCGGATGTGCTTTAGACAAGCTAGGTCTAGTGATAACACTGTTTACAATAATGCTCCAGAGAGGAAGAAAGGCCAAAACCAAGTCAGATTCAGAACAATATTTTCAGATGTTGTCTTTCAGGCCCAGGACACGTAGCAGGATGCTTTAGGACAGACAGGCTGCTAACTATAAAAGTTCACTGCATTGGTGCTGAAGTGTACCAACTTTGCTGTCACCAATACAGTCTGAACGTTCTGTGTTTGCAAGTACTGAAGTGAAAATTTAATAGAAGTCCTGACTTCAAGGGCGAAGCTTCTTCATTTTGTAGCTTGAGGTATTACCTAAGGCTCTTCTGAATTAAGGTAAGATTGAATGAAGCAGGTCATCATCTGTCCTACATTGTGTATGGTTTCCAATGCACAAACGTTTAGGTGGAAAATCTTCTTTTAGACAAACGCAGTTAATCTTGGTTCTGTTTCTTGGCTTCTTCAAATGTTTGAAGAAATGGAAAAGCTATCCCAAGGTGTTATCTAATTTCTCCTGTGAAAGAAAGAAATTGTGAAGCATAGCTGTCTCTGGGCTCTTGGGACCTTGTCGCCACACAAGAGGCTCCTCAGGACTCCACTGGTGGTAAGGAGGACTTGTGTCCTCTTGCTCTTTGGCCTTGGGGATGGTCCCTGGGGGAGATCAGAGCTACTCTTATTACCCTGCAGCACTAAGCCACTCTAAATTACCCCTGATGAACAGTGGGTGAGGAGAAAAACAGCTTTGATATCATGCCTGTTTAACCACTGATTGTTTTGGATACCTACAGCATAAGCATGCCACAACGGAGGGTTTGGACTGTCATTGGTAGAGTTTGTGTTCATCCCCTGAGAGGCGTCAAAAATGCTGTGTTTTGAAAGGGCTAGGAACAGTGCATATTTCCAGGGTTTGAAAAGTCAAAGAACATTTTTGTGCTCAAAATTTGAACCAGAACTGAAAATGTATGTCAATGTGTTGACATAACATTTTCCACGGAGTGATCATTTCTTTAAAACACGTTTAAACATTTGTTTTAAAAATGTATTCTAGCATTGATATTTTGCATTTTTCCACTTTAAAATTTTGTCATATTTGCAGATTACACTCTAGAATTAGATAGTGAAAGTAGGTATAAAGTATCTTACTATCATAGAAACAAAAATGCCTCTTTTGACCTATAATTAATGGCATGTAAAAAATCAGTTGTGATTTTGTAGTTCTCTATTTTTGTTTTGCGAGAAAACAATTTCTGAAAAGAGAATTTCCCATTATGTTCTGCTTCTTACACGGAATATCTAGTTTTATTTTATGTCTTTTCCCCCCTCTCAGATATTCAGTACACAGAGATTTTTTACTCCAAACAACAAAAACCATATTCTTCTTTTTCAGGGCTCTTATTTCAGCTGTTCATTATGTGCATTGATTCTCATGAAAATGAAGTAGCAGTAAGTCTTATGTTGATTTTTCTGTATGTACAATACTCTAGGGAAGAGTCTTATCAATAATCTTGTCCATGGGAATACTTGTAAGGAAATAAAAATATGAGAAAATCACACAATTATTGTGAATTCTTTCTGTAGTAATCACACAATCGTATGCAATTTTGTTCCTTGTGAAGTTCTTTTCACATAGGTAGTTATTTCATTTCACAGAGTAAAGGAAGATTTGGCATTAACAGACGTAAAAGTTCTCGACTGTGCAATTAGAATAAAATCCTTTTTCCTTGAAATTATGCCGATTTACAATACTGTGAACAGAGGAACACAAAAAGGAACAGAATGATATTAAAAAACCTGAGAATGTCTGAGAGGGAAATAAACTAATGAAACACATAATTAACTGTACCTGGACACAAAATAAATCTTCATTTTTTATATTAGAGACAGATATTATCCTATTGCTCCTGAGTTTCTATATCTTCCTTCCTCAGCAAAAACTTTGCTTGACTAAATCCTTCCAGATTTGTTCTGTTATATGATACTTCTGGAGGGAGTAGTATTTAATTGAGATATAAGTAATTCAGGACACATCAGCAGAAATGTTAAGATTGGACATCGTTGTGAGATTAAGACGTATGCTCTGACTTTTAAATGCAATTAGAGTGGGATCCAGAAGGAGAAGGTATCATGGGGAAAAATGGCCATGGGTTTTGTAACCAAACGTATTTGGGAAGCATGCAGGAAGTGTTGCATAAAATCTGATTAGAAAAGACAGCAGAGGGAAAGGATTCAGAAGGGAAATGGGAAGAGTTCAAGGCTAAATTAATATATGCCCAAGTGTAAGAGTGGCCATCTGGCAACTCATCCCTAACCTGTACCCTCAGGAGAAAGGAAGTAATGGTTTAGATGCAGAAAAGATGAGCAAAAATAATCAAACACTTAAAAAAATAGAAATAGGATAAAGAAAATTTGAAAGGCTCTAGAAAGCTTTGGTAAAGTTTGGGAAGAAGAAATGAAGCTGGAGGAGAACAGAAAGGCTATTGTAAAGGGGAAGGGTGGATAGATAAAAGTGTTTGTAAGCACGTAGCCTTTCAGACTTCTGTTCAAAAATCTGTAACAAAGCTGCAGGGCCATCTCTCCAGCTGCTGTTGTATGAAAAGAAAGTGAAGGAAAAGATGTTGTACAGTGTGTTTCCAGACCCCAATGTGATCCTGAACTGCAGAATCACCAGGAATTCAGAATGTAAGGAATTGGTGCCAGCACAGAGGAAAGCTCTGTTCTTCATATTTGTGGTAGTCACAGGCGTGTATCTGTGTGGCTTTGAACATGAGCTCAAAGTGGTGCAGGGAATGAATACGGGTTTGAGCAGGTGCTTAAAGTTAAGGATCCGTTCAGTTGCTTTGTTGAATGAGAGTCTAAGCAAGCATGGAGAAATTGAAACTTTTTTTTTGTAAAGTAATGCCTGAGGTTTGCAGAGGTTCAGCATTCTACTGTTTAGTGGGAAACAGCAGCAAAACCTCAAATATGTGCACATGCACTTCTCTAAGCCGCAAAGAATATACAGTCAGCAGTGTCTCACACAGAGAATAAAGGACAGTCACCACTGTTAAAATGAGCATCAAAAAATAAAGGTACAATGCTCTGTGTAACCGTATCTACCAAGTTATGTATAGAAATACCACTGTCTATGACATGACCTTGACAAAACCTACTTATAACTTTTAGAAGGAAATGAGTCTGTAATATAAGGAATGGCACAGGTTATGTTAATTAAAAGAAAGGAATAGAATTTCTATCTTTCCAGTTTAAATATCCTTAGCTTTTTAAACTTGTAAATAAATATTTTTTTCCATATTTATAGCTTTACTCTATAAATGGGAATGAAGTTCTATAAGAAATTAAACACATTTATTTGTATTCCAGAGTTTCTTCTGATTCAAATGTTAACTGTCCGATTTATTAACAGAAGACTTCTTTCTTGACATGTAAGGATCATTTACTTTTAATGGAAAAAAATTGCACCAGATCTGATTATCATATAGATTGTTCTTGAAATAAAATGGGTTAAAAGAAATAGGCACTTGTCAGACCAATCCTATTGCTGGTAGTATCTTAAATTAACTCATTACTTTTGTTCCCCTGCTGCTTCTCTTACCTGAGGGATATAACTTACTTATGATCAAATTTATCTTTGTGGGGGTAGATTGCTGCTAGTCTTAGTACAGTTATCCTGAAGTAGTTAGGTCAGTAAAAGAAGTAGTTAAAAGAGAAAAAAATGTCACTGAAGTGAATAAAACCATCTTAAAGATAATGGTTCACAGCTAGACAGAGTGTGAGTAATCAAAATGTATTCTGCTTATTATGTTTTCTAATATGAGGACACTTTGGCATTTATTTCACTTTTCTCATATGGAAGGATATTAGATGAGATTGTACAGCCAACGGGCTTACTATTCATAGATACCCTTGTAAGCTGCCAGTCATCACAACCAATAGCTCTGGAGAATGGAAAATTCATGAGATGGTAAAAGTAATATAAAGATGTAAAGCAATATTTTGCCTTTCGTCCCTGGGACAAAGCTGGTTCAGGTGGGTACCATTCCAGCAATAATTAGAAATACATGCTATATACGTTGTAATTATCTTCTTGAATTGTTAAAGATTATGCAAGTTAGGCCTATGTGCTAATATCTAGTTATAATTAGTAGGATGTTGGTACAGCTAGTTCTACGTGGGCTTGGTAGGAAATGATATATGCTTTTGATTGCCCACGTCTTTCACACGTTATAAGTGCTGGCCGGTTTCAGCCCTTCCTCCTTCCCCACCTTTCTTGCGTTGGCTTCTTCAAAAGCACAGCAGAACTCTGCTTCTTTTCTCCTGATGCTTTGGTTGTCATTTCAAGTCTGGGGAATAGGTGCAGAGAGCAGTGCAAAAAGGGAAAAAAGATGGAACCCTACCAAGCTTGCTTGTACTGTTAATGCTTTTGCTTTATTGTTTATATTTTAGCTGAGGTGGTTAGTTTGAAAAGTTGGTGCTTAACACATGCATGTGTTTGAAGGAAGGATCAAGTCAAGGTTATCACTGACTGAATGAAACAGTAGTCTCTGGACAAAACGGCTTTGTAATGAAAAAATATTTATCAATAGAGGCCAAAATTCTTCTGACAAATCATTGCTGAACTTCCACTTGTGTTCTGGTTTGTTCTGGTTGTGACAGCAGTAAAGGGGTTGAACAGTGGAAATGATTAAGAGACAGCAGAGAGGAGTCTGCTGAGCAACTGGAGAATTAACTACTCTGAAAAAGAATCAGAAGCTTAATACCATTATTTCTGAGTCTTTTTGTTCCATTTCATTGAAGCTTTTCCCAAATCTTTCTTCGGTCTTTTTTGGTGGCATATGGATAACTGAAACATCAGGCCTGAGCAAACAAAAGCAGAACTTTACATTCATTTTAAGGCCTTCTCATGCAATTCTGTTTCTGCAATATGTCTGGGAATACAATGACATTTGAGGGTAAAGAATACTGAGGTCAATAAGAACTCAAAAGCTTTCAGAACTACAAATGTTTAGGGGAATTTAAAGTCTCCATATTTCATTCATTTAGTGTCATAACTGTATGATTCCATGACTTCTAAAATTGCTTAACTGTTTCCACATTTTTGTTCCTGCAGAGAAATGTGTGCTTGGTTGGTTTTGGTAGGATGTAACATTTACTATGTTTTGTTTAGTTTTAAAGATACAGGTGACATGAAGCAAATAACAACTTGATTCTTTCATACAAGAGTTGTTCTTGCCCCCAGTGAGGTAAGGACATTTTTGGTTCAGTGTAAAACAACGCAAATAGTTGAAGATGTGCAGGAAAAAAACCCAAGTTTTTTGTAATTCTTTAGTCAATAAGACTTTAGTCAGCTGGGGGTTGTATAATATTAGAAATAGATATCTCAGCACACTCTTTTCATGTGAAACTGTTGCAATAGCAAAATGTAAAGCTAATCAAGATGAAAAGCAACTTGTAGAAGTTCAGAACCTTGTGATAAGACCTCTTTTAAGAGAGCCAGGTGTAAGATTCCTTGATTCTGTAGATGTGGGTTTCTAGTAATTCTGAGATGTGCCTTACCAGAAACATACAACAGTAGTTTGAATATTTTTAATGTGCATTGATAATAACAGACTATGGACTTCCTCCATCCCCTTTTTCCCTCCCACTTTTTTGCTTCACATATGTTAATCAGACATAATTAATTGCAATTGGGAGTGCTGTCAGTATTTTGTCAGTTGCAGATTTATGGAGTGGGTAAGCTGTTGATTATTAAGATTATTAAGAAGGTCCTCCTGACAACTCTGAGTGCTAGACATTGCTGGGGCTTGAGTGTGTTGGGTTTTTTTTAGGAAAAAAGATGTGCATGAAAATATAAGTAAGTGGTGAATATTTTCCATTGGAGTTAGAACTAAGAAGGATCAGGACACATAATTGCAGCTGTACAGACACATGGAGCAGTAACACAGTACATTGATTCCATACCTGAATTTTTTTCAGGATATATATGGGAGAAAGATTACCCATGTTTAGTCAAATCAGTTGCATATTCAACCCTAAAATGAATATTTTTCAGGTAACCTGGCAATACTGTCTATGAATAAAATAAATGAAAAAATGCTGGATTTGTCTAATCTCCACTTCCCATCTACCCAATTAAAAATAAAGGTGAATAAATTGACCTTTTGCAAGTATTCCCAAGCCTTAGAAAGGAAATGTAAATAAATACTTTTAATGCAAGAGCCTGTAAACATATTTGATTCTTAATTAGTTTGTTATGGTGACAGACAAGTATTGAACAGCAGAAAATAAAACCCTGCAGGGGGAAGAGCCAGACAAATACCAAGATACTTGGAGGGCTATTTTTTTGCTTAGAGAAAAAGTTGTCCAAAAGCAAAAGAGAGGGGTTGCTCTTACCCCCAAGCTGTGTTAACTACCTAAAACAGAGATTTGTGTCTGTGCAGCAATATATCATTTCCAGTTTATTTCAACAGCATAAGTGAGTATATAGCTGTGGAGTCTCTTTTTTTTCTTCTTCTTCTTTTTTTCTTTTCTTTTCAAAGGATGTCTTTCCCACAGAATGCTGTTCTCCCCTGAGCCTGGTAGCATCCACATCCTTCTCATATGTTTATTCATCTGGGCCCTCCTGACTTTCTCAGCAAACTCCAAGAAGCCATGAATGGGGGCAAGAACAAAGCAGTCAGTGCATTTTAGAGGGCAGGAGGTATCAGCACAGGAAGACAGTGTCAAAACAGAGTGCAGTGAATCGTGCAGGTATGGGTGCCTCCCACAATAGAGGTTATTATACTCTCCCCCTTATTCAAGCCATAAAAGCTCTTAGTAGGAAAAGGCTCACCCTCCTCACAATCATGAGTACAGCTCAGGCTAGTGAAGGTAACTTAGCTGCCTGGGGATGTGGGATGAAAGCCCTGCACCAGCTGTCTTTAAGGGTTTCTGAAAGGCACAGTCTGGGATGCTCTTATAGTTCTGCTACAGAAGCCACACCAAGCTCTCAGTGGTCCCTGCTGAAATGGTCAGTGCCTGCGCCCATCATTTCCCTCAGGTGTTCCCATCAAATAACGTCTTCAGCCGAGTTGATTACACAGATTCGAGACTGAAAGTTGGTGAAAAATCTCCTCTTAATCAGTGCCCTCGCTTCACCCAGTGCAGTGAGGGGGTGGGATAAGGAGAATCTGGGGGCAAATCAACAGCCTGCCATCCTCTCGCGTGTGCTGCTCAGAGAGCCCTGCACTGCCTCCCACCGTCACCTCTCCAAGCAGAGAGTTTCCTCCAGGCTTAAACTCCCGGAGATACGCCAGGTGAGGCGGGCTGGCGTTATCTGGTAATTGCAATGGGGTGCGTGATGATGTGGGGATCCCCGCGTCCGGGTAAGGAGGAGCGGGTGGGCAGGGGAGTTGCACGGATGGGGAAGGACAGGGAAGGTCATGGGCTTGGAGAGCCCTGTGTGGCTGGAGCTATGTGGGAGGCGGTGGGAGCATCCTGGGGGGGGGGTCCTGGGAAGAACATCAGCTCTTACCGCTCGGGATAGACCACAGAAGGGTGCACCGGCGCTCCCGGGTGCAGTTTGAAGTTGTTCGGGCGGCTCTCCTCTGCCAAGCAAGAGAGGAGATTGATTGCATTGACCGATTATTTTGCGTACTGGTTTAATTCCCCCCCTCTTTCACTCCCGCCACTCACACATATACACCCCTCCTCGGCCACCCCCCGTGAGACAAGCTCTCTTAGGGAAGGCAGAAACCGATCTCAGCCTGGGCACGGCGGACGGGGAGAAGCGGCACTAACCACTCCCAGCGGAGGGGCGGCACAGCCGGATGAGGCAGGCGTGCGGCGTGTGAGGGGGAGAGACCCCGACGGAGCCCCCCGCCCCGCTGGGCAGCCTGCAGGCAGCCCTGCCCTCTCCAGGAAGGCTCTCTCGCCACGCCTGCTCTGGGGCAGCCCTTGGGAGGGCGCAGGGGCACTCGCCCAGCTCCGGTGGAGAAGGGGGCGAGCCGAAAAAAAACCCACCCTCGAATCCACACCTAGAGGAAGACAACGGCGTGGGAAGAGGGGGAGGGAAGACGGGCAGGACAACGCGACCCACATGCCGACCGGGCAGCAGGCTTTTCCTCCGAGAAGCGAATCCCCGGCGCTGCCGGGCGGCTCTGCCCCAGCTGCGCCGAGGGGATAAGGATGAGGCGCCGCCTCGACCGCGCCGGCGGCGGCTGCAGCACCGCGGACAGCGCCCGCCCCGTCCGGCCGCGCTGAGCGGGCGTTTCAGCACCAGGGACAGCGACACTTCAGCACCGCGGACAGCGGCAGCGCCATGGCGGGCCGCGCCCGCGCAGCGCCGCGCAGCGCCCCGCGCCTCTAGAGTGAAGCGGACCCGGCCCCGACGCGCACATGTAAGCTGCTGCCCCTGCGGGGAGCGGCGGGCAGCCGCGGGGGCTCTGCCTCTCTTCCAGAGCCGGCTGTCCTTTCAGCTCCTCTGAGAAGTGCCCTGGCTCTAACGCCAGTGCCTTGTTACGCAGCGGGAAGTTTTGTTGGGGTTAGAGGTGTCTCGGTGCGACTCGGCCTCCGACAAGCCCGAGTATGGGGCTGGCGTGAGTGAGGTGGGTGGCTGCGTGTGAAACTGGTTTGGCTTTCGACCCTTAGAATTTGTGCAAACGTGCTTGGCCTCAGCGTACCTCCAAGGGCTTGTTGCTTGTTACTGGCCACATGGTTTGGAGCCACGCTGTTGTCTTCTCTTGTAGCTGGGTGAATTTTTTAAGGGCTTGTTTTTCCTGGAAACAGTGTGGCTAAGGCGAAATGAGGAAAAATGAAAGGTGTAAATACGGGACACTGTATCATGCCTGTTGCAGCTTACTGGGTCTAACGGTTGTCAGGAGTCCTTCTCTCCACGTTTTTTCTTGTCTTGAAATAACTATGAAGTAAGCAATGAAAAGGGTGCAGCAATAGGGAAAAAAACGAAATAGAGCCAGAACGGAGATTACCAGTTCTTTTCAGAGCTTTTTCTTTCCAATAGAACTGTTTGTTGAAAATCAGCTTTACACTGCCCCCTGCTTGCACAATTAGAAATATCTTTTGTCGCTCTCATCGGTAGTAAAAATTTATGAATGAACAGGTATTCTTCTGTTGTGTTCTTGGTATGATTTGAGCCTGAGTTTTGAAGTGCTTCAAGAGTGAGGGTGAATTATTCCTAGTTCCCAAAGCCAGATTATAAAAAAAAAAAGTAGGATTCATTCTTGTCATGGCAGTTTATTTGGTGGCCAAACATGTTAATGAATGGATAATGGAAAAGAATGTAAAAATAGTCTTGATTTTGGTATAGCTATCTTACATGTGTTCTATGATACCTTTGTAATAATCAGTTATCTTCACAACCATATATTAAGGGGAAGCAAGGAAGGAAGGAAAGAAAAGACCCCCAGTACGTATATTGTAACACAAGAAGAAATTGAATACAAGAACCAAGGTGATTATTTTACAGTCTCTCCTGCAGTAAAAGTCTTGTATTGGTGTATGACATTGCTTTGGAATGGGAAAGAAAATGCTGATGCTTAGTTTATAAGAAGGGGGAGGGTGAGACAACTGAGCAGCAGTGGATGGGTTTTTCGGAAAGATAGCTGGTAGAAAGCCAAATTCCATTTCCTTTTTTCAAACCACAAGGCAGAGCTGCCTTCTTTCTAATAGAGATCAGGGAGAACATGAAAATTTAGATGCTGGTAAGGATTTGGTGGTCTGTCCTCAATGTTTCTCGGTTATTGGCCTCCGACCTCATGCTTCATGACAAGATGATGGGAGTGTTAGTATGTATTATTCATCAACATCCTTTAATGACATGAGAGGCCTGGGTTGTCTTCCTGAATGTATCTTGTGCTGCCATTTCTTAAAAGGATTTGAAAAGGTGTGGTTTTGCTGACTGCACCTGTAATTCCACAAGGACAGAGGCCTCTTTTCAAAGTTTGACCTTGAATTATCATTTTCTTTTATGAGCAGTGGGAATGGTGGGGAGGGGATATTACTTCCTGCAACTGCTTTGTAGGACTACTCTGCAAGTGAACAAATATCTGAATAGAGCTAAAAAATTCTGTTAATTGTCCCTAGATATGTATGCAACTTTTCACGTAGGAGAATGCAACTTTTCATGTAGGAGAATGACCATGTTGCTAATAGTGTTGAATTAGTGCTTTGGACATCCCAAGATTAAATAAAATGACATGTAAGCATTTCAAAGCATAGAAAACTTTGGAATAAGCTGCTGTTAATCAAAAGCAACCACCCCAAACGATACTGAGTCTGTATACATAGTAAGTCAGCAATATGTGAAAAAAGATACTTAAAACTTTTATCTTAAAGGATAACATCTTGACTTAAGATAAGATTTAGAAGGCTGTTTAAGATATTGGAGAAAAAGAGGGTATCACAGAGCTCTGGTAGTATATGCCTGTGCAGCATTTGGAATGCCAGAGTAGCCTATTGCATATAGGATAATAAATGTGTGCAGCTGTGTTCAGTCTGTGCTTCTGACTTGAAGTCTGGAGTCTGCTTCAAAATATGTTACAATTTTTTTAACTGAAAGATGCAACACCTTACTGTTTCTGTTGTGAATAATTTGACTTACTCTTTTAAATGGATTCATTTCTATATCAATTTGTGTCTGCTTGTATAACTTAATTTCCTTAATTTTTGTTCATGTTTATAGCATGTCTCGGATGATCAGGTTTTCTGTGTGGAAGTGAGGGTTAATAGGGGAAAATGGTCCATTTGATGTATAAGAGCTGTGTCAATTCCAAAGCGGCCTCAGGGAGTCTGCAGCCTTTATGTGCCCTGATTCTTTTTAGAAATATTGATGTAAGTAGAAAGAAAAATAATAAGTAAAGCATCAATCTGACAGTTTCTGAAGCTCTGCAGGAACCGAGGGTAATGCTTTCAAAATGGCTTTCAGAAACTTGCCTTTTCAACAAGACAGAGTCAATGTGTCATCAATGCCTACACTGATGGTGCCTTACCCAACATGGGGCATAGTAATGGTTACATACCCTAAGTTTCTTCTGTAGTTTCTGGACAAAGGGGGCCATTGAAAGGGCACAGGGAGACTCCTGCCAACCTCTCTCCACTGAGTGAAAGCAAACCTAAAGTGTAGTCAGAGACCATAAGTTCCTAAAACTGTCTTTGTAAATACCCTGCTCAATTTTTAGGCTTTAAGACAAGTAAAGGTTGACATCACGTGAGAATTCCAGAATTGCCGCAGTACCTAATACCCATTGATTTCAATACCTATTCAGACTTCAGATGTTTTAAAAACTGAAGCAGATACTATTCAGCCTGTCCTACGTGCTTTTAAGGTTCTGGTTCAAAGCAATGTGTAAAAGCTCCAATTTCAATTTACGCCTTTGAACATTTCCTCCAAGCCTTAGCTCTGCCTGTCCATAGGTTCTTGTGTGGGACCAGAGAGGCAGCAGAAGGTCCTGTGTGGCATAGTCTGGAGCACTGTGGAAAGGAGGATCAAGGAGAAAGGACATTTGCTGGGGTAACCTCAATCTGAAGCTGCCCAGCTTCCTTCCTATGTCTACCTTTCCTACACCTCTGGCACTCAGACCAGTTAAGGGAGTGTGGTTGTGTCATGGTTTAACCCCAGCCAACAACTAAGCACCATGCAGCAGCTCACTCACTTACTCCCCACCCAGTAGAATGGGGGGGAGAATTGGGAAAAAAAAGGTAGAACTCATGGGTTGAGATAAGAACAGTTTAATAGAACAGAAAGGAAGAAAATAATAATGATAATAATGATAATGATGATGATGATAATAATAATAATAATAATAATAATAATAATAATAATAATAATAATAAAAGGATTGGAATATACAAAACAAGTGATGCACAATGCAATTGCTCACCACTCACTGACCGATGCCCGGTTAGTTCCTGAGCAGCAATCCTCCCTGGGCCAACTCGCCCCAGTTTATATACTGGGCATGACGTCACATGGTATGGAATACTCCTTTGGCCAGTTTGGGTCAGCTGTCCTGGCTGTGTCCTCTCCCAACTACTTGTGCCCCTCCAGCCTTCTTGCTGGCTGGGCATCAGAAGCTGAAAAATCCTTGACTTGTTATTAACACTGCTGAGCAACAACTGAAACCATCAGCGTGTTATCAACATTCTTCTCATACTGAACCCAAAACATAACACTACACCAGCTACTAGAAAGAAAATTAACTCTCCCAGCCGAAACCAGGACAGGTTGCAAAAAAGGAGGGTTTCAGCTTCAACAATGTTTTCAGTGACACCACATGAAGAACAAATCTCATGTTACGCCATGTTCCCTTTTCAGATGTTGAGTGTCTCAGTGCCTAGTACCATCAGTGCAAGTTGCAAGGACTTACTCTTAGCCACTTTAATTAGAAACTGAGATGCTCCCAGAGGAAGATTTGTTAAAAGCCTAACCACCTTTCAGAAATTGCTATTCTTCTCAACTCGCCACAGGAGTCCAAACATCTTATGGCTCCCTCAGCTGCATAAAGCTGGATGCGCTTTGCTGCAAGCACTACTTAGGCCCTGAAATTTTTGTTTTTCTTTTCCCAGACCATTTTCTCTCCAACAACACTGCATACATTGGCATTCTTTCCTAGAAAAACACAATATTTAATTGCAGTGCCTGATGAGTTTGATCACTAGCTGTCTCAATAAAACATGCAAATACAGAGTCATTTCAATGCAAAGCACCTTTAAACAAAAATGGTAAGATAAATGCAATCAAGTTACAATTACTTCTTTTTAAGAGGGCACATTACACACACTCAGTAAATATGATTAGTTCTAAACCTGCCGGCACGTAACTGAAAAGCAGAACAGAAAAATTTGCCGAGTACAGTCATGACATTACAGTAGGGTTCAGTTTCCAAGATCTTCAGCTACTGCATATATTACTCTTTGCATTACCACTTCTCTATCACGATTCCGTGCTTAGGTCAAACATAATTATAACTTTCTTCTCAGAACAGGAGTTGATAGCTGAGCATTTCTCATGAAATTATTCAAAGTTAAAAGTATAATTTTTTATTCATCTCTTGTTCTCTATAAAGATGATAAAGTGGGATAGCTGAGATATTGATCTTCTCTGCTCATGAGCAAGACTGGGGGTCATAATTCATCTGAGGTGAAGCCCTCTGAATTATGGTGCTCTTGCCCTTACCTGCAGGCAGCAGAGATCAACTCTGTGCTGTAGGGACATCCCTACAGCACATTTATTGCAAGATAAATGTTGTATAGTAATTATCTTTTGGAGGGCAGGTATGCTTTTCTGTTTCCTCTTTTTCTGATGCAATTTCTGTTGTTGGAAACAATGTATGAAACCAGTGCTCTCTCTGAATTGAAGAAAGTGAAATGAAGGTCTTTTTTTTTGGCATGTTATTACATATACAACAAACTGGTGCAAATTACCTCCAGGCCAAACTCTAACCTCTTTTCTCAGACAAAAATCTTAGAACTGAGCCAATGGTAATATTTTAGGTAGTTTTATGGTTACTTTGGGTGTGATTGTAAGGTTATCTATCCCACCTATCTGGTTCCTCCTTTAGAGGTAATAACATACTAGGAGAGTAAAGTTTTTCTAAGAAAAAAAGAACAGCGTATCAAGAATTATACTTGGACATCAGGCAAAATATCTAATAGATTCCTCACTGCTGGAAATGATCCATATTTCTGAGTTGCTTCCAGTACTGACCATTAAATATAATAACAAATATAAGGTTGCCAAATATCTTAGCATACATGGTTTTTGAACATCAGAAAAGCCCAGTGGAATTCCTCCTGCTTGAAGCAGCTCTTGCAATTAACTGTCCTAAAATATTTAGGCGTGTGCAGCCCTGCCACACTCATTGGTCATCACTGAGCAGCTACAGGAGCTGGATTCGTTTCCACTTGATCCCAGCAACATTTGCTTAAGCCATCACCAGCTCATCCTTTTGAGTTGCTTAATGTTTTAAGAGGTTTAATTTCACATCCAGGAAATCCCAAGACTGCAAATGTGTGAAGTGCTTTCTGGTACTCTAAGTCCCCATTTAACAAAGTCACAGTTCAGAAGTGTTTATTTGTATGTATAGTCCTTACTTGAACTCAGTAAGACTTCAGTGCAGATTTAAAACTTAAATGATGTCCTGAATAGCTAAAGGATATGAGCTCCAGTTTAGATAAGCACTTCTGCATATGGTTAAATACTTCATTTTAAGCACGTTAGTTCTCTTGGCCTCACTGGGACTGCTTCTGACATGAAAGCTAATTGCTGGGGACACTGTGTGTGTGTGTGTATGTGTGTGCGTGCGCGCACATGCATATGTGTTTGCAAAATTTGGACTTCACTGAAATCAATGGAACTTGTACTGTTGACTTCAAAGGGGCCCCACATTTACCCAAGGCATTTTGCTGCTTTAGAGACCTGTCTCCCTGTCAGTGTTAGATGTGTTAATGGTATATTTTTTTAGCTGTTATTGTTTTCTCTTATAAAATACTTCATGCAATCTTGGGAATTAAATTACTTTACTTAACCGTATCTCCTTGATTATTCCTATGTCCCTCATCTCTGTGTACTTCTTCAACTTTCAACCACACTGGAAGGGATTGGTTTTAAGATTCATATAGCACTTTATCTCTCAGTGGAGCATAGGATGATATGTTCAGTTTCTTCCAGCTTTTATTAAGTTGTTATACAGATGCATCAAAGCTTATGGGGACAGGTTCTTAATTATGAACCTCTCTTTCAAACGTGTATGGTCACAAAATTGCTTTCTTAGGATTTGTTCAGATTTTAATGTAGCTGCTAAAAATTTGCTTGAAATTCTTCAGTACTAGCTTTCTGTTCTAGATCAGTAAAAGATGATGAATTAAAATGATAGATACGTACGTATAATTTAGTTCCCTAAGAACAGCTACCTTCAGAATTTCTGTGTGCTGGCACTTTAGGTATTTGGGGTTTCTAATACCCTTTGTTTCCTGGGTTTTTGCTTGATGCCATTACTCTTTTCCTAGATATTATTGAAGGCAATATAATCTACTCCACTTTGACTCCTGGCACCTTTCCCTCTCCTCATTCACAACAGCATTTTCAAAGTCCAGTAGTATTTTTTCAGAGCAACAAATGAACTGTTCATTGACTGAAGGTCAAAACTGACTTAGAGAACAGATGGAGCATGGAAGGATGAACCTTTGCCACCCACTGAGCATTAACACCTGCTTATTTGTTACATCTGCCCACTGCAGCTTAGAGGCTCCTGAAAATTTTACCCAAGTGATTTAGGACTTGCTATTTGGACCGAGTGCAAATGCTTTTTGTGAAAGAGGTGTTGGTTTTGCCTTTTTACCCAGGCTGCACATTCTGTGGGCTTAGGATAGCAATTAACTCCACGTGATTAGACTCTAAAAGAGGGACTAAGACTTTGTTGAGATGCTACTGCAATAAAATTAAAACAGAAGAGCAACGTCGAGATGGTACTGAATGCAAAGTGTGACTGTTTTAAAACCACAGATAGATTTAGGATTTCAGTTAATTTCATACAACGGCATGTTTACTCCCCCTTGAGGCTGGTTGCACATTGCATAGTTTTCTTTGGGGGTTCCAGAGAAGGCAGAATAAGAACAGTTTGTCTCCATCCCACCAACTCCAAGTGAAGATATTTCAGCCACATAATCAGTGGGGAAACTAATGACCCTTTCTGATCTGCCCTCTGTTCGTGGTCAGAAACCTGCATTCTTGTCTTTCTGCAGTAGCTCTCTGAAAGATGCTTACTGGGGAGTGATGTGACTTTATTTAGGGCTTGTGGCCTCAAGTATAAAACTCAAGAAGAGTAATTCAGAGAAATATTATGTTGTGGATATAATTCCTAAATACTGTGTAATTAAGTTCTAAACAATAAAAATGGAAAACAATGTGTTCATACTTTTTTTTTTGGCTATTTCTCAAGTTAAGAATGTGCTGCGTATCCTTGTTGAAATCCAGAAGGGTGTACAAGTCAGAATAGAACTTGTCTGTTGTTCAGGAAACTAATTTTCTTTATTCCACATGTATCCTAAATGATTTCAAACAGCTGGCCCAGATTATAGAAACCTAGTAAGATCTGATCATAATGAGACATTTCTAACCTTATTTCAGGTTATGTGAGTTTATGACTCTCCAAGAATATAACCAACCTTCCTTTCCCATTTTCTACAGGTTGAGAAACAGCAATTATAAAAACATGCATCGAAGGCACACAACCCTTCGGGAGAAGGGCCGGAGGCAGGCCATCCGGGGCCCAGCCTACATGTTCAATGAGAAAGGCACCAGCCTGACTGCGGAAGAGGAACGCTTTCTCGATTCTGCAGAATATGGCAACATTCCTGTTGTGCGAAAAATGCTGGAGGAATCCAAAACCTTGAACTTTAATTGCGTCGATTATATGGGACAAAACGCCCTTCAGTTAGCTGTAGGGAATGAGCATCTGGAAGTGACGGAGCTCCTCCTCAAAAAGGAGAATCTCGCTCGAGTTGGAGATGCACTTTTGTTAGCCATTAGTAAAGGATACGTGCGCATTGTGGAAGCAATATTGAACCATCCAGCCTTTGCACAAGGACAGCGTCTCACGCTCAGCCCCCTCGAGCAGGAACTGAGAGATGATGATTTTTATGCTTATGATGAAGATGGAACTCGGTTCTCCCATGACATTACCCCTATTATACTTGCTGCCCACTGCCAGGAGTACGAAATTGTTCACATCTTACTTCTAAAAGGCGCGCGGATCGAAAGGCCACATGACTATTTTTGCAAGTGCAATGAATGTATTGAGAAGCAGAGGAAAGATTCCTTTAGTCACTCTCGATCGAGAATGAATGCCTACAAAGGATTAGCCAGTGCTGCTTATTTGTCTCTTTCCAGTGAAGACCCTGTCCTTACTGCTTTAGAGCTAAGCAATGAATTGGCCAGACTAGCCAACATTGAAACTGAATTTAAGGTAATTTGCCACTGTGCCTTTTTCCTTGGGCTGAATGTGTTCAGAATACTGTATGTTTTACATGTTTGATCAAGTCTTGGTTTGCCATTTGAGGGGGGCGGGGTGGAGGAAACAGAAGCTGCAGAAACTGCCAGATGTGTTAACTACACATAGATTGAGATCACTGTGCATTCTCCAGTTAATAAATATTTGGAACTGAATATTGCATTTTATAGCAGAGACATCCTTACTTGGAGATTTTATGTTCCACACTGCGATTGCTTAGAATCTCTAGATTGCAGCAGGAATAAAAATTAGATTATTACAAAAATGGAGACTCATTTTTTGTAAGAAAGGTAAGTCTTTTTAATTGAGCAATCTATTTTAGAGGCAGGGCTCTAAAGGTTGGTTTAATGGCTTAAGAATCCAGTACATCTAGTTCTGTTACAATGATAAAAGGTATATATCAAGCATTTTTGGTTCTCTGTAAAATAATTTAAATTGCATTGCATCTTAATGGTTTGGTACTGCATCTGTATATGATGAATTCCATGAAAAAGAAAGAGAGAAATGATCAAGAGATTGTTATGAGGTTTATCATCATGCCAAACATAACAGTGGAACTTGCAGAACTCTCTTAAAAGTTATTCAAGATTTCCATTATCATAATGAGTTTGTAAATGTCCAATGTCATTTGCATTATTTCTCTAAGTCATTTACGTGACATAAATAGCATTGTCTCCCTTTCTAAAATAAATTAGTCATGAAAAAACTCATTCTCAGTGGCTCAGTCATCAACATAAGACTGTTTTCTGACTTATGACTATTGTGCAGCTACAATCACGATCAGTGACACTGGGATAATAAAATCTATGTTGTGAGTAAACTGGGGTAGGATGCCTGCCAGGAATCCATTATTTTTAATTTAGAAAACTATTGAAGTGTTAAAGCATCCATTTCAGGATCTGTGGCTGTATGCTCTCCAATTTAAAAGTGAGAAGAAAGCATGTTTTCAGGCTGTTGCCTTTGAAACTCTTTAGTAAGCCTCTGACGGGAAAAAATGCCCAAACCACTGAGCTCTTTTGGCAATAAAATTTGGGCAAAATCTTGCAAACTCTTTTTACCCATGTGAATCAGAATTGCAAGGACACAATAATTTAAAAGGGAGTTTTTACTTGCACGGCATTCAGTGTTAGTGAAGCAACCTCATCGGGTTCAGTGAATCTGGCCTCTTGGGTGAGGGTTACTCCAGTGTGAAAGCACTGTGGGCTCACACCCACTGTTAACAACATTAATATCTCATTTATGTTCCAGCTTCTCTTCAGTAGAAAAATATATATTGTGTGGAGCATAAGCAGCCTCAGTATTGCACGCCTGTCAGTTCTGATAAGTGTCTTGCTGCAGAAAAGTAAATCTATTTCTACCAGAATCCCTCCTTTTGTTCATAGAGCTGCCAACGTGGTCTAGACTGGCACTGGCAGGTACATGAATCCTCCAGGAGCAAACAAGCACTCAAATGTTAAATAGTCTCATGGTGGTGATATCTCCCCAGCATTGGCAACTGGATGCAAATAAATCAATACCAGCAAAACCATTAGAAACCCTTTGCCAAATTACTGTATCTCCAGGAAAGCTTTCCAATTTCAGTGCCTTATTGGAAGGGTCTCTGCAACACACAGGTATGTGTGTTAGCAAAGTAGCTCAGAAGTACCCATACCACTAGTTTACTTCAAAGTTGTCACATTCCTTTAATATATTAATGTTTCCAGAAATAAGAAAAGTCTGGAAATTTTAATGTATTCTCACTGTAGAAAAAAATCAGATGTAAGTATTTACGCAAAAATATTTATTCTTATTAACATAATCAGTGTGATGTGGAATAGGGTATTAATAAAACAGTAGGGTTTTTTTCACAGAACATGACATTTTGAGAATTCATTTCTAGAAAAGAATGCAATTGCTGAAAATGTATTTAAGATGACCACAAATTATGAAAATCTATGAAATCAGACAAGTTCATGAGGACTTTTTTTGTGCCTAAAATATACTGTCCTAGAATTTTTAGTTTTTATTGCTAAAGTTCTGTAATTGCAATTGGTGCTTAGCAGATTTATAAAATTATCACTTGGAATTATTTCAGAATAGTTATTTATATGCAATCTTAGCAATACAGTTTTCAGGAGATACAAAAGGTCCTTGAAATGGAAGGACACGAGTAAGATTTTAATAATGTAGGTGGACAAATAGTAATTAAGTAAACCTCTGAAGAAACTCCTAGCATGAGCTAATTAAAATATAAATGCAGTGCCTCTCACCTGCTGCTTGCTGCCCTAAACCTTTTACGCAACAGCACCATTCAGTACATTGGACTGAGGAGCCAGTATGTGCACTATGTTTCTAGAGAACATGAAATTTTTTAGCTGAGTTGCCTTGTTGTACAGATATGAAAGGTGAAACAAAACAGCCACATGAACCAGTTCAAAGGAGAAAAGTTGCATTAGCTGTGGCTGGCCACAGTTTGAGAGAGACTCCAATGAAGATTACTAGGTGAAAATCATTTTATCCACACTTTTTTATAGTGGTGAAAGCTGAATAGATTGTTCTCACCCTAAATTGCTAAGATTCAGTCATAGACTGCAGTTCTTATGAAATGTCTTTGCATAAGCATCGCACATCACTATGGGACTACTATGGGAGTGGTTGTTACGGTGAAAATGAGAGTCTGGACATATGCTAGATCACACTGCTGGCTTTTAGCAGCATTTCTGTTGACTGATCAATAGGTCTTTAACAGCAAGAGTAGATGTTCTGGCTATCAGTGTGGAGTGGATATACTGCCCTATTGAACTCCTTTCCTGATGTGTTGATTTTGGCTCAAAAACAAGGTCAAGACAGTCAGCTACTATGTGGCTTCCCACACGCTGAAAAGAATAATAACAGTGGAGACTTGGAGCTGGAAGAAAGAGGGAAGTTGTCAGAGTCGATCAATGCCGATGGTTTTACTGGAGCAGATATTCTATTGGGGTAAATCAGTGCTTTTTTCACTGAAGCATAGATAAGGCCACAGAAGTTAAGGACTTGTCCCAGTATTTAGAACAAATGTTTGGATCAATGTTGCTGTGCCATTATTTCAAGCAAATGTCAGCTTTTGCAATGCTTATTGAAGAGGAAGGGAAAAAAAGGTGGAATAATGTTGCATTCATATAGAAGTAATTTCATTTTTTCCCTTAAATTCTCTAGTGCCAAAATCTTGCAAAAAAGTTTTCTTATTAATGGGAGAAAACAAATTGCTTTGAAAGATATAGTCCATGAGTCTAGAAATAAATAATCCCCATTCCCCAAAATAAGATGAAAAATATTCAACTGGTCAGTTCTACTGAAAATACTAGCAATGTGCTTGCATTAAATGTCCTGGCAATTAGCCTAGAAATGGGGTGGGTAGGAAACCCCTCAGAGGTGGATTCTTGAAATTTCAGAATAGAAAGAAGTAAATGTCAGAGTCACTGTGTGTGTTTGCAGTCTCTGTGCAATGATACCCTTCCATAGTGGAGGCAGCCCAAGTTGAAAAAACAACCTTAATTCAGTCCTTTGCCATTTTTGTATATCCTGTTTGAAAGCATAAAATTAAGAACCAGTTCATGACTTTCTCATTCTTTCCAGTTTTCATTTTGTGTTTAAAAAAAATAAATCAACATCCACAGGAGCAAGGGTAATACAGATTTGGGGCCTCATTTATTCCACTGGATTAGGCCCTTGGTCTGTATTGCCTTTGGAAAAAGAGAGAAAGAGAGGGGAGCCTTCCTCCCGGCGTGGACTAGAGGGTTCCTAGCGACCATGCTTCTGCAGACTGGAAGCACAATTGGGTGGGAAACCGAGGGGTTTATTTCAATTAAAAATCAAAAGTAGAATTAAAACAGAAATATAGAACAAAGTTAATGTGCTTCGTGGTTTTCCATAAAGTGTGGAAAACAGCCATTAGGCCAGTGATTAAAATATGAAGCTCTTTCAAGGGAGAAAACATATAATGTCAGCCTAGCAGAGCTAGGACCCCTCTAGTCCACCCAAGGAGGAAGGCTCCCCTCTCTTTCTCTCTCTTTTACTCAAATTGAAAAAAATCTGCGTACACTCCCATTTCTTTCAAAGTTGGCAGACCCTGGGCCTGAGTCATAAAGCAAATAATTATCTCTCATCTACCAGTGTATTCTGTTTGTTTTGCTCATGTTAGTAGGCTTGATGTCACTTCCAGTATGAATAACATAGCCAGTTTCCATATGAACAAGTCATCACCCATGAGCCAGGCTAATGAGAAGTGCTGTCCTCTTTGGTCCAGAGAAATCGATCTTCCCCGTGTCACCTTGGCGTGAAACCATATGCAGATGTCTTCACAGTTGCCAGCTGTCCACAGCCAGGTGACTCGGTTCTAAGACTGGAATATTAAAAGCCAAGTCAACAGAATCATTTTTATACGTCCATCAAACTCCTTAGGAGATTACATTTCTAGCGAAGAGTCTGCAGGAAATGCCCTTGCAACTGTCTTTAACAACAGTATGTTACTATCCGCATCCTGGAAGCAGTGAGTGAAGCACAGAATAATAGCGCTCTTTACTGTTTTTTAAAGCTGTGACTGCGCACTCCTTTTGCTGGTGAGATCCCACTCTACACCCAGGTCTGTTTTACAGCCTTGCACACTCTCAAATTAGACTGCGTGCTTGTGTACATCAGGAAACATCCTTGTAATGAAGACAATCAGCCAATTCATGCCATTTACCAATCCAGACAAATTAAATTACAGAATCACAAAAGAGGCTATGAAAAGATCTCACCAACCATAAGTGGTAAATAAGATCTCAGCTCCTGCTGATCAAAATGTTACCGAAGGCGTGATCAAAACCACCACCTGGAACACATATGGTGCATGGTCTTTGTTTACCAATCCTACCAACGTTGTCAGTTCATTTACTACAGAGTAACATGGTTTGTTTCTAAGTTATATGCTTCTCGCTGTCCCTTTTCTTTTAACTGTTGTCCTTTCTCAAAAAAATGTTGGGATCCAAAAGCAGACCCTTAGCTGTGAGCCTGCTCTAGCGTGCAGGTGAGCATCATGTCCAGGCTCAGCGGGCTGATGGACTGCAACTGGCTGCTATTTGTGGGGAGTGATGGCTTGTGTGGCAGCAAGTCAAGTGTGTAGATGCCTACAGAGATGTGCCTGCTAGGAACTGCTTGTTGTTTCACTGGGGCTGCAGTCATGTAAAACAGCTGAGGCTCAAATCCCTAAATTCTCGTGATGCTGAAAGAGTGGCAAAACAACCCTGGAAAGTCAGTGACTTGTATCCATTAGGGATAACGTGGCATTCCTGCAGCACAACTCTTGCTCCAGTTAGTCAGCCCCACCTTTTTTCTCCCTAAATATAAATTGTTAACTTCACAGAATGTGCTTCGCCTCAACTTCTTAAGAGAAGTGACCTTGTAAATTTTCCCAGTATTTCTGGCTTTATCTCTGCAAATGAGAAACTGGGACCAGATCCTGCGCTTTGAGGATGACACAGTATTGCTGTTGCAAAGTAACGAGCAGTGACATATCTAGTTATATCCTGCTGAGAAGCTGCAGCTTTTTAGGTTTCGTGGCTCTGCAGCATTGAAGAAGACCTCCTAACCTCTTCATTTCTCAGGCCATCTGCAAATCAGTCATGGGCATTACTGAGGATAAATACATCAGAGATTGTAAACTGCTTCCTTTCCCCATATTGATTGCTAAACCTGGTGAAATATGACTTAATGAAAGAAGTCTAACTCTTCAAATAAATACAAAATAAATGGGGGGGATATTTTTTAAGTTGTAAGAAAATAAGAGGAGACGGTAATAAATATAGAGAAAATAAGATATAAAAATTATGTGAAGGCCTAAGGAAACTTGGAAAGAACAGCTGACTGCAAAAGTTGAACTTTGCGGTCCTGACTGGGAAACATTTCAGCATGAAAAATACATGCTGCATGGAGTTAAAAAAATCATTATTAGACTAATGCTTTTTGAAATGAGTGATAAAAAACTAGGAAAGGGCAGAAAACATTGGGAAGCAAAATAGTTGGAAGGGGAAATATTTTGTGGGAATGGAGGATAGCAGCGGACTTGGAAAGAGAAAAATTCTTGACAACCATCAGGCTGTAAAACAGTAAGGCTGTACTTAGAAACTCTGCTTCCTACTTAAACAGAACAAACTCTTAGACTTGTTTGCTCTCAGAACTGACTGATTGGAGATAACTGAAACTCATTTCCCATTTAAAAAAAGAGGTTGTTGTGGGAACCTCCTTAATTAGTCTAATGAACACTCTTGTAAATCAATCACTTAATTTTTCCACTCTGACCCATTTTTCCTTGAGTCATCCTGTTATCCCTTTGTAATCTCTTGCCTCAACATACTCTCTGGCAGGCATCTTGCTTCTGATATGTTTGGGAACACCTTTTAAGATTCATATTTATTATTTCAGCAAGATGCTCTTTGAGGCTTTAGTGTTTTTATCTGGCCTTTCTTTAGGTTTTCATTTAATTTTCCAGATTTTCTGTTCTTTTCTACTTTTTCTTCCAGACAGGACTTGTATTTTTTTAAAGAGATGTCTTTTTACTTGTGCATCTTCCTTTTTTTCTGCTGTTTCACTTTGCTGGGTTTTAGGAAGAGAAGACAGAAGGAAGCTTCAGAAATCTGGCCTGGTAGGCAGAATATATTGATTCCTTTTTACTACTGTTTTTATTTTCTCCCACACAAGTATCATCAATCTTACCTCGTTCCTGTTTTGAAAATTAAGTATCACCGTTATAAATACTTTTGAGTATATGAATGGCCACTATTCCCAGGTGATCGGCTCTTGCACCAGCTCCTGTACACAGCTGGACCCAAACTCTTATTTCTCCTCCTGTGAGTTTTCTGACAAGCACTCCAAAAAGCAGCTGCTTGGGAATGAAAACCACCTCTTCCCATTGCATCCCTTTCCTCTCCTACCTCTTCTGACCCTCATTGCTAAATTTCCAATTGAGAGAGCAGGCCACTGGGTCACTCAGCTTTATCCCAAATTAATGCCTGATGACACTGGGCTTTGATGGGGCTGGTCCAGAACATCCCTTTCAGACCTTTTTTGTGTTGCAGTTTATGTTCTAATCAGCTTGTTCTCTGCTTCTCCTGTTGGCTCTATGCTACTTCTGTACCCTCAGCTTCTCGCAGGGAGATCCCTGCTGCCTTTGAACCCATCTTGATACTCAAAGTCAAAAGGGTGACTCACTTTTTGCCTTTTTTTTACCTAAATATGCATGATACTTGTGAAAGAACAAAAATGTATACATTGCTAAATGCATTTACACTGCTAGTGCACAGTCAAAAGAGTTGAGCACTTCTGTAGAAATGATGAAAACTTCTATTTGTAAAGATATGCTAGTAATCTATAATCTTTTTTTTCAAGTTTTTTGGATATGAACTTTTCCAGGCCAGTCTTTAACAAGAACGTTATTTTTTCTTAGAGATGGGGTCAGGGACGTGGTTTGGTGGTTTTTAGCCTTAAAAAAGAACTTTTTGCCCCCCCCACCCCAAGCCAATTTTCTCTACTGCCTTGAAAACATGTGCATTTAGAAGCTACAATTCTTTTTTTCAATTTTCACTTGTGCAAAGCAAATGCATAAGCTGGTACAACCAATTACCCAACTCATAATAAAGGAAAGAATCAAGTCCCAGTAAAGCAGGAAAACAAATTTCCTATTATTAAAATTTTAAGTTATTGTTGGAACAAATTAAGTATTAAAGTAAGAGAGGAAATTAAAAATGGTCACAGAAATAGCCTGGGAGAAGGAGAATATATTGAAGCCTTGTAACGAAATTTGTGTTTGGCTCACTGAGTGGGATTCACTCTGTACATGAGGAACTCATTCTCCGTGCTGTTCTTTTTCAGAGACAAATCCACCAATAATAGATGCTACATCAAGTTTGTCTTGAGAGCTGAATTAATTAATTGCAGATATGTTTTGCATGGATATATAGCAGGGACTGTGGAAAATGGATGTAGAGAACCCTTCTGATCTTAAAAAGCCACCAAATTTGTGACTCTCTTATTGTTCTCTTTAAATATTTATAAATTAAGAAATATCCTCTATATTTTGAGAGCTGTTTTTGTAAGTGCTCTTTCTATGCCTGTTCTGTGATTAAATCATTTTCTGCCTGGCACACTGCCCAAGCAAAATGGTTTTAAAATGTTGCATGAGAAGAAAATCTCCAAAGCTTTTCAGAGTGGTTTAGAACCGATGCCAAAGCTGTGATGCCTGGAGCTGTCTTGAAAAAAAATATATTTGTACCTGCGAATGCGAAGGTATCTTAGCATCTGTCTATGTCTATTCACAGTAAAGCAGAGTAGTAGATGTTGTGATTCATAGTGAAGGGTATAACTCAGCCATCTACAACCCACACCTGCACCTGGAAAAAATAAGACCATTATTCATGAAAGTTGTAACTCTAGTGACAGTACTAGCCACTGAGCAGCCACATAAAATTGGATCCTGGCCACTGTCTACAAGGTCATTTAACCTACTTTGTGGGTGATAGAGTGACAGTGTTGTTAAAATATCCCAGCTAACTTTGGTCAAAAAAGAAAAAGAAAACCTCTTGAAAAGTTGACAAAACACATTCTACAGGAAAATGTTCTCTTCACTTTCCCAGAAGAAAAAGCCCATGTCTCTCCTTTGAAACAGTGGAGGGGAAAAAAGATTCTTTCAACACATCAAGTCAGAGACAATGCATCAGTGTAAGAAAATTTAATATTTTAGTTAATTCCTTTAAGGGTTTTGCTCCTCTCATAAAATTGTCTGGAGGAAACTTTTGGTGTTTGGAGATGGCAAGACAGAAGCAACCCTGGAAATATTTGAATATCCCAGGGAGTACAGCTGGGATACTTTTGTTTCCCCTGAGGCTACTGTAAGTGAGACTTTTGGCAATGCCAGTTTGCACACCATCAGAGCAATGTTTATTACCCTTTACAGATCCTTGGGAAGCGATTTCTAGTCTACTCAGTTAAGGATGAACAGCCTTGCAACTGCAGCACTTACAGCATATTCTTTCCAGTTTGATTGCACATAACAGCCCTAATACGAGAGCAGGATTCCAGTTTAGGTGAGCAACAGACATAATCATAAAAGTATAAAATAACATGGGACAATAATAATAATAATAATAATAATTTATTATATTTTATAGTAATTATTAACAATAATCATTAATAGGAGACAACACATGGGTCCATAAGCAGGGTGTGAAGGGGAGAGCAATGGAAGTGGTTCACATAATGAAGCAGCACAGCAGCTGCTCCACCACTGTCAAGTATTTTGGAAGCATTTTCACGTAGATAAGTTTTAAGCCAAATAATGCGACATTTTAGCCAGGTAGAGAAACAAGTGCAAAATCTGGAACCAGATGGAATTGAGCATATTTCAGTTACTTTAAGGTAATTTTGCTCCTGGGATTTCAGTGTTTCCTTACAAATAAGCAGCCCATCCTCCATCAGGAGTGCATTTCTGTCAAGCTGAAAAATCCCTATTAACGGACACATTTTTAAGGGACCCTAAGGGAAGGAGTTGGTAAGGGTGGTGAGCAGAGTTAACTCCCTTACGCATAAATAATCCTGGGAGGAATCTGTAGGAAAAGAGGAGAAACCCCAGCAATATTAATGTGTTTGTTCCTCCCCTGCCAGAAACATCTGATACTAAATTTCTGAATCTGAAGGTACTACACTCCAGTAAATAGGTGGCACAGGGGCTGTCAGTGTGCTTTCTCTCTGCATAAGTGGTTGGTGACTTTTATTTTTCTTCCTCTTGTAGCCTGCTGTAGTGATTATATTAAGTCCAGATTTTCCATATAGTTCTTAAACCCGGGGTACGATGAGGAATTTAGAAATTAATTTTTGTTATGTAAGGTGACTTTTATAAATCCTTCTGAACTGCCAAGGCCTAGTGGCAACTAATTTTACTGAGGCATGATTTTCAGGAAATATATTTGTGTGTGTGACATCTTACATAGAGTAACTTGGAGCATATTGAATATATTTAGAAGAAAGGGGTTTAGAGTTCAGAGATCCCCTTTTCATCCCTCTTGAAACTGAACTTTTGATAGTGAATACAAGGAGAGAGTCGTTTACCTTTGATACAGGCAATCTCTGGATATTTTGTAGTCAGAGTGAAGCATAATAAAGCTTGTAAAATGTTAATGAGGAATATAAGCGTTTTGACTAAGTAGAAGGAAAAAAACAACTGACATTTTGAGATAATTTGCTGTGTGCGGAGGGGATCTGTATGAAGGCAAAGTTAAATACAGAGTTATATTAAGTTAAAGTTACTGTGATAGAAAAGCAAGTGAAATAAGGTTAAATTAAATGAATATAGTGCCCATCTGTGTTGTGGAGTCATATACACCACGTATAGCTGAGTAAAGGAAAATAGGTAGCTGGTATGAAGATTTAAGTGGTATTTAACTGGCTTTTGGGAGCTCTTTTAGCAAAAGTGAGGCTGTGATACCTGGTCCTCACCCTGTTTCTGCTTCTCAGAGACAAGGAGCGAAGAAAATTGTTTGGGTTTAGAGATGACTGATTTTAGGAATGAAGATGATTTGCCTACATTGTGTTACTCTTTTGTGTGCAAGCACTGTTCTACAACAGCTTTTTGAGTACAGATGCTTGGAAGGATGAATCTAACAGACATAAGGACTGTCACAAACCCAGCTGACAGGCAACAAATAGTTTAGAAATACTTTCAAAATTTAATTACACATAAAAACTTCAGCTTACCACAGTGTCACTAATTTCACATTTTGTATTTTATAACAACTTTAACATGGGAGAAAAGCCCCAGTAGTTGGCAAAATCATGGCTCATTTGACCATTGTATCACCTTCAGGTTTGTTGAACCCGAAGATGATTTCATCCTCACCCTTTGAAAGAAATATGTACAAAGAAGCTGGTGGACTAACCGGTGGGTCTGACCCGAGGCTGACCACTGCTCATGGATTCCTCTCTTTATACAAATGAGGAATAACAGATCGCATCTTGGATTAAGGGATCCATCACAGCTAACTAATTGATCAGCAGTTATATCAGTTAGGAAGGATTTATGCTCTACCACAACCTTTCCCAATGATCCGGGCTATCCCACAGAAATTTACCTTTGCCTCTCCAGTCTCTAAGCAATAAAGGGGAGACAAACTCCTCCGTGCCGCCTCTCGCTGTTCTGCTGGCTGCCCAGCCCAGGTGCCAGAGGACTTTCTGTCTGTGCGGGCAGTTGGATTCTGCTGCGGCAGAGCCGAACAGCCCAGGACTGCGCTCAGCCATGGCCCTCGCTGCCGCTCCGGAGAGGAGCAGCTCGCGTTTCTCTGCCAGCTTTGCCGCCAGCTGCTAGTAGCGCGGTGATAAATAGGGGGAATGATTTGGCCAGTTGCCTGTGTTTAGTTAACAGTGACAGAGTGTTTTCCTTTCTTACCCACTGAGCGTGCAAGGCAAAATGAGTCCTGGTATCCAAAACCGGTGCACCTACTCGATGGTAATGAAGAGAGGGCTCCTGCCACTTGCAGCTGGCCGTTTTGAAAGGAAAGGCATGTTGGTCCTTTCCATCCTAGTCACTGGATCCTCTGCAATGAGTGCAGAGCTTGTATGACTTTGAGCTTGCCCTTACTAGCACACTCACCGTTTGTCTCAGAGAGTTTTCTCAGAGCACTTACTGATATAAAATTACATAGTAATACAATTACCCTTCCTCCTCCCCTCAGCAAAAAATGATACGAAGATGGGTATACTCTAGAGCGCCAAAGACAAAGACATTTTTCAGAAAGACAAAATGAAATTATTGGTGAGGGAAGCAGATGGAAGATGATGCTATCACTATTGCAATATCAGTCCAATATGATATTGATAAGCTTTGTGTTTAATTAGTAACGCCAAATGCCCAAGCATTCAGCTAAAAACCAGCACTGGTTTTTAGGGAATAGTTAGGACCCGGGCAGTCTATTATGAGCAAGATGACTGGTTTCCAAAGACTGCCGCTCATTATTCTCTTTGGGCAAGGATATCTACTGGAACTACAAATGAGCATAATTAGGACTATTACTCTGAATAGAATAATAATACTAGATCAGCAGATGGGAGAACGGAGTCAGGTACGTTTGTCCAAGGCACTGTAGGGAATTAATATCGTATTAATGAATGTAAACGAAGTAACATATTCTGAGGATCTCAAGTCCAACATTAAAGAGGATGCAGATGGGAAGTGATTTAGTTTATCTTTCATTGTGTTGTTAATTGTTGTTATTGTAGATAATTATAATGAACTCATCCTCACTGCGTCTAGGCAGACTATCCACTGGATTGTGGATAAACAGGAATGGTATACAAACAAGTTTACATTGCCACAAAATGGTGCTAGGTACTTCAGTGTCTATGGGTTTTTGGCATTTACATGATCAAAAATGGCAATTTCCTGGAATATAACTTGTTGCAGGGAACTTTACACCAGTGCAGCGTGGAAATTGCTCATTGCCAAGTGTGTCATTTCATTGTCACTAACCAACCCCCAGGATTGGGACTCATTTCAGAACAAAGAAATGTAATTACACACTTTTTATATTCGCATTTCTGTTTAAGATAGTGCTGCAGCATCACTTCTAAGTGCTCTTCTTAGAGCGAGGATGATGTCCGTACGTTCAAGAGTACTCTGTACCAGGACTCTGCAGCTGGGATCACATTTTTCCAACGTGCTCGGTTGCTGCTTTGGTGCTGTGGGGACCAGAATTTCATTCACTCTGATGTTTGTGACTAGTTTTCCAAGGAGCTGTTGCTGCTGGACATTGGGAAATGTGGTACTTGTCTGTCTGAGATCTGGAAGACATATAGTTATTTTAGTTCTCGATGTAAGCTGCATCATGGCTCTCAGTTAAGCCAGCGTTCACTTGCAGGCTGGATTTAGAAGCAGTCTTTCTCCTGATATGCAGATGCAGTTTGTAGCCAAAATTCCCATGAGAAATGGGACTCACAGCACCTTTGAACACACAAGTGTGTTCCTTAAGCAAGCTGAAAGTGCCAAATTTAGCTCAGCTTAGGGGATAGATGTAGCTGTGTTAAGTAAATAATTGCTTTAAATTTAAATCCACTATTTTCTCCCTTTTTTTCCCATCTGGTTTTCAGGAAATGTAAGGGTTTCAAGCAGCTGAGCTGAAAAGAGCCACACAATTGAAGGAGAGCAGCTAATGCATTTAGTGCAAGGAAACTATCTATTCAGTCTCAAATTGTATAGGAAATGTGGATCTTCCCCAGTGGTGCTTGTAACAGACAGATCAGGAATGTAATAAACATGGGAAAATGCCAGAGAGGAGAAGTATGGATGGCATGTGAAATGAGGAGCTTGGCCCAGAGGTAACTTTCGTGCTTTGATACATCTATCACATCAGAGCAGCAGATTTGCTGCCCCTCGTCTTGTGTGTGTGTGCTCTGTTGAAAACAGAATAGGTGGCAAGAAAAAGAAGTTAACCCCAACACTGCATTGGACTCCTGCCCTTGTGAAATGCATCTGGCGGTAAAAGAGGAATTCTTCTGCATGATGATAAAAGTAAGGTTGAGATAAATGTTCCTCTAATGCAAGAGGCATTTGCATCTTTAAAAATAAGAAAAGCCATTTCTCAGTGTCATGTTCCCACACAAGGAGCAAGCAAATATTTGAAAATAATGGAGAGAGATTTGGAATCTTGCACTGCATCATCATGAGCTTGATTTTACTGCTGACATTAACAGATCCTAAAGTCTTCTTCACCAAGAGAATTAGTAGAGTATTATTTTGAGATGTGTAGTTTGTATTTAATAAAGAGAAGCTGTTGACAGGACACAGAGAGCCAGACCCTCTCCTTCACTGAACGTATGTATTCCCTACATTTTGCATGCCAAAATATTTAGTTAACACCTCTCTATAGCCTGTCCTGTTTCTGTGACATCCAGGGACTTGATAATTTATCTTCTGAAAACAGGTGTTTCAGCATAAACTTTCAAATGAGCTTGGGGAAATCTGCAAGAAGGTAAAAAAAAACACCTTTTAATTAGCTGAGGAATCAAAAGCATGTGGCTTATTTGTGACATGGGTTTGAAAGCCAGCTGAGATGATGTGAAAGAGAAGTACATCAAGCATCAAATGCCATCTTATGCTGAAAAGCTGCTATGCCAACCTTGAGAATTTAAATACTCTAATTTAAAAAAAATTATTGTCAACCAACATAATTTCTGTTCTAAGTATATTTAAATATCTTCAGAGACTTGGAATAGGGTTTTCGTTCTACGCTGAATAGCGCTGATGTTTCTGCACACATGCATGCTACGGAGATGCTCAGTAATGGTACTTGTCAGGAAGAAGGTGACATTGTGGGAAAGGAGTAGAGGAGATGGAGGTGTTCTTATAGCAACTTCTTAAACGCATATTTAAAAAAAAAAGATTGTACTTTGTTCAGGGTGAGAACTTTAAATAAGTCAAGTGATTCACTAATTTCAGTGTAGAGAGAGTTCACAGGTACAAGAAATTTATTTTAAGTTTCAAATAGAAAAAAATCAATATAAGTAATAAAAAAAGTTGAGAGTGGACTGATCCTGCAATTTCTTATGCTAAGGAATCTAAAACTTTGGCTGAAGAGTCAAGAATTGTGTTCAGTCTCAGTCCTTAGCTTCCTCCTAGGATTATGTGAATGGATTCCTAGCTTTACTTCCCCAAATAATCCACCCATTAATTTTAGATTAAAAAAGAAAAAAAAATACATTTTAAAGAATTGTTTCAAGGGGATATCAAAGTGAAGTATTTTGCATTTTCCAATGTTTTTATTGATGGAAAGAGCTTGCAAAATTTATTAATTGGTTTTGGTTCCACAGAAGCTGTGTTTATGACAAAACTGAACAATTTCCCAGAAGCAGTTATCAGTAGAGTTGGTAGATACATAACAGCTAGAGCGCGAAAGAGTAGAACCAAAACAGGGAGGTGCAAACCTATCCTTTCTGCTGCTTTTGACAGTTCCCACTTTAAAGCTCTTGGAACGTTATTGTTGAAGCTTACACATATGCCTGGACCTGTGAAGGATGCTGTAAAAGCACAGTAACAAATTTTAAGGGATTTTTTTAACTCTGCCACAGAAACCATTAACACCACCTTGGCTGGTTTCCTTAAGGATTTGATATATCTGCCAGTCAATAGGTATAAGGTGAAATCCAAAGTCAGTGGTTTGTTTGATTTCTTACTGCTCTAGCCCTTGTTGAAGGGGTATGCTGTCTCAGAGATCAGCTTCTGGGGTGCATATGAAGAGGTGAATTGCAGCTAGAAAGCCTAACCTATTGAGGAGAAAAAAGAGGCACCAAAAAAAATTTCTTATTGTAAATCAGTCAATGCAGCTGCCATTGAAGTCTTTGCAATGATGCAAGGAATGTTATTTTCATGGCTCATTGGAAGCCACACAATTTTTGTCCTCAGTCAAAGCATACTTGGTTTCTGGACTTCTTTGGCCAACAGTAATGTCAACACAGACAGCACTGTCTGCTTTGTCCTTGGGCTCTTTTATTGGACACATCTCTTGGTGTCCCCTGACACTCCCTCACAGGATTTAAAGTCACCCTTTGCCGGGAGGCACTGCCCCGCTGCTGCACCATGCTGCAGCCTGGCACTCTGCAGCGAGCAAACGCTTGCCATGTTTCTCTTGGCTCCATTTAGAAAGGTCCGAATTGCTTGGAAAGCAACAGACACGCACTTTTGAAATGTCAAACTCTTGTATTTGAACAGATTGCTTATTATATTATGCTCACTGGAGGTGAAGAAGTCAAGGTCTGGATCATTGGAAAAACGAACCAGCGGCATCTGTTGCTACCTCCAGACATAATTCGCAGCATGCACCTGAGGAAAGAAGTGTTTTAAATGAGAACTTGGCTTTATTTTCAGAGCCATGCCCACTGAATATAACATACTACACCCAAAGTTCCAAAAAAATCACCGATGAGCTGCCACTTAAGAAACAAGAGAACACAAATCAACTTGATGTTGTGCTTTCTGGAATATTAACTGTACAGCCTTGGCATAGTCTATGCATGTAGGCACTTAGTCTGGAAACAATAGAAACGCACTCGGCTGTATTCAAACGTGTCAGAAGTTACGTGCACAGTCGCCAGAGCTCTTTGGAAGGGATGCTCGGGGCACTTCAGAAGATAACATGGTTACAGGAGCAGGATCAGTGCAGGGCCCTTTCTTAGTCTTGCCTCTCATCACCTTCCCTCCCACAGGCCTTGTGCTTTTTTTCATTCCTAAACATATGGCCAGTCACAGACAGTGTAAATACCCAGAAGGAAATTTGTCCAACAGCTTCTAGACTGGCTTGTGCATATTTCATGTGATATCTAATTGGTAAATATTTATAAGCATTTTGTATATTTGACATGATGGTTTATTTAAAAACTTCGTTTCAAAACTAGCATGTAATATTAGTGGCTTTCTGCTGCCCTCCTTTCTCTCACCTTTGTTTTCTATCTACTAGCGTTTTTATTTGGGGGAGTTTTCTGTTCATGCTTACAGAATTACTTCTCCATTTTATTTCTGCTGCTTCTTCTCACAGTGCTAATCTAAGCAATGCAATATTTCTCCCCGTGATATATGTGTATGTGTGATGTAGATCAAATACAAAGAGCCAAGAGCTTCAAGGAAGCAGAAAGAGAGGCTCTGTGCAATGTGCCTACAGCTTTCATTTGCACAGCAAATTTAATGCTACCCAGAAATGCCAGATTTACTGCCGAGTACACAGCTCCTGCATTGCTCACAGACGGGAGGTTGGATTCAGCAGGTTTGTGCCGTGCAGTTAATCTGCAAACACACTGAGAGCACGCGGAGGCTTTCTGGTGCGATGATAGCCCCAGTCACAGATGCTGGACGTTCATGTCCATTGGTTCCAGAAATCTTGGATTTGTATGGAAGCCCTCAAATTCCAGTGAAGCAGACTTATAAAAGACAATATGGACAGAGCCCTAGAGAAATGGTGACTCTAGTATATAGCCACCATCCTGTGTCTCCTCCCCTTTTCCTCCTTTTACTTGGAAAAAAAAAAAGTGTATTGATAAGCAGCATTAGGTTGCTTTTTTTCCTAGAAAAAGGTCTGTAGATTAAATCATTCTGGGCCAGATATATGGTTACATATTCAAAGGAAATTCATCTGTGATACTAGTTTTTCTGATCAGAAGTCTGACCCTGAAGCTTTAGTATAGGCTTACAAAACAATTAGTTGTATACAGGATAGCAGTAAAAACTGTGAAACTTGGAATTATCTCTGCTTAGAATATCTATTGATGGGTTGTGGTTCCTGTACTGCTCTTTAAGGGTGTTATTTGGAAGCAATTATTAGATTGAATTTAATTAAAGGTCCTAAATGGTAACATATGGAGTGATTTTCATTAATAGTGCACCTGTACAGGTTGTTCTGTATTTGTGTGCCATGCACCATCCTGTGGGTCTGTGGCCCCATTTCAAGTGACAGCTGTGCAGTGATTAATCTACAATGATTACAACAAAAAAACCCTGCAGGTCGATTGACAAACTCATCCCACTTCAAAATTCCTGAAGCCCGAAAGAAGATTACTTCAGTGCTTCACTGAAACACATGCTTGCAAGCATTTCATCAGCATCAGCAGGACTTGAACATTAACTCAAGTGTGTTCCTCAATCTGGGACTGGGAAGGTAGTTTGTAATTGCATATAAAGTGGTTCGATCCTCTTAGTTTCTGAACCGTTGTCCACACTCCAGTTTCTGGTGAAAGCTCGTCTGCACTGAGAGGTTCAGCAAATCTCAGACCTGCTCACTGCACGTTGCAGCATCGAGGCCAGACATTTCTGTGTGCCATCCAAAATGCACCTGCAATGCTGGCATTTCAGAGGTAGGCTCCCATGGAGGACGCTCCTTTTCAGTGCTTGACTGTGATTGCTTTTTAAACAGGGGTTGGGTTTTTTTTTTTTCATTAACTAGTCAAGACAGGTTGCTGGTCTTACTTTTTCTCGTCACTAAACTTTTTACTCAGACTGCCTGCCTCTGACCTGAAACAGCTCTTTTCTGAAGAAATCTGGGTGGTTTTGAACAGATGTGGAGACATGACAGAGTTCATTTAGAACATAATCAACAGATAATAATAGGGTATTCAGAGAAATTGCAGTGAATGACAAGTACCATCAGCCTTTTCAAAACAGCAAAATTAGACATTTTTAACTCCACATGCACAACAGTGTTAGAAGAAGCAGGAAATGACTAATTTGGAATCCTTTTATTATGTTCTAGTTTTTAAAAAATGATATTGTAACATTCTCGAGCATTATCCTGATCCTTCTCTGCTCGCTGTCTCTGTAGGAAATAAAATACTGTTCCATGTGTTATTTGAAGCAGACTGGCTCTCTTGTGTACTTAGTTGTATCCTTCACCTTCCTCCCTGAGCCCTGACAGCACTCAGCTTGTCAGGATGAGGCCCCAGTATCCCTCACGTATGATTTGCGGTTTTCATTACTGTAAAGATCCATCTGCTTTATGAAACCTGTAATCCTCCGACTTCTATAATGTGGTAGCTAATCAGAGTACTCGGGAAGGTTTGGGTTATTGTCGTTGCCTGTGTCTGTTTTCACAAGGCTGCCGAGAGGACCGAGCTGGATTTTGTGTCTCCAGCCGTGAGTTCCTTGCTGCGGTGGGAAGGAGGACCTCCGCTTGCAGCCCACCGCCTGCCCAGGCTTGCAACCAGAATGGTTCAACCCAGAAACGTATTTAGACCGGGAGGGCCATGAAATACTTGGTTTGTTGGTCAAACCCAGCTGGCAGAGGCTGTGGCGGAGCGGGGACTGGCCCTTTGCGCCCCAAGGCCCAGTGGCCGTCTGCCCCTCTGCCTCCTGGCAAAGTCGCCAGGAGTCCTCAGGGCTCTGATCCTCAAACACCTTGGTGTAAAACTGGAAATGCATCCTGGTTCTCCTTCACCTCTGCCTCCCGACTCTTCCACCCCTCGATAACCCTTGCCCTGGGGCTGCAGCCTTCTGTCCTATGAAAAAGCGAGCCCCACCACTGCCACGGCACTCCTTTGTGCAGGGGATGCAGGATCTCAGATACTTCCAAATGTGTGAAATACAGGCAATTTATACAGCACTGGCACACCTACCAATATAGCTTGTGTGCTGCTTGTAAATCTTCTTGGCTTCCCTGAGTTTTTTTAGCACGCGTCATGGCTTGCAATTCAGTGTTTTATATGCAGGTAGGTCATTTCTGCTTGCGTCATCAAAGCTACACTATGCAAGCCAGGGTCAGGAGAAGCTTGGCTGTCAGTCTCCTGCTAATCTCAGTCTTTAGTAAAGATACAGCCAATAACCTGTGCTTGCAAAGAGAAAGACGCTGACATGAGGAGAGTCGCTGTGTTCGCTGTGTTCTCACCATCAGACTGAACAGGATTGTCTATGCTGACTGTGAGCATTAAGCAAGCCACAACAAAGATGACAAATGCTTTTGTAAAAGGGATCGTCAGAAGACACAGCAGGTTCAGTGATCATTGAGGCTTGTCTTAACATGTGAGCAAAGTCTCATGAGAGCAGTAAGCTGCTCTCCTGCCCGGCTACAGATTGGCTGGAAGGCACTTTTATTTTATTTTATTTTATTTTATTCTTTATACAGCCTGTATCTTGGGTAGATAGTGTTGCTGCTTGTGTCTACTTAAAAATTGGAGTAAATAATTCTGAACAGAAAAATCATTCATAGTCCCTGCAAATGTACAGAACAAGCAAAAACATTAGGCTTGGAGATGTGAATAAAGTTGGGTCTTGATGGAGTTTGCCAGCTGGGAGCCTGCCATTTACAGTTGCTTTAGAAGCACTTTCCTAGTTGTTAACTAAACTGCTTTCCTTAAAGAAAGCAGAAGAGGAAAAATAATCTGATCTAATACATACTAGTTGTTCAGATGATGTGGAAATGATGAGAATTACCTGAAATGTACTGGCTAACAGATAAGCTTGTGAACTTTGTAAAGGGTACATAGAGAATGGTATTAAAGCTTAGCAGAGTTCTCACCCTTGTATTTTTTAAACCTGCTGGGCTAATTATGTGTCTCGATTACCTGTGGCAGCTAGGTATTTCATTCCCAGCCTACATCTATTTTCAGATCTATCTATATTTGCTGTCCTTCACAATTCCTGTAGTTACTTCCAGGCTGATATTTTTGTTTGGACATCTATTCTCTCAGTGAACAGGCAAGCTTTCTATTTATTTAAATTCATCTTGGTATGGTGAAGATTAAAGCACAAAATTGATTAGAGAGGAGCGCTTTGAATCCATAAAATACAATCTTTTTTTCATTTACATTTCAGACCTTACTTTACCCCATATTTGATCACACTCACTCTACAAACCTTATCCCCACTAAATACCTAGGTACTAGATTTAGATGCAAATGTACAATCATTTTCTGCCTGAACCTTGAGGACATCTTAATGCACTAAATTGGCACATTTATAGAAGTCTTGGTGCCCCAGTTTCTGCAGTGGGACATGCACCTGCTCTACCAGAGATAAACATCTGCTTGTTGTTATGTCTCCTTTTAATGAAGATTTGAAGTTCCTGCTGATCTCCATTTATGAACACTCCAATTAGAACATGCGGTCTGATTACAGCACTCAAGGAGGAAAAGGGAAACCCAGATTTCAACCTTTTTGATAGATAAGAGGATGTAAACGTACAAGTTCCGCCTTGCAGAAGGTCTCACCACTAAAATACACGCTATCCCTCAGCTCCTCAGCCCCTTCTCCTAAACACCTATCAGAAATGGCATCTTCCCTGTTTCTGGGAGAATGGTCTAATCCCAGCTCCGAAAGGCTTTCTGGTTCCCTGTGACTATTGAATTTTTCTGTGCTGAGTGAAACAGCTCTTCATAGCCTTCAGCACACAGGACAGCATAGTAAGCAAAGTTGGGACACACACATTAGAAGCAACCTCAAACCTATGACAAAGTCATCAAACCAACTTATTTAAAAAATATTAAGTATCAAGAGCATCTCAATTCTGAAGGGGAAAAACTGTCCAAAGAAATTTAGCCACCTCTAATAACATCATATTTTAGACAGCACTGTTCTACTTAATTAATGAATGTTAGCACAGTGCTTTGAGATCCTTGCCTAACAAGGAAGGCTAATACGTTGCTATGTGTAAATGTTAGAATTAATAATTTAGAAAATATAGGAGTACAAAGCCAGGTTACTCTCATCATTTCATCAAATCCAGGTTTAACTATCTTCTTTTTTTGGCTGCTGGCTTAATTAGATAAGCTGCTGAATTTAATTAACTCATCAAACCTAATTTGAAAAGATCTCTCAAGTCAGTAAGAGCTTGTCTTATGCTTATTATTTCTATTTGTTACATCGAGTCTTTAATATCACTATTTTGTTAGGATATTAATGGTAGCCTTAATTGTGTTCTAATTTACTGCATTTACACAGATGGTGGCATTTTCCTCATTTTTTAAGTGTCAGCATGTGAAAATCAATCACAATTTAATTTAAGGCAGTGAAACTGCTCTTCTAGCTCTCTATCAAGACAGCTACATACTATCTCTTTTCCCATAAGTGTAATTTAGGTTTGCAAGGTGAAATTATTTCATAGGAAATCACGTTGAGTTTCTAAAGTCCCATTTGCTGGAGAAGTGTTATGACAAAAATGATCCTCTGGATGCTCTTTTGGGACTGTTTAACCAAATTGGTAGGTAATAAATTTGAAACTGAAATTGGTATTACAACTATATAATTCATTTGAACACATCTGTATGTGATGCTCCAGCTTGTTGTGCCAGCCTGAAACTCCTTGAATGTTACTAAAGAAAGAATTACTAGCAAAGAAACTAAATTGTAAAACTTGCTGTAAATTCTGAGCCATTAGCAGGACCTTTGTTTGGCCATCTTTTCACGTTCCTAGATGATATGCCACCCAGAGAAGAGAGATACAGCGACTGCTTAAAAACAAAATTTCCCTATAAATTATTTACTTGTTGTTCTGTAAAGCATGCTCTATTGTAATGTAAACTATGTTGCTGATAGAAACATTGCTAATTAAGACTGGAGGAGTTCATGTATATCTGTGAAAAGCTAGCTACACCACCCTGGGTGAAATCAAGTGCTTTCTTACTATTCCAGTCAGTAGTTTTGCAGAAGTAACCTTGCTTACAATTGCGCTCTCTTGCTTTTTTGGTTTGTTCGTTTGAGGCATGCTTTCACGTGTGCAATTAAATAATTCATTTTTCTCTGTTTTCCTTTAGAACGACTATAGAAAGCTATCTATGCAATGCAAGGACTTTGTTGTGGGGGTGCTGGACCTGTGCAGAGACACTGAAGAAGTTGAGGCTATTCTGAACGGAGATGTGAACATACATTTGTGCCCCGAGCACCACCGGCCAAGTCTGAGCAGGATTAAGCTTGCTATTAAATACGAGGTCAAAAAGGTAAGCTATTTCTTTGGGTCCCTGGTGATTATGTCTTCACATCTAAATTATGCTGCCTTGATGTCACCTGAAAAATAATAAATGTAAGATAGATTTCTGTGGGACCAGGACTATCCCTAGAATTTTAGCGTTTTATGGCTTGATTTGCATTTTCTCACACACTTTAATACGGAGAAGGTTATTTGCAAGGGGCATATTACAGCAGGTATGGCATTTATTTTAAAATGATAGACATGGATGTATAGACAGCCCAAGGGACTGCCCGTAGAGCACAGTGCTTCTTGTGCAGATCATGACTATGAGTCTCTGAAGACTTCAGCAGGGACCAAAAGTTGTTACTGTAACACACTGAGGGTCTTCCTTCCTTCAATGTGATTTACATGAAGGTAAGGGATGAACCTAGCAGATGCTGTGGCATCTTTGGCCACAAATTATAAAAGAAGATAATTTAGTCCAGGTCCTCACCGTTCCCAAACCATCTGTCTTTCCTTCAGACTGCATCTACTGCTTTGACTGAGGAAATAGCTGGCCCCTGCAGCCTGACTGAAGTCAGCAGACCGTCTCCTGTCTCACTTGTCTGCTCTCAAATGCTCCCTGACCACTTCACTCTGATCCACATCTCCTGTTAGTCTCCAAAGCCACTTGCAACCATGAAAAATGTTTCCTTTTCTGTAATGTTATAGAAAAAACATATACAAAAAGTAGCAATTTTGTCGTTGTCAAGACCCTTTACTACAGTCTGATGAAAAGTGCAATCTAAATTAAAAAAAAAAAGTTTTCTAATTTTTATTCAGAATTGGATCAAAACCTCAAAAATCAATTTCTGATTAACTTGGAATTTTGATATTTTTGAAAGCATGTGAAAGTAGATAAACATTAATAAAAAGTGATAGATTCCCAGCTTCTACTCTCCTAAAGCTCCGCATCTGTATTCTAAGAGTTCAGATTTCCCCAAATCTACAAAACGGAAGGAAGATGTATACTTTAAGGAAAAACATGAAGACTGAATGACTTTTAGAAGTATTTTAAACAAACATCTAGCTTCACGGAAGTATGTTGTGTGAATAGAAAATTTGATCCTGGCAAATCCTAGGCCTGGGTGGTCCCAATTAATTGCTCCTACAATATGCATTGATGGAAACTGGGCTCTTGCTACGGGACTCAAAGAGCGTTCCAATTTTTCAAGCTAACATCTGCTCTCTCTTTCCCCTCCCAAACCCACCACCTGCTTCAGTTTGCCTCTTGACTGTACTGCTGTGCTGGCTAGAGAAGGTCTTTTCCTGTTATGAAAGCCATTAATTAAAGAGAATCTTAAAACTCTTATTTGAAACGAATTGCTTTCATGCAGGAGCACGCAGTATGAAGCCAAATATTTCCTCCTAGGATGTTGTGTCTCTGCACTGTTCCATCACCAAAACTGAGCGTAACATCTCAGTTCACTCTTAGATGCCTTTCAGCAAGTGGGGTCAAGTTTAGTTATTGAAGCTGTTGCTTTGATAACAGGAGGCCAAACTTGCTCTGGTGCTCTTTCAGAAAATGAACTCATCTGAAAGACACTGATTGCACCTCATCAAAGAATAGACCCCAGTGGCCTATGCTCTGAGAATTATCATGAAGTTGGTCGGAACCTCAAGCCTTTTCAATGTATGAAGTCTTTTGCACTATTTTGCTGCTTTATTCTTCTAAATATTTGTGTCACCCTTTAGATACCAAGACCTTTAGCCAGACCTCAATTGCTGTTAGTTATTGTGCCGCTTTGAGCACATTCATCCTAGCTTAGCTGGTTTCAGAGCAACACGGCCTCCATTTCTTACGTTGTATATATGTGCACCTTTTCGTAATGCATGAACACTGACCTAAAGCATCTGTGGTATGTCATATACAGTTGATCTTGTTATGTATAAATATCTTCTTACGGCCAGGAAAGCTGAGCGTCCCTTCTGGATCACAGCAACTTGTTGCACACTGATAATAACTGTTAAAGTGATTACAGAACATAAACATAAGCATTCATCAACCTCACGTTGGCTCTCAGGTTAGCACTTTTCAGAATATTCTTTTAAGCAGGCAGTATATATCTATGTTAAAGACGAGCATTTATCTGCTAACTCAAAAGTAAGATAGTTCCATTTGTGGGAGGCAGACACACACTCAGATAAATGGCTTTGGTTATTGGCAGTGGCTTATGATAATAGACTGATATTTATCACACTTGCTGAACAAAGAGATTGTGTTATGGTAACAGAGTAATGATTTCCTTAAGAGGCAATACATTTCAGGTACAAGGTTTTTTATCCAGCTGAGAGATATTTAGGCTTATATATACAAACCCTGTGCTTTGAAATCTGTTTTCATTTCAAGAGAATCCTATAATAGAGAGGGGTGAGATGGAGGGTGAATTATTGTACATGTTTAATAAATCAATTCTTGGACAGATTCTGTAAATTTCAAGTCACTTTTTCAAAGCTAATGCAATGACTCATAGGCATGAGATCACATGTGGCCTCCAAGTGTGAAAGGCAGAGCGAGGCAGGCGCAGCGAGTGACTTCCCACCCACAGCACCCAAACCCCCATCGCTTGGTCTGACAGTGCTCCCTGCCCAGGCCAAGTCTGGGTGCTGAGACGTGGGTGGCTGTAACTCACCCAGAAACAGTCCCAGGGACGTGGAGACCTTTCCAGTTCTTTAACTGCACTCTGGGACTGGAATGACACAGAAATAGTTGTGTTTGCCATTTTTTTTTTGTCCTGGAAGTTTAGTTGGCAGGGTAGGACTAATGAAGGGACTACAGCTGTGCCTGCCACCCCTGCTCCCCACCTCTACCATTAGCGTCAACATTCAGATGGTCAGTTTTGCATTCTCCAGCTCAGCAAGCTCTAGATGAGCCAGGGAAATAAAGATGTTCTTACTTAAATGAGTATAGAGCTCCTGAAGTGTTTTATATTTGTTTTTTCCCATGAACAGCAAGAAGAATCTTAGACAAGACAACTTTAAGGACTTCAGAATGATCTGAGAAAATAAAATAAAAGAGGAGTTGTTATGGGGTTTTTTTCCATTAAGTTAGTATCCAGACTAAATAATTGCATTCACATCTGAAATTTTAAGAAATATTTGATGTTTAAAAAAAATCTATTTCTACCATTAGCTGCTTAATTCACATTTCCATATTAGTACTCTGTCTACAGTAGGCTTTCTTTGATGAAAATTTGCAGAGAACAATTTATATTGAAAATTATTATTTAATATCGATGATTTTACTTTTACGGCTGCTGATGCAGTCTGCATTTTATCACATTTTTATTTCCAGAGTCTGGGAAAGATGTCGAGGGCTCCCATCCTCAGGCAGGAGAGCATTTGCATCTGTAGGGTTTCATCAGGCATTTGCACAAACTCAAAAAATCTTCCTTGTTCTTTTAAATTTCCCTGTTACTTCATTGTCCTCATACACAGCAATCACCACAGCCACAGTGTCTAAGAATGGTATTTTTCTTTAATAATAGCAGCTGGTCTACAAGCTTCTCCCACTCCCTGCCCAGCTCCCAGCCCTCATGGAGTTGTCTTCCCCCTCAAAGGCCAATGGCCACGGAGGCCAGGAGGAGGCAGAGATAGCAGGATTTTGAAACTGAGCGCCATCACATTGCATTTTAAGGATTTAAATCACCTCTGCCATCTTTTGTCTTTTTCTTCGTATGTGCCCATCTGAAAATTTTAGGGATACAATTGATGCTACAATTACAGTTTCAATTTAAAGTCCTAATTTTGGTTCCAACACAGTATCTTCTTGATCCTGAATACAGCAGTTGCATTCCCCAATAAGTCACACTTGGTTGGAGGCAGAGGCTGCACCTCCCTTGCACGTACGGTGCATGTCACACCTGTACATCAGGGAGCTCAAACCATCAGCCTTGCGGCAGCTTTTAGCCCAAAACATTGTGCTGCTTGTGCCTCTATGTTTGAAGGGCAAATCCCTGCCCGAAAATCCCCATGTCCAGGGGCAACCTGCCCTTGAGCTGAATGTTCACAGACCTGTTCACTGATCACACTCTGTCGGTGCAAGAAAACTTTGTATGCACATCAGGGCTAAAAGGGGGACTGAAGCCTTCTTATCTCCTCTACTCAGTAAACCTGCAACTGGTACCCTACAACAGGTTTTTGTCCAGGCCCTAAATGATCTTTCTCTGCACTTTCTCCTCTGTGCTTCCCATTAGAATTCCCTGTTACCTCGCCCCTTCACTACTCCAAAAAAGCAGTTCTCCATTCACCTGAAAAGACACAGTTTTATTGATCATTATCTTTTTTTCCTAAGTTACAAAATTTGAGATGAATCTTGGAAAGTCATTCAAGAAAGAGCAAAAGTTCCAGACTTTACTTGTCTGCCTCTTTTTTTTTTCCTGCAAAGCATGCTACTAGCACATATGAGATGCTGGCAAGAAAGCAAGTTTAAGGCTTAATATAATTGAAGGACTTTATATAGAAGGTCATTGAAGAATTAAGAAACTCTGCTTGTACGTATTTCACAGCAAGGAGAAAGCTAAAATTACAGTAGTTCACAAGGTGGTCTTTAAAAGCACTGCATTACCCTAATTCTCTACCCTTCCGGAAAGAACTAAATAATCAATCTGTACCCTAGGATTCTTGGAAAACTGCACTCAAATGTCCTCCGTTCAAGTTTTCCAGAGTCTTTTCTCCCTTCAAATTAGCTGTCTTAAATGATTCATGATTCCTCGAAAATTATTACAATGGGAACAGTTTGTCAAGAGTAAAACAAACAATTTGCAAATGTTTGAGCATTTACTGAGTCCTGGATTGTTTCCAAGAAATGGACTTTTAGCCCATGTTATGGGATTGTTGCAAATGTACTATTGTCTCCCCTGATATCATTTAGCTATGCTTCACACTTGCGTACTCCAGTCAAGAACTGATTTCTTTCTCCCGCAGCTGAGCAGGGCTTCAGGCACAGGGAGGAGAAAGATTGGGTGCAGGAAGAGTAGCAGAGCACCCTGCTGATGCTGTAGCAAGGCTGTTCAGGTGGTTTCTTTGGATTTTGTAGGAGAAGGCTGGGGAACTCTCACAGTGTGAGAGCAAACACTGTGGCGGGGTCCAGCAGATGCTCATGGAAATGGCAAAATTAAAAGCAGTATTAAGGTGAAACCAGAATTATTTACGTTGGGTGTTTCTGGTGAATTATAGCCAAAAGTGGCTTGAGTTGCTAATTGGAGTTCTGGTCCCAAGGAAAGAAAATAAAACTGATCTTGAGCTTTTTGAGGCAAGGATACTCTCAGCTGTTCTTCATGCAGGCTTACAACACCTAAGTGAGAGTTTATTTCATGTTCTTGACTGAACGTTGCAGAATAACGTTTTTTCTTTTCTTGAAACAATTAAACAATTTTGGTTTCAATCAGATACTGGAAATATAAGGGTAGCACAGGTTTTCCCTGTGTGTGAACTCTTTTCTAATTAAGCCAGGGTGTGATTTCTACCTGTGACAGGCATAGGTACAGAGGCCGGGACAACTCTGTTTTGGAGTCTTCCCTTGGACAGCCGATAGTGAGAAAATGCAGCTTGTGATGTATTACAACAAAATTATTTTATTGGTGTATATCAGCTTTACAGAGCCCTTCATATTTTCTGTTCTCATTTTTGTCTGTATTTCTATGCTCCTTTCTTGTCATCCTTTAATATTGGCAAGGGGCTTATATGTCAACATTTACCTTTAGGTTTAAAGCTGTTGCGTCTCTGTAAAAGGTGACATTCGTTATCCTTCTTTCCCAATGTCAGAATTATTGTTGCTGTATTCTTTTAATTGCAAGTGTTGAGTGCCCACCTCAGCTTTTTCAGCAGTTCAGTTCATAGTCATCACAGAGCCAGAGCACCTTTCTCTTTCACGAGTTTTAATTTAATTAAAGACACACAAATTGGGTTTGGAAAAAAAAAAATTAATAAGAATTAAACAGAACACCAGATGGCTGTGTAAATCCTATTTAATAGAGAGCTAGAACAGGAACTTTTCTCATAACTGTATTATTAATAATTAACATATGGAGGATGCTCCAAACAGAATACTCATGGCCGCATTAGATTACAATTTTTCACTGCATTGGTCACGCGACTCAGATACTCAAGGGCATGAGAAGTCCCAGCTCTCGTCAACTGCTGCAATAACCTGTGCTCCCCATTCATTTGCTCGGAGGATGCGATTCTACCCTGCCCAATATCTTGTGCACGAAATGCCTTCCAGGGTCCTTCTCACCATTGAATGGGGCCCCACGTGCAGCATTTTCACCCCGCATGGGAGCTAGAGAAGGTCAGTCTCTGAACGGGCCAAAGAGCCAGCCCTGCTCCTGCGGAGGAGACAGCCCTGAGCCTCAAAATGTGCAGTAACAGACACTGCCCCAAACACAGGCTGGGGCAGAGCTCAGCCAGCACATCCTTAGGAAGGTTAATGGGAAAAGCTTGGTGTTTGCAAGAGAAGCACGAGAAAATAAGCTGGAGAGTAGAGGGCAGGAGAAGCCCACGGACAACAAGAAATTCTGCAGCTCCTCCCTTTGGAAAGCAAGGAGTATATCTGTGCCATGTGCCAGGGTGGGTAGCGATGGCTCAGCGAGCTCTGTGTCCTTCCAATTTGCAGTTATCCTGCAAATTCCTTGCAATGCCATGCCCTGGGGAGGGACCGCTGCGGGGGAAAGGCAGAGAGGGCACACCGGGGCACGCCGCCCACCGCCTCGCACGCAGCCTGTGCATTAGCCTTGACACGAATGGAAAACTACATTTCCGTAACCCGAACGAAATGTTTCAGCTCCGCAGCTTTCGGAGCTGTGTAGGTCACAGAAAATCTCTTGTGGCTGTTTGTCCTTCTTTGAAACAAAATTAAGTTTAGGAATTTCCCATGGGATGAACATTGATCTTGCTATACCCCAATGGTTGTCACATGCACAGATATGGCTTGAAGCAAGACAGGGTTATGTTTTGCCATCTAAACGTGAAGCCTCAAGGAGGAGAACTCCTCAAGAAAAAAGGCTTTCAGGAAGTTGGCTTTTTTGCTTCTGTTTCTGTAATCCCTGGCTAATTTTTTTCCACTCTTTAGTTTCAGGAATATTTAACTGAGGTCTTGTGGAGTCATTGACAGCTTGGACTGTGGTGGTGGGAAGAAAAGTATCTCTTGTTTCCATCACTGGAGAACCAGTCGATACTGTCCAAATGTAATTTAGTATCTATGTGAACAGTAGAAACACTCTGGTCATCCTGGACTTTTAAGCTTATCCATGTAATTTTTACATTTTTAATCGCATATTACAGATGTTTTGTCAGAGATTGGAAAGGGAAGGAGTTACTTTTCTTCCTCACAGAAAGTGTTGCTGTGTCTCTGAGTATTTCATTAGCAAGGTTCCTTCCTCCCACTAAAATCTGTGGTTCTGATGATTTCCTTTTGCCCAGATGTTATAATTTTTTTTCTTTCCCAAGATGAATCTCATTTTGTTATTTCCTGCCCATACATCCATCCTCTCAAGACTTGAATGAATCATTTCTCCATCGTGAGTGGTGTTTGCAATATTCCCAATTCACTGTAATATGCAGACTTAATTATTTTCATTTGCAAAGTGCCACAGGGTCTTAGATGTCCATCAAGACATTGACAAGAGAGCACGGGAACACACCAAACCCATTGCATGGATGTCTGTCACAGATGAAAGGACTTAAAATTACCTTTATTAATAATAAAATTCTCTTAGAAAAGAGCGATTAATATGGTCTGTTATAAACCTGACCTTAGTTGCCCCCAATTTTGGCTTCATCTATCTCCCCATAGGCAGTAGACCTGCTAATGTGCGTTTTGAATGGAAAGTCAGATGGGGATGAGTACAACCCCTCAAAAAACTAATAAGATTCAGTATTTCAAGTTACTGAGGGCATTTTCCTAAGCCGTGTTCAGGTTCAGATGTCTGCATGGGTACTGACCCAGGATGTGTGTGGCTCTCCTGCTTGAGATTCTTGTCACACACCTGTAGATGTCTATGTATGAGTATGTTTTTGAGGCTCTATACCTCATGGTGAGAGGAGTCTCATCCTATGAGTGAGTCTTTCTCTCCATCAGCTCTGCTGGAAGGAAAGCCATCTACACTGGAGGCATCTGGGTTTGAGCACCAGCCCAGCCTTTCCTCACCACGTAGCCAAGGGAAAATAGTTTACTGACTCTCCTGGGGGAGGAAGAAGCTTTAGCATTTTAAGTTTCTCCTTCTCTGCCCACTGTGGTGGTTTTTTTTAGATACCAAAGGGAGCTTGTTGTTTGGTAGCTTTTTATTGTGGCATGTTTTCAGATGAATAATTAAATAATAAGGATTTCCAAGTGGTTTTGATTCTGCACAGATATGAAAACCCTGGAATGTTAGAGGCTGGGACTTCCAATTCATTTGCTTGTTTTCAGATAAATAATTCAGTGATAAGATTTATTCATACATGTACAAAGAGGACAATGCAGACATTAGCAATAAATCTCTTCAGAAAACATGCAGCCTACTAGAATATGAAATTGAAGTTTTCTCAAGAGCCATCCACCTTATTCACTACCCTATAGAAGAATGCTTGGCACAAAAAAGAGCCTCTATCCTTGTCTCAGGGAAGTGAAATTATAAAGAAAATTTAGGCAGAACAAGGTTTAAACTGAAACAATTGAAGAATTTGTGTAAACTCTACATTTTCTAGTTATACACCTCAAATATATCAGACGTAATTTTATACCACATGAATTGAAAATGTAACAGAATGACAAAAGATCCCCCTCTGTTCCTTCCAGTACTAAGAGGATTATTTTGTGTTTTCACTCAGCACTGGAGAGCATTTCTGTCAATAGGCAACTTGCATTTGAAATGGTCCTGGCAGTTTTACTTACCCCATTATTTTCATTTTCTATTAGACTAATCTGTTTTTATTGATTTTTATTTTGTGCCTGTTTAACAATCCGGTGGCTGGTCAAATCCCATTTCTATCCACATTGCTCAGTCTAACGGGACCACGCCGTCTCCTTTACAGAGCTGCACCCCATGGATGGTTTAGGGCAATTACACAAGCGTTGGGATGCTGGGATGACCTTCACTGCCTTGGTTCTGTCTTCTTGTCACCTCTGCAAAGTGAGATCCCAATCCTGTTAATGTACTCACTGATTTAGCAGAGAGCAGAAGATCTATCCCAAACAACAGGCTTGCTTTTATAGAGCGGACTGAGTCGCAGGAAAGAGATGTGGTTGTAAACTGTAGCTGTGCTAAGGTTTTAAGTGTTCAGAATCAGAATTTTGGATTAACTCAGGTCAACCAGGAAGTGGATCCAGATATTGGATTTCCATAAAACTGGGCAATATGTGAGTGTCTTGGGATTTGATGCAACAAAGTATTTTCCCACTGCCAAATGGCTCTGATATAAGATATTTTGGTTTGGAAAGGTGCATGTGAAAGGTTTACAAAAGGTGTAATTTATGATTAAAACCATAATAGATGCTTCTGGGTTTATGTCTTAAAAGTAACTCAGAGACTGAGGTTGCACAATTTGTTGGGTTTGGGTTTTTTTCCTGATAATTCCAGCTCATCTGGGCTCTGTCTACATATAGAAACCTTTTCCCTTTGCTATCAGGTTTATAAATGCTGATGTTAGACTCCAGATATCAGGTCTGAATATTCACCAAGACTGTCATAAAGCTCATCTACAGGATGAGCAAGAACCTCATGAATATTTGTGTGATGCCATTAGACAGTCAAATGAAGCCCAGGGACAGAGGGAAAGCTGCAGAAATCCTGAGGGCAGGGACGTTTCCTTGCTTCATGTTCTCTGTGTGTGTCTGCAGCAACTGCAGTATCTCCGAGGACCTTTCCTCATGTAGTGTTTATTTTTATGCAATGGTCAGATCCCATTGAAATGAGTCTTGATCAGTTGAATTTTCTTTCATCCAAGTTGAACAGGGTTCCATGAAATTCTTTTTTGTGTCTGGATGAAGGAATTTGGACCTGCTGATTTACTCTCCCTTGTAAGGTTACTCTGGTGCAAAGTGTTTTAAAAAATGGGCCTGTGGCTATGGATAGAATTTAACTATAATTAGAGCAGGTCTCTTTTGTGAAAAGGTCACAGTCTCACAGCATGGGTATTTAGATTGGAACTTTACTTATTATTTTTAATTCATAAATAATAGGGCAAGTAGTTTTCTACTTCTTTCTTAAACTTTCTACAGTTTTACTTGCACCTCTTATCAGGCACAACAGCAACCAGTAAGCCAAGTTCCAGCCTTATTTACCCTCTGACAACCTCATTTGTCATAGTTTAATAGCACAAGCACTTGCTAAAGGCAGATTTTTTTTTTCCGCTCTCTGGATCGTGAAATATATTATATCCCATCTGCTTCTGTTAAGGTGTCTCAGAATAGTTTCTTCAAAACAAGGGCTCTTTGTTCACTTGGAGGTTCACAGAAGAGTACAAGGTGAAGATAAGAAAAGGCATATGCATATCTTGGCCTTTTCCTGTACTGTGTATTTCCTAGCAAGCTTCAGTAATTTCCACTGAGCTCTGCTGTCTCGTGCTCTGCTTTGGGTGAAATGACTCTGCAAGTAGGTGGGTTTTTTCCTGGATCAAAAAACTGTTCCAACACATTTTCCACTTTTTTTTTCAAGTTTAGGGTTTTTTCCCCAAAAAAGTATGTTTCAGTTCAAGAAAAGTATTTTATTCAGTGTAAATCCAGACTCATTATTTAGGCTTTGAGTATTAAAAATGCTTAAAATATTAAAGGAATCTTCCAAAGTGAGAAGTAGTTTAAAAGCAAAGAAATTATGTTTTGTTTTAATATTTTCATTGCCTTTTTTTTTTCTGTCATGAGCTCTTGGGCATACATTTACCCTTTAATTCTTCTCATCCTCTTTGGTGAAATGGCAGTATATTTTTTACCCTTCAGGGGAAGAGCAGTAATATCCTGCTTCAACCTTTCCCTGAGTTTCTTCCACCCCTGCAGATGTTTGCTGATACTCCCACAGCATCTTCAGCAACCCACTGAAAAAGGGTGATTTCGTATCTCCTTTAACGAAGGTTTCACTGGGAGAAACATAACGTTACCTACCCAAAAGTGGAGATGGGCAAGCCCAGCTTTCCATCCCTCCCTGCCTCTGAGTTTCGCTCAAGCACAGCACCGCTGCCCAGCAAATGCCAACTCACCTTCCAGACCAGGACTGGCAGCACCAGCACGGCAAGCTCAGCTCAAGTTGTGTTTGTCTGTGAGATGTGTCGTGAAGTCTTCTTAATAATACTTACGTACTTTCATCCTTTCAGAGCACACAATGTGTGTGGTTCAGATCCCACCTGGATTTTCCAACGTGCGGATCCCTGCAGGAGCACTGCTCCTCCGCTCCCTGGTGAGAGCCCTGGCAAAATGGGAAAAGCCATGTATACAATCCACTTGATGCTCCCCTCATTTTCCCTTGTAATTCAGAGGCACAGGGAGACGATTGACTCAAATGAGTCATCAAAACGGTTTCGGCGTTTTCGCTAGGATCTCTGGCATTTGAAGCATTACGCACCCGACCAGGGGTTCCTGTGAGCAGGTGCTGCAGCCTAAAATGTGTTAATCAATGTACGCTTGCAGAAGTGATGAGCTACATCAAAAGACAAATGTTTAATAATGAACTCAGAAAGGTTGTTCGAAGGACATGAACACAGCTACATGATGGAAAGAAAAATGGCTCATCCCTGCCCCTGCCAGTGTCTCTTGACATTACCAATGTTCTCCTGAAAATCTATTTATGCAGCACCTTTTCTAGCTCTCACTCGCTGATTAAACACCGCTGCTCACCTGAACTGCAGCTTTTGTTTGCTGAGGTTTGCCACTGTTTGTTATAAAGCTTACAGTGAAGGGGCGAGCTGGAGAGGCCACGACAGGAGTATCTCTGTGAAAGCAGGGCATTAAAGTCACAAGTTTACATTGATAGCTCTGACATGCAGGTTTTTAAAGTGTTTTCACTGTTTCACTGATGAGTTTTTCCTTCCTACCTTAGCCCCTGGCTATTTAGCATAGAGTGCATTAGCAAAGCAAGATGATCCTGTCCGAGTAGTTAATTCTTTTGCCTCAGTGGTAGATTTCTGTACTTGTAAGGGAATTAGAATTATTTCAGTAATAAAAGAGATACTGGTTTATTTCTGCACAATTAATTCCAATCATCTGAGGCTGACCTCTGCCTTTTACCTGTCTTGCCATAAGCTTCCTTATTTCTGCTGACAGCATTTTTCCTTTTTTTTTTTTTTTTTTTTTTTCCTTCCCTGTTTGATGCGTGAGCATTGTCTGACACTCAAGAATTTCCTGGGTTTTTGTCACCTGGCTGTAGCTTCTCTGTTATGTGCCACAGGATAGGAGAGATGCCCTTCAGGTAGGTAGGGACCATGGGTTGTTTTGGATAGAGGGTTTAGGTTTGAACAGTGCCTAACCACTGACAGCTTAGGCAACTACAGTGCTAATACTGAACAGCAGAAGTGACCAGAGTCCTCATCACAGACTCTCTGTGTCCAATATAATAGAAAATAAAAAATGAAAGTCTCTTTGTTACAGTGTTTTCTATGGGAAGTAACTTCTTATACAGTTATAGAGATATAAAGGTACTTTATTGTCTGCCTAGTGAAACTCATGCATTTTTAAACAAGTATGCTGAGGAAAAAATCTCCCTCTGTCATGAGAGCTGTAAAGTGCTTTCCCACAATGCATATACATGATAAGCTACGAGAAAGAGCTGTCATACATCAAATTAGATAGCAATGTGGAAAAGTTACCTTTCAATGTGGTATCCACAGTGGTCTCTAAAACATTCTCTTTATTTCTATGTGTAAAGCAGTTCCTTTGGGGCCTTTCAATTCCCACTGAAAGCTTTGAGAGTTTTTTTCCATATTCTAGACAAATACTCATCTCACTCATTTAATCCCCTATAGCACCGAACAGTGGCTTTTGGAGGTGTCAATACTTTCTTGTGTCTTTCAGTGGCTCTCAAAAATGCCACTTTGGCAGCTTGAGCTGCCTCTTCAGATTAATGTGTGATTTTATTAATTTTTTTTTAGCCATTTTTAAACTTAAAGAAATGTGTAACTGATAGGCTGGAGGGAAGTACAATTTTCTTCCTAAATCAGAGAGGTATGCATGGTATAAGGAAAAACCACCATGATCTACTGGGGTCCCTGTGCCATGGGTCCAGAAAAGCTCCCACTGTGGTTTGTGAATGCAGAAGCATTGGAAAACATTTTGCTTGAACTCCCAGATCCCGATGCATTACTTTTTATCAGCTTGGAGGGGACTCACTCTGCCCGTAAGATAAAGCACTTAATGCTTTTAAATGGCTTTTTTTGGACCTATGCAATCCCCTTCACTGCCAGCGCTTCCATTTCAATCAGCGATATCTTGCCCTTCTGCACAACCCCAGCCACGCTGGTCTTGTTGCAACGCTTTCTGCCTTTCTCTTCTGGGATGCAGCACAGGAGCAGTCACAGTTTGCTCCTAAAAGCCTCCTAGCCTCATTTTCCAGTACTGAAGAAAGGGAAATAGCATTTAATGGGAACTTTGAAAAAGCATTGCAGCATTTAAGTCTCTGAAATTCAATATACTGGAACACCATTTTTCATTACGCTTTGAAGCGTTCTGCTTTAAAGCTTTTGTCTCAAACTCTGTTCTTTTCTGTGCCTACGACACTAAGCAAAGCATTAGTGTGATCTTTAACTTGGTGTCAGTGCCCATTCCCAGAGAAGAGAGAAAGTTAACTGGGTCTGTAACATCTCTGATGAGATCTAAGATCAACTTCCGAAATTTTGATAGAGAGAGGGTTGGCATTGTCCAAGGGTGACTGTGTATTTCATTAATATCTGATGGATCAAACAATGGAAAACTCTACTACTTGCTATAAGCAAATAACAGATCAAAACTCATTCATGCTCTGATCTTTCTTGTCCTCATCTTATTTTTCCCTCATTTTTGTAATAATCAGAGTAAGATGAACACCATCAAGGCTCTGTGGCATGCTGCCCATCTTTATTGCCTTGTACAAAATAAATGGTTCCAATGGACTGGGTTTTATGGCAATTCCTTCTCAATTTTCCCATATTTGTATTTTCATTGTAGCTGTTCCAGACAGAGTGAAAAAATGAACAGATTAAAATGTCTGATGAATTCTCTGAAATGCCAACCAGCAAAAGTCTCTGACTGTCTCATTGCCAAGGACAACTGCATTTCTTTTTCTGAATCAATTCTCATAATGCAGTGAACAATTCCAAGAGCATGAGGAAGCCTGGCTGTTGCTTTGGCCCCTCATCTCAGAAGTCTGCACATCAGCCACTGTAATTTTCCTTTCCATGAGTTGCTACGATTGCTGTTGAATTCATCATATCAGAAAATAAAATTTACAAAGGGAATCAATTTTCTCTCTAGCTTCCTTCCACTTCATCTTTCTGTCCATTTGCCAGAAAGATAATAAGCCCTAGCAGCATTAGCGCAAGCATAAACACTGGGCATTAGGAAATGCCTCCTTGCTATACTGCTGTCATCACCTTAACCTTAAACTTTAAATGCTCAGAAGGACTAGGAATGATGATTTATAGATGATCTTCTTTGAAAGCTTTCTTTTTTTGAAAGCAGCTTAAAAGAAAGCATATTAAAATGTTAATATTTCCAGGAAAAAATTCTACAGACAGAAGAGGTTAAAAGTACCTATCAAATTTCTTCACTCTGATTGATTTATTCAGTGGAAGGGGCAAAGTCTTATTTTCTACTTTTTTCTTTTTGAGAAATGCAGGCCCCAGAGCCTAATTCATCTGAAGAAGCACATTTTAAATAGCTGCTAATGTGCTGTTAAAGAAGGAAATGCGCTATTCCATGGCAATCCTAATTACTGTGCAACTGTATTTCATTCTGCACTAGCAATGAACCAATCATTTAAACTCATAGTAATGGTTTTGTTATTATGCAAACATCTAGAAAAGAGTCCATTAAAGTCCCGATTTGATCATCGTTTCATAGATAGTGAAGATGAAAGCACAGTTAGAATTTCCTCTACTTTTCAGTCCCAATAAAACTACAGACTACAGCTGAAATCCCCCCAGGTGGTTGCAACTTAAAGGGCTGAAGCAGGGCAATGGGGCAGCTGCCAGACATGGTCCATGTCCCCCCTGCCAGGCAGGGACCCCAGCAGCCACCAAGTCCCCTGGTAACCTCTGCTTTCCTCCTCTCTTTCTCTCTCCCTTCATTCTCCCCCTCACCTCCAGAAAGTTCTGCTTTTTGAAATAGCGGAGGGGTTTACATTTCCCTCCTAAGAACATTTATTCAGCCGCAAAACTCATAAATGAAACACTCAGGTTTGCTAATGCAATCAGCTACATTAGCAACATATTTATTTTTCATCTTTTCTTTCAGTTATTTTGCCTTTTAATTATCTTCCTTTGTGATTAAAGACAGTCACATTCTAAATTCAATCACCCTGAAGAACAATAAGAAATAAAGAAGTTTAATCTTTTATTATAAAACTCTTCTGTGAGACCCAGTGGTGCTGTAATTTTACCATTAAGAAATTGCCCTTTTCAGTTGTCTGCTGCTCGCCTTTTCTTTTTCCTCTGAACAATAAACTGAAGAAGAGTCTCAGTTACAGATACAAAACATGTACTTTCTGTACCAGAGCACCACAGCTCTTCCTTCTGCTTTTAAATTTGTCTTTTTTGTCTGATCAGTGAAGAATGAGCTGTCATTTTTTGAAAGGTTCTCAGAGATAAAGCGTTTAAAGTAGCAATATACCAGCCAGACCTCTTATAGTTAACAAGAGAAGGAGAACCGTGCAGAATGGTTCTCTTCGAGTCCGTATGCAGTGAATAGAACGATATCACACTAGTGCTGTGTTGAGCTACTATTTCAATGCCCTGTGTCTTTAGCAAGTTATCGGGGGGGGGGGGGGGGGCAGGGTTCAGCTTGACATCAAAGTGCCTCTCCTTCTTTTCTGAATCTCGATGTAGACCGTCTCACCTCAAAAGGTAATTTGCCCACAGAGGCACTTTGTCAGTGCTGGCCGCTGGTGGATGTTGGGTTTTGGCCCAGACGGTCTGCTGTCTAGCAAAACTTTTACCTAGAGAAGACAAGAAGCAGAAGTGAAACACGTTTTGCCAGTACCTGGGGATTTTGGGTGCCTGGTTTGCAGTTTTCTGTTTGCGACACCATAAGCAATGTTGGACAACAAAGACGCACCCTGGCTTGTTCCCCTGGCAAATTCAGCAGGTTATTCACTGAAACATCACCCTCTTCAGACAGTGCTACTGATACTTTTATTTCTGTTTCTCTTACAGTTTGTTGCTCACCCCAACTGCCAGCAGCAATTGCTCACCATGTGGTACGAAAACCTCTCAGGCTTACGGCAGCAGTCTATAGCTGTGAAGTTCTTGGCTGTCTTTGGGGTCTCCATTGGCCTGCCCTTCCTCGCCATAGCCTACTGGATTGCTCCCTGCAGCAAGGTACAAACTCAGTAAGGTGCATGGTTTTTATGGTCATTTCTATCCAGGGCCTGGAATGAAGTCACATATTTTTCTGTAATGCTGTTGGGAAGTGATTCATGCTATCGTCTAAGATTGCCCCAAAGGAGAGCAAGCTTGAGGTGTTGCTTGATATACACAAACAGAGCTATTAGGCATGGCTTGAGGATCATCTTTCCAGGTAAAGGTGGGGTGGTAGCAGAAGAGGCTGAGAGAGCGGGTGACAAGAAAAGAATAGGGACAAGAAATGGATAGGAGATAACAACATGGGGGGTGGCATGAAGAAAGAATAGAAGAAGCTACAAAATGGCAAATAACTAAAACAGCAGAGCTTTGTTGCCCTTTTAGTTAACTCTGATGTTTAAACTCTCGTTCCTTTTATGTACTTTTTATTGGAGGTTCCTCCCTTCTTCAGGGCTCCTTTCTTCCCTTTCCTTGTTTCTGATCTTGTATTTTTAGTTAGTGGAGCATTATTATAGCACAGGTGCCTGAAACTCTGGCAAGCCCCAGGGGACTGCTTAGTGCTGCACAGAAGACTAGTCTTAATCATACAAGCTTTATGGTTTTGAGGGAAAAGATGATGAAACTTGGAAAACTGCCGTGTACCTAAATACAGCTGTGCTATGTCTCACAGCACCAGACGGAGCAAGAGAGTTTTGCCGAGGCCTAGAGGTCAAAGGACCAGAGCCAACCATTGGCTTAGGTAAAAGCTTGAGTTGTCTGTGGTATGAAATCTGTAGTGAGGTTTCCATCCTGAAAGGGTCTTCTCAAACAAGTGGAGATAAATAGGTGTGTGGCTGAGCAATAAATAGCTTTTTCACTACTCTTGCCACAGAAGAAAGGGATGGCAGGGGAGAAGATCGTTTCACATTCAGCAATAGCCAACAACATCATCCATTAGGAGGTAGCGGTCTTCAGCAGGAGGCTTATCAGAGGTAATTAAATTTGATCAAAATGACCCTTGGCACTGGTAGTGTATTCAGTCTTGAAAGCATCTTCTCCCATTTCCTTTAAAAGCCAGTGAGGAATCCTTTCTAAATTTGTCAAGCCCAAGAAACTATAGATCCATGAATGGGTATTAAGGAAAGACTATAATTTGAAAAGATTTATGTTAGTGCGATCAGACAAACCTTTTGAAAACAGTCTTCCAGAACATCTGAGGTAATAAAACATGTTTAAGGCTTGGTGTTCTCCAAAATACCACCAAGTACTTTCTCTTAGAGTAATTAAGAGTGTTACTTCGTTTTCTCAAGGTTTGTATCAACACAAAACCCCACAGCTCTTATGAATACTGGACAGGACTCAGGAGTTTCACGCAGAGAAGTGCGTGTGAAAGCCGGGCTGTGTTGTGGGTGGTTTTGGTTAGGTCGTAGAGGGAATTCGTATGTAGAATTTCCATGTTGATGCCGTTATGTCAGACCTCAGTCTAGCAGGGATTTATGAAGCTGTTTAATTTCCTTCACCTCTGTTGAATGTGCTGGGAGTTGGCACACCAGCCAACAGCAACATTTGTGGTGTATTCTCAGGATTACAGAGGTTGCATTTGAATATAGCAATAGATGGGGAGAACAATTAGACTAGAAATAAGTGGAGAATTTAAATGAGAAGCATAAAAACTAAGGGGAAAAAAACTGAGGCAAAAAATTCAAAATAAATCAGTTTTACAGCAGAAGTAAGAAATTATTGAGAATGTTATTTGGTTTTAATTTCTTGAGGTAGGTGTATTAAAATCAGAAAAAAATGGAGGGAGGGGGACTTACCTTTTCATCGACTGTGATTTCATTACACCAAACCTTTCGTGCATTCTCATTTTAAAATGTCCCTTTCTTTTCACCCCACTTTAGACTATGAAAAACCATCTGTAACAACCCTCTATCATAAAGTCAAATTGAAAGTTCTTTCAGGCAGGAATTGTCTTTTAATGCTTGCATTTGCGTTGATCAGAACAATGTAGTCTTGATTTTTGATTGTGGCCTGTGATAGAAATAACTGAATAATGAAGGCGTTTTCCCCCCTGAATTGGTACCTCACCCAAAATCGTCATTATTCGGTTCAAAGGCTGAGGGTTGATACATGAGCCGTGTGTCCTCTCACAGTGTTATTGCAGACAATTCTACACAGGCAGCATATCCGCTGAAAGGATAGTGATGTTAACAGATGATTTGCGTGTGATGCTCTGAGCAGCCCGGTTTTGTCCTGATCAATTTTACAAGTGTTTTGTTTGGTTTTAAGTCATGGAAACAATCTTGATGTTACACAACTGGGTAATGAAATAATTTTTCCATAGTAACAATCAGCTAAGATATTTAACTTAAATCAAATCAGGCCTGTCTTAAAAGCCACATGGATACCCAGGCATGAGTCAGCGACTCATTTCTGGACTAAGACAGTGAGAAAAATGAAGGAAACCTCTGCAGTGTGGCATACTTCTTATAGGAGCTGTCCTGACCAATATTACTGTGTATCACATTCTTAAGATGTATCGGTCAAATTCTGCAGTTTCACATAGGGTAATAGAGTAATTCATATCTCAGAATAATTCCTTCACTGATGTATCTTGGCAAGGAATATGTTTTCAAACCTTTACTCTCTAACAGAAGATTTTTTTAATAAACCTTTGCAGGGTTAGAATATACCATGCCAAATACCAGCCTTGAAAATTTGGTAAATAGTATTAACTGGAGTTTGCAACTGAACTCTTAAGTCTTCTTTTGCATTCAGTTGCACAGAGCTGTCTTTATTAAAACCAATTTTAGTGCGAGTCGTTCATTCACCTCTGGATGCACAAACTGTTGACAAAACCCGTGGAGTGTAAGCCCATCCTATCCTGAAATATCTGTGTTGACTCATCCATCTCATGGAAGTCACGCCATGACTCTGAAATGAACCGTTGCTTTATATGTTGGTGTCCAAAACTTATTTCACTGGTGATCAAAAGAGAAGATAAGAGATAGAATGGAAAAATTGCACAGTCTGCTGTCCAAAAATATAATGACAAGAGCAAGCAGGACTGTTTGGACTGCCTGCAGAACTTCAAGAGGTATTTTCTTCCTTCTCAGGTCAGTTGAAGTGCACATTCAGATATTACAACACCAACAGAGATCATTTATACACAGCTCTCATTGCCTCGGCTGTTCTCTGGCTTTCATGTAGCCATGCTGGGGATTTATGGACTGTAGCTCCCGCTGAGACAGACTCAGCATCCATTTAAGCACTGGAACTTTAACGGTTCACTCCACCTAAAGCTGTACCTATACCTTTTTACTCTAGGTCTTTTCCTCCCCTGGTAAGCTACATCAAATTTCTACAACAATATTCTTCATGCTTCTGCCATGAGCATAGTACTGGAAGTAGTAATGGCTTTTTTCTTTATGATGTTTCTATCTTTCTTTGTTCCTGTCTCTTAGAGTAGAGATTAATTTGCACTTGGAAAACTTTGTTTCAGTACCACATTTTATATGTTTTCATTTTGACATGTCTGCATGTTTCATTATTTTCCTGTAATACAGATAGGATACTAAGTCATGAAATGAGCTATTCTCTTAAGAATGAGCCTTTGTATCTACACACTGTCAGTGTTTCTGTCTTAATAGTGAGAGCCAGGCACTTCCTTGCAATCCTGATTTGATGAAAGATGATATTTTTGATTTTAAAAAGTAATTGAGAAATTGATACATCCAAGTAGTTACACACCTTGAGTTTAACTTTATCATGTTGCTTGAAAAATATATCTTACTGTCGTAAAGCATTAGGCTGGCTGGAGAAATTAACACTTTGTTGATTTTTTACAGAATATTCTAGTCAACACTTTCACCTCCTGTAGCTCTTAGCTAAAAATCAGATTTCTGAGAAGATATGAAAAGCGTCAGCTCAAGAAAAAAATTGTAAGATTTCTGCAGTAATAGAGGGGATAAAATGCTGATGTAACACTGACTAAATGCAGACTTTTGTTAAATCAGTAGAGAACTAAGTGAAATTACCCACAGAATTCATTTGGTTCTGTAGTGCATGGGATTATTTCTCTGATAACCGAGGCTGTGCTACTTTAATCTCAGGTCTCTTTTAAGTTTCTATAGACAGCAGAAAAAGTCTAATTATTTGGAGACAACTCAGGGTTCAATAGACAGTGTTTTTTCTCTTTTAGTGAATTCAGGGTAGAAATGAGTCTTGTAGAGATTGCAAATGCACTTTTAAAACACTTTGTTGGTAAGGCCCCATATACCCATAGTTGTTGTTCCACTTCACTCTTGCAATTTGAGCTCTCTCGGGTAGATCATACAAGGAAAACATCAGAGATTATTACTGTATGGGACATTGTTCAAACACATCCCATCACCCCATCAGCTCTGTGCTGGAAGTATAAATTCTGCTACAAAGCGTAAATCTACCCAACACCAGTTATAAAAAGCTGTTGAGAACTAACACTACACCAAGGTTTACAGCAGAGGAGTGAACCAACATCACAAGCATTGGGACTGGTTTTAACACACTTCATTTACTCCTACATCTGCCATAATATTCCTAGACAAGATTAAAGAAACTTGGGGTTTGATTCAGTGCAATATCTACCCACTGAAACACATCCTTATTGACCTCAGAAAAAAGCAGGCATGTTAATAAGGGCTTGGAGATAGATAGAGCAGATTTTTTTCATTTTCTTTATTGGAAAGTCTTTCTGGCATTTAGAAACATGCAAATTTTCCAATAGGATTTACTATTCTGTCAACTTCATAAAAGATTTATTTTACATTTTAAAAATTCAGAGAAGAAGAAGAAATATGAACCAGAATCATAAGGCTTCCTTTAAATTTCTGCTAAACCTAAAGAGCCCTGTTTTTAAAATATTTCCTGCTCTGCAATGACGAGAGACCTGGGCTCCTTTGAACAAAGCTGCTATTGGAAATAAGGAGGAAAACAAGGAATTTCCTTTTTCAGTCCTTTTTCATATTTCCTATGAAGTTTTATGGTCAAGTCAGATACTAAGAAAATTTTGAGGATACCTTGTCATCAAGGGAAATGATTCAAGGAGTAATATACTGCAAAAAAAATCCCATTTGCTTTGAGGGGGGTTTGGAAAGGGCACATACAGGCCGGCACTTCCATTGCTGTCCATTGTGTCCAACACCGCAGGCATCAGTCCTTGCACTCCTGAAAATGCTTTTACTGTGACATCTTTCTGGAGTAATGTTGTCTTAGATCACAGCAAATGTAAGATGAAAAAAGTGTTATTTAAATTAATTAACAAAGAAAGCTTTTCAAGAAGAATGGCACAAATATTATCTATAGTGAAGAGATCTGCTGCTCTGATTCTTGGCTTAATGTCTTGAAATAAATCCTTGTGTTCTGGGGGGTGAATCTGCAGCTTTTGTAGTAATTATGAGGGAAGACTGTCATACCAAAGCATATTAAAAGCATTACTAAAGAATCTTTAAATGGAAGGTTATTTCCTACGTATCATTAATGAACCAAGAATTCAGCATTAATAAAAGACTCTAATATATAACAATGATGTAAAGACGAGAAGTGGGCCCATCATTAGGATTTATATTGACACACACAAATACATTCATATAACACATATACACACAAACATGTCTCATATAAATGTCCTGTCTCTTCATTTTCCACTTACCATATAGCCAGGACAATTAGATACTACATGTGGGTATAAAGGAGCAATATGAGATACTGCCATGCATAGAAAATTATCCAAAGGGCATAATTTGAACTGCAATGCATAATGTCTAGGAATAGCAAAGAACAACTTGAACAAATCTAAACACCATTTAGTTCAAGATCTAGAATTCATTTCCGAATCCTTTTTACCTTGGGCAAATGGTTCAAACTTTTATAGGAAAAAAACTTCCAGGAGGTGGATAAGGGAAAAAAATCTTACGTCTTGTGTATGTTTCTTTGCAGTTGGGACGGACCCTCCGAAGTCCTTTCATGAAGTTTGTGGCACATGCAGTTTCTTTCACAATCTTCCTCGGACTGTTAGTAGTGAATGCTTCAGATCGGTTTGAAGGAGTAAAAAATCTCCCCAACGAGACGATCACGGATCATCCAAAACAAATATTTAGAGTCAAAACAACTCAGTTCTCATGGACAGAATTGCTGATCATGAAGTGGGTATTGGGTAAGCAAAACCAAAATATCTACAAGTCCTCCAGGGAAATTCAACATGACTAGGAATAGCATGACAGACAGTGACAAGACAAAGGAAAAAAACCCCAAACCAAACACCACCACCACCACCACCCCCCCAACAAACAAACAAAAAACCCCATCTTGAGGCTAAATTAGCAGTTGATGGCAGTATTTTGATTAAAACAAGATCAAAGAAGGCTTTGATCTTGGTCACTGCTTTTGAAAATATTGAGTGATGCTTAACAAATTCTCACTCTCTTGATTTTCCACTTCCCATGGTGAATGCTAGAGATGTTGTCTGTCTGCCTCTATTGGTTTAATCATTGCATCTTAAAGAAGGTAATATAGTCATACAAACTTACAGCTTTGCTATAGGACATTGCTCTATCTAAAGTGAGCAGAAAGAAGTGTGTCCATTGGGACATAGGTGACCACCAGCCAGTTTTACTACCCTGCCATGAGATCCTGTTATAATTCACTGAACCTCAGTTTCTTCATCTGCAAAATGGGTATATTGTTACTTACTTGTTCATAATGCACTCTGAGATCTAGTGATGAAAACTGTTAGGTAAATAAGAGTTGGATTTTAAGAAATTCATAGTAGGAAATTGTTACTGGTGAGAGGACAGCACAGCACTCAAATCTTTTAAAAGAAATTAAGTTATCCAACAATTATAAAGTAGCAATTCATGTGGATGAATGCTTCAAGTGCAAAAGTATGTCATGTGCACAAGTTAAACTTCCAAGGAGTTTTAGGCAAATTTAGATGTATTACTTTTCTTATGGGCATAATTCATTCCTGGTAGGTCATCTACCTTGAACCACTAATGTAAACAAGCTCAGAAGGATTTATTGGGAAACTGAGCTTATCAACTCTACACAGACTTTGTCTACCTCTTCTGTATCTATTTTTACTCACCACCATGATTTTGATTCTTTTCTTGCAGCAAATAATTCCACTGTTCCATAAGTACTGATGGCATTAAACCCCCCTGAAAAATAGGATAGGGCTGCTCTATCTGATGACTTCCTGGCCACCATTTCTTTGTTCCCTGTCCCCGCAATAATCAGAATCCCATACAGGATATTAGGCTAGAAAATACAGAATAGATGCCAGACTGGATAGAGTAAGTCTGTAAGATATATTTTTTTAAAATGATATTAAAGCAGTTGAACAAGATGATTAGATTTTAGACTAGGTATTCTTTCCTTACAAGCAGTAGGTATCTGTCTGCCCAGTGAGTTCCTGAGAGATGAAGAAGAAAACATTTCATTTAAAGCTAAGGTTTTCACTTTTCTGGGAGAAGAAAGGTGATTCATTGTACAGACTTCTGAATATAATGAGATTTTCTAATGACTGCCTACATCAGCACTGACAATCTTCTCTGGCCATTTTACCTGTCTGCCTACATAAAGCTTCAAATAATGTTTCAGCAATACTAAGGTGCAAGTTTGGTGCATGTGGCCTCCAGACAGCTGACACGGGGGCTTGGGCACTTGTTGAGCCCTATATGTGGCCCCGAACTTTAAGGACTGTGAAAGCACTAAGGGTGGTGGACTGCCCAGCCTTTTGGTGCAAAAATCTTCTAGGTATTATAAATACCTATATGTAAGTAGAAATATAATTAAATAAAAGTAAATGCTATACATAAATATCACAGGTTAAGTTGCCAAGACATGCTTTTCCAAAGAGGCAAATGTAAGTAGACAGTAAGTACATGTTAAAGTATAATGAATCTCACTCTTGTGTACTAAATACACATAGCTATATTTAAAACTACTTGGCAACACCTGAAGTTGCTGTCTTCAGACTCAACAGTGTAGGTGTGCTACCTACATTTCGATTTGTAGTACAATCAAAAAGTGTAATTTTATTTATTCTCAGCTTGTAAATCCTTTCCTTCTCTTTCTGTTCTTTCTCTTTTCTCCTTCATACTGTGGCAACAGTGATGAATGCTGGTGACACATTACTTGTTCCAACCATAGGAGGCCATTTTTGAGAAATTAGTTTACAGGTCCCTGATCTTGGCTCTTTTTTGGGGGAGAAAATTGGCTGAGTTTTCTGGCTCGCAACGATAAAATTATGACGCATGTTCAGAATAGCATTATTTGAGGATAATGTGATACATTAGCATAGCATAGTATGGCCACGAGTGAGCACAACTGTGATAACGGTTCCTGCAGTTAATCTTGCTGGAGATATGAAAATTGATCCACATGTATATATTTTAAGAGAAAACTACCAGAAGGAGAATTTCAGACTGGAATTATGCAAAAAGATACCATTGCCATCTCCTGCTCCCAACTATTTGTAATGCAGGCAAGTAATGGAGTAAACCCACGCAGAGGCAATGACTTTCAACCAGGCAAGCACTTCATCCTGCTCCAAAAATCCATATCAGAGGCTTTACTTTCCATTAGCCTGCACCTCTGAAATGGCTGTAGAGCATCATTGGATCAGCTAGGTAGTGTTAGCAGCCCATTTAACATCGCCATGAACAGCCAGATAGCATTTTAGGTGGGAGAATGCCTTTTTGGTCTCACTCCTCTTCGTTACGAATGAACATCCAAGGGTTGCAGATTATAAACCTGTTAGCGCAGAGAAATACCATGATGCTCTGAGAGGAGAACTTGAGCCTTTGTACATGGGGCACGGCAATTTCAGCTCAGGCATCTGTGGCTCATTGTATGCCTTGGCTGCCTCTCCTGCTGTGGCCAGGTCTTCCCATCTCTTGCCTTCAGGTGAGGAAGGCTGGGATTTTCCTTGTGAGCAATATGGAGGAAAGTGTGCACTGGCAGCAGGGAGGCTTGATTTAGAGATACAAAATCCCCACTGCAAAAGCAGCTGAGGTAGCACTTAAGCTCTGAGTAGACACAATCTGAGCACAACTCTGTCTCTTAATCCATCAGCCTTTGGCGGATCCAGGAAGGCTCAAAGGCAGCTCTGCAACATCAGCTGCTCGTGATTTATGTACCAGGCCAGTGGATATAAAAATCTGACAAACTGTTCCTTTTTGTGCACAGCTGGTGAACAGCACTTGTTGCACACTTCCATTTTTCTTCCAGACAGGCTGTGCCTGTAGCTAGACTCTTCTTCCCCTGCTGAAACCAGAAATGCCCATCAAGGTGACATTTCTGACTATCCCTGCTGTGGGAGAACAGGCACAAGGGACATGCAGAAGGTGGAGAGCAGAAGCTGCTCATATCCCACCTCTCTGTCCATCAAACTCAGGGAAACGACCTCTCCCAGAACCATTGGGGGCCTCAGAAACACCACATTGAAATGTCGTCACATCCTGGCAAATCTGCTTTGCCTAGTTGCCTTCCCTTATTTCTTAGATCCTATCTTACGTCCCAGCCCCTGAATTTTAGCTGCTTTTTCTCTTCTCAGTATTTTTACTTAAGGAGAAGCTTTGAATTACTCTCTCACAATGTATATACAATTACCCAGCAGTACTGACCGAATAATTACTGTAACTTTTCTACTTGTCCTGAATAGACATTTTTCCATATGTATGGATAAAAAATGATTGTCACACAGTTGGCAAAAAGAATGATATGAATTATAGGCCAATAGTGTGATACTTTCACAGAGTGATTCTAATTTTAGTCAGTCTACTCAGTTTTAGACATCTCTTGCTTCATTAATCTGTGACTTAGGTATATTAACTGACCAAGATTAGAAAAAAATTTGGATGGGAGAGTTAATATTTAAACCAGAAAAGACATTTCTGGGCATCAGGGAACAAGTGCTTTGGTAGGCAATGTTACCACGCATGTGGTATTTCCTGAAGTGCTTTGGTACTTTTATTTGACACACATACATAATGTGTAGGGCTAATGTCTCCTCTCTATCACTTCTGGGATACTTTTTTTTGAAGCTAGAAATGTTTCTTTAATATTTCATCCTTGCTCCAGGACAGTTCCTGAGAAACCAATTCTTCCACCTTCTCCCTTAGGCTATTTATTATTAAATGTTACTCATGGTGAATGACGGCTTAGAATGAAGTTCCTGCTTTTACTCTGCCAAGCACCCGCAGACTCGAGGAGAAAAGCTGGGAGGCTCCTCTCCTGCCCTCCCTCTGGCTCTGCGCGGCGCTCAGCAGACCTCAGGCTCTCTCCCAAGAGATCTATACAGGGCATAACCTATATCAGGGTACATCTCCAAGTACCTGCCTGGAGATTCCAGGGCTCTGGAGGTCACAGGCTAGCTGTGCCTTGGCCGACGGCAGTATCGATAGCTTAGTTTTCGCTTTTCTCTCAAATCCTTCCCTGTGCACAAGGACTGACAGTGGTAGTTCTTCATTCCCCCACCCTCCAGCTAGATTCACACTGACTTGTTTCCTTCCCTATAACCCAGCCCTCAACTGCGCCTCTTGGGACACCATGTGTTTCCAGGAGTCTCTGAAGTAGCCAGGCAAATGCATTTACATGCCATACCACAAGAGCTTCCAGTAAAGAGGATGGAGAAGAGTTCACGAAAAGGACAAGGTTGCAGGAGGCCACATGGAAATTGGCAGGCACTGCTCCTGCTTGATTAAACGTGAATTTTGCTGCTGCTATGGAAACAGAATTGGGTAAAGTGCAGGAAATATTTATCAGTGGGTTAAATATTCCAATATTTTAGCTATTCAGAAGCAAGATTTTGGCCCTGGAGCCCTGCTGTGATTGAAAATTGGCCAAGTTGGTGAATTTGACCTGAGCTCTTAGCTCCAGTTTGCCCACTGAACTTACCTGTCCTCCCCAGCACTCCCCAGTAGAACATGAATGTCAAAACGTTTGAATTTTCTGAGTTTGGCGTTTAGGTTTATCTGTAAGTCTGTTGGCAGAAAGATCCTAAATTCAGGCTAAACTCAGCGTTTTCAAAGTGGTAGATCAGATTTTAATGTATGGAAATTCATTATTATTTAATATATAAAACTTCAAGGGCAGAACTTCTGTCTTCCCTTTTCTCTAATCATACTGTATTTACTCCTGGATCCAATTTTCTCTCACAAAGATCTGTTTCCATTCTCAAAATGGACCCACCCATTATTTTAGGGAAGGAGGAAAACATGAGCAGAGCAAGCAATACCATCTTCAGTGGCACAGTTTAGCAAGGAGATTTGGGGGACAAGAGAGGAAATCTACATTTTTTCCAAACAAACAGATCAGCAGTAGGATTTTCTAATGTCTTCAGTATTTCTGAACTGTGCTTTCTCTGACATCACCAGAAATCTACTTTACCATTGACTCACATACATAGTAAAATTTGGAAATTTCTACCTCATATGCACAAAAGGACATCTAAGCTTAAAGTTTTTAATAATTTTTAAGAAAAAGATGACACGAGCCATTCTTAAGAAATTCAGTTTAATTGAAGTTATTTGCTTCTGTCTTAGAAGCCACTGTTAGCCAGGAAATGTGTCTGTCGGAATACAAAAAGCACCCTCTGTGTTTGCCTGTTAAACGTGCTCTGGCCTTTCCGCAGGCATGATATGGTCAGAGTGCAAGGAGATCTGGGAAGAGGGTCCACGCGAATACGTCGTGCATCTCTGGAACCTGCTGGACTTCGGGATGCTGTCCATCTTCGTGGCATCGTTCACCGCCAGGTTCATGGCTTTTCTCAAAGCAACTGAAGCACAACAGTACGTAGATCAGTACGTTCAAGATGATGACCTCAATAATGTCACCCTTCCCCCTGAAGTTGCTTACTTTACTTATGGTAAGATGCTTTTTGCTATATCTAATGCTTCCTGTTCTTTTAGGCTAATGTTTGGCAGTGCTGAGAGCAGCTTTCTTTTTGTGATATTTATGTAGTTTTTTTCTAATTAAACCAAATTATTCTTCTCAGATCTACCCATTCCAGCCATCTTCCTAAGCAGTCAGAAAGGAATTGAGATCTGAGCCTCATTCAGTCTCTGATCTTGTGCTAAGGCTACATTCAGGTCAATCACATCCTGACAAAATAACTTGAGCAACAAATAATCAGGAACTAGGAGTGAGCAGAATAGAATTTAAATTACAGAAGAATGAACATGCTTCGTTTTCCAAATGTGAGAGGGGGGAGATGTGTGAACAAACATAGGATCTGGAGCTCCGTTTCTAACTGTTGGCACACTCTGCATCTTTGTTACATCCGACACCTGTATAACGGAAATAGAAACACCAATTACACCCATAAGCTGCTGCTCCTCCAAGAGAAAAACTTTATTTTTGGAAAGCCTATACCATCTGTAAGTGCTAACATTTGGAAGTGCAAGCAGTAGCATAACCTTGACAACATTATTTTTGATGGCTGAAATGGTTTTTCTTCGATATTCACAAATGAATAGAGCTTTGCACCCCAGTGTGGGGACTGGATTCATTGCATGCGTCCGCAAGCTTTAGATGTACTCCTGAGCAAAATCCATGGGGATTTTGGCTCATGGAGCGGCTGCAGGAGCTAGAGACCTGGGCACAGAGGAGTGCCATTTGCTCCCTAGGGTCGTGAGGTGGTTATTCTAGCGATGGGCTTGGGCTGGAGAGGAAGATCTGGGGCAGCAGACTTTATCCACTGTAGACGTGCACCATGCGGCATCAGAGACACGTGCCCTGAACCCACACCAGGGTGCACGGCCACATGTTCGCTGGTGGGTCCATGAGCCGGTCGCACCAGCTCAGGTTCTTGCTTGGTGTGTCCCATCTGAAGGTAAGCTTCCCTCTCCCTGCCCAGGCAAGCAAGAGGCCTCTGAGGTGATGTTGTGGTTTGCCTCTCGCTGGTTTGCCGCTGACCCATTTAAAGTGAGTTCATGATACAAAGGTGCAGAGGGTCCAGAACAGGATGTCACAACCAGATCCTGCGAATTCCTCCATCTGCTGCTTTTCCTTTGGTTCAGATTATGGAAAATAATGCCTAAGTTTACTGCTGTGTCCTTAAAGATGTCACAGGTTTTAGCTCTGAGTCACAATCTTTTCATCAAGAAGTTCAGTTGATGCAAGGACACTTATAAGCCATATTAATAACAATGTTCAAATTTTCAGTAGATTAAATAAATGATGCATATCTGGTATCAAGAAGCTTTTTAAAGTAAAAATATTAGAGTGACTATACTGCAAGAATTGGTTTTAATTTTCAGATGACATGAAGATGATACACTTGATGGTTATATCTGCTTTATCTGAACAGATCCTAACTTTCTTATCTAATGGTAGGGATAGAGATCTCAGTCTCCCTCATGCTTCCTTTCCAAATATTGACACAGTGCCATGTATCCAAATCTATAGCCAAACTCCACTGGGTTGTGGTTTTGGTTCTCCATCTCAAGGACTTCAGATGGAAAAGGCACAGCACAGTTGATGTTTGACTAGGAAAAGGAAAATATCAGATTTGATTAAAGCCATGCTATTTATTTGCTGTGTGACTTTGGTAAATCCCAGTGACTTGCTCATTTCTCATCTTTACCATGTGAAAAATACAATTATTCTCACCCGTACTTGTACAGCATGCTGAGGACTTCAGTGACCAGTTGTTCCAAACCTTTTTTTTGCTTTAACTCCCAGCCAAACCCAAGATTCAGTCTTGAAAAGGGGTCATTTATCATCATAACTTCCATCTAACACTTTTTGTTACTAATACCTAGTGTACATGTATTGTTTTAGCCAGGAACAAGTGGCTTCCCTCGGATCCTCAGATCATTTCAGAAGGACTGTATGCAATAGCTGTGGTACTCAGCTTCTCCCGCATTGCTTACATTCTTCCAGCCAACGAAAGCTTCGGCCCCCTGCAGATCTCTTTGGGGAGGACTGTGAAGGATATCTTCAAGTTCATGGTCATCTTCATCATGGTGTTCCTGGCCTTCATGATTGGAATGTTCAACCTTTATTCTTACTACCTTGGTGCAAAATACAACCCTGCGTTTACAACGTGAGTACCTATGGAAAAGCGGCTGCTTTTGCAGGGCTCAATCCATTTTGGTCTGTTGCTGCTGTCAGATAGTTTCTACTCCAGTTGTGTGGGGAAGTCACACCCAGACTTTGCCTGGGAAACTTGTAGCACAGCCTCCAGCCCTGGTAGCCAGCTCAAGACCTGAGCATAGGGAGTCGTGTAGTTCAGAAATAGCTATTATTTCTGGAAATCAAGATAACAGATCAGGAAAATATTTTGTGAGATGTTCAGTTTAATGAGTCCAGAAAAGCAGTGGAGAAGAGGTTAGACCTAAGATTATTGTCCTTAAAGCCGTAAGCCGAAGTGTATGTAAAATAAGGGAGGATTTTGCTTACGTGGGGTCTGTTTTAGGATACCACCTGAGCGCAGCTGTGATTATTAGGTACACATCTGCAGAGCCAGCTGCTATTCGTGATGCTCAAAAAAGCAAAACAAGCCAGGATGCCTAGGCTGTGTTTTTTAAATCCCGACTGGGAACTTTTCGGCAGAGACCATGTGAAAGCTGTACAGAGCATCAAGCCAGGTTACTGGCCACGCAGGGCAGTGGGTCTGCCTGGGTTGTGCTCACCCACCAGCGCTTGCTGGGTGGCCGCAGAGCCCTGCGGTGGTGGCTGTGCTAGTGTCCTGCCTCCACCTTGTCAGGGATGTTGGGAAGAGAAAAAGGTTGGCAAATGCTTCTGGAATGAGGTTCAGACTGAGGCTGCTTTTGAAAGGGTAAAGCCTACAGCTCAAAGGTAGGAGAAAATGCAATCTTGATTCTCCAGGACCCTGGGAACCCAAGCCCCAACCCTGGCGGGGGGACAGCTGAGGTCCCGAAGGAGCTTTCAGAGGAGGGGAGAGCCTGGTGCCTTGCTGTGTCTGAGGGATGTGTCCCAAGCACCCTCCGAGGGAGGTGTCGAAAACACCCGCAGGAAAACCTCCTCCCTTGCACTGCAATGTGGCACCAGCATAGCACCGTGGCAGTCAGCTTTGTGTCTCACAAACCCACCGTGACGTGTCTTGGGGACACGGTGGGGACTTCCCTTCCCACACAGCTGTCTGTGAAGGAAGAGGAAAGCCTGGCATAATGTTTTCCCCTTGCTGTGGTCTGACTTCCAGGCAACCACGCCATGCTTGTAATGCGTGAGCCCACGGCGTTTACCAGATGCAGAGCAGACAGCAGCCGGCATCTGAGGTGTCATTTCTCTAACGTGTCACGTGGTGAGCTGGTGGCTTAGCTCGTAGCTCCTCTAGGAGAAATGACCTTTTCAGCATCATTTCTGTCCTGCGAGTGGCTGTTTCCTTCCAAATGCACAGGAGCCAGTTTTACCACACCACCCTCTTGTGCGACATATATCCTGTAACATAATGTTTACTTTCTCTAATTGAGCCAAATATGCCTTCTAGACCTCTCCTCTAACCTCAGGATACGTTTTAATGGAAGGATTTATGAGGCCAGATGCAATTGCATTTATCTGTGCTCGGTAGTAAGGTAGAAAAAAATTGAGTGTGGGGGATGTGACTTGCTGCTTATTTGAAGAGAAGGAAATGCCCTTGAAGCACAAGGCTTAATGAGAAGTTGAGTCGATACCATCCTTGATTGCCTGGTGGCACAGTAACCTTCAGTTATGGTATCCCCCAGGCACGTTGCTAGAGCACGTCACTGAAGAATTCTACTCTCTGATGCAATGCCGTGCAATAACTCTCTCATTAGCACTCATTACCTAAGTGGATCTTCCAGTAGTTACTATCTTTTGATGGAAATAATGAGCAAACATTGACTAAAATGATGACTGCTCACTGGCAGAGATTGCTTAAATGCCCAAGGGATGTCTGGATTCGTGAGTCTTGTCAAAAGACAGTGCTCTTCCTCCTTAACTTCAGCCTGGTGACTACTTATCCTGGAGGGACTTCATGTTGTTATGAAGCAAATTCTCCATGAGCATAAATTTTCCTTTTAAGAATTTGGAAGAGATTTAAAATGGACTTACTTTCTTCTGATTATTTAAACACATGGGAGTGTCAAATGATGATCAGTGAAAATGAGCCCTTTCATCATATGAAACAAAGAGAATAGATTAACATTCATCCAGAAAATCCTTCTCAGACATCTCGCTCAACAAGCTAGAAACCCTGAGGTATACAGTCTCAAACAATTTTAATAAGCTAATGACAAGGTTATATTGGCAGATGGGCAGCTACCAATTCTAGCAACATTTCCTTCTCTATTTTTCGTGAGCTGCCTGTGAGCCTTGCTGAACATGGTGGGCTCCTGCTGCCATTAACTTATTCATGAAAGGAAGGAAAATTTCAATATTAGAACTAAGTAGCTTGACTATTGTGACAATTCACTGGGGCAAAGAAAAATAATGCTTACTTTGGTGTCCTCATAACCTTTCTGTGACTTCAGTGACTTCACTGAATGCATTTCCTGGTGGGCTTGTTTGTGACTTCTAATGAGGATGGGTGAAATTTTACAGTAAGCAAGTTTTATACTCAGAAATATGACTATTTGACTATGGGACCTGATCCTCAGAGATCACTTGGCTAGTCATGACAGAAAAAGACCTGCTGGATTTGTGCAGTAATTGATTGTGGCCAGTTTCAAAGGGCAATGAATTGACAGCTCACTGGATAGCCTCAGTGAGAAACCTCACAGACAAAGAGCTACTCACTGAAATAACTTTGAATTACATATTTAAGAAAACCACAGCTTCCCAGGACAGTACATAGGCAGAAAAAAGAGCGTACATTTGTCCAGACGACACTAAGAGGGAATTGCTTGCTTAGTTCTAATGTTAATAATCAGTGAATGTTTGGTGCAACTTAGCTTTCGCCTTCCCTTGCTATTGCACTTTTGAAATCTTGTGCTCAGTTTTGCTTGTGTTGCTATCTACAGAGCAAGCACGTAGCACCCCAGTGGCCTCTGAAATGAGTTACCATGCAAAGTTTCTGTCATTTCTTCCATTCTAATGTCCTGGATGCGAAGGAAATAAAGATGCAGTGGACTTTATTTCACACAGTTAAATACAGAGATTATTTAGCTAACCGTGCTATACTTTCAAAAATTTTTTGAAGGTCTTCAATGCTGAAAAGTAGACCATTTCCACGACAGTTGCAACCGACCCCAGCTATGTTTATCTGTTTATTGTATGCTGTGTACAGAACACAGCTCTTGAAAGAGCCTGTAATTAAGAACATGCTATGCAAACAAAATCGAAATGGAGGCAAGACTGATTGCATTCATCTTGCTTTCTGCATCACAAATCAGGCTGAAGGCTACCACGCAAGGTTTTCTGTCTCCCTCTCCCCAAAGAGAGATGTGACTCACTCTTCAGTGCCAATGTTGCTTCTTCGAGGCTTGAATGCTTTTTTTTTCTCATTTTACTTTGTCAAAATATGATCTTTTTGTAGATTATATTGACTGCATTGCTTTTTTGGCAGTGTTATGTCTCAACCAATCAGTTTAAGGAAATAACTCAGTCAGAAAGGATGCCTTAAGCTTTCTTAAAGAGGAGGACACAAGATTGGCATGAAATCATAGCCTTGCCATGATCTTTTTTGATGAACAGCACACCGCTGTTTACAAAAGCGAGGAAAATCTGCAACTAGATGATTGCCTATGGTCTGTTTTCTTCCTTGATGCAAAATGTTTAACTTTTTAAACTTTGTTTAACTTTTACAAGCCTGCGTGTATAGAAACAAACAAAAAAAAATCTCTGCTCTCTCCTCACTGCAACCGTTGGCTCTACCGTGGCAGAGAGAGAGTGCAGGTACCCATCTCCACAAGGAGCATCAGTCAATCTGCCACTGCCAGATCCCCCTGCTGCCAGGAGCTGTCAGTCTGGGCAGAACTCCTGCCTTCCTCCATTCCTTCATTTGTCTGCCTTTCAGAAGGATAAAACACCCGCTGACCTTGCAGGAAGGGGGTAAATTGCTTAGCTGGCAATGACGAGGCACATCAACATCTTGGAATCTTTGAAACTTGGCTCCAGACATCCTCATCTCGTGTTTTAGTGAGATGTTCTCAAAAAAAAAAAAACCAACCAAAACAGCCAACTGATGTTCCCTGTGACCTGTGCCAAATCTCGTGCAATTTGTCAGTAATCTAAAAGGGAAAAGGAAAGAGCCATCCAGCCTTTTTGGAGGGTAGGGATGGACTAGTACAAAATTTCCTTAGAAATGTTTCCTCTACAACAGGGAGACCTGTGTCTGCCTGGGAGCATTGCTAAACACCATTTTGGGGTGCTACGGGTGAGGTCCACCTCTCACACCACCTTTCCAGTCCCACCACCGTGGGTGCTGGTCCCTCACCTGACCCTGGGAATAAGGACTATGGACATTTGCACTGGAGCCATTGCCTGCCTCCTCTGCAGTGCTCAGGGAGGTCAGGGCCGCTCACAGTCCTTAATTAACTTTTGAAGGAGAATCTGACAGGACGCCAGAACAAAGGTTAATGCTTAAGCTGCGGAAAAGCAACAGAGTTGACAGGTTGTATTAAAATCTGCTGGGAGGGTGGAAAACTAAGGGAACCTTTCCAAATTAAAAAAGGAAGGTTAATAGCAGGGTGCCACTGGGATCAAGGCTGAGGGTTATGGTTTTTATTAGTTTGATAAGTGACTTACTTAGGTGGTGGGTTTCAAAGCCAGAGATTTTTGGTGTTACATGTGTTCTTTAACTGGAAAGTACAACATTTATAGAATAAGCACTGGCCAGATTGCTACCATAAAAGCAAAGGGTATCTATCTGACACATTAATGCCAGCAACCCTTGGCTGCAAATGAGGACAGGAGACAAAAGCAGAGCGTTACAGGAGAGGAAATGTCCAGCAAGTGGAAAAGTGATGGCACTTGTTTGCAGCGCAGTCATAGCTCATCCCCCAAGTGGATCTTTGCATGCTGTCCCAGCCTCAGGCAAAGCAGCAAGGGGGAGTGAACATGGGATCAGTGACTCTGTGTCCCTGATATGGAGACCCAATAGAAAGCCACATTTTAAATGAAGTTGTGCAACATCTATGTGAAACACCACTCAGGGTTAATCCCCACAAGTCAATGCAGTTATATTGGCTGAAAATAAAACCTAAATATTTACTGCAGTCTTACTACTACATGTAAATGGAATGTGGAATACCATAAGTTATGATGGGAGATAAATACCAGTTTGCTGTGGCAGAAAGGAATTGCCCAGTGGTCTGCACTAGCCTTTCAAATGGTTGAAACTAATTTCTTTTGCTTTTATGCATGGTGTAATCGATACTGGAGTTGATGTAAAGCTTCTTGTTCCCTTAGGATATGTTTTAGTTTGTGTCTATGATCTGGGTTTAGGCAGAGATTTAGCAGGATTAGGCTGCCACCCTAGTAAAAAACATTTCATCAAAATAATTTGTAAATGGCATTGTTTTCTTAGAAGGCATTTACCTCCTGGCAGGCAGGGAGAGAGGGGAGGTAAGTAACTGTTAACATGCTAAGGATTGTTCAGTGAAGGCAAAAGTGTTTCTAAATTAGAAATTAAGCAAACTGTTTCCAAAATGTACCAGCGTCCCTCCTCCTTCTTCCTTCCTTCCTTTTCAGCTGTGGCTGCTCCCCTCCTGCCAATTACAGCTTTGACTCCTCTGCATCAGACTCTCTTTTTGGCCTGTCAGTCCGGCTGCATCCTTTCCAGCCACACTTCCCTCTGTCATTGGCTTATTCTCCTCTTTTTTTCCTGTTTGCAACCTTTTTCTTTTCCTCTGGTTCCTTTCTACTTTCAAGCAAGGGCAATAACCATATCAAAATGCCTCCCTGCAACGTCTTCTATCGCTCCTTAATTTCAGATTTTTGCTACAAATGCTTGGGCGTCTGACTTGTTTACAGTACCAAAGCAGGATGGGAAGAAAATCAGACTATGGGTTGACTACATTTACACTGTGTGCTCATTATATTAATGCCACTAATCAGAACTTTTCAGTCACTTTTTCTGCATAACAAGTAGTGCTTCCCTTCTGCCCTGGAAACAACATATAAGGAGGTCAAACTAGGTTCCTTCTTCCCTTTCCCAGATAATCTCTGCCTGTCTTCTCTGGATGAGAAAAGCGTGAGTAAGTAGAATTAAAAAGCCCTATGCAAAAAGTTTCAAACTGTAAGTTGTCCATGGAGAAGTCCTTAACAGGGACACAAAATCCAAGTGACAAATAATGTACCTGAGAAGAACAGATGGAGCAAATGAGGGGTCACTCTAACTTTATAGTATTAAACAGAAATCATATTTCTTTATCAAATCAGGAAATATGATTTGCAACATCCCTGGGTGCTGGATAATGGCTTACAATAAGTGTGCCAAGGCATCATATTTATGTTGGTGGATTGCCACTTTCATTATTAGCATTTGGCCTGGCTAACCTGGTGTCAACTCTCTAAAGTGATTGTTTGCTTTGTTTTTAGGGTAGAAGAAAGTTTTAAAACCTTATTCTGGTCAATATTTGGCTTATCTGAAGTGATATCTGTGGTGCTGAAGTACGATCATAAATTCATTGAGAATATTGGATATGTACTCTATGGAGTATATAACGTGACTATGGTGGTGGTGCTGCTTAATATGCTAATAGCCATGATCAACAACTCCTATCAGGAAATTGAGGTAAGATAAGAAATTAGATTACAAACTTAATGTACTTAATTATCACAGATAATGAAAATGTTAAAAAAAACAAGGAAGCTGTAGCTTATTCCATCTGCAAGATTAGAGTGCTGTAGAAACTCAGATCTTACACTTTGTAAGACTTAAGGCTGTGTCTGTCCTCCCTAAATTAGGATTGAATGAATAATTAACAATGAATCATTTCTAGAACAACTTCAACTTCCTTGTTTTTAATGACCGTCTGTGAGTAAACCCAATTTCCTTTACATGTATTTATTGAAAGCAGTTTGTGATATTTTTTATGACCTTTGTCAGTTATGATCATTTATCCATGTGTGTTACCTTAGCTGCATTGTTTGCTTATGATAGATTGACTAATATTTCATCTGACTTTTTGCCCTGTTCTCTACTGGTTAAATGCCCAAGCCCATCTAAGTCTGAAACTCATGTATGCATATTTTAAAAAATCCATATTTTCCAAATACCAGGCATACAACCTTGATACAGATTTTTTTGAGGAGTGTATAGGTCTGTAAAACATAACTGCATCTTTTAAAGGACATGAACATAGCCCTCAAGGAATATGAATAGGTTTCTGCAGAAAGGCGTTTGCAGGGTTTACCCAACCTTGTTCAGTAGTATTGCTATTAGCAGACTGGATTTGCTAAAAGCTTTGGACATAAACAACTCCCTGCTAATATATATAAAAGCAGAAAAAAAAATTATTTGGATAAGGTATATGCTGAGTCACATCTTTTTTCTAATTCGTTAAATGTCAAGTTTCTGTAGCTGGGTTTGTATTAATTATTTGTTGTAATCTCCCCTCAGAAGCTGACACTGCAAAAGGCCAGAGCTGAAAATATTTTCTCGCTGTAATGTCTTGTTCATCCATGTACTGTAGTGCAAATATAACTCTATCTTGTGCATGCTGTAACTAAATCTAAATGTCAGAGAGACCTTACATATGTTCTCTGCCCCAGACGCTTTCCTGCATGCAGAAGACAGAGTCATTTCCCCAAAGGTTTCTAATCACGTAAGATCAAGCATCTTCCCGAACCCTCTTCTACTGAAACAAGATTTACTTCTGAAGGGGTCTCAGCCTCTTACTGCATTTTCTAGTTTATTGTAGTAGGTAGAGATACTCTTGAAAGTTTCAGAAGAAAAATCTCTAAAAATACCAGAATAAGTGGCCTATATTAACTTTTTAGTCTCAACTTTGTGATGACCATTTTCCTGGAAAAAAGCTTTATCATCCTTCTTGATTGCGTGGAAATTTTCAAAACTTTGTTAAAGACTACTTGTAACTATCAGCAAGCAAAACAAGTGTGAGCTATTTGGCTCAGATCCTCCTACTTGAGGACTGAGAAAAACTAATAAATCTCATACCAGTACCTTTCAATCCTCAGGAGCAGGGAGGTTAAAGACAGAGTCATCCTAATGACTACAGAGCAAGTCCCTTTTGGCAATGTGTTTGTTTATCTGATGACATCAATGTCAATAACAACAGAGGTTGGTCATTACTTAGGAATTAAATTCCATTATGGTCACTGGGAACGTGTTTTACTGTCAGCTGGAGTGACAAGACCATATTCTCATGCTTTCCATTGGACATCTCTCTTGAGCTACTTCTGTTTTTCTTCTGTTTATGCCTCAAGTATTAGTGCTTCCTGTCAACTTTGCATTTATGGAAAGAAAAAATCCTTTTGCCAGCCAGAAACCAAACCTACTTCCATTAGTAACTTCTTACCTGCTTAAGAGAAAAGCATTAAAACTGTTCACAAGTGATTTCTACTGTAATTCAGCTTAAGGCTTCTGTGAGGTGTAACCCCAAACAATAAGACCAAGCGGCAGAGGTGAATGCTGTTCCATTGGTGAAGACATATTGCTGTAACTGTGACAGAATTAATCTCAATTGTGTTATGCCAGTTTTTGACTGGGTGTCAGAGGTACGGGCTAATCAGAGGTTATTAATTTCAGCAGAACACAGATGTACATGAGTACGGGGTGTTGGCAGACCCATGCTTCTATTGATGCTGCTGGCCTCTGTATAAACCACAATGAAAACAGCTATAGAGCAGCTGTATCTCATCCTTTCTTTTGCCTGATAAATGGTCCTGATACACGGCCCTGACCAGCCTCCTGTACAAATGCCAAGCAGATCCATAAAGTATGTGCTAATTTTGCCCTTGTACATGGAAGTGATCCTGGCACACCTTGACAGTTCGTAAAGGAGGTTCACAGGCACCGAGTGATGGCCTTTTTTCTCCACTTTCATCCACTGATGTGAATAGTAAGAGAATTAAGGTGTAGTGATCTAGGGATATGTGATGGTGAATGCAAACAGGATTCATGAGGAAATCAGCTAATGATAGAAGAAATCATCCTTTTCTATGGGGGATTCCTGACAAATGCAGTGGTAACAGTTAGCTGGCAGTCAGATAGCATTGCAGTTAATCAGAGACAGTCTTTGCTGTTGTTGTGCATGTAACAGCTTTTTCTGGTTTCCATGACTCTGTGTATGTTCTGACATATTCTTTTATCAGCATAGCACAAGCACCAGATTATTACTGAAAGACAACCCCTTTCATAGCCAAGGAAACAGGAAATAGTCTAGTATTTGGAGGACTTATACTCTCTGTTTATCCATTGCTTTGTCAAAATTTTCCTTAGTTGGAGGTTATCACAAAACCACCTACAAAGACACATTGTGCACAAAGGTCTTCATTTGGCAAACAGAAATCTGATTCTAGTTAAATCCTGCCTGTATGTTTGTTCTTCTCACAGGTAAATTCCTTCCTATTTACTAATCATGCATTTGGGTGTTCTTTTTTTTCTCTTCCCTTCCCAAGGAGGATGCAGATGTGGAGTGGAAGTTTGCACGTGCCAAGCTCTGGCTATCCTACTTTGACGAAGGAAGGACTTTACCTGCTCCTTTTAATCTAGTGCCAAGCCCTAAATCATTTTATTATCTCATACTGAGAATAAAAATGTGCCTCATAAAACTCTGCAAATCTAAGGCCAAAAACTGTGAAAATGATCTTGAGATGGGGATGCTGAATTCCAAACAACGGGTATGTTGTATCTTCACTTTTTGCCTTCTTTGTAGAAAGGATTCATGCCAGGAACCTTCTGGAAGGGGTTCCATGGTACACAAGTATATCAGAGACAGCACAGCCTCATCATTGCATGTCACTTGCATTACGTTGCACCTAGAGGGTCCTCCCAGACTTGTGGCCTCATTATACTAGGCACTGTCTGGACACCTGGAAAAAAGCAAATTTTATAAAAGCAGGCACTTTTATAAGGGAGTTTCCCAAGGTCAAATAAGCAAGGTCAAAGATGAAGGGCAGAAGCAGAGGCACAAACAGGATCCCAGCTTGTCTGACTCCTCATCTACCCAGCAGGCCTTTTGCCTTTTCAAAACATCCACCTCCCTTTAAGTGATTTCCAAATTAATTTTACTGTCATTACATTTACTGCCATTCCAGGTTTGGGAACAAGTTTCCAAGCAGTGCTTAATAACACCTCCTAGATACCTAAAGCTATAATTAACAACCTCTCTACTTACATCTGCCTAGTGATGTGTAGCCACTAATGGGTAGATCCTGCCTCAGCCACCGCCCCTTTGGTCATTTGAAATAGAAATTTGCTTTGGAAATACTGGCTACACAGCGGTACACTTTCCTCAGCACTAGTGAGTTGTCTGCGTGACAAAGCAAGAGAGATGCAAGAATATGGTTAGCATCCAGACCCTTCCCAACAGAATTAGCTTTGCTCCCCCATGGGAAAATGCCAAAGAAATTAGAGAAAATGATGTTGCCTGCGGAAATTATCATCTGCAACACAGTGCTGAGCATCACTGGGATGAAGCATTCCTAGCACATAAATCCATCACAAACATCATCCCACTCACAGGGCAATTCCACCTGCTTTACGCTGGAGAAGAAAACACCCAAAACATTCACAGGCACTCAGCTGCCATCATCAAATTCAGTGGATTCAAAGATGGGAGGAAGCAGCTTTGCTTAAAAGTGTCCTGGCCTTTATTTAATTTTCTCAGCTCAAGCTGGGTTTGAAACAAGAGAACAACACTGGGAACCCCATTCCTGGGGGAAAGGAAAAGTCCTCTGAAATGTGTTGTCTCTCATTTCTTACAGTCACTGCACATGAGAGGCCAGCGTGGCTCCTTGGCAGGCTGGCCAGCCTTTCTGGGGCATGTTGCTATTCCCTCAGCCTGGTCTCAGACTCATCCATCCAGGTTTTAAAACCCCAGCTGCGTGGCACTGCACAGGAGAGGGAAGAAGTGGGTGACACTAGGACTTTCCAACTGAGACTGGGCAGCCAACCCCCAGTTTTAAGCCTGCAAAAGAGAGGAGGTGTAATAAGAGAGACGGAGGAGAAGGAAAGGGAGGTTGGAGGAGGCTTTACAGAGTTCACCTTTGTAATGTGCAGCCTGCTTTTGGGCTTCGTCTGGATCTCTTGGCTCTCTTTGAAGGAGCAAACAGCTGAGCAACACAACTCATGGTGAACCATCTGGCTCCAGGCAATGCCCATGGCCTTGGAGGAGATCATGCTCCCATGAATTTAAGTGGACTGCTCAGGTCCAATGTTCATTCAGTCTCTGCCAGAGCCTAAATTGAAAGGAGAAGCATATCCATGGGGTCTACTCCATGCTAGCAATTAATTTAACTACCCAACACTGTGAGCATTGCCAAGATAGACAAGCACTGGGGGCATTTTACTCTATAAATTCATTTAACACTACTATTGATTACTTAAAGGCCCACTAGAACAGTGGAGTCTTGAAATAAAAGAAATGTTTGTCCTTTAACTGTCTCAAATAATGATTAAAAAAAATAATATTTTTAAACATTATTTGAATCTAACCACACAAAGCTTCCTTTGTTTGAAATTTAATTTCTGCTTCAAAGCACAAACCAAAGTAATAAAATTTTCTCCAAGCCCCTTGTTCCCCAAGCCACATGAGTGAAAGTGTCTGGCTTGCCCTCTTTCATGAAACTCATGCAAAATTCATGGTAACCATGGCTTTGACATAAACAATTAAAGGTATCAGTCATTTCTTGCTTGCCTGTTGATTTTGTTCACAGATCATCTTCAAAACAGTCTCTGTAAAACCATGGCACACCTGATGAGTGAGAAATAAAAAAACCTAATTACATTATTATATCAGACTTTCAGTCCAACCATTACCAGCATCCCGATTTTAAAATAATAATAATTTTTTTAAAAAGTCACCTATTTCTCAGGATCTCTGGTCCAGTCAGGGAAGCAAAACCCTTAACCAGGGCTTTCCCTGTACATACACTTGCATAGAGGTTCAGAGGCCTATGATATGTATTGGCTCCTTTGGGTCTATGATATGAATTAATTCCTTTGAATAAGTGATTTTTTTCATTAGCACTTGAACCAAAATGTTCAGAGGTGGATAACAGAGTCAAAGAAATCTGTTACAAATACTGTGTGTAGTCTTCAGAAAAGTCTCCTTGGAAGCTTCTAGAGCACAAAATTAGTAGCTGTGATGTCCTCTGATAAAAAAAATACTGCTCGCTCTCTAAAAAAAAAAAAAAAAAAAAAAAAAAAAAAAAAAAAAAAAAAGCATATTTTTGTTGAGCTGAAAAAGTAGTGTATTGTACTGCTCTTTGAAAAGGACCATTGAAAATCAATTCTGTTTCAAAATTTGTTTTTGTACCACATAGATTTGTTCTCTCTAAACATAAGCATTTATTCTTCTTCCTTCCTTAAATTGTGTTCTAAATTGATAATCACTGATCTATTTTAGATTAGCAAGTTTTGTGCCTCTTAACACCTTCTTGTCTAAAACTTGTGTGAGAATACCATTTTTGTCTAGACAATTTAAAGTCCTTTTTTTTTTTTCAGTAACTTGTGGGTTTTGACCCTTTTCTGTCTTTCAAAAGTTTACTTTTTTAGACCTGAATGTGCTGGGGTTTATTCTACTCATACATTAAACCATTTCCTACTGTTTTTATAAAGCTCTGTTTAGTTTGGGGCTGTCTGGGTATGAGAAACTATCATTGATTTAATTATATCATGATATTTTATAATTTCAGAAAGTTCGTTTTCACTCTAGCGCTCGAAATACAGACATTTTTTCTGGGAAGAACGCTTATAACAAGCCCACAAGATATCAGGTAATCACATCGTTGAAAGCAAGAGCCAGGGAAGAGATCTGTCTGTGAACAGCTCTTACCTGCAAGGGTGATGTTCGTTTTCTTCCAGTTAATGCCATCCTGTGACACACCAGGCACGGGCACAGGACCGGGCTGGGGCACTTCAGGGACAAAGACAACCTATCACCCATGGAAATACACGTGGTGTTAGCGTTTGTCACACTGATTAATTCCACTCGAGGGTATTTAATTTAATACAAGAAATATCATTCAAGCTTTGATCCTCCAGTCTTGCATCGACAGCATTTCATTTGTCATGACATAGCATCATCTCTCCAGCCTTTGCATTAACATTTGCACGTCCTTTCTCTGGCAGTGACTTGTCCTACCAAGCTAAACCTGCAATGTGGTACGGTTCAAAAATACCTGCGGCTGGAGCGGTGGCACAGGGTACCCCAGCCATCGCACAAACTAACACAACTGTCTGTCTCAGCTGGAGCGTTCATGCCAGCAGATGTATTATTTCTTGTGCAAACATGTGTAGTAGAGTAACACAACAAGCAAAATGTACCCCAGGGGATTTTTTCCTTATTTTTTACCATAAAGTGAAAAGGAATCTGACAGCAAGTGAAGTGTCTGAAGGAACCGACATTAAAGAGAGTTTAGGAAAGTAGTAGTTAAGTTGAATAAAATGTGTGCAATGGCAAATCTAGAAGTAATTTGTCTTGTGTTGGTACAGTATCCAGCACAATGGGCTCCTAGGCTGTACAGCAGACCAGTAATAAATTTCTACTGGTTTTAAAAGTTGTTCAGGCTTTTGTGCCAGGATAGGAGGAGTATCTAAAAATCTAAGTTAGAAATGGGGTACATTCACTCTGGCATCTGGAGTTAGTTGGCTTGATACCATCAAAGGCAAAGGGAAGAAATGATTGTGTCCTGCTCAAAATAGCATTTCAGCATTTCTGGCATTTTCCTGTCCATTCAAACCCATAGGTAATGGAAAGATGTGTCAGCCTCTGCTGGACTCATTCTCTTCCTGGAGCTATTAATTCTAAATGAGACTGCCTAATGTTTGTGGTAAATTAGACCCTTATTTCCAAGGTTGAAAAAGCTAAAGGCAGCTGTGAAAAATAGATAGAAAAAGATAACTACCTGTTATTCTGCTTTAATAATGCTCTTACTAGGTTTGTCTTCAAATGATCTTAGAAAGTTTCAGTTGCTGCAGGAAGAAATTGCCCAGATAATATAAGGACAGTGTAATAGTCTTGATTATCTAAATATAAAGAAGAACAAACAGTTTGATAATCTGGCCAGCAAGCTTTCTTCTACTACTGGGAAAACCTTTGAAGCAGTAGCTTTTCTGCAGTCTGTGTACTTGGACTACATACAGATAGTGCTCTTGAGGGATAACAATATACAGAACCTAAACATGCAATCATTTCAAAAGGAGGGAGAACAAGTCAACACACAGCTGCTATGATCTGGGAATAAACTAGTCCAGGCAAAAGGATACCTTTATCAAACCCCCTTGCGCTGAGACTTTGAGATGGAGCATTGCTAAAATGCTGTGCTAAGCTCACAAGTTTTTCCCACCTTCAGCACTGCAGTCTGCCATGCTATCAACAACTCATGAAAGGGTTTGTCAGGAAAAAAAAAATAGAAGGAATAGTTTTTACTTTTAAAGTCTAAGCAGCATATTTCTTTGCTGTTTGGAGAAACAAAATAGCAAAGAGGTGAGAAATAAGGAAATTCCTTTGCTCGCTTCACTCTCGAGCTCTTCTGCTGCCTAACTGATAATGTGTGCATTTGAGATCACCACATTTGAGATCTGATGCCCCAGTGAGTAGTTGTCCCCTCTGATCACTGTTGACTTGCGTCTGATTTTGACCAGGGACATGAAGGTACAAAGAATTTCCTCCCATTAGTGCTGCCCTGGGACCTCCCACACTCATGTCAAATGACATCTGCAGTGCCCACAAACACAGCATCAAGAAGAAACCTGTGACTTGAATAGCAGTATTAAGGTCTGGAACAATGTGATCTTCAACAGTGCATGTAAGTGAAGTCTGGAATAAAACACTATAAACAATGAAGCGGGAAGACAACGTGGCCTCCACATTAAGGACAAGGAACTGAGGTCCAGCAGGACTTACCAGACCCAAAAGCCTAAACGGTTGAACGAGAAATTGAGCCCCACATCTCATGAGTCCAACTTCAGTGCCTTGGCCACAAATCTGTCCTTTTCTTCTCATTTCCCTCTGTGCTAGAAGGTATAGGAGGTATTCAGGTAGCTGATGACAAATGCAGAGCTTGGAGATTGTGCCAATAAATACATTAAAAAGATTTAGTTCAGTGCAGAGTTACAATTTACAAATGCCTGACCTGTTCCTAGAACCTATTCTTTTAAGACCATTTTAAGACCAACACTCAGTAGTTGAGTATTGCACAGTATAAAAGATTCTAAGACCTGAAGAATTTCGATTAACTTTCAGAGAATGGAGGAACAGTATTTTATAGAAATCAGACGTATTTGAATTGTTTCAAGTTTAGCATTCATTACCACGAGACTTCTGTAAGTTTTGTTCAGCATTTCCCTGCAGGAACCAGGATTATTTTGCCAAGAGGCTATTTCACCCACTGTAGCTAAAAGGAGCAGTACTGGGGAGAAGGGGAGAAGAAAGCTTAGAAGCCACAGTGCAATATTAAGGCAAAAATTAATTACTTTCCTAAAGCTATTGGCAGAGATATCTCCTAAGTGGCTAAGTAGACTCTTGTTAAAAAGTGGTCACATTTTTAGTATTTAGTTTCTGTGGACAAATCTGACTACAACATGTATTTGATAGACTAGGCAGCCTTACACGTGTGACTTCCATCACACATAGTGGTTAATATAGGATAGCATTTGAGCAGCGTCCCTCAGAAATACGAGCTCTATGGGAACTGGAGTAGATAGATGTTATGTTATCACATTTTTCCAGGTAATAAGAGCATTCACTGTGCGATGATTCCTTGTTTTAGTCTAAATTTCCTCTGTCGTCTGTTCTGAAAAAATAATTTCTTTTTGGATCCAGGATTTCCCTACTTTCCCCAAACATTACTTCATTTATGTTTTCTCAGGTGACAACCCTACCTCCCTCTGGATTCTACTACCTTGGCCATCTTCAACACACCGTACGTGCGCTCTGCCTCATCTCTGTTGCCTTAATGACTCACCCGGTTAGCCAGATGCCTCTTTGATACAAGGACAGTCTTAGACATCCCATATTCCATGGCTGCATGACATATACAAATGACTGGATCCTTCTTTGATGTTCACATGCCTTTTGCGCTGCTGTAATCCATATTTGGCTACTAAGAAAAAAGAGCAGGTGTACTGATTTCTTAATTCATATTTCACACTCTGAGCAGCATTTTTCAGTGATGTTCAAAGCAGAGACATGTGATGGCTCTGTGAATAAGTGAGCCCATGCTGGGAGAGGCTTTTCCCTTAACAGTGGCCATCTGGTCGATGAAAGACATTTGTGTATCTGTTCTTGGATGCTCACTGAGCTCTCCTCTGTTTGCAGAGGATGCACCTAAATTTGCCTCTGACAGAGCAACACTTTTTGTTTATCATAGTCGAGATTTTTTTTTTTTTTCCTCATTGATGAGTGTCTTTTCTGTAGTGAAGAACTGGCAATGACACAGGCCTTCAGCTGTAACCCAGCGTGTAGCCCAAGACTGCAAAGTTACCTTCCTTCTAGATAAATGTAATTTATGCATTTTGGGAACAATATCACATTGCAAGCTTGTATCCATAGCCATCTTCTTCTATTTCCATATACACTATTCCTTACTAACAACCATCTCCCATTTTATAAGTCTACATGGCTCTATTTTTTCCCCTGTGCATGTCCCTTAAAATCTGCCATTTCCCTAAGAAACTTCTCTCCCTTAAGCCAAGTTCTCCACTTCTGTTCAAACTGTCTTTTCTCTGTCCTTCACTAAATTTGTTTTCTCTCCTAAAACCCCAATTGCAAGGCAAACAGAGTCTTTCCATTAACCTCAGGTCAGATGTTTAGTTCATCATCATGAGTGAGGTTGCTAACTTCATTAATTAACCATTTATTTCTTCCTGTAAAGTATCTTTTATTGATACATTAAACAGCAACATGCTAAAGGAAGGCTCCGGATCCCATTTCTTAGCTTGCTATTGGTTCATCTATGGTTTTTTTCTGTCTGTGGGACATACTCTACATTCATGTGCATCCCACCAAATACCCCAAAGTGCCTCATCTGTGGGCTCATTATGAAATAGCTGTCAATCAACTATTGTAGTACAAAGTTCATAACATGAAGTATAAAATAAATGGGAAGTCAATAAAAAAATTCTCTTTGCATCATCTGAAGCCAGGTTTTATCCATAGTGAAGTCAGGTGTTTGAATTGCTCATAACGAGTCTAGAATTAAGGCAATGTGGATAAGCTCATGTTAAGATAAGTGTTTCTGTTCTCTTTTCAGAAAATAATGAAACGTCTGATTAAGCGGTATGTACTAAAGGCTCAGGTTGACCGAGAAAATGATGAGGTTAATGAAGGCAAGTGGATTTTTATAATTAACACAGATTAGAGCATGTAACGTTATTGCTATTGATATGGCCAGTAAGAGGGTTGAGTTTAGATAACATCTTCTGGAGAGAGAGATCATGCTCATGCTCGCACTAAGGTGAGCAGTGGTAACTCTGAGCCACTTTTATGCTCTTTAAATTCTGGGTCCTTAGTTTTCCTTAGGAGAACACATATATCACAGGATCTGTCTTTACATAATCCTGCTTTGCCCTATAATTCTACCTCTCCTTGCTTTACAACACCCACGATACTGCCAACTCCTAACCTTGTCTTGGGGTCTAAGTAAAGCAATTTCTGACTGTACTGCCCATTCCTGCCCCAAGGACTTTTTTTGAACTGGATAAGGATTTGTACAGCCATGGTATCATGTAGGATTTATATGCAGATGGAAAAGAACCTCTTTCTAACACCTCTTAGCTGCTACCCTCCTGCAAATGCCCTGTGTAGGAGGGGATCTGTATGTGGAGAGATAACAGACTTGAGAAAAAGGATGAACTTTCCATACATACTTGCTATTGCTGTCAGTACCACTACTGCAAGTACAGGTTATTTCTTATAAGTCAAATATTAAGTGCATAAATGCAGGGACATCATATGGAGCTCCACACACATTCATGACCAAGGTCATTGAAATTAACGCTTTCTCAGGTCTTAAAACCATAGAGGTTAATTATTTGGTTCAATATTGCTAACAAGAATATTTTCCTCCTTTTAGGAGAACTTAAAGAGATTAAGCAAGATATTTCTAGTCTCCGCTATGAACTCTTAGAGGAAAAGTCACAAGCTACTGGTGAGCTGGCAAGACTAATACAGCAGCTGAGCGACAAATTTGGGAAGAACTTAAATAAGGACATTTGATGGTGAACACAGAGAAAGGCAACTGGCTTCCTAAACTTTATTCAGTCTCAACCAGCATCTTAGGAGGGCAAAAACCATGCAAAAGATGGGTACCGCACACTCAACTTTTGCTAGCTAGCAAGTATTGGTAGGAGCACTTTGCATTACTCCTGTGCTTGGTGAGTTACCAGTTAAACCTTTTATGATACAAAAGTGACTTACTGGTAAACCTACATGCCCTTTGACATGAGAAATAGATGCACCATAGGGAAGGCACCTCTACTTAAAGGCAAAAAGCCAGATCTTCACCCATCTGACTCTAGTGAAGACGATGCAACTGTGCTCATTTATACCAACTGAGACTGTACGGATCAGAATTGGGTGAAATCTGAAGAAAAAAAAAATGTGCCAAGCATATTCCCTGAAAAATTTTACAAATTCCTATCCTTGGGTGTGTACTCTCCTTTTATGTTTACATGGGCATCCATGAAGATAACTTTGAAGAGGACTGTGGTTAATGAGTTAACAAACAAATGAGAAATCATCTGCCGAAATTACCAAGGCAAAGTATGGCAGGTAGAGGTCATCTACCTTTTAGACTGGATGACAGCGCTGGAAAAAATGGACCAAGCTTGTTGGGTAAAGCATCCTTTGACCCCTCTGCTGCAACCTGATAAAGGGATTCCCAGCCAAAAACTCCTCTCCACCTTTTCCAGCTACATTAGCTAGTCCACTAATGGATATGGTCTCTTTGTACACACCTAGCCTCTCTTTCATCCTTAGATGATCCCAGCTTCAATAACAGTGTACTGAAATATTCATAATGATGTAAAACTCACTTCCCAGGAATACCCAGAAATAACATGTATTGTGCTAATGTGTTCAGTTCAAGGAACAACGTTAATCCAGTGACAGCAATGCAACTGAGCTCAGCTTTTTGGATTCCAGAGGTTAAACAGCAAGCAGTAGGGTGAGATAAATCACAAAGAACATAGCCCAGTAGTTTCAAACCTTTAAATCAATACGAAAAGGCTTCAATTCCACCAAGAACATTCTGACAAAGAAAAGGAAAAATCATTGTAGAAATTATTGGTTTATCTATTTGGCTCTTAGAGAGGACCAGGAAGGGATTAAAACTGTTTTAAAGGCTGCAGTAATACAAGTACTTGGATTGCACTTTTCTGACTGGAAAGAGATGAGTCTGCGCAACACAACTGCAAACTTGGATTGCTTGGGTTTTTACGTTTAGCTACATGATTTCAACTACTTAAAGCACACCTTACTACTTGGGAACCACTGAACTGTACTGTTTGTTTACAAGAGACACCTATAAGATGAACATGACATTTAGGTATCAGCTGAGAAAAACAAGCAGAACCAGAAGGTGACCTGTGATCAGTTCTTAAGTGCCAGATGAGAATACAGATATCCTAACAGAATAATAGTTATATTTGTACAAAAAAAAAAAAAAACTCAAAATAAAAAAAGTGTACTGTACGTAGATCTGTTTAGAGAAAAAAGCAAAATACTGTATTTTTACCTTTAATAAGATTATCTTGTATACTGTAACATTTTTACCTAAAAATGGGAAAAAAATAAAATTACCTCATAATATTTTGTTGTACACTGAGTGAAATATTTGCCTGATCTTTTGGCATGGACATTTTTTTTGCTTTTCTGCGATGCGTGAACAATGAAAACATTATATGAAGCAATTTTGCCATAGGAGTTCTGAAGCCTGAGTCAAAAAACAAAACTTAAACTCAAATACATTTAAAGGGAATAAAACTAAGAAATTAAAGGTTCTGTGAGCAACTATAGCCTGCAAAAATGACTCCTTATTTGTGGTGCTTGATTTGAAATTATTGTATCCTTATTGTGTTTGTAAAATTACCTTCTAAGAACAGAAATTCAGCTTGGCTGGCTTGAGACAAGCCTAGTGTTGGTACTGAGCATGCAATCAAAAGTCAAATAAGCAACATTGAAGTTTACAGGCTTTAGTTGGTAAAACAACTGAAATGGCGTTTGCCCCCGATTACCCGGTCTGGGCAATGGTACTTTACAGTGCTCCAGCACAGGGTAGCATTTCCCATTGGTCTTGCTTGCAAATGTGGGAAATCTGTTGCTTTGCATGATAGTTCTTGCACTGTAGCGTTGTGATGAAACACTTAAATGTCCACGTTCAGCAGAGAGTACCAAATGCCAGGGTAAGAAGACAGACACTGCAGGTAACGATATTTGCAAGAATGATAACTCATCGCTTTGGGCTCTCTTCCACTACTTAAACCAGAAAATGCTGCTGATTTAAAATATTCAGTTTTCCCCATAAGAAGAAGGAATATCTTTCATGGTAATACTGCTTCCCCCCGCCCCCCCTTTGCGGCCACCATGTAAATCTTTTTTCATTTTGGAAAACCAGCTCTGCTGCCACAAGCACCGTCTTAAAAATTTATTTCATTACAGCTCTACGCCTAGCTCCTGATCAAAGCATTGCTTTACCCTTCCCATTCAGTGTTTTAGCATCCCCTAGGAATTTAAGCAGAATTATTCTAGGTACAACATACAATAACCACCGTAATTTCCATTTCTCACGATATTGCATGCCAAGTAGCACAAGAAAGTTGAGTGGAAACGCTATGATGCACTTACATTTTCTACATTTAAACGCAGCTCAGCAACAGGCCTGTCCTAAAGTCCAGCAATGCCAACAGGGATGTCCTCCTACTGCTGAATATCGCAGTCAAGACATGTTCCAGTCAGCACAAATAACACCGTACTGTGAATAGCTTTGCTGAATTATGTGAGCCCAGGTGTAGGTGTGCCCCATCACCTACTGCCTGCTGCCCTTATAGCATCTATATAAGGGAAGCAGTGCAGTCCTGCCACAGCTAAATCAAATCAACTAGTTAGCATCAAATCAGGTAGTTAGCATGCTGCTCTGCATTCAGGAATTTGCTATGAAAGAGCATAGTATTTTCTTGGACTTTGAAAGTAGACTAAAAGATGTATAAAAAGTACTGTTAAAAAATCTACTTCCTCCCCTTTTGCATTTACATTCCAGGAACTATCAAGGCACGGAGACTTCTTATATAAATATTCATGACAAGCAAAATCCCACTTCATCAGAGCGCTTTTCTCATCTGGTCCCAGGAACACACCCAAGGAAGTTGCACACCATGTATTAATGTGCTATCAGCAGAAACTATGTTAAATTCATGGTTTATTCTCCAAGCTCTGTTTATAAGAGATTAAAATTAAGACGCCTTACTAAAAGATCCCTGAAAGAACTTAGAGAGTTTGAAGAGGAAAAATCCAAGCAGGTGGGTCCCAGATTGGATTAGACCTGAGATGTGCAGGTGCCCTCTCCCATCTCCCATCACCAGTGGGACCTCGTGGCAGGCCAGTGTCACACCTACCCACCTGCCGAGTTAGATCGGATCCAGTCTGTAACAGCTCTTACTTTTGGGTTTGAAATATAGGATTTAATATTCCTTGGACAAATTCATACTGTGAAGGAATGGAACTTTGCCCAAACTCTTTGTAGATACAGGATTATTACTTTTGATGGGAAATATGTTAGAGAGGGGTCAGGCAAATGTGAAACTAACCTGAAGTCATCCTTCACAAGGGTGAATATTCTGCAAAAGATCGTCCTAATTCTGCAAATGCCACAGGCCAATCAAACTGGAACTTATATTTAAGTTCCTATTTAAGCCACCCTGAGGAAGATCACAACAAAGCCATTAACGAGCCAATATTGATTTCTTGACTGCCCAAGTCTTCAGACAATTGTTTCACGCCTTGCAAAGACCAAACCAGTCAGCTGCTGCTAACAAAAGGGCGCAAACAGCAGGAACTGCCAGGTTTTAAGCCAGGAACCCCTGCTGACCAGAGGTGCAAATCTTGAAGCAAAGGAGCTGCCCGAGGGCATCTGGCATCTTGCCACCACTTTCAGCAGCATGGGACGGGCTTTGCAGCCCGCAGGGTGGAGGTGATATTTCATACCCGGCTTTGCTCTCACAGCTGGACTAATTCTGCCTGTAACTTTACAGAGAATGACTGAGGACTACTGTCCCCAGTTCCCACAAAACATGGTTTAAAAGTAAGTAAGAAGCAAGAACTGTGCCATGAATAATGGCTTAGCATACTGCCTGCATCCTGACCAGAGCTCACAGCACATTAAGTTGTCAGAGCTAGGCTTTATTTTTAATTAATCTTCATGAGAAAAGCATTTCCAGCAGGCCAAAAGAAATTGCCCTAATTAAAAGATGGAAGAAATTAAAGATCACTCCACCAGGACAAGCCAGGACACCACAAACACAGGAGACCCGAGCAGCACGGACAGGGTTTCAAACACATCTCCAGCCGGCAGCAGATCTCTGCCCGCACCACGGCCGGGTCTGGGCTCCAGCCCTGGGCATCGTGGGCAGCACCGTGTCACAGAGAACCTCTCGCCGCAAGCAGGGACCTGGCAAACAGGTCTTGTCATTCCTAATTTGGCTTGCATTTGCTTCCCTGACTAACCAACAGGTAGGGGAAGGAAAGGCACGACTTCATAGCCAAGGCTGCCAGGACTGCCCTGCAAGATGGCTTTCAGATGGGGAGGATAGATGTTTCCTCTATCTAGACATTATAAATACTTGCTTTGTGACCCAGCCTGACCCCTAAAAGCAGCTCTGCCCTTGCTTTGGCCACAAATCTCTCACCACTACAGAGTTAGATGCTACACAGCAGGTCCCATTGCTCCCTTTCTTCTCTCACTTGGTTCATGCCCATCATTTTACCTTGCCAGGGACTGGGCTGTAAACCCTGCAGGTGGGAGACCTGATGCTGGACACCAGTGTGCACAAACTACGGCCTTAAGGAACTTACTCACATTTTTAGTAAAAAAGGATAGAGAGGGCACAGGAGAAATAGCCCTCGCTTCCAGTGAGAGAAGGGAGGTGTAGAGAAATTCAGGCATTTGCCTTAATGAGCTGGAAGTTAGGGGCCAAAAATGAGATTGTGGCTCTGAATCTTATTTGGGGCTATATATACTCATTAGCTTTGCCCTCTCTTGGTCCCTGTTCTGCATCTTTGAAGGGCACGTACTCCAGTGTGGGGGATAAGGTCTGCCAATGCCCGATGCAAGCGGCACAAGAGCAACAATGGGAAAAAAGAATCATTGCCTCAGTTACCATATATCATTTTGGGAAGCGATTCCTTCAATCTCTGGGAGGTTTTAATGGCTCCATATCAATAATGAGATAAGTCTTCACTATAGCTGAACTTAAATGAAGCCAAATAGAAAGGGAGATAATAACCAAAGGGGCAAAATAACTAAACTGGTTCTGGAATTTGTAATGCCGTTAATAGCAAGCAAAAGGGCACTCGCTTAAGGTCATTTGAGACAGATATTTAACACAAACCTGCAGTGTGATAAATGGGGTTTGGAAGGGCTTAAAAGGTTAATGAATAGCTAACGAGCTTGTTAATATATAACTAATGTTTACTATAATACAGACTAATATTTAATTCCCTTACTAATGATTAATTATTCTGCTGCAAGGGTTTGATTAGGGCTCACACAGCAGGAGTGGGGGGGGATCTGGTGCTGAGATGACTTTCCGTGCGGCAGTGGCTGGCCCCGACTCCGGGGTCTCCTCCGGCACCTACCCCTGTGGTGGGCACAGCTTTGGGTGTCACAGGGTGCCCGCGTGTCGAGGAACCGGGAGACTGACGGCTGAGGTCTTCCTTAGGATGAAGGTTGTTCTCTTGTACATCCGAACGGGTGGCACACAGACTCCATAGCACGTTGCTTTTGAAAACAAGCAAACAAATCCCGAAAGGAAACCTCTTCTTGTACCCCAGCGGCTGACAGCATCGTGCACTGCAGCCGTGCTCTCCCCTCGGAGCAGGTCCCCCAGTATTGTTATACTGGTACCCAGCACCACTTCTGACTGCAAGGATTGTGGAGCAGGGATTGTGATAGCTCACTCCAAGGTTTTCATTTGAAGATGAAAGCTTCCACCAAATTAAAAAGCTGATTTTATGCAAAAGTGTTTTCTGTACAATAACATGTTCCAGGCCAAATCTGCATGATGATTCCTAAACACAAATAACAGAAGTGCAGCCACCCTGTAAGGAAGGTCGTTGGGCACATGCATTGACAAACAGCACTGACTGATTTTATCAGTCATTGCTGCAGCCAGCCAGGACAAACAGACAGTGCTTCAGCAAGCTACTCAGAAGACCACACTCATCTTTCCAGCTCTGCATTTGCAGCCAGGCAAGTGAGCTCACATCTTAGTTACTTTTATTTTGGTCTTTTTTCACCAAAAATCCACAGGGACACCATATCCATGTCACAGCTCTCAGGGCCATAAAACCTGAAGCCTGTAGAAGTAACACTTAGGCAAGCCTTTAGCTAAAGAGATGCCACTGATTTCATTCAAGGGGCAGTCACTAAGCACATCTAAGAGCAGTACTCCAGCTCATGGCTTTCTGGCAGTTTCTGATGTCTGCAAAGCAATAGTATTGAGATTAAAGTACGACAGTGAACGAATAACAGGTACCTCATCAGAAGCAATATTCACCACAGAGTAAAAAGACACAACTCGAGGGAGAATTTTGTACTTATTAAACACTGTTAACCATATGATGTGAACCTAATAACACCTGACTCAGTCCCTGCCACTGTCTAGGCATCGCACCAGAACCACATTTTTCGTGATGCTCCACAGTCACCATTTCTGCCGCAATAGGTGTCGTGGAAAATGCGGCGTGGGTGCGTGACAGCAGAGGTAGCCCATCGCGGGCACACGAGCTGCAGAGTGGAACGGGGTCTGGAGCAAACGAGCCACAGCTCTCATAAAGGGGAGGATGGAAGAGATGATGTTATGGATCTGAACCACAAACCTCCAGCAGAAGAGCGTGGGAGCAGGAGTCTGCAGGCAGGAAAGCCAGGGGAATGAGAGCAGGAGATTTGCACCCACTACAGCTGAGCTGTAGCATGAAGACTGTGGTGTACATCACTTGGCTGCACCTGATCAGCCTTTTGCATAAATTATAGCACGTACACTCTGGGATTTAATTTTTTTTAACTTTAAAAAAAAATATTTGTGGGGTTTGTGTTCTGCAGCCTTCCTAAGGGGAAAATGAGGAGGAGGAAAAGGTGCGACTTGAACTACGATGAAATTAAGGGAAAAAGTGTTACAGATGGATGTCAGCAGGCGTAAATTAAAATAATAGCCCTTCCTCAACTGGAGTTGCAGCCACACAGCACAAACTGCTGTCTCTGAACACCTTTTCCCCAAGCTGTGTAGACACACTAGCTAGCTCAGAGCTAACTCAGGGGTTTCAACGAGGCATAGATATATACCTATAGAGTCTGCTAAAAGCTAGCCCTGAACCTAAATGCAGGGTATAGCTCAGACAGAACATCATAAGTTAACAGGAATAATTTTGCCTGGTAATGTCAAGTGATGCCACAGCCTGCAATAACCCCACAATCCCTAAGACCTCCAAGTAGCCTGGCAGTCTGAGAGGAGAGAAAGAAACTACTTATTTTCTATTGTTTCAGGAGTTTTTCCTGGCTTTTAACCATAAAAGTTCAAACCTCTTGTCCCTGCAGAGAGCTGCAAGGTGTTTCCCTATATATTTTCCATGCTTCGGAGGGAAGGCTGTGGGTATCGCATAGGGATTTCAGTGAGCACGTTCATTCCCAAGGGGAAAACACAACCCAAAGCATTCCCAAACTCAAACACAAACTTGGGTGGGGGGTGATGGAGGAGGAGAGGACTCCTGCCCGTGGCTGCTGGTTGCGGTGGGAGCCGGCAGGCTGTGCTCACGAACAACTAATGCACAGCTCTGCCTCTGTGATGCTCTGAAGTAAAACCAAAGCTACAGGAGGAAAAAAAAATTAAAATCCTCTTTCTGCAGGGTTTTTCTTCAGCTCATTATAGCAACCTGCCTACATGCTTTAACAACGCATAAAGCCACAAGGATCTGGCTCTTATTAAACTGTATTATTACACCAAAGAAATGTTGAACTGCTGCTTTCTTGTTAGAAGGAAAGACAATATTTCTTCAGCTGACTTTGATTTACTCGGATAGGTTTTCTTCTTTGTATTGGCTTACATTTTTTTCGGGTAAATGTCTACCTTGCTCCCAGGGGACCACATCTTTCAGTATCTCGCACTTATTCACACCTGCACAAAGTAAAGATAAAAAGCTCCATAAGCAAAATTTTCTGTTCAGCTGAATTTTGTGTTTAGGACCTACCGTGGCCAAATCACCATGTGCTGCTTCCCCAAAGTGAAGAGTCAGCTATTTACATTTATTTAAAAAATATGAATATTAGGTTTAGCTCCAATCCATACCTACCTAAGCCAAAACCAAACTGCCATAAACTTGGAAACAAAATCGTGTTTCTGCTATCATCTCACATAATAAGCAGGGTTTTCTTCATCCATCCTTCAAATTTTAGTAGCATTGCTAACAAAATGTGGAAAATTCCTAGATCTGAGGTACCAAGACACTTGTGATAGCAGAGTGAGTGACAGCTCTTTTCAAATTCTAATAGGGAATCCCTCCGGCACGCATCCTTCTTGGAGATAGAATTTAGCCTTTAGCCTTTACTCTTTCTAGGCACAAAGTCTGTCCTTGATTAAAGACAACACTTCAGTCATAACCTAAACTTCCATAAGTACAGTAGTTTATTTCTTGCTATTCTTCTGGCAGTGGTGAGTCAGAAACCTTTGTGTTATGACAGCTTAAACCAACAAACTCGATGCTCCCAGATGCAATTAAGAGACAGGCAAAAGCTTGAGAGTCAAGTGTGTCTCTCCTGGGCCGAAGCCAGGGTAACCTCATTCCTGACATTTAGGTCTCCGGTGATCCCAAGATGTCAGTGGTAAGGGACTCCTCTGAGGGCTGGGTGAAAGACAGGAATGATACAGAATTATTGGGATGACACATCCACCATACACTTCAATTTTACTTGGAGTTTCACAGCAAAAAAGGTGAGTTGTCCCAGATAAGGAAGTTCAACTGTTTCTTGAAAAAAAGAATAAAGCAAAGACACATAAAAAGCATGCCATAACTGCATTACTGAATATCGGAAAAATCAAAACTAGTCTATCAACAGCTCTGTGTGTCACTCCTACGGCTTCACGTGCTCCCCACAGCCCTTCTGCTCTCCAGCGCTAGAATTGCAGGGACCTGGAGCCACCCCCACGCCACGGGCACAACCGTATATCAGCGACGTACACAGCATAAACCACAGCCTGCATCTTGTTCAGGCAGAGGACTGCTGTTCAGAAACATATTGTTATCATCTAAGTCAATCCTCTAAGCCAACCAATTCCAGCAACTCGCTTTGAAAATACCACCCACGTTTTATAAAAATTCAGATTTAAGATGCAGCCCACAGAGATTAATGAGGGTTTGAATTTATGCCTCAAGAGCTTCTAATAGTTTTATTTTTCTGCTATACCACTACAGCCTTCCTATACATGAAGGTTGCTCACATACTTCCAGCTAGGGAAAGGCCTTGATTTCACAGCTAATAAAAATTGCATTCAGGAAAAAAAAAAAAAAAAGCAATCATTATTACTCAGGCTGTATTTTAGCACAAAGTTTAGTTATGTAAATCAGTGTGTAGTGGACAAACCGAGTTTCAGGTGGCATTTTTCTCAGTTGAAGCTTCTGCGATACGCGAGAGGGCCCCGTGTAAGGCACGCAGCAGGGCAGCGCGGATGCCCAGTCCTCCCGTCTGTCCTGGCACCGGGGGGGCACTTTGCAGCAGCCTCCATAACGCTACGGGAGGCGTTCCCTGCAGAAAGCTTTTTGCTTGAGGTTTGAGGAGTAAAGTCAGGAATCATAAAGCAGTGGCGGTAGCCAAGAAGACCCTTCCAGTATTCCACAGCTGGACAGACCTTGTGACAATTCCTCACTACTCAGGCAGCAAATGCTGCTGAAAGCCATCCCACTGAGTGTGCCCATTAAAAGCAATCAAGCACACCCCTCTGCGCTTACCAGGCACTTCAGTACAAGTACTAAACAAGCACGTTAGTTTGGGCAGAGCAGGCTGGAAAACATCTCTGTGAATTTATATTTTACTCTATTACACCATGGACATAGGCAACCCTAGTACAGCACCTGGGTTTTGCCTTCCTCTGGTAGCGTTGCTTTACAAATTTAATTTTTTCCAAGTTTGAATTGGACATCCTGGGGGAAAAGAGGGGAAAGAACCTCAGTATTGGCTGAAAAGCCAAATAACCTTGTTCTCACAGATTGTAAGAAAAGCTCTCTGTCCTCTCCACCTCTGCTCAAAAAGAAAAGAGAGAAGATTTATCTTCACTTAGCACTGAGTATCTCCTGTTACAGATTTCTGAGTGATTCCACTACCTATAAAGCTGTAGGAGAGAAAAGACATTCTCCCTCTCTACACATTACATGTTAGACATCCTTAAATAGGTCTCAGACTGTCCCACAGACCAGGACCAAAATGACAGTGTGAACCACCTCTGTCTGACACTTGTGATATTCCTGCTTCTGTGGGCACATCTGTTGGAGTTGCCTTGTGCATAATTCAGCACAATTGTACACATTTCTTGGTTAATGTACTCAAAATAATTGTTACTCAGCTTGATGACTAGGTCCTCACTTACAGCCATCTGGATGGTTTATTTTAGAAAGTGATTTGACAGAACAGTGGTTTATTCATAATTATTACGAGGGCTCCGCGAGAACACGAGGGCTGCAGGGATCCAGCTACTGAATGTACCTTGCCTTTCTCTCATCAGCCTCCAGCTTCAGGTTTACCTTAGAAGTTCCCACATTTTTTGAAGGAGGAAGATAACATTTATCATTAACCACAACATGCTCTTATCATCAGACTTTGAACAGCAACACCATAAAGGCCACCTGGCTCCAGAGATGATTCACCATAAACCCACCAACTGATAGTTGCCGCTTCCACGCCACCAGCACGTGTCAACCTGCACCGGGCTGCGGCCAGATAACAGAACTACGCTTACCATTAATGCCAATTAATGTTCAAATGACTCACTCAGACCTTTTCTGGAAGTGTTGCCTTTCAGCGTACCGCTTGCTGCGGCTGGAGCCGTACGTGGCCATGGCAGGCTCAGGATGCCATCGACATAGCTCTGAGAGGCTGCAGCCCCCCCGCAATGCAAAAAAGGAGAGGCACTGTACATTTAGGAGGGGGGTTTATGTATCTCAGCCAAGCCTCACAGTACCTAAATGAGTACTGCGCGTTTGCTGCATTATTTTTTGTGTCCCTTTCGCCCACACATGCAAGGAACCTGAGCTAGTGGCTCCGCCACAGACTTCATACCTCATCCTAGCTCCAATGGTTTCTTCCAATTTTCCTCCAAAGGGCAGATTACCATGCTGTTTTCAAAGTAAATACGTTTTTCCTTGGGTGCAGAGGTCTCCTTGGGTGAAAAGGTCCCAATCGTAACCTCTGGAGAGGCAGGAACATGCCCAGCAGCCATGGCAGAATGAGCTGAAATTATCACAAAAGGTCACTGAGAGAGAGTTTATATTATAAACATGGTTCTGGTCACTGTAAATAAGCAGCCGTCTTGCTAACCACAGAGTATTTACATGCCCAGAGGGTAAGCACAGGGTATTTACAAGCCCCGGCGGGTACTGCTGGATCCTCCTGCAGCGGTTTTCTCCTTGGAAGAAGTTATCGTGACTGCGGAGCATTTCCCATCTCTGAACCACTGATATGTGGGGCAAAGCCTCTGCGCTGCTCGTTTCCCCCCAGCCAACACTGCCTGTTTCGAAAATGTTGCCGTCTGTAATTACTGCACAATGGGATGAAGTGAGGGTCCTTTGATCACGTATTCATTATATCTCCCCTGCTTTGAAGATAACTCTGCAGAGTGACAGCATCTGTTTTAATCCCTAGGTGGTGCCAATAAATACAGGAACTGGTAGTTTAATACAACGCTATCTGTGGTCTCATATTCCTTTAATAGCTAATAATAGAACAAAACTACAAAATATAGCAATGATCCCACAGCTGCAAACTACCCATTAAACCAACACAAGACGTGTAAAGGATGGCTGTTAGCACCCTCAAAGGCAGTGAATCATCTAATGCCCTCCCATCTGCACAAAGGATTGCACATTTCATTTATTTCTACAATACCTGTCAGAGCAGAAAAAGAATTGCATTTTAAAAGGGTATCAAAAATCATCACTGTCAGGACCAGGCTGGAACCTCCTAAATTGTCAGATTTCACAGCAGAGACTGCATGACACTTCTGCAGGTCTTTCATAATCCTGCCATGTCAGAAAGTTTGGGCTTGCAGTTTGATCTGCAAAGGAATCGCTAGTTGGGAAAAATAAGCAAGGCCACCCATTATATTTCACAAAGAACAAAACAAAACAACCAAAAAAACCAAGCTAGAGGATAGATTTGGCATGCTGAAACGGACAGATATTCCCTCAACTACATTGCAAGCATCAGGAAGATGCACCAGCTTGTTTCCCACTGTGGATTTTTAATAAAAGAAACAGAAGTAAATAAGGAGGGCTGATACCATGAGTCTGCAAAGGCATCTGTAATCTCAAGCGAAGCAATTTTGCCTATAGTTCTTGCTCTGTGGTCTCCAGGGATGTATTCTTAGCTGGCATTAATCGGCATGGAAAATCAATGCAGCCATGTGTATAAGCTGAGGCTGCTGCCTAGCTCTTTCTTTTCCTTCCCCTTCACTTGCATAAAGGTGTGTATGTGGACAAATTGCTTCTTGGGATGATATGTGCTAACTCCACATTTCCTCCAGTAAACTCATTTTTCTTTAATCCCCTCTGGTGCAGAGGCTTATGAAGGCAGTTGTGATTCCCAGCTCTCTGCCTTTGGCTACACCTGTGATTAATACCATTCCCTGAGTCTTGCAGACTTAGGATTTTAAGAATATGGTGGGAGAAAACTTGAATTTGTCAGGCCCCAGGACTCTAAAGAATTTTGAGTGCCACATCTTTCCTGTGTGGCATTAGATTATCCTCATTGATACATTATTTTATCCAGACTTTGCATTTCAAGTAAGAAACCTTTAGGGGTGCCTTGTATCCATTTTTTGTTAAACACGTAGAAACACACTCATGCTTTTTCACTGCTCTTTCCCTTGACACTGCATTCTTTTTTGGCTGTACCCTCCTGCTTATTTTTCTCTTATTTAAAGCTGAATAGTTTAGTTTTCTCTTTTATTTCTACTCACTTTTTCTCTTATTTCTTTCTGGTCTTTGCAATTGTCTGGTGCTGGTGTGAGCATCCCAGAGAGGGCAGGACAGAAGTCATGCAGTCCCAGCAGAGTGGTCTCCTCTCGCAGGATCTGCGGGATTGAGTACCGTTCCTTGCTCTTTATTGGACATCTATTAAAGGCTGAAATAACAAATGTGACTCTCAAACATGCCGATGTGTAACACGCGCATTCAAAAAGCAGCTGGAGGAGTGAAGCTGGTAGGAGATGCGGACAGAGGAACGCCAAGTCGGCAGGTCCCAGTGCAGCTGAACCGAGGGCCAGGCACCCATCAGCTCGCCCTGTCCCAGCCACGTGCTCTACAGCACCGAGCGTCACACCTTTCTCTGGAAACCAGAGGAGTGCAATGAGCACAGGCTTAGAATACTCCTTGCAGAAATCATTTTGCTGTCTGTTTTCTGCAGGACTTCACGTGCTGAGAACTGACTATTACCACTGCAGGATAAAAGGGAAGGAAGAGAGCTTCCAAGAACAAATGGACATTCAGCAGCAGACGTTGGATAAATCTCCTAGAAGGCACGTTATATGGATCCCAGCAAATCTGCACCATAAATCCGAATTGTGACCATTCTGTATGTCGTTAAGAGGGAGCTAAGCTTACCTCTGTCTTCCCTCCCAGTGGCTTCTTCTCCAGTCCAGCGTCAGAGGGGTTTGCTTGACAGTAGCAGAAGCAGATGGGAACCTACAGTTCAGATAAACAGTATAAACAAGGAAACAATAAAATCATTACACGGGTTGCACTTACAGGGGAATGAGAGCAGTAACGGTGGCGTAACCAGGATGGTGCAGCTCCACAAGCAAGAGTTTGTAAATGTCCCGAGGAAGGGACTTTCTACTCAAAACTTTGTGTTTTCCCAGAATTACCATCTGGTCTAGTGAAAGGCTCTGTCTTTCCCTACGGATTTGGTGTCGGTCACGGACGACACTTGATGCTGGCTTAAGCGAGCGTTAATCTTCAACTCTCGCCATGGGAAGAGGTGACCTCGTTGGACACCACTGCAGGCATGGGGCAGAGGAGGAACATGTCCAGCCTTGGCTCTCTGACACTGCAAAACAAAGGAAAAAACGAATCTGACTTAATGACACTATCCAAAAAGAAAGCGCTTATATCTCTGAGGATTTAAGCTATTCTATCACACGTTGCTCCTGGCATGAACTGTTGGCATGGAGACTGATGCGAAATGTAATACAACATAAATAAAATATTAATGACATAGGAGAAACCAGTAGTGATTTAAAGAGATACTGAGCTGCCAACCAAGCTACTGTTTGGAGTTCATCATACAAACAACAGGGAACACTATGACTAAAGCTATAAAGGGCAATGAGGAATAGTCCCGTTCTGCCAAAATCTTCTGGCCAGCAAAAACACTCAGAAAAGTCTGATTTGGCAGAGGGATGAAGCGAAGAACTTCCTAAAAATGTTTTTCCTTTTTCCCAAACAGAAATGAAAGGAAGGCCCCTGCCTCAGGAGCAGCAGGGCCAGGCCAGCAGGCTGTGGGACATGGCTTAGAAATGCACCAGATACATCACAGCACTCACCGAGATCAGAAAAATGCAGTCACAGCTCTTGGGTTGCCTTTGCAAGAAAACCAATACCCAGAGGGGAGGAGAAAGGACATTGCCGAGGTGGGATGCCCGGAGCCGGGAGCTGGGAAGCATTGCTGATTTTATTAGCATGGACGTAGACCGAGAGATTCAGGCTCAAATTCCTGTTTCAATAAGAAAGTTGTTCCAACAGGTTCAGTTGAGTGAGAAACTAACCCCAGATTAGCAAAAGCAGTGTTAGGGTGTTCACTGGAGGGAGGAAAAGGCAGCGTGAAAAATGTATCCCAGTCTCCCACACCTTGCGCAATCACCTTTCCCAGTAGAAATGTTGCTTTTAGTGGTACACTCCCGGTTTGAGAAAATTTTTCTTCAGCAAAGCTATTTCGTTGAAAAATTCCCAACAATCCCTAATTCTGAATTCTCACACTAAATTATATTTGAAGTGACACACTTCCAAAACAAGCAAAGATAATGAGCATTTAGTATCACCTAGAGCATGATGGAAAAATACTAAGTGAAAATTGATTCTTATATGAGCTTTTCACAGGCTCAGATAATTGCAAAGCTGTTGATAAGCTGTCAGAGAGAGTCAGCAGAGGGACAGAAATGATCAGAACAGTTCCTGAGCTGGTGCAGCCAACGTAGAGCTCAAAGTCAGACCAACTTTATTGAAATAGCTGGCCTCGGCAGATTTACATCATTGGACACGGAGGCAGAATTTAATCCCAAAACAGCACATTTCTTATTTATTCATGTCTAAAAGAATGGGACTTAAGTCCTCCCTACTCACATCCCTTTTCTCTTTGCAAGGCTTTGTTATCCACATCCCTTGCCCCAGATCCTCTTACTGGTTGCGTGTAAACAATATTAAAAAATAAATGTATTTTCTGAAGCCCGATAATTTCCCATTTACATAAATCATAAAAATTTCTCTTGCAGGAATTGGAAGAGAAAGACCGAGGAGTTTGGGAATAATATAAGTCTATCTGGACTACATATCTGAGAGAGAGCTGGAGATGAAAGACTCCCAGATACAATGCAAATTAATAGTCATAATTTAAAAGCCCTGTCTCCAGGAGATAAAATTGTCCCAAATAACTACTATAAAGGCTGAATTTCTAATACGGAACTTACAGCACTTCTTATTGAATGCTCCGCACATCACAGACCCACATCACAAAGTGCTACTGGAGGAGGACATTATGTTGGCTGACAATGGAAACCGAAGCATAATCACTGGCGATTTGTGTACTGTCATTAACTTGCTATTCAAAATGAACCCGAGACAACGGAGAGATACGCATCCTCCGGAGCCACAGGGCAACAAATTCAAGGGCCTTTTTCTGTTTGCAGGTGCAGATAAATCAACTGTGTATTTGTGCACGTGAAAATTTGTCACAGTGCCTTTTGCACAACTTGTATAACTGTGTCTAAAATATTTTAACCATAATCTCACTGTAGAAAGCCTACACAGGCAAAGAAATTACTCTGAATAGTATATTGAGACAATATACACGGAACAAACTAAGTTCACATTTCTATCCGTTATTCAGTGAATGAGAGCTAATGTTTGGGCTAGACCACAGCTGTATCAGTTTATTACGCACTATCTAGAAAGCTGCATGAGGTGCTTATTGACTCATGGGGATGTGGGGAAATAGAGGAGAATGGTGTGGAAGTGCTCATTAAAGTGTTTAGCACATGCACCTATTGTGCTTGTTTTCCTTCTATTGTCTCTTGGGCAAGCCAGGAGGCTGGGCCGTTCTCAGAGAGAGGATGTCTGAAGTCAACATCAAAAATATTTTCCTGGGAAGTGGATGCTGAGTTTATAAACAAAAGCACTCTCAGCCAGAGGCCAAGTGTCCTCTTTGCCTGGTTAATGTCACCTCTGCACCTTCCACCGTCCCTCTGAATTCATCCCGCAGAGGATAAACCTCCCGCCTTACCTGCTGCGGATGGGCATCTGCAAAGGGCTTTGCTTTGCAGTAGTGATGCTGAATACCTATTCCTCTATACCTTCTCCATATAATTCCCCTCTATGGACTCTATATTCTAGACTGAAACTGTCTTTATTCAGAAATAACTCTCTGCAATTCTCACGTCATTGTAGAAGAAAAAGACAAAACCAGGATGTCTTATTCAGAGCACCTGTCACTAAAAAAAAAAAAAAAAAAAAAGGAATACAGAAAACCTGTCCAATGAAAACAAATACCCATTTGTGATTTCTTTCTGACAGTGCCCATGACCCCTAGCCTGACCGTGCTTCTAAAAAAGGGTTCTTATCTGCCGGTGCCCTGCATTTTCCTCTTTTCTACAATATCCCTACGATATTCCTTCCCCCTGTGCCCCTTGCCTGTTCACACTCTTTGGAGCAGTGCCCTGCAGTGTAAGCTCCTTTCTGTCCTAACTACCCACCTACGGTTGGCATCTTGAGACACTAATCCCACTCAGATCAGCCTTTTTGGTGTTGTTATCATGCTATCATGTTGCATTATATTTTCATTACTATAGCTTCAGATGTTACTTTAGTCCCATTAAGTGCTAGCAAAATCCTTTGTGAAGGCACTTCCAATTAGGTAAATAATTATAACTCGTTTATAATAATTCACCTAGGATGCAGAGCATTAGGCTGCTCAGAACAAGCTCCTTTCCAGGCAGGTAGGTTTCACCAATAGTGCCTTCTCACTGCAGAAGGTGAGGGTGACTCGAGATGGATACCTGGGAGGAACGATCCCAGCTGTACTCCCAGCCTGACCCATTTTGAACGTTGAAGACAGCCAGTGCAGAGGGCAGCCCCTCCGCTGCTGACCTGGGGACTCGCACAGCCTTGCGAGGTATTTTTCTGGAGCAGGACCCCACAGGAGTGTGTTTTTCTAGCTACCATCTACTGTCTGGGGCAGAGCATCGACAGCATCCATTGGAGGGGCTATTGATAAAAATTGTGTACGTGGCAGCACTAAGGCATAATATTAGCACTGGAAGAGAAAACCAGCAAATATTCAGTTTTTAACAGAAACAGCAAGGCAAGAGCGTGTGAGAAGTGCAATGAGCAGTCTCAGCAGCATTTCCTATTTTTCTCAACTGTCTTGTAACATCATGCAAAAGTAAGATCTTTCAGCAACCCTACCAGACACTCTTCCCTATGCTGCCTGCTGAGCAAACCTGGGAGACACCCCAGCACCAGGAAACCCACAGGAGTCAGCTGCCGTCTACTTCCCAAACAAACAGCAGCACGTACCGCTCCCTTCAGGCATTGCAGTAGCGTGCTGCTTTTAAACGATGGCTCAAACACCCTTAAAAGCACCCATGTTTTGTCAGAATTCTCCACAGGAGACTTTCCTGGAGGAATTTAAGAAGTTACCTGTATCCCCTCCTTCCAGCCCAGCCCTAGGGCTGTTTGCGGGCACGGCCAGCACCCTCCCCTGCCCGCCGTGCTAGCTCAGCTCGCGGGGTATCAGTCACTAATTGTACCAATGAAGGTTATTAAAATAAGCCAGCCGATTTGGAGCAGAAATAGTAGCCCTTATGTAGTTTTTGTCAGCTTTGGCTATGACAGCGGTTATCATCAGCTGAGGAGTTGTAGCAAGCGTCAAGTGGAGATGGTTTCTGCAGCTGCCTCAGCAAGATCCCAGCAGAGCTCCTGGCTATGCCCTTTAAATGTTTCTCTCATTGAACATTCAAAAGCTGAAGGGCTCAGACACATTCTTTGCCCCTCATTTCATCACAGCTGACCCAATAACATACAAAGGGAGCTGATTTGCCTTTGGAATGCCAGATTTTGCAACCATGGCAATACACAAATGTGTTTCCTTTCCCCTTTCTCAGGGAAACAAACTGAAATACAAAACCACAAGAAGAAAAGAAAAGTTTGCATGCTCAGTGAATCTGGTGGTGAGCAAGTAATATCAGCTGGGAAGAACCCACCAGAAATGTCCAAAAGTGCCTAATACAAATTCTCTGCAAAGGATTGACAGCTTCGAAGATTCATACGTGTTAATCTACTTAGCTGAATTGCTATAAGCATGGCTCAGCTTTTAAGACTTGCTATAAGCTACCAAACAACCCTGCCTGATTAGTTTTAGTCATTCCAGCGCAACTTTTTGAGTCAGAAGAATTTCGTTTTTCTATTGCAGAAAATGATAGTTCTGCTTTGTAGGAGTAATACTTGTATGCAAGGAAAAGTCAGAACCTGAGATGAACCTCAATGTATTTTGACCTTGTGCACCATCTGAGCTACAGGGGTTTGTTTTCTTTAATGAGAAACCCCCAGTACTTTATAGATACAAGCTTTATCGCAGCAGAACAAAATGTTCATGTCTTTAAACATGCTCATATAGTCTGTGGCTCACTTCGGATGTTCATCTCACCGGTGATTCCCGCCCTAGCCTTTTCACACACCATTTCTCCGGGTGATTGCAGCCTATTTTCCAAAGGCAATGTAAAAGTCTCCTTGAGACGTGCAAGAAAATTCCTCCAAGTAAATAGGAGAAAACTTTCACAACTGCTTTGTGGCTGCTCTCCAGCGAAAGCTGTGCCTTTCCTTTTTGCTGGTCTGTTTGCATCGCGAACAAAAGCACAGAGCTGCTCTTCACTGAAACTGCTCTTGCTCTGCAGCGTTTCACCCTCCCACATCCAGCCTCTCTTTAGCGTGTGTTTCCCTGCTACGGATGCAAGGCGGCAGACGTATGGATACCCGGGATGGCAGAGCAGACGCTGCGCTTCATCCCCGAGCCCATCGGAGCGAATGGGCGCCTTGGCTTCAATCCCACTCCGACTCCCCTGCAGACTTTGACAGTGGAAGGTAAAGACGATGGCTCTTCACGCACCGCTTTAGTCATCGCAGCAGAAATCATTTCCGTCTCCGTGTACCTACCGGGAATAGCTACAGGAACATACTGGCAGCATCCTGTTGTTCCTGAAAGAGAACTGCCCCACGAGAGCTTTCCCATGTTACCTCACTCCTCTGCTATCCAAAGCATCCGTCTGTCCTTGCTGGCTGAGAGAAGGTTTTTGGACATACAGAAGGGCCCTGGGCTTTCCTGATGGCAGCCAAACTTATCGTCTGCTCCTCGCACATCTCTGGCTTTCAAACCGCTGTGTTTTATAGGAGGCGTGCGGGCGGGTTCGGGGAGGATGCCCAGGTTTTACACGGGTGAACGGAGGACTCGTGCTCTCCCCTCTCCTGCCTCCCCCACCTTCTGTCCCACTGGTAGTAACCTGCTCTCCTGCGGCAACTCCTTTCTCACCACGCAGCCCCCAAACTTGCAAAAGCCCACAAACAAACGCAATTCAATAACGAGGAGCTTAAATGCAGAAGCTGCTGTTGCTAATAGAAACAGATGCTCCATTTCTATAGAGGCAGTTTCCTCGGTAACTGATGTCAACACAAGGCCTCATCCTGCACGGTGCTGACTGCTCAATGAGAGCAGAGAACCACATAGGAGGTGCTGAGCATCTTTCCATAAACACCCTGTTAAAAATAGGCAGGGTCTGTAGCTGTTTCAAAAGCAGATTTTGATTTCTCTATAGTGTGAAATAGTTACAGGAGGGAGGAAAACATTGCCCCATCCACAGGACATTTGAGCAAATACTCTAATATGAGAACAGTCACTAGTTTACAGCCCACAAGCAATGTCACACCTTTAATCTCACACTTGAATATATCATGGTGACTCTTGGCCATTAGCTTTAACATCAGAAAGTACAAACCCCATGGGAGTGAAATAATATTAAGGAATTTATCTAAGCATTTATCAAATGGCATATGGGCCACACAGCTCAGGCTCCCCCCGTGTCCATACTCACCTAGAAACTCCAGGGGACCCCTGAGGGCTTTTCTGCAGCACTAGAAAATTATGGAATCTTATTCAGATGTGACATGGATGCGTTCACAGCATGGGATTCCCTGGGCACAAAGGTCCCAAGGGTTACAGGAATAAGAATGAGCAGGTGAAAGTTGGAAGGCGTGAAGTAACCGGCCGTTTTGGGATTGTGGGTCCCAACCCCAAATCTGGATCTGGTTACAGGATCTCCAGCCATCCAACCACTGCAGCCACCGGAGCGTGCCGAGCCCCGCGTTCTCCCAGCTCATCTTCTGCCCACCTCCAGGGAGGAGGCAGCTGCCCGCACTGCCTCAGGCTGGCAGCCACAGCCTGCACCCACCGGGTCATGCAATGCGCGGTCCCGTGCCCATCCAGTTAACTGGAATATCCTGCTCTGGGTTAGCCCGGCTGTCCGGAGGCAGCCGAGGTTGAGGAAAACCAAGGCTCACGCCCCACTCCGTGACTGGCCCTCGCAGCAGCAGGCACAAAGGTTGCAGGAGTCCGAGACGCATGCAGGAAAACATATGAAATGTGGAGACTTCAACAACGGGAGGTTGTCTCTCTAACTGCTCACGAGTACTACACCCGCTACTATTCCTCCCATCATGGTCTAAGGGGCACGCATCCAATTAAGTTGTTAACAACTCCTATTTAGTTTTGAAGACCGCTGTTCCTATTCACAAGCACTTGGATGCTGAAAAGCTCTCCTAATTTTCCAGTAATACCAGATCATCTGAAAAAAAAGATTTTATCTCTGCCTACAGACCTTGCACTGCCTGAATATGGTCTGGTCTTGATGACACTTGACAGGTTATTGGACAATATAAAATCCAAAATGATGATATCAGCACTTTATCTGATTTGAATGGTAGATTCTCCTCTGATTTCTATAGGTGTAGCAACAAGCAATAAGAAAAACTGTGATTTTACTGAGTTGCTTTTTTTTTTTTTTCCTCTCTGCAGAGATGGTGTGAAGAGCTATTACATTTCCTTCCCCCTGCCCTCAGATCTGCCCGAGACCTCCCATAAAAGAGCACCCACTCTTTATTCTGCTGGGAACTAAACAGAGAGCAGAAACTACGGCTAAACGCAGGCTTGCCTCTCCTGCAACCATGGGAGAAGACACAAGGTCCCTGCAGGACAAGCAGCCACCACGAAAGCTCCTCTGCTCAGCAGGGGAAGCCCCTGATGGCTGTGGGTTTGGAGTCAGAGCACTTCCCTGACATCCCCTGTTTTATGGACAGCTGTTCTACTGGTAACTGTATTCACCGTGGAGGTACTGGGGAGCTCCCCCCGGTTCCCAGAGGAAAGATGTGTTTACCTGATACCCGCTGCCAGACAACCAGAGTGGGACAAGAGCAGCACGTGCTGCGGCTGGCCCTGGGCTCTGCATGTGTGCTCAGTGCGTACGTGATGTTGGCCAGTTTGCTGGCGAGACAGAAGTCTCCGAGCCTGCATCTCAGCTGGCTACCTCCTGTGTTGAATGGCAAGAGAGCTGGGAGAAGATCTTACCCGTAAAGTCTCTACCCGAGGTCCCTCTGGGGCGAAGGCTGCTGTGGGACACGGGCAGGCAGTGGGGACTATGGGATGCCTGGCCACAACCAGAGCTGGAGGAGACCTCTGGGGTCATCTCCCCCATCTCCACCCCGAAGAGCAGCAATCACGCCAACGTCACTCCTGGCAAATGCTTTTCCAGCATTTCCTACCCTTAGAGATCCCAGTGACAATGTCTCCAGACCCACTTCCCCCGGTTCATATCTATGCCGTTACCTCCACCAGTCACTCAGCTGTCTTTTGCCACCCTCCCTCCCAATCAATCATGTTTTGTCTGTCTTATTCAGTTTTGTTCTGCTCCTTTTTCTGTTCTCTCCCCGCCTGTTCTTTCTCTAATTCCTGACATTGATTTGTTTCTCTTCCAGCTTTGCGACTCAGCTGAGCTTTTCAACACCTTTTGTTCCTCCCCATTCTTCTTTTCCTCTCCCCCTCCCAGATCCTCCTCCTGTCGGTCTCAAGCACAGACCAGGCTGTGGAAGGCAATTGGCTCTGAAAGCCTTTCCGAACTGTATTTTCCTTCTTGGAAAGAATCCCAAAACCAAATAATAAATGTTTATTTTAATTAGTGAGAGACCACTGGCCTAGTATTAAAATCACCTTTTGCTGACAGGATGCACTTAACTGACTGCCGATTCGCTCAGTCAATGAGGCTGCTGGATTCTTTCATTAATTCCAGCCAAGGAAAAAACAAGTCCCACAACAGACTTGGCTCTGCACATAAACAGCACCCGTAATTATGGCAGCACATCTGTAGTTAAGGTTAAGCCAGTCTGCTTCTGCAACCTGTGATTTTCTAGGCTTCTAACCTGGCAATAATGGGACTTGCTGAACCAAAACTTCTGCACTTTGCTCCTCCATGAGTCTCATCTGCAGCAGCACTCCAGAGAGGCAGGAATGCACTTTTAAGCCAAATGAATTGGCTATTAAGGTAATTTCCTACCCCTTGTGTTAGTCTTCCCATCAGATAACTGTAGTGAATCAGGGAGCTTGACCCCGCCAGCCCTGTGTGCAGATACATGGCTGGAACTGATGGAAGTCCTTCTCCAATCTCTGGGCGTCACGTCTACAGCAGGGTCTGTCTCAGATTTCCTCAATGGACAAAAATCAACTACAACACCCAACCTGAAGTTTCTCTGACTCTCTAGGGCAGGACAGCTCACTTGTTTAACCTTTGCAATCATCTTCTCTGAGTACCAGTAATTCCTTGGTTTCCCTATGAAGGTTTTTCGATTGTTTGGAAGGGGACTTTTTTTGGCTAAAGATGGAAGTAATCTCTTACACTGAGATTCCAGATAACACCTGTAAATACCAGCGCACCGCATTTCCCCACTGCCTGGACAAATACACTGATATAATCTCCCAGTGGTTGGTAAGTAGCTGGGGTGTTCCCCTTTTACCATCATCACGTAGTATACCCATTGGTGACCTTTGTCATGTCATGGTACCTGCATCTCGGTGTCCTCCAAGCAGTGGGTAGGCTTCCAGGAGAGGTGCTGAGCAATGATTAATGCAAGTTCCTGGGGTTCACCAGGAGATGTCCATCGAGCCCTTCAATGCCTCTGTCTCTGAGGCGATGGGGGAATCAGTATGCATTGACTGAATCTGATCCAGGAGGAGACACAGCCCTGAGCTTGGGAAACAGATAGACTTGCTTCGCTGCAAGGTAACATGTGCTGCAGCTGCCAAAATCCCCCAGGGGAGATGACCCCTGGAGACTTACCTTCAAGCCTGGCATAGCCCAGACCTGGGGAGGTGCTGGGGTGAGCGCTGGTACCAGAGCCAACCCGTCCCGGACAGCGGGGGCTCGACTCTTCCTTGCAGCCACCTTTGGGATGAACCCAGCAAACCAGCTGGGTTGCTTTGTGGTTTGTCGCTAAACCTGCACCGCGTTACCTCGGGTAGTCATCCTGGCCGAAACACCTCCAAATGATACCCCCCAGAACAGTTTTTCCGGACGGCGTTTGCAATACACCTACTCGTAAAACAGGCGATGCTGCTTTTGGTAGGACTGCTGCAAGCTCGCATCGTGCTCCAGCAAACCTGCTCAAAGGTAGAGAAGTTTCTAACCTGTCTACTAATTTGTTGAAGGCAGACTTAAACAAATACCTCCTTTTTTTCCTTTCTAAGTTTCTTTTAAATGACAAACTCCTTGTCTCCTGATTCAAGGTTAATATTTCTCCCGATTTAAGAGAAGCAGCTTGGATCTGAGACATCAGTCAGCCTTTTGCTGGCTGACACATCCCTACGGACTGAGACAGGCTCACTTGCTAAAGTCCTGCTGCCACACAATAGCAGAAATGTTTTGCTTGTTTTTCAGAAATTACATCTGAGTGATGAAGCTACAGAAGGAGAGAAAGGGTCTTCAGTAGAATAATTCTTTTAAAATATATGCAGGTTTGTCACAATGGGCAGTTCTCAAGATCAGTATGATGGCATTAAGTGCCAAATGTCTATTAAAAATTAAACCTTTAAAACAAATCCGTATAATGTCCCACCCCTTTGCTGGGGAAACATAACAGCCAGCTCGTGCATCAATAATCGCACATTCAAAAGAAACAGCCACCATTTGTCATTCTCAAGCATCAACGGAGAAAAGTTTGTAGCCACCCTGCTACACACCCCCAGAATAAGGAGGAGGATTTCCAAGGGCTGCATTTGCAGCTTGCCTTTCTCCCAGCCAGTCACCAGGTACCATTTCGGAGCCAGCAACCGTCAAGCTGAAACCTCTGCTTCTGACAAGCTGCTCCGTAAAGGTCAGCCACTTAGTAATGAAGCCGTATACACCAACGGCACAAAGAGAATACAAATGACAGGCAGTTCTGGGAAATAGCAGTCCCTGCGCTGCACGTGCCACAGTATCTGTCACCAATGGCCCCTATTTTTAATTTGCCCCATGCCCCCAGCAAAGAGAATCAGAAAATGTCAGGGAGTCAGGACGGGAAATCATCTGTCCACGTTTCTTCTGCTCCGTATCAGACCAGAACCATATTCGAGGCTTTCTAGGAAAAGGTTCGGACAGGAATTCACTTGTTCCACCCTGGCAACAGGGACACCCATGCAGGGCTGTCCCCTTCCCACTCCACGCTGGTGTCTCTGATGTCTGATTTCAGTCACTTTTTGTCCGTCGCTTGTCAGGAAGAGAGCATCTTTTCATTTCTTATGAGCCAGAGGAAATCCTCTTAGAAGCAAACGCCACGATGACACATTCCCAAAGATGCTGCACACTATCCCACAGGGATGCCCCATATGTCACCTTGCAGTTGTGATGGCTGTCCTTGGCTGACAGACCTGTGAAGGTCTTAGCTGGATCAGGCATCACTCCACAAATTATCTTTTTCCTGATAAACACATATATGTATGATATATATACAGATATATTATATGTGTGTATATATATACACACACATATATACATACACACATTACACAAAAATACAGATATATCATATAAAAGAAAAGACAGTATTGGACCTGACGATGTGTTACTGATTACCTGGAATAACAGAAGAAGGCGGCAATTTATTTTTTCCTACAGGAGAAGGGGATTTAACAAAATTACAATTTAAACATTATTTATAGGGTAACCTTGCCTCCAAAACCTCTTACAGCAGAAATAAATTAGGGCTCATCCATCATGAGCAAATGCTGCTGTTCCAGTCTCCTCTGGCGCAGTTTCATACCAGACTAGGCAATTTCCCAGGATTTCACCAAGCACCTGGAGCTGATCCGATCTCGGCTGCCTTCGGCCACGCTCGGCTGCGTGGTTAATGCACCCTGCCTGCACGAGCGGTCCGGGTGAAGTCAGCACAACATTAAGATAATTTGGAGCTGCCTGATTCAGATAATCAAAGTCAGATCCCCAGGGCTTGTCTCCACTGAGAAATCAGTGCAAAACATCCAGGATGTGAATTGTCAGTGCCACAAGCATTTGCATTAAGTCCTCCTGCTCCCCACTAAAATTAATTTCTCCCAGTTCAGCCTAACCCAGTTCCCAAACTGAACTGAGCTCAGCGACACGAAGGTAATTTCGGAGAGGAGTGAAGGTGTTGTGGTGGAAATTAGTGCAAAAAGCTGCAACTCAGCAGTACTGGCTTTGCCTGCTCTTTCAGACATTCCAGATGGGTCTTTGGACATATTTCCATTTGAAGGTAGGAGAGTCATCTTCCCTCACTTCCTACCCACTATCTTATTTTAGGTAATGAATCACATGTTTTACTTTTTTCCTCTTTTTCCTTTATGAAACTGAAAATGCAGATCAAGCTTTTCTAGTCCTTAGAAGCTCCAGACTTCTGCAACATCAGCAGCAAATAACTTCTGCTGCTATTAAACACTATTTTATCATTGCTAAGTGTCATTTGTCATAGAGGAATGACACTTTTCTGATTTCTTAAAATATTCCCCATGGTGATATACCTTGGTTTTTCCCTATTTAGCAAACTCATGTCTGATATTCAGAAATAAGGGAAATATTCCACTCTGAAATTTCAGGATTAACTGGAAATCACATCCAGGATGTCTGCGAACCTCCTGAACCATGGAGGAGGTGAGAAGACCGTGCATGCTGTCGGGTCTTTTTTTGTCAGATAAAGAAGATTTTATATACTTCTATAACAGAACATGAGACCTTGGAAATTATTTCTGTGTGAAAAATGACAGAGAAAAGCAAAGCAGCAAACCAAACTGCCCCAGAGCTGATGGCATGTCACCAGTGCAGCATGCGTGATGTCCTTCAGCTGACAGCAGTTTCATTAGCAGCTGAGCATGCTACATTTGCTCCAAGGTGCCTAAAACACGCCAGACTGACAGCTCTTCGGTTGCTTTATTGGGCCTGTTAGAGACAGTAGCAGGGAATCAATTAGCAGTCAGAATATTTAAGTTGTTTGTAACCGTGTGGACAAACACCCTAAAGCGACTCTCAGCCCACCGCAGATGCTCCACCAGCACTTCATCACCCCAAGGCTGCAGGCGTTTTAAGCGAGGAGTCAGAGACAACGATAAACAAGGACAATTTGGGCAAATTGTGCGAGAAGTTGCTCCATCACGCGGATGGAGCCATTAAATCTGGTCTGTCCCGCAGAGGAGGGATTTGCTATGGGGCAGCTCAACCCTCACCCAGCTGCAAGGAGCCACGTTACCCCCCCAAAACCTCACGTTTTTTAAAGTTCTTCCCTGGTGTGAAAACCCTTTCTGGACTTTGGGGGAGAGAGTTTTCTGGGTCAATCCTGTCAGTAAAGTGCCTTTTCCAGGCAGCAAATTAATTTCCAACATAAAAGCAGAAAAACATCAAAACTCAAGAGGAAACAGAAGGTAGGAAAGCTAGGAAAATAATTGCCCACTTGGCCAGACTGAAAGCAGCAGATTGCTTTGCAAGCTTATTCAGACCGCATGCAAGTATCCAAGACTTTTCTCTTGTAACTGGTAAAATAATCAATACCTACCCACTTGTGAAGTTTAGTGAAAATAATGAACTGGTGAATATTTATAGCAAAAGCCATGGCACATTAGGTATTCCAAAGGACTTATGTAAGTGCCACTTTCTTTAATACAGCTTAGAGGAAACGGTTTAAGAAGCTTTATCAGCATAAAACATATTTTGAAATTCATGAAAATTAATAATTGGCATAGCAAAGTCAAAGCCATCTAAGCGGAATGACTTAACCCTCCTGGACAGTATTTTTCACTAACTATAATGGTTAATCTGCCAGTTGAGAGAGGAAAATTCTCTTCTATTGTCAAATACAATGAAACAAAGGAGGAAATTTCTCCAGCTGATGGGGACTTCATGGGAATAAATGAAATATGGCAAGTTCTATAGAATAAGGCCCATTCTTCAAAATAAAACAAATTAACCCTGACTAAGTTGAGGAAACTGAGTCAGAGCAATTTCCTTGTGACTGAACTAAGCGCTGGTATTTAGTCTGGCCTCAGCCTCTATCTCCTGAGTGGGTATTTTCTTTGGACCAGGCCCTATGGGGCTCACATGAATTTCCCATCAAAGTCCTTTACTCCGAAATATTTGCATTGTTTTCACACCCATTCAGTGGTTGACTCCAACATATATTTTAGCATACAAATGGCAGAGCCTAAGGCTTGGATTTTCCTCCAGGAGGTTGTAGCAGGGAGTCCCTACAGGGGCCAGGGCAGCATAGTCCTGCACTGTTACACATTCCTGAACTTGCTCAATTAAATGTATGAATTAAACATACATTTATGTACGGAGAATTGTGACATGGCTTTCTGCAGTTTAATTTATACTCTGAAATTTGTTGAGCTTCATATCTTACCCTGCCATTCTTAATTCTTAAAGAGTACCCAAACCCCACTTACCACAGTAGAGGAATTTAGAAGAAACTTCCTCTCTCTCGGGTCTCAGGATAATTGTGTGCTCTTGGGTCTCAGGATAATTTTGTGCTTTACAGAGTTCTTTGGGGTAGTTAAGGGCACCTCAGGCTTGGGATGCATCCTTCCGTAGCTACAAGCCAGCTCCTGGTAGCAATCATTCCTCCACGGAGAACTCGCTTCCCGCTATCATCAAATACATCCCTATTAACAACTAGCAAGTGATGCTCCCTGCCAGTCAAACCAAACAATTTTTGCTTAAAACCGACTACATGTCTTCAACCTTCCTCCTACCAAGGGCTGCAAACTAAAGTCTTGTATTTATCCTAAATTCAGTTAACTTCTCTGTGGCTAGTTTCTTGCACATTCTCTATTCTTTGCTGACACCAGGGACATTGTTTACCCTGTTACATTAAATGGGTCCTTCTCAGTTCCCCGTTTAGAGGAACCTGCAGGTGCCACTGGTGGATGCCCCTGGGCTGGGCTGACTGCAGCCTCCTCCCAGCCATCACTTCTTGCTGACTCCTGCTCCTCCCTTAATCTCAGGCTGCCGTTGTGTTATACAGATTTCCTGGAGGTGTTTAAAAAGAGATCATTTTGGATCGCAAGACTTTGCCTGAATCCTTCTCTTTTCTGGCATTTATCACCTGCTGAATTTTGGGGTTCTTCATTGGAAGAAGCCACCATGTCAAAGAAAAAGAGGTTACCAAGGCTTGTTGAGTTTCAAATGAAAGTCACAGATTATCACCAAACCACACAGGATTTGTCTCTTTGAGTTAGAACTGGTGAAGATTTGTAGCCTATTAAATCTAAGATAAAATGAAATCTCCAGCATCTCTATAATGCTAAAATTAATCATTCCCCCTCAACAAATTGAAACTGCTATACCTCCCAAGGTTCTGTTTGTAATCTACTCAGCCAACAGTCATTTCTACTTTATAGATATATAATTTGCTTTTGTTACAAAACTGCGAATTCTGAGAAGCACGCTGTCCACCTGTCACTATCTTCCACAGCCTCCAACACAGATGATGATGCAATTTTTCATAGACATACTCCTTGGGGCAAGGAATGATTTTTTTCTCTTTTTGTGCATTGTGCCTGACACAGCAGGGGCCAGATTTGTATTAAGAAGCATATAATAGGATCTACAGCATAATGCAGTATAATGAGTGATAACAAGCAGAGTGGTAAATGATGTCATTTAGTGTATACTATCCCTGTGGTCCCCTATCATCAGCTCTTTATTGAACAGCCTTGTCCTCACAGTTTCTTACTGATCTAAAAGTTTGTCTTTATCATTATGCCTATCTGGGTGTCCATTTAATGCTTTTCTGCTGCAGCTCCTCTTTTCCTCTCCCTCTTTCTCAGCCTGCTCCAACGTAGTTGGGGACTACGTTCCTGTTTATCCCTTTTTTTTAATTCCTTCGCTGCTTCACTTCCCAACTTTGCAAGCAACGTGGACAGCCAAGTGCTTCTGAAGGCCAACACATGATATGCAACCGCAGAGAGGCAGATTGGTCCCAAAACACGAGACGATCCTCACAACACCCTTTTGCTGCTTCCTCCATTGTTTAAGAAACTAAACCCAAACACTCTTCAGAGAACATCGCTGCCAACTCTTCCTCAACTTTCTTTAGCATCTACTCAAGCTCCATTTGCAACACTCCTCCCAGACCTGCACCCTCCGGCTAACGCCTTTGCCGCAGACCTGCTCCCCACCAGACCTGACAGCGAGGGCGCTGAGGACTTTCACATCCCGAGATTGTCGTCCCAGGTTTCAGCTCGCATCACTCTCAGTCCTCCTCCCATCTGCGCCACCTCCTGCTACTTCCATCTTCAGTCCGTACATTTCAAAACATGCAGCGGGAGCTAATACGAGGCTGCTTGCTCATATTTCTATTCATCTTCTTCCCCTCATCCCATCTGCCACCTCTCTTTTTCAGTCTGGCCCACCCAGCTCCCAAATTTACAGCACTCACAATGCAGAAGAATTAATCAAATCCAATCTCTCAGCAAAATCTCTAGCATCTGCTGTTCCATATTTGGTTCCCAGCAAGGGCTGCTCAGTCCCAGCCTCATCTCCCTTGTTTGTACCGCAGTTCCTATTACACCAAATGAAGAGCGTAATTAATTAATTGGTACCCGAACTTGAAAGTTTCACACGCATCATTAGAAATAATCAAAATAGCTCTGCTGTATGGGTAAATATCTTTTGACTATGTCTTATCATTTACTGTTTGCACAGGAGCAGTAGCTAGAAGCCCCAGCTCGCCCGAGGGACTCATCACTGCAGGTCAGAAGTAGGTGAGAGCTGCAGGCAAATAAATGGAGGGGAGGGAGAGCAAAACAGGGAAAGACAGGCAAAACTTATCCACGGTCTATACCATGTGTTCACCTGAATAACACTCATGAGAGTGTGGTTTTCTAACAGAAGCTATTAAATTTTTTTTTTTTAAAAGAATAATCAGAAGCAGTAGGTTCACCTCTACTAGGCTTACCTGTTTTTTTAATCAGAATTTCTCAACAGTGAGTAGATTTCGAAGAAGAGATTTTTAAAATCATAACCACAATGGTTGATTTATCACAGATACTGAGGCCAGGGCAGGTGAAGGCAGCTCTGAGCACTCTCAGACGCAGAGGGCGAAGCCCCAACAGCCCCAAACTGTACCAGACCCAGCTGTGTTTCCTGAATTTCTTCCATGTGTCCCCCTTTGGGGAACACCTTGTCCTGCATGGCCTCTCTTTGCGTTTGCCATTCATGGATTTCAGCAGATAGCGGTGCATGGCATATCTCTCCAAGAGGCGTGTTAGCCCTTTTTGTACCAACATCTTTGGTCTGCCAACATCAGCTCAGTGAAGCGGTGGCCTTGGGGACACTAATGGAAAACCTATTATCCACCAGCCCAATCCCACTTCTGCTTCCTTTTGGAGGATGGTACCTCAGGCATTCACTTATTTGACATTCATTATTTTTTCTGGAGCCCAGCTGCTTTAGCTCTACCCCTAATTTCTTTTCTTTGCAGCGCAAATCATTTAGATGCCTGCGTAGCTCTGAAACAAAGCAGCCGTTTCTTCCTGCACAGCAAAGCCTGGTGCCTTCTGCTGAAGATAATTCATGCACCCACTGTTCTCAGCAGCAGGGATGTAAAGGGGGAGAGTTGGGGTATGTTTAATAAAAATACATCTTACACTGTTTATTGACTGAAAAGTTGTTCGACAGATGCTCCATCCTTAGCTATGTTTAAATTATTCCCCAAGCAAACAATACAAACTGCACACTTCATCTTATCCAATACAAAAATAAACAGGACATGCAAAATATATGGCCCTGGTATAAGATCCCATACAAAGAACAGTGATTTCTCCTTTGCTTAAATATTTTCTGCACAATGTTTGCTCAGTAATTTATTCTTCCACTGGCTACAACAAATTAAATGTCAAAATCTGTTTATCTTATGAATTTTCAAGACTAATACTGAGTCTCTCATTTCAGCTTAAATAATGTTGTCGGCGAGATACCTCTTGATGGATTGTATAAATAAAGCCAGATACAGAGATTAAAAAAAAAAAAACAAGAGCTGGGGTTTTTTTCCCATTTTTCTTATTTTAACAAAGAGGCATGTGAATACTGTGATCAGCTTTACTTTCCCTAAAACTTCTGAGGTCTTTATAGCAGAGAGAAAAGTCACTACCTGAAATGGATAATGGATTACAGAAGAGCTGCTTTGCTGTTTTCAGGTCCTTCCTACCACCTCCCCTCTGCGTCCTGCCTCGGATGCAGGGGGGGTCCCAGGGTACCAGGCACCCGCCGTCCCCAGCAGCCCAGCACGACCCCAGCCTGGGTGAGTCGCGTGCAAGTAGCTCCTGTGAAACCAGACTGGTTGGATGGAGGCAAAGAGGCCAGCCTAAACCGCAGAGCCCCCCTCCCCTTCAGCCAGGGCCACCCCTCGACCAACTCCGGACAACCTTGGACAAGCCAAGACACGCAAGTTGGCCATCAGCCCAGCCTTGCAGGTCATTCCTGTAGAGTGGCGCTGATGCTGCCATAAAGACTGACAAAAATCTCTTTTCACCTCGACCTTTGAAATCTGGAGCTACGTCAGACATACCAGACACCAGATTAGGGAGCAGGAGTGAACGTAGCCGAGGAAGGACCTGACCCATTGCCCACCGTGGCCCTTTATCCCATATCTACCCAAGCTGGGCTCTTCAGGGCTGCCACAGAGCCTGGAATAAGATCCTAGCTAACAGTCTTCATATGCACTTAGTATAAATGTTTCCCACTAATTAAATTATTTGCTCACAAGGTGTAAATGGACTAAGCCTGGCAAAGACCTTTCATATCTCTATAGCCACCTTATGCTAATTCACAAACAAATTATACCAATTTATTTCTGATGAGCCTTAAAAGGCAGAGGGAGGAAGAGTCAATTTAGAAACATCCTGGCACTGCTGCCAGGAGCTTCCTATCATTTTCATTGCAAAAGCAGAATTTGGACTGTTCTCTTGCTTTCTTGAAGCTCAAAAACAAAGCAACATGTAAAGTAGCTCTCCAAAGCCCGAGAGCCGCCATCCACCTGCTGCCAGCAGTTCCTGCTGATTGCCACGTGCTTGGAGCCCACCCAGGACAAAAACCATGAGTTTTTGTATTGAGTCTTTTGTAACAGGATGAGGGACAAGTTCCTGCTTTGCTTTCACTCCTGGCAGCCTTAACGCCATCAGCAGCAAGGAGCAGAGGGGCAGACAGGAGCCTGTTTCCTAATGTGTATGTAATTCACATGCTGCACCGGGGCTTTAGCTGGGGAAGTACCGATATTGACTTTTTGGATCTGTCTCACCATGTCACTTCCCACCAAATATATTTAAAGAGAAGTCGAACAAAAGAATAAAACATCAGGGAGCTAATGGGTCTGATTCATGGTGGTGTTTCTCCAGATTTAGGCAATTCCTCTCAAAACTCTGCTTCAGAAATGCAGAAAACCTGAACGCAGAGACCAGCAGCAGGAGCAGAGCAATTTCTGTGATTAGTGATGCAGGAACAGTGACGCAGCCCTTGAGGGAAAGGAAGGATGCAGGTGGAAAGGGAAGGAAGGAGACAGCCTCAATTTATCAGTTACTAATTCAAAGAACAGATTAGCAAAATGAGGAAAGCCCAGGGCTAAATAAATAATGCTTTGGTTGCTGCTTAGCTCTGCTGTTGCTGATGGAGAAGCCAAGCTGCGGGTCAGGCAGGGCTGCTGGGCTTTCAGCAAGGGGCACCGGTGGGTACCTGGGATGACTGGGCTGAAGAGAAGAGATGCCCTTGAGAAGGGATCAAAAGTGCAGCTATTCGGATAACTGGGATGTTTCTCTGGCTCTTGGAGTATACAAATGAGTGTGGTGAGGGTGGAGCAGTGATAGGGTCCTTTATGTTTAACAAGCTTTCTGCCTGAAGGTAAAAATGCATCTTTGAACAGTGAAGGGGCAGGAGGGATGGCACTGACACCTTCCCGAGGAAGACAAGCACAATACAAAGCAACTTTCTTACCCCATCAAGAGAGGCAGAGAATTCTCATACTCAAGGATCCCACCGTACCTGTGGGTATTTCCAAAGGACCTGAAGAAATAGGGCCTAATTTCTCTCCATAGCCAGGGGATTACTCGTCCCAACTTTGCAGCAGGGATGAAACAGCCGTGCATGGAGGCGTTTTTTCTGTTTGTCCAAGCGTCCTTGATAAAACACATCTCTGCCATACTTGGAGGGCTGCACATTGACATCTCCAGGTACAATCTGCCCAAGTGGCCACTCTCCAAATGAACCGTAGGTCAGGGGAGTGTTAGAGATGGTAACAAAGCTGGCAGGATCCACATTAGCATCTCATGAGCCTTATGATAAATGTTTCTAAAAAGGGTCATAGCAAGGCTCTGTTCAACACTGCACAGAGTTTACCTGAAGAAGGAGCTGGGAGGGGACAGGAGTGGTGGGAGATCCTGGAGGTTCCACATTTGACGCTGGTCAGGGAGAGCTCACATGGACTCTTGTGCCAGCAAACACGTTGGGGGAAATACTTGGCTGTAAAAACACCAAACCAAAGCAAAACATTGAGAGTGTGTTACCTGAAGTGTCTTTGATAAGAGCTTTGCAGTAAGGAAGCCCTCAGATTCTTACGAAGTTGAAGATAAGGAATTTAGCAAGAATATATGCTAAAGAGAAAACAGTAACCTGCTCGGAGTTAAGTACATTAACCACTATCCAAATAACACCACTGAAATTAAGGTAAGAAAAGCAGGACAGCTCCCACATGACCTCTGGGAGATGCATGCATAAATCGGTTCCTTCATTTAAATAACAGTTTTACCCAAGTTTATTTCTTACTAAGAGGGAGGGAGCATCTCTTGCAGCTTCTCATCAAGAAAATTCCAAACTCAAGAGAAAATACCTGTACCTGAGAATGAGAGGATTTACTTCAGCTTTCTTTGCATCCGTGTATGTTGCTGAGTCTCACCCCAGTGAATTACGATAGATCACTCAGTCTGGGACCTTTTTATAGTCTTCTGGAATTAGCTCCATTAACAGGTGATATAAATATTCCATTCAGGCAAAGTATTAGGAAAAGATACACACTCTTGGCATGAAAATTAGCAGCACATCCAAATGAATTTATGAGCTCCCGTCCCTCCACCCTGACACCAAAGGCTCCAGCCAGCAGCGGGCTCAGCCTGGCTGTCCCAGCGGGAGTAAGGGCTGTTTCATGTTTTACGAGTGCTGAAGGAGATGCCCGCTCTGCCTGTCATCTGCTGGAAGTCAGACCAGCTGTAGGGAAGACCTGAAGCCACACAAAGGGGCTGGAATACCACTGGAGAGGCAGGAACAGCCCTCGGGAAGGAGCTGGGCAGACCTGGGGTCCAACCTCCTCCACCTGAGCAGCCAGTTCTGCCGTGCCTGCCCTGACACCACGCACAGTTAATGGTCTAAGAAAATAGTGTGCGCTCGCAGTAATGGGCTATTAAACCTCTCAGCTGCTGCAGGGAAAAAGTCAAATGCATTTTCCTGTTCCTGTGAATTGGTCACATCATGAGGAATGGATGTGAACCTGCTTTCCACTGATCAACAGCAGCTACGCGGTCTCAACTGCCAAATGCTGCTTGGGAGTTAGGAGAGTTTATTGTCGGGGAAACAGGCATATATGGGGCTGGTTCATTAGGACTCATGAGCTGGAAAATGCTTTCAAAATGCACTGAATAGAAATATAGCTCAGGAGAAGAAATACATCGTAAAATGCCTCTTTGAACATTACTGTCAACGATCCCAGCAGTACAAATACTTTTATGATATGTTTGCTTGTGAAAGAGACTGTGAAAGGCATTACTCTGTGAATATTGGTATATTTTCTTCAGCAAGATGGTACTGCACAGAGGTATCGATACAGGCCCCAAAGTAGGAGCAACTCAGATTATCCTGGATATCAAAATGTACAGTTGTGCATTGCCTGCAAAGGAAATAAGGATAACTTGGTATTGCATAACTATAGCCTCATTATCATCATGACTCAATTATTATTTTTACTGCATAGCTTTTTCCAGTGTCAGACCCACAGTTATCTCTAAATAAGAGTTTTATATTCCCCTTCCTGTAAATCAAACTCGGAAAAAATAAAATTTTGCAAAATACATTTTGCTGACCTTTTGCTGTTGCCTTCGTGTTAGTCTGTCCCAGCCAAATCCCTGCGCGTCCTCTTGGACAAACAGTTAAACTCCTTCCACCAAAATTACACACTGATTTTTCAGACCCCTTGTTTTTCACTACTCCATTAGAAAGTAGAAGCAACAGCAGAAGGCTTATCTAAACACTGACCCCAAAACATGAGAAACTTGCAACCTCTGCACAGACAGCCTATGAACTGAAAAAAGGGCTCAGTTACTTGGCTAACAGAAATATTTACCCAGCTCTAGGGAAAATACTCAGCCACAGATTTTTATCTAACAACTTCTCTGGTGACAGTTTAATATGGAATTTGGACTCAAATGGGTAATTGAACTTCAACAAGCTTTTCCTACAAAGAAGACTGAAAATTGCACTTCCTTCTCGCTGATGGATACTTTCATTGTTTATGGTATAATATTGTCTTAGCATACAGGAGATTACTCATATTTTATTGCATTTATAGACATAGGTCCAAACACATACACAGGTATTGTGTATACCGCTGAGATGTTGCAAAGAAAAAAATGCCGATATTTTCACATCTTGGGAGAGGTTTTAACCAGCTCCCAAATGTCACATGGCAGTTAAAATGGAACTATACTCATGTTTTTATTCAAATAACTGCTCTAAAATTACAAAAGATAAGTACCACCTTTCAGCATGAATAAACTTGAATACATACTAAAAATAATTCTGCATTAACTCCTGAAGTTACTGCCTTCTGGAAGGTGTAAATGGATAGAGTTTGCTATTAGATGCTTTATATAACCATATGTCAAAAAATTCAATAGAATGAAAATTGCATATCCGAAAAGCGAATCTGCAGCATTTTGAGAGGTAGTTTTCCAATTTATTTTAAAAAAATCCAACTCAAGTCTTTTAGCTAAGCCCACGATCTTTGACACGATTCACCTCTTCACTCTGAGTAGATGGTATCAAAATTTTAGGGGATGGACAAAGAGGTTTGAAACACAGTTTAGTGATTAGGGGACAATTCTCTCGCCCTTACAACAGTTAGTACTTAAGAGTGTGAGTAGCCCTGCTCAATGCACTCGACTGAAGAGTAAGGAACGACTCGAAATGAAGAAGGCAAGCAGTGTCTGACCCACTAGTGATAAACAAACTCCAGCGGTAGATTGTGGTTTGAGCTATAAACCAGTGCCCCCCCCGCTTTTTTTTTTTTTTTTTTTTTTTTTTTTTTTGCATATCGCACCAGATTTTTTAACGCAGCTAACTGGGTGTCAGATGAACTATTTTCTTGAGCATCTCTGGGTCAAGATGGCCCTGGATGGTGATAGGAAGAAGTTCCTCATCTAATCCACACCCTCCTCCTCTTGCACCCTCTCTCACCCCTTACAGCCGACCTGGGAAGCGCAGAGCAGTGGGACCACGAGGGATCTGGTTATCGTCCCTCCATCCCGGTGCCGCAGAGTTTCCTCCTGGTCCATATTATTCCTTGGTGAGAACAGCACAGGACGTCACCATTTGGCTCTGCTGCCATGGAAGATGTTGAGACTCCTGCAAGCTCAGAGAGCAGTGAGTTATTACGTGTCACTTACTTCTTATAAATAAAGTTCTCTCAATACATTGTGTGGCAATGGGTAGAAGTACACTGCGGTGAGAGGAAAAAATGCAGCAACGCTTCAGTAATTGTTTGGGGGTTTCTTGAGGAAGGGCAGTGCTGGGTTGTGTTTCTTTCTCATAACTTGGAAGACAATTTTCATCCTTGAATCAGGCATTATTTCAGAAAGTACAGCTGCTGAGATTCACCAGGAGAATATTTGAAATTGTGAATAATAAAATATTTATTAACCCAAGCACAGCAGATTACAGCCTTTTATTCCTAGAAGATACAGTGCAGACAGCTTCTATCTATATGCAAGGATGAGTTCTGTAAATCCAAATAAAGCAATATCATAAGCAGGCAAAGCATAATACAAAATAAAATCATAAATACTAAGTAAAGAGTTTGAGAATTATAGCAAAGAGTGACTTCTGATTGTTTAAAATATGGAAGGCTATACCTTACTGTAACAGAATACTCCAGGGCTGATCATTTGGGCTGTGTTGTTAAACACATGGTCTATAAATACATTGACCCTCATTCTGCCACTTCTGTACACATCTTCTTTAATTACAAAGACACATTTTTTAAAAAAATGCTATATATTATTACACAATAGCTCTACTTCCCAACAATATAGTGGTATCCACATTTCAAGCTGATAAATGTGCAATAAGACTCTAATGCAACTCAAAGTTCCAATTTCAGGGAGGAAATTACACACTGGGCCAGCTCCTGGAGGGAGTTCGTAAATTAATTCGGGGTCCCAAATCACTATGCATGCAAGCCGGTTTTCCAAAGCGTTACTAGGTTCAACAACATTAAGTAATCTGGGGGAAAAACAGTTCCCTGTAGAAATCACAGGAGCGGATAGTCTTTCCACCAACTTCAGCCGTTGGCCCTAGCACCACGGCAGGCAGCGAGACTCCCCATATAACCGGGGAAGAGTTCCCTCACAGCTCTGCTGAGCTGTCCTCTTGAGGACCCCCCTTTCCTTGTGGACGAGAGCGCCGTGATCGGTACCTTTGGTTGTGAGTTGCAATGCACAACCTGATGGACAAACTCAACTTTACACGTGAGTGCTGTGATGCTTAACTAAGACAAGAATTTGAATATGTGTTTGAGGCTGCAGAGCAGATTTTCAAGACAGGTCAGCAACCGTCAGGTTCTTTAAAAAGAAATTCTGACCAAAATCGTGACAGTGGAAACAGCTACATGTTGGGTCTTCTGCAGACTTGTCCCATCCCATTCACTGTATCGTACTCAACATCCATTGTGGGCAGGACAGAATGCCCTAATTTTTTGTTGCTAAGAGATCTATTCCGTACGTAACTTTACAGACGTCCTTGCTCTAAGTTTGCTCTACTCTGATGACTTCACCCCTCTGGAAGTATAAGTGCCTGCCTCATTTGGACACAAAATACCACACATCGAGAGTGGGAGGATTTTTGAAAGTCCACAGCTTGCCCTTCTGTCTTCTGACACGCATCAGAAATTTTCCCCTGACTCCAATGGGAGCAGAGTTAGACCAGCACAGGCTTCCTTTTACAGCCAGTCCCTGCAGTCACACAGTTGCAAATCATTCTTAGCTGTGGATATTTATGCTGCAAACATCTCTTCTTTGATCAATAAACCCCTACCAAAGCCAAGACTTTGCTATGTAACGAACTTGAATTCAACAAGCGGACTTCAGGCATTTGTTGAAAGGCCAAAAAATATGACCGTACAGTTAAGGACCTTTATCTCTGGGAGCAGTCATTTGCCGACATTTTCCTCCTCTCTACTTACATGTTTTAGCAGAGCTGCATGATTTTGTGTCTTACATAATATAGACTGGATAATTACCAAATATCCCATATGTTGTAGGTCATTCCCACAGCTGTTGATGCTTAATCTCTTGTCTCCTGTTTCTCCATGAGCAGCCATCCTACCAAGTTTTGATGCACATAATGTATTGGGTAGAGGAAAAGGATTCCTTTTCAATAATAAAAAGGAAAGGGGAAAAAAAAAAAGAGAGAAATGTTTTGACCTAGCAGAGCAAAACATTTTAATTGATAAAAAAATCAGTCCAAAAAAGTATCAAAATCTCTCACAAGATGGCAAAAGTTATCGAGCTCTGAATTTGAGGGGTGGATGCTGAGGGCGGGCTGGAATCTGGAGCAGAGACAAGAAATTATACAAACAGCAACTGTAGGAGAAGAGAGGGTATTTACATGAGACACGATAAGCAGTGCAGTGCCTGACAGACTGATTCAACAAGGAAACCATTGCGGGATCATTTGTTAGTGATTGACACTTCAGATCCCGAGGTGAAGAATTCCTGAGGCTCCGACAGTCTCCTGTTTGGGGGAAGGTAATGAGAGCATTTTGTGAGCAAAGTAGGTCACGGCTCAGCAGGAGAGGCACGTTGTCACATTAAACTATGAAGATGAGTAGCTTCCAAGAGGTTTTCCTTTTTCCTGCACTTATTTCATTTAGCCAAGTATAATCCATATTTTAAGGAAAACAAGATGGTCGTAATTTATGGGTCACCTCATTGTTCTTGCAACGTCTTTGGGAAAGAGGAAAGTGATTGCACTGTCTCACTACAATAGATGGTGATTTGAGTAAGTAAGCTCAATTGTCTGAACAATATTCTGCAAATGAGTGTAAAAAATTATGTCAGAGAACAAAGCGTGAGTCACACAGAATTACTCAATAAGAAACAGCAAGTCAACTTTCATAGGATTTGGCTAATGTGGATATCTCCTGAAGTTACGCTTAGCTGCAGCAGCAGTCATGATGGAAACAAGACACACACAGCAATAAAAATACTCAGTCATTTCAAGAGCAATAAGTGGAAAATTTCAGGTGACAAAAACCAAACCAAACCAAGCCTCAGTCATGTCGTATTTTTGATAGCTCGCGTAAACTCTGCAAAGTGAGCCCAGAAATTACCCAAAGAGGCCTGAGGAACTGTGATGTTTTGCCCGCTATCCCGTCAGGAACAAGAGACTAATGACAGGAATGATTGAGGCTAGATTTTGACACTTGAGAGTACATAGAGTAGGTGTAGAAAAGATTACAGTTATGCACACAGATGGAAGAAGTAGATCACTGGAGAACAGAAGTGTGACAGTGTTAAGACAGATAAAGTAATTTATTTTATAGGAAACGATTATACAGTTGAGAATCATGGGGCTTTTTTTTCATCACAGTGAAAAGGAGAGAATATCTGATTTTCTTCCACAAGATCTACAAGATGTGTCATGTGATTCTAATGGCGTCAGAGAGAGATACAATGGTTTAGAGAGTGGGCGAACATTTGGATTTCTACCTGATTGACAGCGTGCAAGTCAGGGAATTGGCCCGGCATCAATGAGGATCTAATTAATTTTGGCAGTAAATACTGCCAACACTGCAGGAAAATGGTCATGTAATAGGTTCAGAATCAATACATTGTCCTATATTTAAAGAGTCACCATTGAAATTAATACTAATTTTACTAATTCCCTGCCCCAGGCTTCCACCCGCAGAAGCTGGAACAACTTCTAGGTTTAGGAGTGGGGTTTTGCCAGTGTTTCTCAGGGTCCATTTAATCTAGCGACCAAACATAAAAAAAAACCCAAATGCTGGCAGTCACCCACTGGGAGTTACCCAGATCTCAAATCTGGCAGAATATGGTCTTCCGCTCTGAATTACAGGATTTCATATTGCTTTGCAGCAGTGACACCATGCACAGACCAGAAAATATTCTGCCTTCGGGTACTAACGCTTCTGTCTTTTGCACCAAGCAAAGGCATGCATAAAGCAGGATTGATTTCTAACATCAGAATGGTTTGTATTCTGGCATGCTGAGGCCAAATCCTGTCTTCTAGCCAACCCAGGAGTTTCACATAAATTAAAAGATCAAATCTGAAATTCTATTAGAAAATGATGGAAGAAAAAAATTCTTTAAGGAGGCGAAGCAGCTTGATGTAGCTCAAAATTATTTCAGAAATTAATTGACTTTGAAGTAATTGGCAATGCTATTTAGGCACCAGGTAAGCAATTAATTATTTTATAAAGAGTTCTAAGGGATGTTAAAAGTGAAGAGCAGCATACTTGTACAAAACATATGGCTTTTTCCTGTTAATCTTCCATAACATTATCTGTAAAACATGCGACAGTACAAAGGTATCAGTCTTTCAAAGTCTTTTGTATATTCTTCCTCCGCACATTAGAGACATTAAGAGTTGAACAAATCATCAAAAGAAAGGTATGTGCCTAAATACTCTTCGTTTCAGTAGCCTACATATTTTCCGAGGATCCAAGTCCAGAGACACCAGATGGCCGTTTTTCTCAGATATTTAGGCACCTACACATGCAAATAGGTGCCCAGGGGTATTTTCAAGCATGTCCAAACACTTTGCTCTCTAAATAACCATTAAAAATATTGATGCAGGCAGCATTTTCATCCTACAAGATTCTTCCAAAATATCAAAGGGAAAAATACTTTTGTGGAAATTTGTCAGTAATTGAAAGGATATACACCTCCAGGCTACAGAGTGGGTACCATGTAGATCTGCAATATTGCAGCCAAATGCAATATTAGACTGGGCAAAGCAATGGCAGTGGCTCTAGAAATAACCTGGCACTGGAAGAGTTAAAAACTCCAGTTGAAGCTAGATAAAAACTACAGCCAAATTTCTTTGTATCGCAGCCGTGCAGTTATGGCTGGCTGTGCACACAAGGTACCTGCGCTCCTGAGGTTCAACAGCCAGACGTCTTCGGCCCTCCCTACTCGCCAGAATTCCCTAAAAAAAGGACGGGGACACAAGAATACACTTGGGAAGGCCGATTTTAAGAAATGCAGCTGAATTTTACCCTATAAACATTCAGCAAAGAGTCTCAAACGACAAAAAGAGAGGGCCAAAGCAGCTCAGAGCGGAGAAGACCAGAAGTATAAACACCAAACAAAAATACCAAGATTTATCCCCCTCTTTCTATGAAGGTGGATTTTGTATACTCTAACACCAGCAGAGCTCTCTGTTAAACCAAACAGCCTGTCCTGGGTTTTATTAAGGAGGAATAGGGTGTTACTTTGGTTCTTAAAAAGAATATATGTTAAGAAGAATATATGACAGGTCTTGTCCTAGAGATTTTTTTAGGTTCCTGACACTTCAGCAAATTATTGAGCAGTAAAATGCAACAGAAGACTGTCTTGGGGAACAATTAGAGAGTTTTAAAATGCAACAAAAAGTTACAGGGAAAAAATCTCATAGCTATAATTCATAGTTTTGTCTCAAAGGGAATTAACAGAATTTTATGACTTTGATCTTCTAAAGAATGAGTTTCTTAACTTCATTAGCCATTTTTCTTAATTTTAAATACGGATGCCACGAGAGAGAAAACCCCAGCGTTTGAAAAGGGACAGTCCCTTCCATATTTGTCAAAATTGCCCTACTGAAGGTCAGCTCAAAAGTTCAGTTAAAAAGAGATTTTATGGCAGACAATCTTATATAATTAATGAGTATTCATAATTAATGGCTGGCTTGATGTAGCCTTTGAGAAGGATCACAATGTTTCTCTTTAAGATCTCAACATAATGATTTCTCTTTATGACAACATTTCTCTCTACTGAAGAAAACTAGCAATGGGTTAAATGATAGCAAGAGTTAGATAATTCCACTATTAACCAAAGTTAAAAGTCCTTTATCTTGCTGCTCTCAGAGACCGTACTAACTACGGATTATAAAGCATGAATTTTAATATCAATGCTGTACTCTTTTTCTCACCAGCATAGGTTCAGAGCTAATTAAAATACAGCGGGGAATGTATTTGCCTCTATCTAAGCAAGGAACATGACTGAGTAACGACATTTTCTTGCATCACCTCAAAAAGAAACAGCACTTGATAACACTGCTTTCCTCTGCAAAGTTAAGTCAGGTGAAGTTTTATTTTACTAAGCGAGGGGGGTCATTAGATGCAAATATTTCAGGGGGCTGAGATTTGAGGTATTCCTATTTGGTTTATATTTCATGCAGTATTCCTTTTATGAGCACTGTTATAGATGTGAAAAAGATAACATTGTTATCCTAACTGATACTGTTTTTTGAGCTTTTCAAATTTATTTCCACGAAGTTATGGCAATGAAATTAAAACCAATTTTTTGCTCCATGAAGGAGCAGATGTTCCAGAAGCAATAAGATTTGAGATTATTAAAATAACCCTCGTCACATGCTGATAGATTTTCTTTCAAAGTTTATTTAATAAGCACGCGTTTCAGACCATCTTTCCTGACTGAGGGCATTTCACAGCTTCCCTGGGTGGTGGCCAGTGACCACCAGGACGATGCCTACTCACAGACGAGCCACCACCCCACGACGGAGCACATCTCCAAGGCTTCCCAAAGCAAGGGCTCTTCCAGCATGCTGCAGTCCCATCCCATGGGGCAACCGTGGGCACCTACCTTGCCTTGCCTACTAATAATTACAGTCTTAGGCAATGAGAGCCAAAGACACCGAGCCATCAGAGTTAATGCAGAGGGTGAAGAGGACTTACAAGGTTAAGCCACACTAACAGGAGAACCAAGAAGATGAGTAAGAGCCGTTTCCCCTCCAGCAGACGTTGACGGCCAGGCTTGCCGCTCACAGATCTCTTTTCCCACCTCTGCCTGGCAGCTGGGCTTTCCTCTTTCTTCTAGCTTATACAAACACACAAATAACCTAAGGCAAACCTTGCTTTCCATAACGGCCTGACCAGTAACCTCGCATAGAAACAAGGAGAGGGTGCTCCTGGGTTTATGGGGAGCCTTACAAGTGTGGAATATGAGAAAAATTGACTGATTTAATCTGATTCAAGGCTGGGTCTGCTACAGGCAGAGACATCACATAGTCACTTAGATAATTAAATGGAGCCTAAATATAGAGTGCTGATAATACATAACAAATCCTTCTCCAGGATTCAGACTCCACCACAGAAGAAGGAATAAACAGACACAGAAACCTGAGGTACAGGTCTATGAGCCTTTTTCCCCCCTTTTTGGGTAAATATGTTCGGTGAACAGTGCAAATCTTTCAGATCAGCTCTGCTGTAAGAATTGAAACTACAACTTTACCCTTTCTTTGTGTGCTTGCAGGTGATTTGGGAGAGCAGAAGAAAGGGAAGAGGTGGTTTTTCTTAATGAAGGATTTAATCCGAACAAATGGAAACAAATCCTTTTGTTCTGCCATCCTACAGATATAACTTCAGCTTGGGAGACAAGAGTCAGCTGATGGAAACCTTGGCTCTGCTGAGGATCGACCGTCCCCTGCCACAGGCAGGCCACGCACTTCCAGAGATGCTCCATGTGTTCCACAGAAGGTTTCTATCTTAACACCAAACAGACCTTTGAGTTAAAAACAACGAGCAATGTGATTTGTTGAGTCAGACTGTTATGAATGACAAATTAGAAATCATAAAAGTGTTTTTCTTTATCAAATAGCACACAAACAATTAAACTCCCCAGTTCCCTGGCCTGCTGAGGAACACCGTGTTCAATTTTCCTTTCATTTTTTTTGCAGTCATAGCTGCAAATATGCCTTAAAGCGGTAGCCAGCCACAGTGAGAGTTTGGTACTTCCCAAAATAAAGTTTATCTAAAACTCTGAAGTTTATGCCTAGTCTGAGAAGGGTGATGTGCTGCTCGCTCACTAACCTGATCTGGTGTTCCTATCACTGAGGGGCACCCAAAAACCTGCGAGTCAGCCCCATTTCTATGATCATTGTTTCTCTGAGCTAACGCTGCAAGCAGGCTGAGCTCACGCCAAGACCAATAATAAATAACCAACCTTGAGCAACCCATTTGCTTTATTAACTCACGTAAGCAGGGAAGCAGCAAACCCTAATGCTGCTCGGAGGCGAGGATTGCCTTGCTGGGGCAGAGGAGCTGTGTTCGAGCAACGGGACGAAGGTTTAACTTGCCAGAGAGTGTCAATACCTGTTAAGATTTCAGCTCCATCGCTCCCAGGGTTCAGCTCCCTCTTCCACCCTGTTTTAGATGGTTCTTTAGTCTTTTTTACCACACCAGAGCACCCTGCCACCTTCAGTAATTAACCCTCCGGACCCTACAGGGTAAGGAAGTATTATCAAGTCCATTTTTCAAACCGGGAAGGGGGTTGCAAAATAGACATCTTGTGGCACAGAACCTGATCAGAGAGATATCCAGGCTTGGCTCGCATGCAGGGAGGCAGGGTGCCCCTGGTCCATCAAAGACACTTCCCTATGTACGTCTAAGGCATCACCTAGGTTTAATAACTCACCGTCATTACTTGGTGTTGACTCCCCTCAAAATTTACAATCAATGTGGACCTTAAAAAAAAGCAAAAATCAATAACCAGAGAAGAAAGAGGAACCCTGTCTACCCAACCTGTCATCTGCTGTCTGACACACACGGCCACAGCTTCCCATCACTGACAGACCATGCCCAGACACCTGCGAGAAAGGAGGAAAAAATTCTGACACCAGACAGGTGAGTTATACAAGGAAGAAGCCATGAATGAAGACAGGCTCCGCTAATAAAAGAACCCTGTGATGATCTGTGAAGCTTCCCAGACAATCCTTGTCTCACCCCAAACACCTAATGCTGGCAAAATTAAGGTAGGGAGAAGCAGGGAAATGCCAGAGGAGGAGGATTGCTAGCTGAGAGTTTAACACTTCCTCAAAAGATGATGGGCACCCCCCAGCCCCTCCTGATCTGAATTCCCTACAATGAAGATAATACTATGGTTAAATGTGAAGTTTTACAGCATACCACTGGAACAGGCAGGAGGAGGATTATATATACAGGTAGGATGTGTTTTGTGCAGCAGCCTGGAGAAAGACTCATTTTATTGCCTTTGAGAAGAGACATGAATAGGAGGGAGATGAAAAGCACTATTCCCCACAGCCTCCCCAAATCCACTTCTGGTCCCCAGGGAGTGTATTCAGGATGGGACAGACATTGCCTTTTATTCATATTGCAGGGTGGAAAGGGATTGCTAGCATCAAAAGCAAAATGTATTCAAAACTAAAACCTCACAGTGAGTGGTAACATTTCATCCCTTCTTTTCTTAACTAAAATTCAACCCCTGATAATTGGGGTTAAACGCTGGGAATACAGACACTGCCTACAGCACGTAGCCCTGTTAACGCACATACCTGTTCTTGGGCATATCTCCCTGGGCAGCGACAGGCTGGACCAGGAACCGGCCCCAGGGAGCACCGTCGTGCTGCAGCGACAGGACTAATACCGTCACAAGCCCCCAGAGCAGCAGCCCGTGCCTGCCCGAGGACCGAGCTGACACACACCTGATGACCTGGGCAAAGTCTTTCTCCTGCCCAGAGCTGGGCTCTCGCAGAGCCCAGCACAGCGTCTGCGTCCCCTTTCGCACCCAGCTCAGCTCACAAACCGGTGCCTCATGACTAGAAATCAGTTTAAGTGTAAAGGAGGTACCAAAGACAACCTTTCTCTACCGTTACACCTTTTGCTTTTACTTCCAAAACACCCTCCTGCTCATGTTCTACATGCATGGATGTACTGCTGCTGCATCCCCTGGAGCATCACTGGATGCCCACCCACACGCTCCTGGCTGCATGAAACTCTATCAAGTTGTGCTTTCCCTTCTGTATACACCAAGCAAGCTATTGCAAAGAGAAAAAAAGGCACTGCAAAACCCCCTTAAAGCTCTGTCGAGCTGCTGCAGCGTGCTGGACCGGTGATGGGAGGGCAGGGAGGCTGGGATGCTGCCACCATTCACCAAACAGCCACATTTATCTCCCTACACCCACTTGAGCAGTGTCAAAGCTTACCTGGATGGCAGGAGGTACAGGATCCTTATTCCCCGTCCTCCGACGGAGCGTGACTCGGTGAATCATGACGCTCCTCGCAACCCAGAGAATAACAGAGGATTCGGACGTAGCCCTGATTGCATTTTGCACACAAGCTCCCCTTTTCACAGACTTCTCTGGAAACTTTCTAAATGCTACTGCTTCAGCTGGTGCAAACATGCCCCGAGAAACCTAATGTTAGAAGTTAGTTTTAAATAGCACACACAAGCTCTTTTGAAACAAAATATTTCTAAGACGTCTCTGCAATTGGGCCAATTTCTTCAGGCATCCAGCCCCGTATTTAAGCACCAAAGGCAAGATCCCCAGGTTAGGTGTCTAATGCTTAGTTTTATGCCCCTGCATTTGAAAATATGGTCCTTAATATCTGATTCTCAGGCACCTGGAAATAAGTATTTTCCTTTGGAGTGATTAAAAAAGGAAAACATCTCTGTATATTACTTTTATTTTCTTTCCTTTATATGGTTTTAAGGCTGCTTTTATGCGGCACTGGAAAGTTACAGCCCGTGATTTGTTGCATTCTGGTCTGCTAATAGAAACATCCCCCCAACTGCCGCTCACTCCTAAGAGCAGAAGGATCGTAACGCAGATTGTAAATGGTTGCATTACTGAGAAAGATAATGTTTCTTTCCGCTTTCATTTCCCTCGGTTGATATTTATCGTGGTAGGGGTTGCATAAGCATGTAAGAGAGAGATCATGCATTATTTACCAGTCTGGAAATAGGGAAAGGCTCCAGCCTTTCACAGCGCGGCTAAACCCCGAGCAGTTCCCACCCACTAAGATTTGCATCGTGTTTGCTGGTAGCTTGGCTGAAGGATCGTTAAAGCAAATACGATCGCCCTGCCAGCCCGGAGACCCGCAGCAGACTGGTGCTGAGGGTCACAGCCTCTGTTCTTCCTTCTTTCAGCTCTGGACAGTTTACACTACTATTTATTTCACGCTATGGCAAGACCGCACCAAGCTCAGGCCAGAACTGCCACCGAGTCACCGCGAGCATCGATAAATTCCTTGGGGTCAGCTGGGGCTCCGGGAGGCTCTGAGACAAAATTTCTTGCTCTCGAATGTAGTTGAGGGGGGGAAAGACATGGCTGTAGGGGAGGGTGAGATAGGAGCAGGCAGAGAGCCTCTCCGGCCCCAGGATTGTCCCCGCGATGCCACCAGGACCAGCGATGCCGACCCAGCTTCCACGTGCGCCAGGAAGTTGCAACACTCAAAGGTTTATTGTTGTTAAACTCCAGCCTGTGTCAGGGGCTCTGCGTTTGTCCTTGCAGCACCATTGCCAGTGCACATTAAAAAACTAACGAAACAAGTCAGTAAATGCTGGAAACCTTGGGGGGGGGGGGGGGGGGGAGAAAACAAGAAACAATAACAACAAAGCTACTACATAAGTTAATGAGGAAAAATTACAAGGAACTAAAGATTTTAAGTGCTCTTCCAAATTAAGGAGAACAAAGGGAAAGGATCAGCTCTTTCTTTTGCGATCCAGGTATTATTTATGACAATTTAGCTTTTTTAACATGAAGCCTGAATACAGCGCTGCAGAAAACATATTGGATTTACTCCCAGGGCTTCTCATCAGTTTCTCTATCAGCTTCAGCCAGCCAGCCAAGAAGCAGGAGGAGTTCAGTGCACTCCTGAGCCTGCGTGCACACAGGGCACTTGTAAAACACCCAGAGGATTTATCCCAGTGCCAGGTAGTTGGACCGTGACCATTAGCAACGGCCCTCAACCGCTGGAGCAGAACTACTGTATCTTCGGGGCAGAAAACAAATCTTCCCAGAATGAGAGTGAATATTTTGTAGGGTAAAAGGGAGAAAAATAAATAAAGATTCCAGCTCTGCGTCTGCCTGCAACCTGCATGAGAACAGGGGTGGAAAAAGGAGGCTCAGAGGGGACACCCCGCGTTTGCAGGGAAGCGGCACGCAGCCACACGAGGTGGTACGGAGACGCTGACCTGGCAGAGCACGCAGCCCGGTGGTCCCCTCCCAGCAGCGAGGGGACTGTCCCACGGACGTGACTGTCCCATCCCCATCTCCGATGGCTCAGGGGAATGCTCCCCGTGGGCTCGAGGGAGGGAGAGAAGTGGAAGACGAGCCCACGGCCACGGAGGAGCCATCAGGCAGAGCCCTTCTCTTCTCCTACCTCTGCCCAGTTTGACTCGGAGCCATCAAGTGGAATGTCACGGGGCTGCCAAAAACACCCTTATGTGCAGGGAGAAAGTGCACCCACGACTACGAAATTCACGTGCATCCTTTGTAGTATTTCCTCCCCCCCTGCAGAGTTGGTAACGTTTGCAGACGAGCTGTTTATCACAGACTTTTTGCTAAAGTCAAGACTGTCCACGCTATTTATAGGACTCAGCCCCCAGATGCCTTCCTGCTTTTCCAACAGACTAATAAAAACAATAAAGTAAATAAAAAAGGATGCAAAGTTTGGTTAAACTCAAAAACAGTTCAGGGAGGAGAAAGCTGAAGACGGGATGGTCCTGGGAAGACATCCAGCCTTCCAGACATCCATGTCGTTCTGCTGCTCACAAACTCTCCGATTTCAAGGAGACACCGTAGGTAAACCAGTTGCAAACTTTATCAGCTTTTTTATGACTCTGTTGATTTTTCCAGCCCCCACGCTGGCTGCCTGCCTCGATGTTCTGTTCTTTGAACCCGCACAGAGTAAATAGGTGTAACTACTGTGGCTCTGCAGGCAGGAGACGTGTCCCCAGGAGGAGTGTTAGGTCCAGGCAGGGAAAGACCCCCCAGCCATCCTGGAGAGCTGCATGTGGAAGAGACGGCTCGCTTGGGCTGAAAAAAAGGTGGGGAGAGGGGGGAGAAGAGAAACAAAAATCAGGCAAGCCTTAGAGGAAGATGTTGTGAATTCAAAAGGTCCCTGAGACTTGGAGGTAAACACGCAGGTAGTGGCTTTTCTGGGGACAGATGCAGAAGGATGGGGACAGGGATGTGACAGCCTCCAACTGCCCCAGCAAAGCTGCTGGAGGCACAAGGGGTTGAACTGGAGCACCTGGAGCTTGGCAGGGGATCAGGAACACGCTGACCAGGGCCTCAGAGGGTGTTGCCCTCTAGCAAAGACGTTGTTATATTTAAATCTAACTGACGGGAAGATTCCTCCTCTCTTCATTCCCCCCTCTCCCAGCAGAAACATTCATTATGCTAAGTGAAACATATAACCACACAGGACCGTCGGCTGCAATATCTCATCATAAGCAGCTTTAGCGTTTGCTTGGATCAGCACCTGGGGACTGGAGAAGGTGTTTCACCCTTTCCTCTGCCCAATTACCAAGTGCTCCTCTCTTTCTCCCTCCTCTCGCCCCCGGCTCTGCCCCCGGCCCCTTTTTCAAGTTGCAATGCGTTAAAAGTATGAAGGGCGCTTATCTGATGCATGGGAGAGAGAGATTGCGAGAGCGAGCTGGCAAGCAGCCAGCAGCTAATAGCAGCATAAAAGCAATTTGATGGGAAAAAAAAAAAAAATTAACATGCTAATTGTCAGGCTGGAGAGGGTACCGGGGTTCATATAGAAGGAGGGGAGACGAAAAAAAAAAAAAAGAAAAAAAAAAGACATTTTCTGATTACTCTAGATTTTAACAATGAAGGTCTGAAGAAGAAAGAAAGGTTTTGAGGGAATTTTCTTCTTTTTGTCCCATTCTCTGCTACCCTCCCCCCCGCCAGCTCAAAACCTCTAGCCAGAGCCTCAGGCACTCACGGGGATTTATCAGAAGATCTCTTCCTTTTTAGCATCGTGTCACTGCCAGATGCACCACGGGCTGCAGAGCCGGTCGGCACCACCACGCAGTTCTCCCCTTCCCACGGTAGCGAGTGATGCTGCGGTGCAGCTTCTGCTGGGGGGGGGGAAAAGTCATGTTTGACACAACCCTGCACAGTCCCACCTCACAGCTCAGCTGAGCCGAGGACAGAGAGGAGGTTGCCAAAGAACTAACACCCCCTTACAGGGAGGCTTTTTTGGTGTTTCTTTTTTAAACAAAGGACACTGATTTTCTTTTTTTTTTTTTTTACATTTATTTTTCTCAAAGCAATCAAAAAGAGTGCGTGGAAAGCTCAGCCTCTTAACGCCAGCTCCACAGCGCGCCGTTAACTGGGATTAAGAAAGTCAACTAACGCTTCACAGCACCGGGATTTCAACAGCACGGAGCCTCCCGACGGCAAATCCAGCAAGATCTCGAAGCAGCAGCTGCTTCTCCCCACGGATGCCACTGAACCCCGAATTTGGGCGCATCCCACTTCGGAACATAAGCTGGAAATCCATCGTGCCTTCCCTTCGCGGACAGTGAGCGCTGCCAGCCACAGCCTTGGGTCGTCTCTGCCCGGCTGCCGGCACCGGAGCTGGGTCAGGCAGAGTCTTTTCCCATGCTGGTGGAGCAGGGCTCCCAGCAGACTCCCGGAGCTCCCAGCCCATCCCAGCTGACCAGCAGATGATCCAGCGCATTTCCCCAAAAGAGGTGTGCTGGGGGAACAAGGGCCGAGACACGAGGTACCTGTATCATTTTTGATTAATATTTGTGGATTAGTGCTGTAAATACGAGCCAAGAAGATTTAAGAGAAAGTCACTGAGCCATGCAAGTGAATTAATTTGCCTTTACACAAAATGCGGCTGGTTGTCAGCCTTTTACAAGCAGGAACGTTATTTCTTTCCTATGCCAAAGACTGACTGCGTTTGCTCTCCTGCTTTACTTCTGCCGTGGAGGAAATTTAAGCAAGAACATGTATAGTGAATTGCTAAATTCAACCGGTACCACTGAAGCTCACCTTATCATTCAGACCAACACGCCCTACCTGAGCGGCACACCGAGACCCGTGAGCTCCTCCGCTTTTTACATGTCGACAGCCAGGGTGTTAAAAGAAGGGGAAATAAATAAGCCAGACCTGGTGACTTACATCATTCTGTTTTTCTTTCTGCTCTTGACTGTGACGCTCATTGTGCTCTTCATAAACTGCCAGCTGAAAAATTCTTTTTTTGCTACTCTTCCTTACGACAGATCGCTCAGAGAAGCGAGGAGCCCGTGGAGGACACAAGCTGTCTGACACTAGAGAGCAACTATGTCTTACAACAGTAGCAGGCACCAGAAACCCTGGGCAATAAGGCGTTATTGCCATGTGTCAGTGAATGGATGTGACCCTCTTTAGAGTAATAGCCTGCATCGCAGGAAAAGATTGCTGAAAAATATGCTGTACGCAAATCGGAATGGCTGTAAATAAAAAGCTCTGTTATGAACTGAAGAGAGAACGCTTTAGCAAATTTATACAGTTTTATGCAAAAAATTGCCCCATGATTCCAGATTAAGCTCTATATGTATGCAAATGTCATCATCCACCCATTCAGTGTCCATACAAGGATATTTGCATTAACAACAGTCTCTGATTTGGGCATCTGGTGGAGCTTGTTACCCGTGTTTATGAAACCATAGCATCAAATGTAAAAAACACAGTATATTTACCTAACAGCTCCACGCTGAGGATACGAGTTTACTTTCCAGACCCATTTCTCTCAACTGCTGCTGAAACTGCGTGGTAATGCAGTGGGAGCCCTGCCAGGCAGGAGGAGAAAACAAAAAAAAAATGTTTATTTAGACTTTTGATTGTGATTATGTTAAGGGTGTTTTTGATAGTTCACTGCATCATCGATCAGGTTTTAAGTTACCGGTTATGTGAAACACTATATACCTAAAGAATTTGTTTTCAACTTTCTTAAGTTACAAAGGAAATTATTCACCACAGCATAAAACCAAAATAATCAGGATGGGGAGAAGGAAGGAGAGAAAATAAATATCATTAATAGTATGTAAACTAATGAAAGGGGAGAGCAGAGTGCTCCGAGTTCAGTACAAAAAGTAGATAACTTCTGAAAGCCATAAACTACAGTTTTATAGGAATAGTTGCTTTAATGCACAATATCCCCACTCCTTGCTCTTTATATAAATCTAGCACAATTAGAAGCATGCTTTGTCAATACGGCAACAGCTTGATTCAACACTGATCACCGGCAAAAACCACCATTTTCAATTATTAGCTATCCGATTTTGTTCCAAAAGCTTCTGCTGAACCTTGTTAGCTGACATGCTATTTTATAGAAGCTGATTTCTAGTAAACTTGCAGTTACAGCACAATTCCAGATCAAACTGCATGAACCCCAGAACAGTATTTGTGTTTCCCACAAACAGTGGGCAAAGGGCTTGCTTTTTTTTTTTTTTTGACCCCAGTGGCTCAGCATACAACTGAATTGCAGCTATCCAGAAACAGAGTCCTAAACCCTATTTTAGCTCCAGTTTTTTGCTAGTGGACCATCTATCAGAAGAACGGGGTTCCAGTTGTGTCAGATGCTGTGCCCCTAAATCCGTTCTTAACATGCGGAGTACAGCAGAGGTGCTGTGTGTATGTATGTACATAACTTATTTAATCCAAATGAGGAGATTTTACAATGCAACTACACGCACATACAGGCTTGCACTTGAGCACACAGACAAAACGTGTATATACAGGAGCCTGTTTGCAAGTTGTTTTTTTACACAGAAACTGCACAGTTGATAACACTTCCATGTCATTGTCTTGGTTACCATGTTTTATTATGCTCCAGTAAGTTGAACTACTATATAACAGGCTTAAATATTTTATTCCTCGATAGGTGGCCAATTTTTATCTCCTCTGAACCAAATTTAACTGGTGTAATTCCAAGTAATTACTCTAATGTAGAAAGCGAGATTAAATTCAAGTGTGTTTATCTCAGCCCTTTTTGAATAAATCAAGTTTTATCAAATCAGACATTTCTTATTTATTTTTAAGTAACGACAGCTTGTTTTCAGCTATCAGCCATGATGAGTTCCGTCTAAGAATTTCTGCTGGCAAAAGCCTCAGAACCCGATAAAGCACATGTTGCTTTGCACCCTACTGTACTTTATTTAAATATTCAAGAAGAACCTCAGAATAATCCTGGTTTTCTCCACAGCCTGATAGTTGGAGTAATAGCCCAGAAGAACCTGTCACGCTTAGAGTGCTAGCTGATTTACCGGGAAAGCTTTTATGCATGCTCTGCATTGCTCTCATCAATACCCCGAATCATTTCTATTGCAGAAGAAAGTTCTATTAATGACATTTTAATCAATGTATGAAACATATGTATAAGAAAACATCTGGTATATTCTCTTTCACCAGGCCCCAAATTCAAGCTGACCGTAAAATCCACTTCCCAACCACAGGCATGCCAGAGAGGGACCGACGGGCATTTATTCACTTGTTGTAACTGGTTTATTAAGTGCATGACACACGCGGGCTCCCAGATGCGTACTCCATCCCTTCCCCTCACCTTCTGCCATTCACGCTCCTGCCCCTGACACAAATACACCATTCACTGTGTCTTTACAGCAAAGCCCACTTTCTCAATGTGCCTTTCAAAAAAGCCTCTCGACACTCGCAGCCCCGCAGCAGCCTCCTGCCTGATGGCTTCTCTTCAAGGCAGACTGGAGGTCGATACGCTAAAACACGAAGGACGAGTGAAACACCAGAAATCTGGGACACGATGTTGTGAGAAGCAGGGTGGCCCCAGTTCACAGAAGCTCTTAATTATATGCTTTGCTTTCGAAAGATGAGTAGTTCCCGTAACGCTCTGGAGAGCATCCATACACTTAAAATACACGGCTATGTGCTCTGCTGAATCAGGACCTGCATGTTAAATAAGGTTTTAACTCTTCTTCCTCTGGGCCAGGGAAACAACTCATCCCTTCCACCTGGAAGCAGTGCGACCTTTCGCATCTGACGCCACCCTTCCGACAAGTCATTATTATTGTTATATTTCAGTCTGTTGGCTTTAATCTCTTAGTCCACGGACAGCTTTGAACCCAGCTGCCCGAGCCGCTGGCACAGACAGTGCCCGCGGGGAGTTTGCCGCAGCGCTGGTACCGAGTAACCCAGCAGGAGCCACCGGCGCGATGCTCCTCGGCAAGAGCATCCCAAAAGTGGGAGCCCACTCATCCCATTGCACTGCCTGAACACTGGGTTTGTTAACATTTCAGGCACCCAGCAGGACCCATCTTTCTTCTTGCATTTCCTACCTGTAGGTGGGCTGTGGTGGGCTTTTCCATGGGTATTCACCCTCCTGCATTTCCCCTTCCTCCAAGCAAAAACCAGGAGCTGAGCGTTTTCTACACGCCATGCCACATGGCCATCACAACTGATGCCTGGAAAGGACTCACCTGTAGGACTGGCAAGTCTGTCAAACTAGACAGCAAGGCAAAAGGCAAAGAATAAATCCCAAAAGCGGAATATTTCATGTCTATTTGGGATGTCACGCTCTGGTAAATACACAGGTGCCGCACTGCAAAGTGAAAAAGCAAAACTGCATTGCATGATCACGCTCTCCAAACCCATGTCAAACCACAAGAGCCACAGCAATTTGTAACTGCGCTTGCTCTAACGAGTTTTCTTTTAGCAGCATCTTCAAAAGAAATGAAAAGCCCTTATCCAGGACACCACTTCAAAACAGGAATCACCAAGATGAAGACTCCTCGCAACTCAGCTTCAATTAAGAAAGAGAAAAGGGGACTTAACGTAAAGCCATTAGCGAGTACTAACAAGAGCGAGGGTTTAGTTATGCTCCTCCCGAGTTTTTTCTGTCCCTCCCTGAATGCTGCTCTGACCACGGTCCTTTTTCTCCTAAAACTTTTGAGAGCCAGGAGCTTTATCTACCTGGTATTTGGAATATTTAAAACACTGGCAGGTACATCAGACTGAGAAGATGAAAGGAAGACACAGTTGGATTGTGTTCACAGTGCATTTGGCTTTAGGAAGTTGTTTCTTCCAAGCCTTAACTCACAAGACCCTGAGCAAATACAGAAACTACAGGTATAAGCAAAGAAGTTTGGTTTAAATCCATTAACCCATACAGAAAGTCTCCCAGGTAGCAAGTTACACACACTGCCACATCTCTGCAAGTTTTTTTCCTCCTATCTCCCTCGTTTTTGCCCTCCTGGCAATATCAAATTCCTCCCTGCGGGGCTGAGCATTTGCCCAGGCAGTGCCTATAGAACCACAGGTGAATCATCTTCACGGACACAACCTGTTCGCTCCTGAACTTGCACTTCCAGGTTTAACATATTGTATTTGCCTCTAATTTCTTACAGGAAGCTTAAGGAGAATCCTGCTATAAAGATCTTTTAGAGTGAGACTCTTCACCAGAGACCTGAAATCTCACAGATCACAGGGAAACTAGTCTCCATGTGGCTCTTGCAGAAAAGAGCCTATTTTGTCTATTTTGCGTTGTCTCTCAAATTCTGAAGTTGCAGTCACCCACGCAGCTCAAAGCTTTCTCAAGAGGCTCATGAGTTTGCTGACAGCAGTTTCTATATCTAAGAGACTTCAGAAAATGAGATTTTGCAGGAGCGGCTGGATTACACAGCACTTCTTATTTAGTCCTGGAAATAACCATGTTGTTTGCAATAGCAGATGTACAACTTCAAAAAGAGAAAGGAAAAAAGGTATTTATAAAGAACAAAATAAAACTGGCCTTAGAAGAAAAGAGCTGTTAATTTAAAAGGCTTTTTAAAAAAAAAAAAAGTCTTATGGAAAAAAGGAGGAGTCCTGCATGAAGCAGGAACACAGAACAGCTGGAGACAACCCAACAGCTTCCACCCCCCAGAATCTCACCCCTCACCTCGCACGTCCGTGGGAGTAAACGAGTTTTACAGGGTTTGTCTTTGTGGGGGGATTTGATAACTAAGTAGGCTTATTTCTGAACACAAGTTTGAATTTTATTTTCTTTTACAAGACTTAAGACGGCAAAAATTTTACCTTGCCTTAGTTGTCCTACATCACCTGTAGCAGGTGCGGGCGCCTAAAGCATTTCCACGACACTGTCGCTGTTTCTGCAACCACCACTCGCACTGGAGCGGCCGAGTCTCTGGTAAGTCAGAGCACCCCTTTGATGACAGCCAAAACCAAGTCATACCTTGAGCAGGAGGCTGGTGGGCTCCCGTGACGTACACCAACACAGCTGCCCGTGACCACCCTCTGGACGTGTTCCCTTACTGCTTTCGTCCTGCTTCTCTTCCCTCCAGTGTCGCACCAGCAAGTACCATTCAAACAGCAATGCAGAGAGTTAATCAATTAAATACAGAACTGATTGACATGGCATAAACCTACTTTGCAGCTACAGCTGGTCTGGCTTGTTAGCAGTTTCCCCAGTCACATACATTTAAGGGAAACATTGCAGCTAGCACAACAAAAACTTTGGATAAAAGAGTACTTAACAATATGCTTCTCGTACGATTTTCTATAGATCTGTGTCGTCATTTCATGCACTGAAGTGAATACTTTAGTGTTCTTCTACAGCAGAGCTCCTTCAGCAGAGACATTCACAGAGAACTGCTTGCTGTGGGACTGCCCAACAGCAACCGCTGCTTCTAGATCAGGGTTGACCATCGCACTCAGAAAACGGGACACTGTTGTGATGCTGGCTTCTTGCCATCCTTCGAAGAGCAGGCGATTACCAATCCAGCACAAACTTAAGGTAGTAGTGAAAAAAAAAAAGTCTTCCCTGGCAAGGTATCTCTGCTGCAATAGATTGCCTGCCTCCAGATTTTTGGAATTAACTTTTAGACTGATTTTTTCTGTCATTTCAATGTTATATGTTGCCAGAAGCTGCAATGGTTTGCTTTTAACTGGACCCCCACATGCCCTACAACCACATTTACCAGCCGATGAAACTGCAGCCTCAGACTTACCTTTAGAAGCAGAGAACAGGAGGATTAAGGGAATCCCTTGGGTCTGCACTCAACCAGAGCTAAAAAAATGTTGCTTAAAGAAATACTTGTACAGCACACTTGAACACGTGGCCCTGTAAGGCAGTTAACAAGTACAATATATTTTAAAAGAATTTGATGCAAACTGCCTGGAAATTGTAAAACACCAAAGCACCCATCACACAGGTATTGTACATGTTTGTGCTCAGGCTAAGTTGTCTTATATTAAGGCTTGCTCCCTCTTTTTAATGTGAATGCACCCCGAGAACTCAATCAGCCAGAGGATTCTTATACAGAATCTTGAGGTCTAGTCTTTTGACTGTGCTGGACTTCAGAGACCTCTCAGGATGGTTTTGGAGGAAAACACTGCTAAATATCGAAACATAGGGCAGAGAAAAAGCCAGACTGCGTGTTTTAATCTACCTGCAACAAATGGCTAGCACATACTCCAGGCATGACATGGCATTTTCCCCAGCGTGTCTGAAAACCTGGGCACACAGTCCCCTTCACCTGATTCACCTGAACACGCATGATAAGAGGTAAAAGGAACAGAGACTTCAAAATTATGTTTCTTATGAGGCTAGAGGACCCTTCTTCCAACTTGCAGGAACTGGAAAGTCATGGAAAAGAACAACTAAACTGAACACCTGGGGGAGGCAGCAAGACATTAGGACTCAAAGAGTATTGTCCTTTCAGTGGCTTTGGTGATGGTTTTATGCTGTGGGCATTAATAGGGTTGGTTTTTTCCCTCAACATTTAGTTTCTACCTTGACTTCTGCTGTTCCCACAGCACAATTCTCATACCTCCACTCTATAGCTTGCATAGGCTTCGTTTGTCGGTCTAGGTAAGCTACTTTCCAGCATGCAGATTTCTTCTACTTTGCTATTAAATTTGTGAGTGGTTGGAGTGAGAATTCACGCTACAGAGCTACAGACAACCATCTTTGCTGTGCCTGTATGATAAAAATACACAGGATGACATTTGTTTACTTCAGAGTTTATACACAGATACCTAAAACTAAGGGGAATGATTATTTGTGTTGAATGGTACCAACCCAAAGTGCAAACACTGGTTGACTACAAAATGCTAATCAGCTTATGCCAATTCTGTCAATACTAATTGAGCATTAAGATGATGCAGCACCTAAAAACATTTACATTTAACTGAGTGGCTGGCAATTCACAGGTACTTTGGGACTTTTTACAAATGCCTCAGTGCACACAGAAGCAGCCTGCTCTGCATCCTAAATCAGAAGACTAACAGTGCTTAAGATTTCAAGGGAAACTAGAGCCAGTATCACCACTGAGTGTAGTCCAATGATTTTTTTTTTTTTTTTTATGCTAGCAGTGTCTGCAAAACACACATTCTAAGTCATATAGACCAAAATACTGAATTTGGCAAAATAAATGGGATCAGCATTTCCATGATACGAAGTGCTTACTTCACGAAAGCTATTTGGAAAAGCCCGATTTAAAGCACTGACTTGACACTCCCATCACCAATGTCCTCTGACCAGAGTGTCTATAGTAAAGGTAATTTCCCAAATTTCCCTAACTTCTACAAAACAGTTTTTCTAATGAGTAGGATTTCTTAGCACGGTGCCAGAGAATGCATGGTCCTTGGCTACAACAGGGCAAGGAGCACTCCGGGACAAGAAAGGCAGATTTCTCTTGGCACAGGATATAGGGCACACAACGTTTAATTACTTTAAATGCCAGTGAGGTATTCACTTTTTATGTAGCAGTGAACAGAAGTAGCCTCTGACTCATTTAACACACAATGCAGGTTGGAGTGGGGGTGGAAGAGGTGGGTACTGCCCAAAGCTTTTTTTCTTCTGAAAAGAAACCATAAAGAACAATTTCACAGGTTACATTGGCTGGCTACTCAGAGAGATTATCAGAACAGTAATTATCAACTGTTACTATACCTCTAAATTCCCCAGAGAGAAAGACTAGCAAGTTTAACAAAACCTCTTCAATTCTATAAAATAATGATTTAAAAGTTTTAATAACCAAGATTCTCTTTCATTTCTTTGTTTGTTTTTCACTTATGTAGAAAGCTATTAATAAAAGTCCATATAAAGTTTCTGGAAAGTCAACAAGCCACTGCAACACTTTGAGATGTTACTTACAAATTAGACTGTATCATCTAGGTAATACTATCATAGTAAATCTTCTGGGAACTTTACACAGCAATAACTGTTTTGGAAGCAAAAACATCAAAACAGTATCAGGAGATTAAAAAAAATTACTGAGTGATTGGATCCTCCCTAGTACAGTGCAGTTGCACATTCAGAGGAAAAAAGCTATTATTATTGAGACAATGAGAGAACTACAGAGTGTTACTGCAAGGTGGCAGCCTGCTAGCCAAATTAAATCCCAAAGCAGGAAGCACAGACAAGATCAAGTAGTATCAACACTTTGTTTCGGTTTTATACTGAAGAAATAATTTGTCCTTTCTATAGTTCTTATGTGGATATCCCTGTGGAACTGGGATTCACTATTTTTGTACTCATCCTGCCAAAAAAAGATTTCTTTTAATTTGCGCACACCACCAATTACTATTTCAACTTCCCTTTCTGTAATATCTTGGTAAACAAGAGAAAAGTTTTCTTTCCCTCAATCTTAAAAAAATAAGGCTAATAGTAAAAGAACAGCTCACTAAACTCCTAAATTTGCTTTTTATTGGAACAGTACTTACGTTTCAAGAGATATTCAAACAGCCTTCATTTCAATGAAAAGGCTATCGGTCATCAGTTTAAAGCTCTACACATTCAGACATGATGACGGTTGTTTAAAAATGTTATGGTCAGCCACAATAGCAAAAGAAAAAACAAAACAAAAAAAACAAACACCCCAACCAACCCCAACACAATAATCAGAGTGTTGCTAAAGTCTTACAGAAATATATTTTTTGTACTACTTATTTAAATAGTTCTATAAATACCAACAAATTGACACCATTTTTGCTGGCTGCATTCTACAACAAGAAAAAAGAACTCTTAAATAGCTTAATGAAATTATTTAGTCTCTGCTTCTGAGAGCACTGCAGCTTTCGTGTTACCAAAAAGCTATAGGAAAGTACTTTTCAAATTACAAAATCACGTTTGTATGAGAAGGAATATGTACCTGGCAAGGCATCAGTCAGCATTGAGTTACAAGAACTCATAAATCAACCCTTGTAAACAAGTATTTGAGACGTACTGCGTTACAGATAAAGGAAATAAGAAAAATCTGTGGGTTTTTTTGTTTTGTTTATTGAAATATGAGCAGCAGTATGCAAAAAATATCTTTAAAAACATAACATAGCAAAACCTAATAATTTTAAAATTAACAAAATAAAAAGATGTTTAGAGTTAAATGAAAAAACTCATCTCTAGAACTGTGTTTCCTACAATGTAAACAAAAGCATAAAGGTTATGCTTGCAACAAACACAGAAGCAGGTTTATGGAGCAGCACAATAAAGCAACATTATGTTGTAATCTGATGGTTTGGTCTATTGATTTGAATTCAGAATGGGTTACCTTCCTAAACAGAAACCTTATAACTACCAAAAAAAAAAAAAGTTAGTCACATGTTTGTGTTTTGAAGCAAAACATTTAGAAAATGTTTTGGTTTGGTTTTTTTGTGGGTTTTTTTTTGTTTTTTTTTTTTTTTTCCTAAAAACCATCACTAGCAACACTCTGGGCAACTAAAACAATACCCTGAAAAAATTATTTCTTCAAACTAGGGAGAAAGCCTGATACATTTTAATGCTCTCTAGATTTACATTGCAAGAGTATCTGCCCAAGAATTGACAACTTTCACATTGTAATACTGGGGAGTGGGGGAAATAATCATAGCTTCAAGCAAAACCCAAAATAATTCCAGTATTTTAAACAATTCTATACCTAATCATAACACATGGGCTGTTTCATCATTCTTTTGACTAATGAGCTGTTCGGTTAGATATGTCTCTCATCGGTCAGTCATACTAGAAAGTTTTATTTTGGTCCTATAGATACTATAACCCAATGTCATCCCTTCATGTACAACTACTTCATGCCTAATGCAGTTAAATGAATGTAATACTTATGCAAGGCACTGGATTGACTGCCAGCAAGACTGAAGTCCTCTAAGGAGGAATATCCAAGCTACTATCTTATCTTAGTGACTATAAAAGCAAACCCAGAGAGAATTTCAGTACATGCCTCTTCTAGGCTCTTTGCTGGTATTGCCAAAGCTGTTAGTTAATGCTGTGGTTGGTGCAATGTAGAAAGATGCCCAAAAATAAGAGAATACTTACACTACAAAAGCCAAAACAGTTTTCACTGAAGAGTAACATTCAGTCTAAGCTGGGCTACACTGGAAAGGCTCCATCTTCCACTAACACACTACTGGCTGATTCAATTTCTCCATCCCTCCATCTAGATCAAGAAGTGACTTATACACAAGTATGCTGCAACAGAAGCAGCACACTCTGCTATTGCTATACTTAAGCCATTATTAGGGTCAAACAGTTCTCCATTCCATCCATCCTTGCACTGATACCTGAATTTTGTATCAGCAGCAGCACAGATGAACTAAACATGATTAGGAACACCATGAACCAGCAGCACACAAAATTTGCTAACTAGAAAGCTCTCAAAAAGTCCTACTTAAAAGGAACAGAAAAGTAGAACATAGACAAATCTTACTGGGTCTGCTCCTGCAAGCCTACCCTGGCAAAATCAGCAGTCACAAGGATATCCCCAGCACTGCATATATTACAGTTCAAGAATATGTACACAAGCAGAAAAATGCCAGAGTACTTTACTACTTAATGACAGCATCAGAAGTGGGTTAACTGGATATTATTGCAGAAATTATGGTTCAGTGCACAGGTAGCCAATCTAACCACAATATTAGCACTAAGCACCAGCTCTGGCTCATGAACACCCACTTCAGCACCCATTCTTGAGTCATTTAGTTGGCCACATCTAAACATACAAGTGAACAGAGATGAAGCCAGGTGAAAAACATTTTGGATAAAGTAAAATCTTGTACCTACAACTGAGATCTTTCCTTAATCCAATGTGCCATGACATTTATTATAAAAGTTAGCCAAGAAAAAAAAAATCCTGTAGTGTCAAATATACATATTCAGCAACTCGACAAAAGTCAGGCGTGGGGAGAAGAAAATAGAAGCCTGATCCTGTGGCCAACTGACTTTGCATCTTATTTGATCAAAAGAACCATCCGTGGGTTGCAGTTCCAAAGAATGACAGAGAAGACCCCAAAGGTGAGCGGCAAATTATATTATTCCCCTTCTCCTGAAGATGCACTTGTTTTTAAACACACTTGAGAAACTGCTTAAAAAGACCCGAAAACCAAAAAAACAAAACACCAAGTAATATAGAAATTCCTGTACAAGAGAACATTAGGGTTCTGCAGAAGTGTTACAGTTTATTCCTTTAAGGCATTTCATAAGAAACATTTTAATGACACGTAAACAATTTTATTCCTTTAAGATCATTTGTTACTTAGGTACCATATGATGCATGATTTCCACATTTGATCAGAAACTGTCATTCAATAGAAGACACAAGAACTTGTGTAAGCAATCAATGTCTCGGGATTGCAGTAATTAACTGCAACACACCTTTTAGTAAGTATTTGCATTTTAGAGTTTTCAGCCTCTCCCCCAAACACTGAACCCTTTTCTGAAGAGGTGTTCAGGCAAGAGAAAAAGGAGGGTGAGAAGTTAAAAAAATACAATAGGTCTTTTTCTGCATGCAAAGAAATTTTGTATATAATTCACTTCTAATTCTCTTAGAATATTTCTTTCAGCCTCCTTTTGTATTATTTAAAGGGGAAAAAATATGCATATGTTAAATAACCGATTTCTTTTAGTGTTTAGTACAGTGTTTAAATTCTCTACTGAGTAATACAACAGCACAGGCAACAGGATTCCTTACATGAGAGAGAAATTTCATCATCATATTAATGCAGTCCTTCAATCCCATAAAGCTGCCAACTACAGTTACGAGTCTTCTGATTGAACACCTGCCATCATGGACAGGATCAAGACCATTGTTTCATGTAGGCTACAAAGAAGTGATTACTTTTGGTCATTACCAACAGGTCTGTATTAAATTACATGATCTGGAAGTAAAAGCTTCTGCATTCAGTTACTAATTTGCTAAGCCACTCACAGTCTTCAAAGAGACTCAAACTCATACTGAAAGTGAATTAAATACAGTGTAATCACTAATACTGCATAATGTCTACTGAGAGGTTAAAAAGGCCTAACACAGATCAATTCCAGACAGGTAAAATAAACAGCTAGAACACCAAAAAGAAAACAAAAAACTTATTCCTTCCAAAAAGTATTAAGCACTGCCATTTACAAATAGTAGTGTTTATGTTAAAATAGAGAAGGGTACCTAAAAAGAAATAGCCTTGGCAACCAAATCCAAATGGCATGACTGTAAATCAAAGCAAAACAAGAATTACTACTCCAGAAATGTGCAAGATGTTTACCTTGTATCAATTACTATTCGAAATGGTGGTTAAAAGAGATATTACAAAACTGAAGTGGGAAAAGGCTAAGAACTGCTATTCTGCATTAATATACAGTGTGTTTATGACAGCATTTTCCAATAGACAATACAAGTGTTTTTTTACACCACTCCAATATTTGTAAAAAGTATATTTCATGTGTACACTTAAAAAAAAAATCACATTGTTCAATCCGAGGCAAATTAGCCATAATAAAGTCTAATTTTGCTTATGACAGATGTCAACCTTAAGATGTTAAACAACTATGCTAAAAATACAGCTTGCAAGCTGGAGCTGCACATGTTCAAACAGTTTCATAAACATTAAAAAAAAAAATCCCAAACTATGATATGTATTTATTTTCGGAAGTCAGTCTTCATAACTCTTGTCCCTACAGGACAAAAAGAATAACATTTTCCAGTTAAGACATATGCCTGTTTAAGTTCTAGGGGAAGGAGGGGAAAAGTGTTCTGAATTTTTCAATAGACTTTTTTTTCCCTTAGGGCTCAACTGTCACTTAAGCATCACGAGAACAAATTGAAATGTAAAACTGATTAGCTATACACAATGGAATTGGTCACAAAGGGATTTAAAAAAAAAAAAAAGTTAAACCATAAGATCCATTCTCCATATAGCTCACAGTATCCACACTGGAAGTTTCTCTAGAATTAGAATAAGTTCGCTAAAAATAAGGCTGAAGATAGACTTTCAGCACTATGAAACAGATGAGATGGGATTAAGAGGAGAACCCATTTGTGTAAGTACTTTATCCAGCCACTGGAGGGGCCCATGAAGATGAATTTCTATCCAGCATGGGGTGCTCGTGACATCTTGTCGGTGATATTCAGCTCCCCAGCCCTATAAAAATTAACAAAATGTTATCAATCAAGTTGAGGACACACTTGTCTTTCAAAATACTATACTAACAAGAAGCATGAAATCACATTCTAAGATACTTACCTGAAGATAACTCACAATCTAGCAACAATTCTTATCTAAAGGAAAAAAACCCTGAGGTTGGGAAGGAGTGGGAGGGAAGCTGCACCTGGAAGCCTGAATCAAGTCTTGTCTGCTACAGACTTGGAGTGACTACACGAGCTCCTCTGTGGAGCGCACTGCTGACTCAAGAATGACCCCTGGCTATGGCCACATCTCTTTTCCGGTTCTCCCTCCTGCTCCCTATCCTCCACACTCTCAAACTGAGTAGTATTTATCATAATTGACAAAACAAACAAGACATCTTTTGGACAAGATGCAAAAAACTCCTGGAAAGCCCAAGTCTAGACCCCATGCTAAATCTGAAACGGACAGCATCTTGATTAAACAATGTTGAGAAAACACTACTGTGAGAATAACAACAGAGTTTGAATTCATAAATTCAAATCATGTCTTTTTTCCATAATCAATTTTAAAAAAAATAATATTAATCTCTGAAGGAGCTGCAATTTTTTCTGCAATCACTTATCCTCCTCTCTACTGACATTCTTTTAGCAGTCTTGTAGTTCGCTTTGTTCCTTCAAACTCAGAGCATGAGCTCAATTCTCCTTCAATAAAATTACAGCAACCACAACGATTAAATCCCTATCCTGAATACTGAAGTAACTAAATACATAGCCAACATTCGATACAGCAATCTGTGCTTTTCCTTTCTTGCATCGATTTCCAGCTCTCCAAATTAACCATTTTCAACAAACTTATAATTGAAAAGAACCACATCAGGTCAGGATAGCTTTGCTACATTGTTACAGTGCTAATGTAATTACTGCTGAATACCCAAATCCACAATAAATTTAAATGCCCTCAAAATAATTTGTTTACCTTTACGAAACTCATTCGAATGGTGCACATTTTGGTGAGCTCATATACTGCTTCAAATCCATGGTTGACAGACTGAGCTAAAAGCTGAGCGAACTCCTGATTGTTAAAAATTTTCAGACTGCATCCACTAGGAATCTTGCATACAGTTGTTGGATGAAAGCCGTGGTGGTAGTTGCAGTTCCTGCTCTGTACAAATATGCTGCTATCACTTAAACACTCAGCATAGACTTCCCCACCAACATAGTAGAGATGAACTCCTTGAAAACAAAGATAAAAACATTTCAAATTACTTTTTTCCAAAAATATAGTACTTAATAACAACTCCCTCGAAATCAAAGACAACAAAGTAAATTTTCTGTTTCTCATTTCAAAATACAGTAGGCTTCATTATACATCAGCCACTAGATGTCCTTCTCTCATCAATTACAGAATAGAACAAAAAAAAAACTACTTCCACATGTCAACAGTTATTTTGGGCTATTTTCCTAGAGAACTTATGTGGATTTTAAAACTCCAGTTTCATAAAACTGGTAGCTTCTGCCTATGGCAATTCCAACAGAAATAAAAGTGTCCTGGGAGAAGGGGTAGCCATAGACATGGATGAGAAAGTATATCCATAGCCTGCTCTGATTTTCAGTGTCTTTTATCAAGCAAAAGGAGAGGTAAGTCCAATTAGTTGCACAACTTAAATACCATCAGGCTTTACAGACCTTAAAATCAACAAAGCCCCTAGATTTATCACATCTGCCTGGATTCAGCTATGTACATAAGTGCTTCCCTCCCTTTATGTTCTTAAGACTATATAACACTATTAATGACTAAAAATCAATATATAAAAGCTGTAGATCCTTTCAGCATCCAAACACAGATTCTCACTGCTACTTCAGTTGAGATACTCGCCTTCCTTCTCCCAGATCTTCTCCCTTTCCCGCACCCACCACTGTTACATGGTTGGGATACAGTTCAGTTTAAGTCTTCCTTGCAATACCCTGAGAATCCACTGCAGACTATCCCGTGGTTTGCCAGATGAGGCTGCAGCAAGTCAACAGATGCAAGTTAATCTTTCAGACAGCAGCAACTGTTGCGAACATTGCTAGATCCACTTGGGACTACGGTAGGATGAAGGTTACACAGAGGAACCATTGGCTTCAACAACTATAAGCAGCTGTCAGAAAATCTGGGGTGGGCAAGAATGCGTTTTCACAACACAACCCTATTTATTTAAAAAGACAGGGACCACCACTTGCTAGCTAACTTGTTTTGGGTAAAGACCTTCTGAGAGATCTCCGAAGAGGGGAACTGGATAATGTAACAGTCTGAGAAGAACACAGATACTTCAAAAATAATCCAATGCACAATGAGAAGTCACTTATGCTTGCAATGCAATGCATCTACAGAAAAATGCTTAGCAAATAGGATTGGGTAGTTTTAAGGAGGCAAAAACCAAAAGCCCTTCCAAACAAAAGCCATAAATAAATAGTATTTTATCCCAAAACAATCTTAATGGTTCTCAGAACTGTTACCATAAACCAAAGTTTTAGTTTAATAATTAGTATTAGAGATGTAGACATTTTAAAGCTCATTGCAGCCAATACTATTCTACAACGTGCTCTCTGGATTATCTGCAAAATTTTGCTACATTTATAGTAGTTTCTAATTAAAAGACTGTTAAGGGACAGGATGGGTCTTGAAGTTGTATTACAAGCAACAGTGACTTTCATCAAACAAAACTCAAGACCAACTGTACCAAATTATCTCAGGTGTTAAAAAGGCCTCTAGATATGTACAATAGAACCAGGGTTCCCTTCTCAGGACTTAGTTATAAAAAAGGAGATATTCAGAAAAGGAGTACTACATTTTAAGATAATCCAAGCACATTCCATCAAAGATGAAAAATGTGCATCTATGTGTGCTATCAGCCAAACAGTACGGGAAAACTAGAAGATCTTGCAAAACCTGCTGTCTCCAGGAATCCCTCCCACACACATACACACCCCATGGATTCACTCAGACAAATGAGCCCTTGCAGTTTTGCATTAGCACTTCAAAGTCCAGCTGCCAAGTCATGCAAGATATTTGAACTTACTGTAGACAGCAGCTTAATACCTTGCATGAACAACAAAATAAATAAAAAAAATCTTTGATATACTGTAAAGTGGTATGAAGAATTTGATTTAAGAAGTAGATATAACATAGAATATCAGAAGTCCTGCAATATGTTTCTTGGTGCTGAAACACAAAATTCTACATACAGACTATCATTAACCATAACAAACAAGCCCCCACAACAACACAGTTTGGTAAGGAACAGGCAATATTTAGTCTTTTAAATTAGTGCCAAAGAAAAATGTATGCAATTCCTAGACTAATTAGAATCAAACCATGCTTAAATTGTCTTCTGACACCGGAGAGGTAGATAATATATCACAAATTACTTCTACTATTCTTATCTGAGAATAATCATTGTTGCAGTATACCAAAGTTGAAATAAAAACAAGGACTTAGCTTCTTAATCATGCGTAACACATCTAAGCTTTACCTTTTCCAATATGTCGTCTAGTGTTCTCAATTGTTGAGTTGCGATTAACATTTGAGAGCAAACCTAAGCAGAACCTGTTTTTGTTATTGGAGGGATCTGTAAACCCATCTACTAAGACACTTGTAGAAGATGCATGAAAAGCCTCCCCAACACGATTATTTAATTCGTAATACACAATCGAACACCAGTGTTTGGGTTCTTCATAGGCAACAGGTTGAACATCTGAAAATAAGCAAAACGGAAATACCGGTTTACATAAGCATAAAAATATTAAATCTAAAACTGTAAAGCAGGCCTTCCAAAATATCAACAGATAACTAAAAGCTTAGTCTACAGTTATGACGGGCAAGAACTGTCCTGACTGAAGATCTTACATCATTTCTACTTTCATGCATTTTAGGTAGTCCATTGATTTTACAATTATTTTCCTACTTAAGCCTGATATTAAAAAAAAACCCTACACAAAAAATATAGATGACACTGATATCAGATGAAACATGACTCTTCTGTTCACTTTTAAAAAGCTTGTTATAATTGGTATTTTGGGACTCCATTTTCAGAGCCTTTGTGCATATACAGTTCCAACAGCAGGCAAAGGTAGCAGAAAAGACTAATTCTGAAAAACGAAAAAAGTTCAACTTGCTGTAAGCCATACTACGCATCTGAGGCTTTAAAAGCAAGAGGTGCAAATAAGCAAGGCAAGTTTTATTTCTCAATTCTTTGTTACAGCCCCAGTTTGCCTTGGAGGACTGCTTCCACTTACCAACAAGGTTTACCGTGCCATTTGAAGTTAGTCGTTCAATTTGGTCATGAGTTGTAAGAAGCCAAACTACGTTAATTTTACACCATACTACACAACTTACCTCTGGTAGATATATTTGGCATGATTTGAGGGATCATTGTATTGCTTGTGTCCATAGACTGAGAATTATCCTGCCCCATTTGATCATCAGGGGGCATATATGCAGGAGGTGGAGTATCAGCTACAAACATGAAAAAATAAGAATAAACCAGAATAAACCTCAACAATTTAGAATATTTATTTATTCAACCTACAGTTGTAAAGACACAAAAATACTCTTGAACAAGAGATGTTAAAACATTTGGACCCATTTTCAAACTAACCTGAAGACAACCCAGCCAGCTGTCTTTACAGTAAACTCTTTCAATAGTTGGATTCTTACCTATGGGACTAATAACAAGATTGGACACTTGAAAAAAAACTGAGAGATGTGCTTTTTTATTTTTGCCTTTTTTACTTTAACAACTGCAGCCCTGCAGCTGGGCAAGCTGACTATAGTTCCCACTTTTTATAAAGCTAATGTTAGCTTTCTTCCCTACCTTCTTCTTTATTTTTGAACACAGAGAAGTAGTAGAAGAAATAATTTTATTTGCTGTAACATAATGAAGGCCTAAACCAGTTATTTTTTTGCTGCTTCTGTAGGCCGAGTGCATTATAAAAGCGTGGATCTCTGCATTCTTCCATTCAGCACAGTAGCCAGTGTACCAACACACTATTACCCCCTATTTCAGAAATTCCCTCCAGATACCATTAATGCATCCATCCCAGTGATTACAGTACTTATCCAAGAGGGATACCCCTCTGAATGGACACTCTTTTTGCAGCACTGGGCAGCCAGAAGGAACAAAGATGAGGCCACTGAGCTACTGGAAAAATAAATTCTTTAATCTATTAATTTCTTGGCTTTATAAACCACACCAATAACCAGACTCAATCAGGCTTCTTTCCTTTGCCCCTATCAATTGTTGGGTTTTTTCCCTATTTTCATGCAAATTGGTTAAGTTCCTATGAAAAATGCGCTATTTTTTCCAGTTAAATACTACATGTAAGTGTCTTTATTCAGAGAAAGACATCAATAAACTTCTTGCTCAGCCTCTTACATCTGCTTTCTTTTCATTTAGATATTCTTCTAATGTATCACTTACTCTACACTGAAACTGTGCAAAGCAACTCACCACTACTGGATCTGTGACAAAAAACATTTGGAAAAATAAAACTGTAACAATTAACTCTGACCAGTGACAAAACTAGGAAGAAAACCCCCTAAAATGCAAATAGAAAAGCAATTTATTGCAAGTATCACAAATTCCTGAGGTAAGTCACAACAGCATGTGACATTTCAATTATTTTTATTAAGTTGACATTTAGGCTGTACTTACCCGGTAGCTGAAACGGACTAGATGGTCCAGAGCTAGCTGGGGAGCTTGGGTAAGTGCTGCTGGCTGGAGAAGGTGGATAGGGACTGTTTGGCGAAATGGAAAATGGAGTGCTGTTGGGTTGCTGGAAAGAATCTGGAAATGTTGCGTTGTGTGGCATATGTGGTTCATTGTGGCTTAGGTTCCTGAACTGAACTAGTAGACTGTGCTGTGGATTGAATTCACTATGTCTAGGCACTAATACTGGAGGTAGAACTGAAAAAAAAAACCAAACAAAACCCAGATAAATTAAAAACTGAGATAGAAGGAAAGAGATACAAATAATGTGCTATTCTGCTTATCATGAAAATTTCAACACTGGGGTGGAAAGAAGAGTAGGGGATTTATCTGTCATGCCTTTACCCTATCCTCTCTCCCTTATTTTTTTACATTACACTTCACGGAAGACTTAAACTTTAGTCTCACAAAAATCAGAGCAAAAACACACTTGTATTTCACGAAACTTGAAGCAGACCTTTTTTGAAAAAAAAAAAAACCAAAAAAGCCAAAAAACAAACAAAACCAACAAGAGAACAGTCCACATGTGGCACATACCAAAGTACTGATTTATAAGTGCAAAACTCACTGTATGTGTACATTATGAAATCAGTAAAAATGGAAATACGGTCTATATTACTATACTCTAATTACATAGTTTATATATAGTCCTTTTCACTGAAGACAAACAAAATCTATACAACAATATACAACTATTGCTAAGCTGGAGTTTTAACTTTTAAATTCAAGGGTGCTGGAGTCTGGAATTCAAGTGCTAGAGTGCTTCAGCACTACAGCCAGCTGGAGTAGAGTTACAATCATTTTGTGGAAAAATAGAAGCAACTTTTCACTCTACTTTCCAGAGCAACACACTTAATCTCTCCCACTCATAAACATAATCCTCCTCACCTTCTCCCATGGCAACACGCCTTAACAGCAGTCTTGCTACCTGACACAAATTTGGTACCTACCTTGCTCTAACTGATATCGCTCTTGGTTCTGTTCAGCTCTGCTGCCTGCTAATGGGAAGTCAACATCCTAGAACTTATTTTTTTATCTCCTCAATTCATGTCACTCACTGATGAAATATTAAGCCCCCGAAAGAAGTCTACCAACCTCCTTGCAAGGACTGAGGTTTTTAAATACGTTTCTCAAAGAAACTGAAGTCTTTCAATCACTGCTTTCTATTTTATTACAAATGAGGACCTTGCCACCAACTTTAAGGGTAGCAGGCTTAAGAGATCTGTGGGAAAAGTGTGATTTACCACAAAGAAAAGCAGCTAGTACAGAATGGACAACACACCTCCCCAGAACCCCACCAGAAAAGTACACTTTGAACATTCCTCTTCCAAACTCCCTCATACACCAAATGTAATTTGTTATACAGGACTGGAGAAGGAGGGAGTGAACAGTAAGTGGTTCCTGGAGATTGTGTTCAGTTTTTAAGACAGCCATGTTCAAACCTACCTGGGCTCTCCACCCTCTTATAGTGGTATGGATTGATGCAGACTTCCTTCTGTTTAGATCCAAAAGGAAATTCACAAATATCCAATGGCTTCAGCTCATGATGGCTTTGTAGATCAGGCCAACGCCAAACACGACAGTAAATTACATGGGGAAGGCCTTTCCTGTGCGAAACTTGAAGTCGTCCATCTAAAGAGCGGGGGATAGTAACACACTTGCTGGGCTGTCCTGGACTGCTCAAGGCTTTCTCCAGTTCTTCCATAGCACCCTTCTTCTTTTTCAGCTTTTTTACCAAAGCATCAACAGCTTTTTCTGCCCATTTTTCCTCTTCATCTCCTTGTTTCCAGCCCAACAGACGCTTTACAGCTGGGCTAGTAAAGGAGAACAAACTGGCCATTGATGTCATTTGACACAAGTCTTCAAAAGGTTTGCTGGGTTTTGTCTGTTGGGTGTTTTTTGTTTGGGGTTTTTTTTTTTTTTTTCCAAATAAATGTCAGTGTACACCAACAGCAGTTATTGCCACTGAGCAGCTGTATTATTTCTTGGAGGCTGACAAATGAACATATAGATGTCAGCGGTGAAGTCTTCACAACAAAAATAATGATCAAATCCTCCAATTTAGTTCTATTAAAAAGATAAGTTAACAAGTAGTTAGTAAAACAAGAATGTGGTAAAACAAAAAAGCAGGTATTAAAAGAACCCCTGTTTCAACCCCAGCCATTGCACCTGATTTTGTATCAAAACAAAATCCTAAAAGTACCAGGACTCACCCCCGAGCTAAACAAACATGATCAGAGTCCCCAGTTCTGGCATTACTGATTAGTGGGAAAAAGGACAGTCAAGGGACCAAATGGACAGCATGGTTTTGGTTAACAATGTTCCTTAAATCCATGATTTTCCTTCAGAAGACAGGCTTGGGGGATATGCTTTAAAACTGGTATTATATCCCTGTCATGGTGTTTCACCAGAAGACTTAAACGCGCTATGAAGAAACAGGGAAGAGGCACGGTGGAATGAGTAGTTCCACAGCCAGTACTGCACTGAAGTACTCAGCTTCTCAAATGGATCTTTATTTCCCAAAAGGAGAAAATACTAAAGCATCTGCTTGTTCTTGAGCTCTAATTAGGTACCCCATGTTTTTTGAAAAGTATTAAAAAAATGAGGAAGAAACTGTAGATAACTAAAAGAAAACCAAAAACAATTAAAAGAAAAACCCAATAAAAACCCCAAACCAACCCTTCCCCAGCCACTCAGAAAGGTGGTCAACCTTTTCAGCTACAGCTATTTTTATCCTGCACTTCCTTTATCTTTTAAGAAGAATATTTGAAGCGTTGGCTATTTTTAGCCTTTGGGAAAAAAAAAAAGTTTTCTTTTCCCCAGAAAAAGAGCGGAGGGGGTGGGGGGGGGGGGGAAGGCATGGCAGAGTAAGTACTAGAAATGCGACCTTTACTACAAACTGCCTCAGAAAGGAGGAGCAGAACAACACTGTGCAACTCAGTCATCATGAATGGTGGTGTTTTCTACCACTCACCAGCTCTAATGCAAATCCTCTCCCCACCAATTTAAGGAGTAACGATGACAAGAGGAAATGATGTGCTGTGGCAACGAACTGATAAGAACTTGTAAAATCCCTTGTGAATACTAAATAAGCAAGTATAGACAATGAGCAGCTGGCAAAAAGCAAGAGCAGAGCTAAGAGAAAGGATGTCAATAACAAAAGATGCTTCCTTTCTTGCTACAGAGACTGCCAAACAACATTGTCTCTCAACTTTTGATAAACCGTGGTGAATTAGAACACCTAACGTATCCCGAGACACCAAATCTGCACATAAGAGGAAAAAAAAGGGGGGGGGGAGCAAGATTTAAGTATGTCTGTGCTGGTTCTCTTAGATTGCTACCTTTAATCAAGGGGATCTTTTTTCCTCCCATCTTTGATTAACTAAAAGTCATCTGATAAGGCTTTTCTAAGTGTCTAGGCACATTTACAAGCTCACTCAGACACATGGACAGGTACTTTCCTATAACAGAACCATGTATTAAACATCAGCCGCCAAAGATACAGCAAACATCCCTAGACAAAGAATTTATAATGTCCCACATGTAATCATCCTAGATCTTTTACTAGGGAGGTGGAAGGTGAGGAAAGCAGGGAACAAACCCAAGGACACTTGGCTATGATGAAGAGTGTAAATTAAAAAACTTATAAACAGCATTTACAGGAAAAAATCCATTTATTTCACACAGTAGCTTAATCCCATTGGTACTACTTTAATTAAATCATTCAGCTTTGTTTCAGTAGTATGGAAAAAACTGGGAAAAGCAAAACAAACAGAAAAACTGTCTGAAGATCTTTCTTCCTAAGCTCTCATAAAAAACTGAGTGGAAAAAAAGAAATTAAGAGAATAGAAGTCTCCCGCTGCTTCAGTAAGTCCTTAGAAGAGGGTATTGCAAAAAAAAAAAAAAAAAAAATTAGGTACCACCTTATTTCTTCAGAAATAAGGACATGTCTGCACTTTGAGTATAATTTAGTTCCCTAGAACAATTACACATATGAGAACCTTTGCATCCTTCAAAGTAACAGGAAATTCATAAAGGGAGATAAACTTGGCCAAGAACACAGACTAAATTTATGCTTTTACTGAGGATAAAAGTTTACTGTTCTAAAAAGTAAAAGCTGTTTATAGTCGCAATTAACTTACTTCCAAGCCTTGCATACATTCAATAGCTGTAAGATATCAGCAATTGCTCACACCCCTAAATGAGGAAATGAACCCACCCAGAATCTCAGACCAGAAAGAAGACAATTTAAAAAGTTCTATTTTTGTTTCTCAGCTATGCTTTCAAAGAACCTTAAGCATCATCAGAGCAGAAGATACACTGGAAAATTCTACAGTTAAGTTGAGCTCAAATGAGATTTTAAAAAACGCCTCTTGACTGTTGCCACCCTGATCTACTCCATTACAGATGCCCCATCTCTATTAAGCAATCAAGTTTACAGATCTATGATTTTATTCCATGATCATGTATAATTTCTTTTGTTTCAGTATTTTGAACAGAACAGTAACATGCATCAACTAGGAATGAAATTTTACTGGTTGTATATAATTTCAACATCATTTACCCACAAGTATGCTCATGGAATAAACAAGCTAACTAAAAGCAAAGAAAGTTGGAACAGTTCTACTAAAATGATGCTTTGCAGTAACTAGTATTTGTAGGGCAAGTGTCAAGAGAATTTTGATAAATGACTCTGTCCTATAAACTATGATTTTAGAAATAATCTGCTTGGAGTAAGTAACATAATTAACTCTAAAAGCTTTACATTAATCTGAATACCTATCAACAAAAGCAAAACCTAGTCGAACAAGTATTCCAGAAGCATTACAACAGATTTGATCAGAACTGTTTCAACTTCTTCAGAAAAAGTTTCCACATACATGCTTGTACTATAACCACTGAAAAACAAGACTGTTGAAGTTGAAAACTTTAATAGCATTTACTGTAAATCCATTCTGGCCACCCATGAGGCTTTCAAGACTCCTCTGCTGAAGCATATTTTTACCTGTTCAATAAAAGCAAGGGCAAAAAAGAAACCTTGCAACAAACTACTAACAGACTTTGAAAAGTATGAATGACACTGAATTTATCTCGTTATAGGCCTTTTGGAAGTTCATTTTGTAAGGCAAAAATACTGAAGGTTTACAGCTTTTGCTTTTTCTTAAGAAAACAAGGTAGAATTAAAAAGCTTCATGAATTATTTGTAGACTAAAAGTGTTTCCTTCTTTGGAGCTATTTAAGGTCACAAAGCAGTAGGTTCAGGCATTTATGTAGAAACCAAACATTTTCATGTAGAAACTGCAATTCTTCTAGGGTTTTAAAATTTCTGAATGAGCAGCATAAACCACGTTTAGAACATTTACTTGCATTTGATGTAATTTCAGCATCTAATTTTTGAAAAGTTTCTAAGTAATCATGACATCCGCTAGAAACAGCTTCACCAGATCATCTATATTTACGATCAATTTCTTCCAAGGCTTTAAAAGTGCATGTTATGAGCTGTGATTGCAGTACAACAGTGCATCACTGTAAGATTTGAGCATAGAAACAAATGCTTTAAAGAGTCACATTTTCATTCATATGTTGCAAGAATTACTCGTATTGTTGCACCTCTAGACGCAGCTGGTAACAACTTTCATGGAGGAAAAAAAGCTTTCTTAAATTTCCTTAAGAGGCAGAGGGTCTATTATGCATTACCTTCTTTTATTAAATAACTTTCCAGCTGAGCTACAAGAGAACATTGCCTGAAAAACATGTTATTACATTTAAAAAAAGTTACAAACACTCTTTAAACAGTGAGTGTAATGCATTGCATGGGTTAGCATGAGGGGGCTTTTAATGGGCAAGTATAAAAGGAAGTAATCGCTGTATCAAAATTAGACTTTGGGGCATGCATTATTTATACGTTTAAAGTTCTTGTTAATGACTACAGCAAATGGAAGGAAACTAGTTGTGTGAACAGGTCCATTGTTTGAACCCCTTCTTAATACCTCATCATCAAGCCAGCTAGATATAAACAAAGTTGGCTAACAGCAGAACTTACGCATTACATTTCACTTGTGAAGATGGGAGAAACAGACTACCTTTCATCTACCATCACAAATACCAAGCAACCCAAATACCTTTTGGTTCCTCTTTCAAGATTTTCTTAGCCTACTGTATTAAACTGGCAAGTTTAGCAGATTAATTTGATTCGCTATCAAGGAATCTTCTTCTGGCTAAAAGGGCCTGAGCAAGACTCAGAGCAGAACAGATCAATATAAAATTACATACAGTGTATTTATTTTAACAAGATGCACTTTTTACGTAACATGTTCTGGCACTGATTCCAAACTGATTTCCCACCTGCAAAAATCTAAATTTAAAGTACCATTAACCAAGCGACCCATCACCCCAAGCAGCATGGCAATAAACGATGCTTTTCGCAAGCATAAGAATAAAATGGGTTAACAACTACATGGTCCTTATCCTTTCCTACAGCCAATACTAAGCTTGTATTGCAAATGTACAAGCACTATTCTTTTCCTGCTTAATTTACTTGTTTGCAAATTAAGAAAGCTTCCTGTAGCATCATACCCAATCTGAAACAAGGAACTTTACTGTTCATGATTAGAAGCTGCTTTGAGACTCAATTTCATAATATAAACAAACCACCACTTATAACTAGCTACACAATTGGTAGTTCATTAGAGCTGCTGCAGATTTGCAGTTAAAACCGCGTTTTGCAGTCAGCTCTTGTGCTTCACATTATTGCCCCTTCAAACTTAGAAATACTGAAGTATTTTGACTCCATACACACGTTAATATATTACATATTCATACAGAAAGCTCAGAAACTCTACTACAGTATAGTACAGCATATTATGCTCTATTCAGTTATCAGTATTTTCTTTAATACTGTCTAAAACTACAACCTCACATGTCAATTTCACCTGGTTTTACCAAGGTCCTTCTTTCCTTATAAATTCCCTGACAGGAATTGCACAGGATTGTGCTTGGGTTTTATTATCATTTTACCAAGTCTACATCTTACATTGTAGCCTGGCATACAGTCCCATGCAATAGCATGCATTAGAGCCTTTTCTTGAGGACAAATACAGAAGAAATGTTAGCTCCACAGTTTTTCCATACACATCAAGGATAAAATAAATCCTAAGGTTACACAGTGATTAAAAAACTTGGGTAATAAACTTGAAGGGCCTACATATTCCATACCATTGCCACAGCCTCTCAACAGAAAAGATGTTTCTTCAATTATCCCCTGCAACATCTTAGCCATGAAGAATATCATCAATGATGCAACTCTTCTTTTTTCCCCTTGCCTCCCTTTAAGGTTAAGTAAAAGATGAAAGGAGATTTTATAAACTATGTCAAAAAGGAACTTGTGGTATTTTCATCAGAACTGGGCTTGCCTATCCAAATGCACGTCCAGTTGACCAAAACCTCTGATAAATGGTTTTATACTAGCACGAGATTTCTTTGCTTCAAACGTGCCTTGTAAGGCAATATATTCTAACTAATAATACATCTAAACAAGAACAGAAAAGAATTGTCTGGTATCTTCAAAAACTTTACTAACCATGACTGCTCTCCAAACAAAAAATGTATTGACAACTTCAGACATGGCTTTCTCACACAATACTTGTTCTTTTCATTTCCACATCTGTACATCATCTAACACAGCTTAAAAAAAACCCTAAAGCATTTAGCTCTGTCAGCTGAGAAGTATTTAACTACCACTCTCTTAAAAGAAACATAACAAAAACTCTTGGGCCAAGCACAAGCAGCAAGTAATGCACTGTACATGGAAGAAGTGGAATCATAAAAGCCATACAGCTCAGATAGCAAGAGTGATGCTTCTGGTTGTATTTAAAACCTTCTCAAAGATTACTGTTGTAATGATGTAAGTGATAATGATTTATATCACAAAAGAGGTCCAGTCAGAAAGAGTTCACTAATAGAGCTCCACTGCATTTCAAAAGCACCCTCACTTCCAACTGATGTCAAGAAAACCTCAGAAGCAGCGTAACCAAAGACTATAAAGTTTGGAATTTGTTCTGCATCATGGCAAAACTCGAGTTTAACTGTGATACAGGGGAGGGGAGAGGGAGGGAGAAAAAACGAAAACTTCCCAAGCCTGAAAACGTTAGTACCTATTTCTTAAGGCATCCACTTAGAACACAAAAATCCAACACTCACAAGGCCCTAGTCTCTGCAACTACTCTAATTACTGAGCAATTAGCTTTTGTAGAAGTTCTCAAAAACTACAAATTCCATCTTAGAACCAAAACCTCTCTCCCTTAAGTGTTTTGTCAGAACCCTGCATTTTCTCACACTTCTATTTCAGCTAATTGGCACTTTCCAACAGAAGCATTATGCTGAAAAATGCCACCATCAACAGTAGTCAGCACATCTGAAAGTCAGCCCTGAATCTGCCTCATGTTTTTAAGGTTATTTAAGATCTACTCTAACCACAGCAGATAACTACAAGTTAGCATCCATTTCTTAATTAAAATCACATACAAGAGCATCGCTAAATTTCACTAAACATGAAAACAAAAGTCTATGCCTCCATTGGTAGGTTGGTGGATACGGACAAGCAAGTGGGTGATTTGGAATGTCCTCAGTACTACACCTGGAGAAAAAAAATGGGAAAATAAAGGACAACTTACCCTTTTCACAAACCCTAAAGGATGTTAAAAAATTAACAAGCTGGACAAAGCCTTCCAAAAATGTAGACGCTCATATACAAGACCTTCATTAAACAACAAGGTCCTAAATACTGCCACTAACAATGTGAATTGGTAACAAAAAGTGTAACCTGAAAGAAGGGACTGTACGCTTTCATAAAGCTGTGAAAGAGGGGAAGAAAAATAAAGATGTATATGTGTGTGTGTGTTTATACACTTCCACTCCAACTGAATTGCATTAAGACTGTGACAAGTTTACAAAAGCTACAGGATTTGGAGGGAACACTGACAATAGTAATTCAGCAAGCTTTTTTCCCCCTTGCACAGATGAATGAATGGCAAAGTATTCTAAATTTGTCAGTTTGTGACATCCACTGACCCAGAATTCAGAGACACTACCTCATAGTTGGTGGATCAGTAGCAGCGATTCTGACAAAGATCCTCTGTCAAGGATGACAGTCCTGGCAGGCTCAACCTTGGTGGTAGGTCAGTAGGGATACAGACTTGGCAGGCGGTGTTCTGCACCTTGCCAACCCACGCTGGTCAAGCACGCTGAAGTGCCAGCCAAACTTTTCTACGTGGTCACAGGAACACAGCTAAAAAGGCTTCCAGAAAACAGTGCAGGAACTTGCACTGCAACCAATGATAACTGCAGAAGTCTTAAATTACTGTTTGACTTGCTTTTAATAAGTTATCAACGTTTGCCATGAAATATCTAAAGCGTTCTCAGCTCACACAAGAACAAATCTTGTAATTCTAAGCATGAGCTCCTTACCTGTTGCTATTAAAAAATCATTTAAAGATCTTTAAAGAAGAAACATTAACACATTAAAATTAATATCAGCAAATCTATCATAGACATTAGAAGAAACTTGCATTTTAATAATAATAAAAAAAAAACCCAAAAACCAAAAAAACCAAAACACCTTAACTGGCAGGGAAGGAAGATATAGGGAGTTGCATTAGAATTGCCACAGCAGTCTTTCTGCAGGTATGTAATTCAGCCAAGAGCAACAAAAGAGTTCTTAGAGTTTTCTTTAGAGAACTCGAAAGAAAACATAGAGGACATTTTTCTGAAATTAAGAGCGTCCTCTGGAATATTAAAGATCACAACATAATTTGCAAATACCATTCAAATAAACCCCAAAAAGTCACTTAATAGAGCATGAACACTCCATCTTGAGAGATGGAATTTCTTCCAGCTCAGATAATATTCTATCATCATGAAAACTCTGCAGAGGATATCACCCACTCAAGGTGCAAGATTAAAGATCTGACTTTGTAACAAGAACCAAGTAGTACAGGGTCCACAGTTATAGTTCCTTCAGGTTCCACCAGAGGTTAAAACTCCAAGCCTCAAACAAAAAACACCCACCACAGCTGTATGCAGCATCATAGCAGCACACCCTTTTGTTGTGATCTTTTGTCATCAAGAGAAAGAAATGCAGAGGAAGCCTCTCCTCCTCCTTTCCCATTTCTCATCATCATGACTGTCCATCCTGGGCTTCCACAAGGAAAGCCTTCTTTAGAAAAAAAAGGAAAAAGAAAATTCCTCCCTCAAGTGTATTTTCTCCACATTTGAAAGGAAAAGAAAGGTTTGACAAAGGCAGGTACCCCAATAAGCACATGGTTTGTTGAGGTTTTGTTTTGTTTTGCAAAAATAAGTGCCAGCACTTAGCAGCAATTTCAAGGCCAACTTAACAAAATTTTAATATCAGAGGTAAGAGTAAACCACTATCAAACGGTAAGGATTAAGACATTAAGTCCAACAGCACCCTACACAGACAGGGCACTCTCAAAAGTTACAACACCCTAATTATGAAACATCTTCAATTAAGTTATTTGCTGCTTCTATTAACTTCCATTACCATCAGCTGCCAACTTCAAAAAGTATTGCAGCTTTTGACGGTGAGCATGGGCACAGGACTGCAACAGTGTGTTTGCACCTTCCCCCCCCGCCCCTTCTCTTCAATCAAATTCTGTGAACTTCCATAAAGGAGATATGCAACCAACAATGCTCATTTCAGTTTTCAGTACTTTAAAGCCACCCATGGAAGGTTAAGTTATCTGAAATTAACGAAGGAATGAAAACCAGCAAGAGAGTTAATCTAAAACCATCACATGCTGACGATCTAATTTCCCATGACAAGACAAAACTTATAGGCTGATACAAATTTTGACAGTTATTCCTTGGAGGTTTTGTTAAAGCAGAGAATCCAAGTCATTCACTGAGTAAAATCCCTAACTCCCTACAGATTCCACCAAAAGATTCAACAACTATTACTGAACCTATTCAATAATATAGTCAACAACTACTGCTGAATCAGTTCTTCCCTACCTCATTCTACTGAGAAATACCTTCATTTAATTAGCTGCAAGTCACATCAGAAACTACACAACTGGAAGAGAGCACAGATCACTTGATTTCCAGTCTTGTGCTTTTAACCGCAAGGCCATATTTCCTCTATTAAGTTTACAACCCGCAGAAAACAAAAATTGCCGTTCTAAATCACTGAAGCGGTCCATCTGTTGTCAGGCAGCTGTCAGTACTGGATGCACGCAAGACAGGCCAAGGTGGACAAGCGTGTGTGTGTGCCCTAACATCGCCTCCGCAGGAAAAGAGCCTCTTTACCGACGGATTTGAAACATGTGGATTTCTCACTCCCCCCTTTCGTTTGGTCGGGCCTTACTCCAGCTAAGAGCGGAGTTCCTCGTCTTAAAAAACAAAAACAAAAACAAAAAACCCCCCAAAAAAACCTCACACAACCCCAAAACACCGAGCCTCTTATTAGCATTGCAACAGTTTGCTCCTACAGTTACGTGCACAGACTTATTTTTATCGGCACGAAGCGTGTTTTAACAGCCCAGCAGCGCGATCCTGCTCTCCCCCCTTTCCCTCCCGGGGCTGCTCCTTCCTCCACACGCCGCTCACCGACACCCCCCCCCGCCCCGGACCCCCCGGGCAGCCCCCGGCCCCCCCAAACCCTGTCACCGAGGGGGCCCGCGCCTCTGAGGGAGGCCTCGGCCCCTCTCAAGTTTCCAAAAAGGCCCTTCCCCTCACACACACCGGCAGCCCGAGCCGCAGCTCCCCGCCGCCGCTCGGCGCTGAGGCGTCGCCGCTCCCCCGCCCCCCCCCCCCGACCCACCACCCCCGGTCCCGTCCCCCCCCCGCCACCACCGCCACCACCACCACCACCACCACAGGCCGCCCAGACCCACCCGGCAACGAAGCGAGGCGACCTCCCCGGTGTCCGTTAGGCTGGAGGCGCCGGCTGGGCCGCGGCCGCCCGCTCAGCAACAAAACTTTATTGGGAGCCCGCGGAGGGGACAGCGGCGCGGCGGCGCCGGCGGGGCCAGCGCCGGGACCCGGATGTGCGCGAAGAGGCGGGGGGGGGGGAGAGACGGGGGGGGGGGGGGGGAAGAGCGCGGGCGGGACGGTGGTGGCCGCGCATGCGCGCCGGCGGCGGGAGGAAGCGGACGCGGCGGGAAGGGCCGGGCCGGGGAGGGCGGGCTGAGGGGCCGTGTGGGGAGGGCCCTGCGGGGAGCGAGGCTGTACCCGCTGAAAGAACGTGAAATAAAGGAAAAATAAAGCGAGGTGTTCGGGGTTTGTTGTCGAAAAAAGGAGTTTACCCCAAGGTGGAGGAATTAAAAAAAAAAAAAAAGGTTTCCTCAACCTCAGCGCCGTCCCGCGGTGACTCCCCTCACCAGGAACGCGCCGCCGGGGGCCTACCGAGAGCCCTCATGGCAGCCGGTGGGCGAAGGCCGTGCTGCGATGCCCGGCCGGCCGAGATCGGCGATCTCTCCCGCCCCGTGCCATGTCCTGCCCCACCGGTGGCCAACACTGGCCCACCGGCCTCCGACACCGGCCCACCGGCCTCGGCCCTCGCGCTCAGGGGCTGTTGTGGGGCGACGGTTGGGTTTCATCGGCGGTTCTGAGGTACAGCTGAGGTCCTTCGGGTGGCTGGTCGCTAAAACCATGTGGGAAAGCTTCAAGAAAACGCGTTAGCAGTGGTAGGAATGACTCTAGAAAGGACTGTACTGATGAGGATTTTCATACCGTATACAGTGCCAGTATGGGAAAAACTCCTGTTTTTCTCGCAGTTGTCCTCATCGCGTGAAATGGAAGTGACCGCACTTTCCTCAAAGCTATTTTTTGAACAGCGCAGAAGAAAGCACCAGAGAGGTACCGGGACCAAACCACCTCCAATCTGCCACAACAGTGCCTGACATCGATCAAGCATACTGCAGGCATAATTGTTCATTTCTTGCCATTTTTAACTAAGTAAATTGATTGATACAAGGGTAAATTAAAGAAGAAATGGGTTCCTCACCACAACTTGGTGTCAGAATGTTTTCATTTTTTAAATTGCCCTCAATATACAACTGACTTTTGGAACTCCCAACACCGAAACTTCCACTAGATCTGAAGAATGTGCTTACTTCCACTGAAAAATCAGTTGTCCATTCAAACGCCTCTCATCGTAGGGAAGGACCTGCAAAGTCTTACAAAAGACGAGATAACCTTAGAGCAACGCATGGAAGGCTGAACCGCATTCAGCTCTGCTCTTCTTCACTTGGTTCAAAAGCAGGTGGAACTGCTCGCCACAAAGTCCTGTTGGGGCTCAAACTGATGGCATTGAGAAATTTAGCTTTATATGGGCCACAGGAACATCCACAATTAGGGGAAAGTATTTCACACTTCAGCCCACAAAGTCATTTTAAGAAGAAACTTTTCCTGCAGGAAGATTACTTCATAACCCAAAGGCTTCCTTCCTCAGAGGAGGCTGATTGGAGCCTGTTTCAGACACACTACTGAACTAAACTGAATCCTAGTCTGATCCACTATAGAAATTCCTACAGAAGAGTTTCTTCCTCTGGGAAAAAAAAAAAAAAAAGTGTAGGAACAGATATATGAGGCAAAATCATCATTTGTACATAAATTTGTATCTCTGTTGTAGGACGTGTAACTACACCATCTTGCAGCAGTTAAAAATCTGGCATACCAATTGCATCTGGCATCCCAACTGAATCTTGCTATCAAACAAATTCCTTTTGGAAAAAAATATTAGAAAGAAGCAAATGTAATGAAAAGTGATATACAAATACATATATAATTAAGCTAAAAAGAAACCACATGAAACCCCACGTTTTATTTGTGTAAATTGAGAGTAAAACATCTACCAAAAAAAAAAAAAAAAAAGGGAAGAAAAAGCAGCATAAAGTTTGAAGAAACAGGGAAAAATATCCAGTGAGCCAAATTGAAGTTTCAATTTCCAATACATTTGAGCTTTGAAGAAATTTTCTTCTGGTTTGAAACTACGTGGCTCTTGATTATTTTTGATGTAAACAGAAGTTTTTAGCAGCAGTGTACTCTGATCAGATCTATACAGAGGTCAATTAATAGCCCGACAGGATATCTCTACTAAAGTTCATGACAGCGGTGAAGGAGCAAGGCTTTGGTGTAATTTAGTCACAGAACAGAGCTAACCTTTGGGGACTCCTATGTATCTCTGCACCAGCAATTGTTCTGCTTTGGCGAGGCAGTCCAAAATATGGGACAAAAAAACCCCTGTTGGTCTTTTTCCAAATCTTTTGTGTAACTTAATTAATAAACCAAGTAACAAACAACAAATTGGCAGCAGGCATTTTAGGTGTTGTTCATGTGCCAGCCATCATGTCTTTACGAAACAAAATGTTCTCTTATTGAGAAGTTACAAAACAGTTGTATGTTGTCAGATGAAGCTACAACGCAGAGCTCCAATGTGCTTCCTCCTGCGGAGGTTTTAGAGTGCCAGTGATGAGGAAAGCTGAAGGTGTGCATGCAAGTGTATGGGAGAGGACAAGGAAAACTAAGTTTTCCAAAACGTTCTCAGTTTAAAACTACAGGGAAGTTAGACATGTCTGCTTGCAGCACACCGCTCCTCAGAAAGCAGTGATTCTTAAGCACAAGATACAGATTATTTTGGATTATGGTAATAATGAATATGATCTACCAGCTGAAAAATAGTTTTCCTCTTTTTTTGCCATTTTGTCACAGACTAATGTTGAATGGGCAAAACTCAAATGTCTAAAGTCAAGTTATCTCCTTCTAGTCAATGAGACGCAGTAAAGGACCAAGTAAATGACATTGGCTATCTAATGATTCAAGTCTGTATACCCATAAGGTCACAATAAAATTAACACCACTTTCACCACTGTCTACTTCATACACGATGTCTGTCACTTAAATCTCTAGTGCCACACTCCAGTGGGTCCACTCTAATAACATATCAGCTTCAGTAAAAGGCTTGCAGCAAGGAGACTCAAGGCATCCTGAACACAGTTTCCAGAAATCATGTGATTGCACAAATTCATGAATTTCACAACTCATGGAAGCATCAATCCTCTTTTAGCATTGGCAAACCTAGACTTTGCAACACATAGACATGCAGCTGTGATAATCCAAGGTGGAATGACTAGCTAACCTACTTACCTGAATGTTTTAATTCTTAATTCCGTGTTCCGATTCTGCAGAGACAACTGCACATGTTTATACTTCTGGTCCTGCCTTGTAAAGTCAACTAAAGTACAAGTACCTGTCTCACATTCCTTTACGCACAGTCTAATGGCAATGAAGACAGAAAACTGCCTTCTCATAAACCTACGTTACTGTAGATGTTTATGTTGGAGCTAGCTATAACCTTGCAGTGTGATCAAGGTACAAACAATCAACAGAAAAACTACCACTGTTTTGTATCAGGCCTTGCATGGTTGAGAAGAAAACATGAAGTTCAACAAGTATCTTAAATTACATTATTTTGATTTTTCTCTCCAGATTTTGAATATGATCCCTATATTTCTTAATGAGGTTTTTGTTTGGGTAGAAATGAATAGTTTGAAAATCAAATAGGTTGTTTGAATTATAAGGAAATAGTCTTGAAAAAAGTTGCTTTATTATGAAACTTTGGCCTTCCTGTGACTTCTAAAATGACTGCATTGTTCAACTTAATTCCCTATCAACTTTCTCAATTGCTGGGGGGAGCGGGGGGAATGTTGTTTAAAAAACCCCCAAAATATATATATATATAAACAGTTACCACGTCTCTACCCACATTCAACATTTGCAAAGCCACTTTATAACTATGTTAAAAAAATTCCTGTAGTGTGAAAGATGGCTTGGATATTTAAACCAAATCTAGCTTAAAAACAGAACTGGGGGAAATGGATAGGATAGCTCAAGAAAGTTCTACTCTCACAGCTGTCAGCTGAGAAGAAATGGGGGAAGGGGGAAATGCTGAGAAAGGAATTTTTTTTTTTTTTTTTGGCAGTGAAGAGAGGAACATGCCATCCCTGTTTAAAAAGTTTCAGGGTGGGAAAGGCTAAGGAGGGGCTAACATACTATACATACCTTTACGTATATTTTTGAGGCAGAAAAACAGTGTTATGTTTGAGCAGAGTTCAGCAAGTGGAAAGGGAGGTGGCATTCGTTCTGGCCATTTGGTCCTCTTAAATAACGCCGCAATTTACAGCACACTGAGAACAAGCACGGTAGATGGTAAGTGGCTGCCTCAACAAGAAGGCAATACAAACGTTGTGTACATTGCATCACATATGTAAGAAAATTAAAAAAAAAAAAAAAAGTTTAGTGTCTGGAGGAAATATATTAAAAGCGTTTCTCTCCGAGGCCCTTGGTGGTGTGGGTTCCTGTGAAGTTACACTCACTGGCTCACAGCCTTTGAATTCTAGGAGAGTAAATTATGTACCCTGTTATTGTTACAGCCACACTTCTGGGTACCTTGCATGACTCAACTCACACAGCAGGACAGAGAAAAGGAGAATTAGTCCTGTTTCCTGAAGCTACAGATATAAGACGTTAACATCAAATTGTAGACCAGGGGAGGGAAAGGCAAGCCAAAGGTGTACTTCCCAGCAAGTTTAAAGCCGCAAACTTTTCTTCCTAGACTGGAAGAATAAATGAGATGAGACATGTAACTGAATACTGGTACATCTGTGGAGATGTTAGAAACAAAGACATTATGTAAAGGTTTTGTAAGTTCAGCTCAACAGTGTCTTTTCAGACTCTACACAACAAAAATGTGAATATATTTGGGATGGTATATCTAGTTTGACAGATCTGAGAGTCAACTCATGGTGCAAAACTGAACACTCAGTTCAAGAAATAAATGTCTGAAAAACATATAAAAAAGGGAAAATCCTAAGAAAGGAAAAAGGACACTGCAGGAAGAGTAAGACATTTAAGTTGTAATGAATAAGAGAAGCCTTTGCCTGAGAACTGTCACAAAGTCCACATCAGAGTGTGAACCCTCTTCCACTGACACCTGTGGATAGAGTCTGGTCAGGGCAGAGTACTGCTAAATTGGATCTGCTTCTTGGAATGGGGGGTGGAAACCTTCCCGGAGGAATGGAAAAAATGTCCCAGCTGATTAACACAAAGTAATACACTGCTCTCACAGAGGAAATGATAAAGAAAAGAATTTTAAATGGCACAATTCCTTTGAATATTCCTCCAGTGTTGCTATTTTTCTAGACCATCCCCCAGCTTGCCCTCACCATTGCATCAGCAGTACAGAAACATGTAGTACTCTCATTCTTCTAAATCAGTGATTTTCAACTATTTCCAGAACATGACCTCACATTATAAGAACACTTTCTGGAGTCTGACACCCACTACTAAGCTCAGAAGAAAGATAGCCCCTGCCTTCTAAAAGCTGTCTGCAGCAACCAGACCAAATTACCTGTGGACAACAGAGAAGTTGGACCATAGAAGTGGGATAGAAAAGGTAGTACAGAAAGAGAATGAATCTAACATCACTGTTAATTTCCTTCCACGTACCATAATCACGTGATCACTGTAAGCTTTTTTCTTTTATGAAGACTCTGCTCAAAATTAGCCATCAACAAAATTGTCTCTTATTTTCATCTTGAAGTTTTACTCACTTCTATACCACCTGTTTTACGTCCCACACCGTTAGCCAAACGCAGAGCCTCCTGGGTGTATTCTTTGACATTATTGCCTGCATAGACCCCACTTTTCCTAGAGCTCTTCACTACCAAGCCCAAGTGCTGTCTTCTGATTCTCCCTTTTGGAAGTGACGGACGTTTGCATGGGACGCATTCTCGCTTTGGGACAGTGAGGAGATCTAACATGAAGCCTCACACTCAACATAATCATTTGTTGACACAGTCATGAGCTGGAATTCCATTTCTTGTAGCAATAGTTGGGACCAACATCCACAATAACTGTGCACTGAAAACTTGTATTTGTGGCTCCATGGCCAAAACCACAGGAAAACTATTTTTAGCGCAACAGAGCTGTAAATAGTGGAAGCACTGAAAATTTAGCTCACATCATGGGCCAAATTCTTCTCCTGGTTACACCCACTCCATGGAGAAGCTTGGATATAATAAACACTCTGAAACAGAAATTAAAAAAAAGGGGGGGGACAACTTTTGCTTATGAGTAAAATCAGTATTTTAAACTTTAACTGAAGAAAGGTACACATCCTCCAGCATTTCCTCAGGAAATAAATAAAAGGAAAGGAAAAAGGAACAGTTTGAAATAGAAGCGATCTATTACAATAATTGTACCTATTACGATAAAGATAATTCATCCCACTGTATATGTCTGAACAATACCTATAGCTAAAATCTCTCTCCATTCATTATGCAGATACTTTTGGCTTAGACCAGTGAAAAGGACACTGAGTTTATCTGTATCTTGAGAGAAGACGCAGCAGATGAGTGTAGCCTGTGAGTAACAAATCAGGTTTTAATAGCTAGACCTACACTTAATTACTCACAAGCCAACTTTCTAACAGCAGTTTTATCACCTCAGGATTTCACAACACAAAACAATTAGTGATGGCAATGCAGAGTACTCAAACTTTCTCATGTAGGAACTCACAGGACCTGACTTTCTCCTTTTGGGTGTATTTCTGCCAAAGTCCCCAAGTTACAGGATGCTGGGCCTTTACAACTTGTATTTAAATTTCGTGGCACACTTAGGGACACAGCTGGTTTTTTTTTTCCACCCTCATGACCAAATAGTTGGGTTTAATAATTTCCTCTACAGTATCAAGATCTGCATATACAAGCATAATAATGCCTATTATAAAATTAAAGCGCTTTTGAGCATAGAGCAGTGCCGGTTCTGGACAGCATGTTGCAAGCTGTTTCCTTCTCTTCACAAAATTTGCACAGAAATTTTATTTTCCTGTCTTTGCTTTTTGTTAGGAGAACAGGGAACTGGATCATTTTCTAAAACAAAAATTAAAGCTTTTTGGAGAAACCAGTAAGATGAGAAAATCACAAAACAGGTGTTTTTCTCATAAAAATAATAAAAAAATGTTATCTTGCATTCAGTAATTTTATTGTTGATGAGTTTTCTTCCACTCTTTAAGCACTGCCCTATGACATATGTTTTAAAAGGAAATACAGGAAGGAGAATCAAAAGGCAAACAACACATTTGCAATTTGGGTTATATTTTTGCAAATCTGAAATAAATTAGGGTTATTGTTATTGTCTGTACACCTTCATATGTCACACAGTAATGGAAAAAATAAAAAGTTGATAAATGCTCCAGCTGCTTAGATGGGCCCCATGTAAGGCACTGTCACTAAAATAGTTCACAGCCCTAATTACAATTCACCACATCTTGGGAATGACATTTAGGATTCTTGAGGCGCTTTTAGATAATTTTTAGACTCCGTGTAGAAGTTCAGCTGTCATGAAGTCGGTTTTATTTTGTAACAGATTTTATCCTTTGGAATGTTATGTTTGGATTGAGCTGAAGATACGGAAAAATACATGCAATATAGTTTGCTTATCCGACTGAAATATAACTTGTAAAACAAAGCTGAAACTTTTTGTCCTTTAATGTTCATATTCTAGCCTGTGCTTGCCTAGAGCTATTTAGATTGGGGGGGGGGGGGGGGGGGTAAGGGAAAAAACTCTCCCTTACTGCATTATTCTGACTCCATTAGTGCAGAGAGAATTCCTGCTCTCTATCCAGTAATTAAAGAAATATTTAACATTGCAGGACTTAATTGGAATCCCAAAAGTTAACAATAGCCTCTGCTATCGGTGTCACTATCTCAGGGGTTCTGTTTTCACAGGCGTATATTTAGATCTTGGCCACATCGCCCACTTGCATTACGAATAGTACAAACCTCCTCCCCCCCCTTAGAAAAAAGAAAACAAACAAGAAGCTCAGTAAAATCTGGAAACTTTTATAAAGTGACGCCATCTCCGCGAATCTCCTTCCCTCTGCTCTAAAACATACTTCAAAGCTTAACAAATTAAGTGGCAGGCAGGCTCTCGTTAAAAAAAAAAAAAAACAGAAAAAAAAAAAGCAATAACAAATGAACACAGCTTTACCTTCCAGCAAATTACTGCAGCTCCATTTTCTGACCCTTTCTTTTTTCACTAGCTGCCTTCCAAGTATTTTCTATTTCTCTCTCTCTTTCTCTCATGCTGGCGGCAGGGCGGCTGGGGAGGAGTCCTGCGCAGAGGGTCCCCAGCCTGCTGGGGAGCGGGGACCGGATCGGGTAACACACCCAGCAGCACACCCAGAGCTGGCTGCAGAGAATTCAAATTCCCACTTTAGAAACTTTCTGCAATACTTGTGTGTCAAGTCTATTTTTGCTTCCTTCCTTCATCCTGTAATAATGCTCTTCGATCCGATGCAACGCAGCCATCTTTTGTGCTGCGTCTTTCGTACAATCCGTAGATCAAAAGCACTTTGCCGGTGTAAATCCTGGCTTTGCCCGAGCTGGCTGATCCCTTTCGGGGAATAATTTATCTAGTTTGCAAAATGGGAAACAACTACAATCACAGTGTATTGACTCTTTGCATTGAGTCTCTCCGCACAAGAAGAATACTCACAATCTGAATGCATTTAATGGATATAAATGTGTATATACATGTATAATACAAATAAATGGATATATATACACATATAAATATCTATATACACATTTAAGGCATTCAGATGGTATGTCTAGGCGCACGTGCACGCACACACCTCAGAATGGGCCAGTTTAATTAGGGTGATGGTGCTTTTCATGTAAAAAATAGAATTATAAGGTGAATGATCTTCATACCAGGCCTTCTACGTTTGCGTTTCACCACTCTGTGTATATATACAAAGATGGCAAAAATAGAGATTAACGTTTATAAATGAGAGTGTAAGTCTGCAAAAGACAGATTGTTCTCTGTGAATCTACTGAGCTAAACACAATAAAAGCTGATTAGTTTTGTTGACAACAGAGCTCATAGAGGTTTCAAAGTCCAGTTAATAGGAACAGCCTGACAGCTGCACACCCTAGAAGAACCACTTAAAACAGAAAATAAAATTAATGCAATTAGCTGCTTGCAGAATCAAAGCATTCTTACTAAAATAGTGAGATTATTATGATTATGTCTAATCATTAGCCATTGGTCTTCATGAAGATGGCTAGGGTTGTGTCTAAATGATCAGCTCAACCGTCTCAAACCCTCGTTTGTGAGAAACCTTGGGTCTCCCTCACACTGCAAGCTTGAGTTCCCTTGCCAGAGCTCCGATTATCTGGCAAGATTTGAGCCAACAGTAGAACAGAAGGTTCAGTCATCCCCCTAAGGCATACAGTGGGAAAGGATGAGCATGGCTTGTGAAAGGAAACTCAGACTTTGCAGATCACTACTAGATTTCCGAAAAGGATTCAGCCAGAGTGTGAGGAAGATAATATTCTTCTTGATGTATTCTACCTGGATATCTGAAAGACTCTTGGCAATGTCTCCCACCTTTCTCAGGGAAGATAATCTGCCAGGGAAAAGGAGGTAATGGCTTCCTAAGAAGGTTTAACTACTCAAAAGAAAGGCAGCAAAGAGTGGCAATATCTGGTTACTTTTCACAGCAGAGGGAAGTGGAATTTCACAGGCAAGCGTGCACACATTGGTGCTGCTCAACGTATTGCTGAGTGAGCTGGAGAAGGCAGGCAATCTGTGGATAACAAAGTTGTCTAGGAAAGTGAAGATGAGGACTCTGTGTGAAGAACTGAAGGGAGTTCACCATACTGAGTGGGAAACAAAAGGCAGATGAAATTTGGTGTAACTATAAATGTAAAGTTGCACATGTGGAAGTGAAGTCACATCCAAGATGACGTGCTCTGACATATCATTACTCAGGAACAGTACTTTGTAACAGTCCGATGCAGGTGTTGAATGCATTTTCGATCACCAAGGATTGCACTGAATGTCAGGAATTGCGACAAAAAGAATGGCAAACAAAGCAAAGAAGATCGCTCTGACGCTGTGAATTCCTGGTGCACCTGCATCTCAGGTTCCATGTAGAAGGCCAGTTCTCTGTCTCAAAAAGCAATGCTACATCTGGCAGAGGTACAGACAAGGCCAAAAAGAGTGATCTGAAGCATCAAATGGGTCCCATGCAGGGAATATCTAAATAGTCTCTTCCATCTGGAAAAGAAACAGCTGAGAAGGGTTATTACAGACATCTGCAAAAAGCCCAAGTGGAACAGGGAAGGTGAAAGAAGACTTTGTCTTCCAGTTTTGGAGGAGGTGAAAGGAAGCTCAGCTGCAGGCTGTTGAGAAGAAAAAGGTAGTTCTTCACACAAAGTGTAATAAGGGGTTCAAATCTCTGCCACCGAACATTGTGGGCACTAAAAGTTTACATGAGTTCAAAACCCAAAACCAGTGACGGAGCAGACTCACAAAAGAAAAACCCATTAAAGGTCACTAAATATAAGGACACTGACCTCTGGCTCTGGAAGTCCCTCGGTTGCAAATTGCTGGGTGAGTATATTGTGTGCCACTACTGTTTGCCCTGTACTTACATTCTTCCTCTGGGCATCTGTTGCTGGCTGAGCTAGACAGACCTTTGATCCCATCTGGTAGGGTCATACTCATGTTCTTCACATGCTGTTAGGAGAACTGCTTTTCATCTGAAGCTCATATCTCACTGCAGTCATATTTTATGGTCTAAAATACCACAAATTCTAGTCTGCATTTTTTCCAAATTGTGTGATACCCCATTTCTTCCTCTCCACCATTCTGCAAATATCATTACATATTTACAAATTACACATTTAAATGCATCTGTTAATAGGAATAAAACTCTTCTGCTCAAAAAGTGTGACATCGTTTTTGTTTGGTGTACCACTCTGCCTGTCTCAATATGTTCAGGAGCAAAGCTTCCAAAAAGTCAGTAATGAGTTTACACTATGTAACTCAGAAATGCATTAATTATTCTAATCTACATTAAGAAGCTATTATTAAGAACTCCACATTAAAGGTAATTTAAATAGAAGCTTCAATTTAGTGAAGCTTCAGTATGGTAGAGCACAACTATGCAGAGCTTATAGCCCAATGCAGATACTAACTGAACTAACCATATAACATCTTTTCATCCACATTTTTATATCATTACGTACAACAACGAAAATTATGTATTGAAACGTGCATCTGGTCTCTTCCGGTGATACCAGAGCTGTGCAATAATGGGAAACTTCCCTTCATGCCAAACAGGAAAAAAAAATGGCTTTTTTACATTTTCCGTGAAGGGAAAATGGTAGCAGGGAGGACGATCATTTGGCATTTGAAAAGTTGTGTTTTGATAGAAAAAAAACTCCTTTTAAAACGGTAATGTAAATGCGGAACATCTAATGGAAAAGTCATTTCCAAAACTTGTGTTTTGACAGTGATGAGATGGGATTGCAGCTGAACTTTTCCACTTGTCCATTCTCCTCCTTCCCTAAACTAGCAGTAAAATGCAACGTATTTCACAAGGTATTTTAACAAATTCATGTATGCCAGTGGGACAGATTTAGGCCAGAGTTTCTTCCGTCCAGCTCAAAAGGACAGCAAAATACTTGATGAATATTTGATTATTACTCTAAGAGAAAGGCATTTTCATTCCTATTAGAAATACAAAGAAAATTAAGTTCAGCTAGAAACTGCTACATGTCCAAAATCAGTCAGATATATCAGTGGCAACTTCAGAGCTGAAATTTTTAATTCAACCCCAATTTTGAATTCCAAAGACTAACCTGATACAGAGGACCTTGGATGTAAAAACACAGAGCGGTTGTATTTGCACTGCAGTTCCCACCACCCGCTAAATACTGACCTTTTGGGGTTTCATAGACCAAGGAGGGGTTTCCATTCTAGATTACTGAGGATGTGTTTCTGAGAAAGCCACACAATTCAACTTGAAATAAGCTCTTTCCTGCCTTTCTTATACATAACTCATCACACCCAGATTTTAATATTTGTGTTCTTGTTTCAAGCCTATTCTGCCAATTTATTATATAAGCAGCACCTTGATCTTCATTCTGTTGAACAAATTTCTTAGAAAAAACTCTGATTTTCATGCCAGTTTTTATTAGTGGGATAGTTGGAACTGCTGATAGAAGTCTATAAACCTCGGTTTTAGGAAAATACTGATTAGGGCTTACATTTAAGCATGAGAATAATCTTCCATTTATTCAGCGAAGTATTTATGGCTGTGCTTTACTTTAAGCACACGCTTAAATTCAATTAACTTCATTTTAATCATGGGCTTAAGTGCTTTGCTCTCTCAGGATAATAAGACCATTGGCATTTCATTTAGCTGGCTGAGCTTGTTTTTAAGTAAATCTCGTACTCTCAAGCACAAACTGACAAACATGCAAATAAGAGTTACCTTTTTGCCTAAAGACAGAAAATGATAAACGGAGTCATTTTCCAGTCCATGAGGGGAAACACCTAGGCATGGAATAGGTTTTCATTTCCCTGATACTATCATATTAATTGTCTGGTAGTGAAACGCTGCCTTGGAAGAAGAGATTGTGCCATCTTTGATCTCCTTCTGTACATGAGCAAGGAGAGACATAAGCGTTATTTTCCATTGAAATGAAGAACGTTTGTTTGCTTGTTTGCGAGACAAAAGCAAATGTCTTTGAGACATTGTGGGCCATAACTTCACTTGATATAAATTGGCACGTCTCTTTCATTCCAGGGGAATTACACTAATTTTACACCTCAGAGTACATCTCGGAGACTTTCCACGTCATGTATAAACTTGAATAGAGAGATTCTGTATCATGAGGTGAGATCATAATATGCAAGGGTTTCACAGACATAAAACTATGAGGTCTGGGAATGCTTGACGGTAGCTAGTAAATACAGTATGGTCTGGTCATTAAGTGGGACCAATTGTTTATAAGAAGAATAAACCAGCTGGTAGGCAAAGCCAAAAAGCAGTTTTCTTTACCATGGTACTCCTAATTAACAGCTTTTCTCCACCGAAGCAGTAAAATGCAAAATTGTGGTTTTATTAAGTCTTACGTGGCTCAAAAAACCCCTTTCAGAATTCATTAACATTTGATCCGTTCACCAGAGAAGTGACCATTTTAAAAAGAAGTAAAAGAATAATTGAAAAATTTGAACATAAACCAGCTTACACCACTGGCTAGAATATTTCTGATGCAAAATGAGAACTGACATAAAATAATGCCAATTTTACCACCATTCAATTTTAAAGGAAATAAATTGCGTTATGTTGTCATAGTTATTTCAATTAATGTGAAATAAAAGATTTTCAGAATTTTGTAACACTGTTAGTGTTTATGGAACCAGACCAAAAGCAAATCCAGCAAAATTGGAATTTCTGTTTTCCATATGATTACTTCTCTGACTAGTGATATTAATGAAGGCTTGGTATAAAAAAATACATCAAATGCATGTAGCATACTTCCATTTCTATCTTCTGAACATTACTGCAATTATTTTCATACACAGGAAAAAATATTTCTAGTGGAAGAACAACAATGCCGTGCGGATATTGAGGGAACTTCAGGCAGGAAACCTGGTACCTTCAAAAGCAAGAGTTTCGAAAAGTCTTGGGTGATTCACGACCAGTTTAGAGAGCTGAGGAACTGCCACCGGCTGCTCATCTCTGCAAAAACTGGAAGGCGACTGTGGGTACAACTAGGGCACTGTGGGTGCCCACACCTGAACTGCCACACGCACCTTTGAGGATATCCCCAGCAGAAGGCAGAGCCATCGCTCACACCGTCACGCACCCCGGGGAGCTGGTCCAGCCCGGAGAGGTGGAAGGAGAGTGGACTTTCCCTCCTGCAGGCCAGTATTGCTGCAGGAAACGAAGATGAATGATAATGAAGTGAGACTATGAGAAGCTTGCAATGAGCACTCAGGGTTTTCTCTCAAATTACAACGTATTGGTACTGCTGCTGGTGGCTCCAAAATTTATGGACAACAAAAAAGCTGAGTAGGATGGCTTTCCCAGGTCCTACCCTTCACCTGACTGACAAATACCTTTTTCTAACTTGAAGAAATACTGGGTTTGGTTTGCTGAGGCCTGTCTCTGGCTGATTGTTTCCCCTGCCTGCCTTTCGTCCTTTCCACTTACTTTTGCAGGCTTTGCACTGAGAAGAGCGTAATGCCATGTGTAAGACCTGAATATATTGTTTAGTCCTTTCTTCTAAAAGGAAAAAAAAACCGTCCAGGGCCACAATGAGTTCAGGCTGTTCAAATTCCTGACATGGAAAAACCTGTGGTTAGTCAAAGATAATCCTGTTATTTCCACCAGTTTTACAACACTATAACCATCACTTCCCGTTGGGTGGTTATGAAGCTACATCAATGCAAAGGGAGAACAAAGTTAAACCATCCCAGCTTCTGAGTACAGAAGGGCTTTTGGACCTCCATAAAAGTTCACTTCCTTGTTGTAAATGACAATAATTCAGGACAATTCTTCCTAGGTTCTTTGCATTTAAACATCAAATAAGATGCAAGGCTTCAGAAGTGCTTTCAGTCTGCGCTAGAAATAAGAGAAAAAAAAAAGCAGTAAGAGTTAATAGCTGCTTTGCAGCAAATTATGATTTACAGCTGGTTCACCATTAATGTGTACCTGAGCAACGACTCTGAGTTCATAAAGTTCAGTGAATTCAGTAAAATTTAAATGAGATTATTGTATATTAAAGGCTAAGTCATATGGGGTTTTTATGCAGGCAAAAGCGTCGCTGCTTTCTTTCTGAATAGGGCCTGATTAATGACAGCAGAATTCAGCTCTATGTTAATGCACCATTTAGTGCCCCACTTTTGCACATTGCAATGCTACATCTGTGCCCATTTCATGTTCTCAGTTAAATTCTAAGCAAAAAAGAATAGATTGAAATGGTGCATTCCAAGTATCTCTCACATAGTCTTGCTCGTAAGCTGAATGGCCCTTTTTGTAACCAAAAGGACCAGAAACAGCCTCCTTTCCCAACTGGAGGTCTTTTTTAAATCTGGCTTTTAAAATTCTTTATGGTAGCAGAGAGAAAAAAAAACATAGTCTATATTGATGCTCTGCTTACAGATTGTCCTCCATAGCAAGGGGCACAATGCGCTTCCCTGGCCGATGCATGGTTGCGCGAGAATCATCCATTTTTATCACTTTCAGTTATTGTTTCCTTCGCTCGCCACAAATATTTCCCACAGTGCCACTGTTTTCTCTTGGCCTCCTTACTCATCCAAGCTAATAGTTAGGGGCACACTGGGCATTTTGTTATGCTTTTTTTTAATGTTCTGGTAGGCATGAAAACACTCAGTAGGGATTCCATTATGTTTTAGCACTTGTGTTGAAGGGTGAAATAACTTCACAGCCTGTCAGAGGAGTGATGCATCATGAATAGTTCCTTCTTTATTCTACATATTTTTATTTAAACATTCTTAACCATGTTTTGTAACAAGCTGCTTTCACTGTACTAGACTGTCTGGAGGAGGAGGATCTGGTTTAACTTTCAAATGACCGTGAAAGATTGGAGAGAAGCAACAAACAAGAACATCTCTGTATTAAGTTATCAAACTTTTTCCAGGGATCTGAGGCTGGAGAGCCAAAGGTTAGCAAAGAGTTTTTACCTTCATTCAGTGTTTTGCTGCCTTTGTTTTCAGAAATTTGCATTGTTTTCACCTGGGTACTGATTTCATCTCAAACATTGACAACTTTGTCTTTTCTGTGAATTCTTTAAAGACTGAATGTGCCAGAATTTACACGGGCAGAGCAAAGGGCAAACCAGTGTCAAACCCCACAACGTCCGTCTTCCCCATTGGCACTCTTTTGCTGATAATCTTCAAATTCTTGTCAACAACTCCTACATTTCCAACACCAGAAAATGTCAGATCTGCCATTTTTGTGGTGTAACTAGAACTCATCTCATTACCACATTCAGCTAAATAACTATACCAAGCCTTTGGTTAATGGACATCTCTGATGAGTTCATTTTCGCGAAACACCCAGACCTCCTTTTACAATATCAAATATGTGAAGGTTGTTTAGCCTTAGCGAGTGGCCTTTCCTGGAAGGGACTGTGGCACAGGTCAAGGATGGAGCATCAGCAAGGGGGAAGAGGAAAGGGCACTTTCCTCCTCTCAAAGCTCCTCACTTCAAGCCAGAAGTTACTGAGTATTCCTGACTCTTCCTCAGCTCTTTAAAACAACTATGTCAGCGATGGAAGGGTATTGTATACTCACAAGAGGAAGTCAAGTCACAGAAACTCTTCTCAGTCTGATAGCATCCTTCTGACTTACCCCAGCTCTCTTTTGGATTTGCTTTCAGAATCTCTCAGGGGTTGGCCAAAGCCACCAACTCTGATGGTACGTCAAACCGGGACGATGCATTAGCAGTACTACAGCCTTCATTATTTTGCCTTATGCACTAACCTGTGCTGATCGCTAACATTACTTAAATAAGCCACAACATTATATGTTCCCCCAGATGTCCGCCTTTAAAAACAGTCTAGACACTAAACTCTAGAATGTTAAGTTGAAAACCTAAGAGCAATTTCTTCACAATACTTGAATCGGGAGCATCTGTTGTCACTTTGCCCTAACCCCTACTCATGGTGAGCACCACACGTGCTGACCAGAGGCAGGCTGAGACTTAGGTCATGACTCAGAGTGTTGTTAATCTTCCTTCCTTAGTGTTTCCTTCCTCCCTGCCTCCAGGACGTGGGTCCTACACCATCTTTCTGCCTGGAACAAAGGGTGGCCCCACCGCGGCATCTCGGGCTAACCTCTTGCAAAGGAAAGGAGTTCACTGCGCACGCAGCCCCATCAGTTCCTGCTGACATCCAGGGAAGGGACAGAGCTGCCCTGCTGAGACTGCTCGCTTTGATGCTACTCCTGGTAGTAGTATCAGGAGCATCAGGCCATGGAGCCCGTCCAGGGGTCTGCTTAGCAAATCCAGACCTGGCCGAGTTTGAGCACTCTGTGCAAGATCCTTCGTTTCACTCAGCATCCACAGTACCGGGATGCCGGTAGGCAGCAGCTGTAAAAAGCAGGGTCATGAAGTACAGAGACCGTAGCAGTGTGCTGGCTTGTGCCTTGCCCGAAATCACAGGCTGTGCCCATCACGTGCCGCACCTCCAGAAATCGGTGGTCTCATGCCAGCCCCCACGCTGAAACCAAAGCTCTGCTTCCCAGCCGATGTGCCTTATCAGCTGCAGCCTGGCCTGTACAGTGGGTACCAAGTTTCTTACATGCAATGACAAGCTTCACATCCTGTCTTCTGCCCCTAAAGTAAAAAGCAGAGGGAAAAAAAAAAATATTTAAATCGGTCCATTACTCCTCTAAAAAGTTAGCAGTGAACTGGACTTATGGAGCCTGCACAGTAAAGGGAAACACAAGAACCCTCTTTCTAAATCTCTGTAGTTCTGTGCTGATTTACAAGTCCCAAAGACAAAGTTCATTAACAATATTCCCCTCATGACTTAACCTGGGAAAAATTTTTTTCACCCTGGGCTAAGATTATATCCTAAGAATGGTAGCCCAGTATTATCCTATTGACGCCGCAGAATAAGGACTGATTAAAATAGATGGCTATATGGATTCAGTGGCATAGATGTGCAAACTAAAGTGCTAGCACCAAAATAATACCAAAAAGCTTTAAAAAAGCAGTAAGACATTTTGGATCAGTCCTCAAACTGAATTGTCATTGATTTACTGTAATGGGAAGAGTTGAAAGGAAGCTTTAGCCTCAAAACTCATAGTGAACAATAACAAGGTTTCTACAATGTGATGGCAAATTTACAGAAAATAAGGAGAAAATTTTGGGAAGCTCTGCACGGTGAATCTAGACTGCCCTTTTAAGGAACAGCACGTAGTGGCTGGGGTTTGCGAAAGTGATTCAGTAAATTTGGCAACACAAAGGTAACAGTTGCTTGTTTTTTCATCAGTTCCATGGTTTTGATAACAAACCCTTTTCCTTTCAATTTTCTGGGAATTTTGAGAAAACCTTTTTTTCACTTTTTGAAAATAAAATCAGCAGCTCTTCTACTGATCCATTTATTATGGGAATAACCGTGAACTGCAGGGTAAAATTGCTGGCTGCATGCAGCTTGTGCTCAAAGGACACGCACCAGACTTCATGCTCCCTCCTGCCTCACAGACATTTTATCAGCTGGAAGAAAATTAATAACATCCCAGCACTGATTTGCATTCACAAGCTCAATGAAAGAGAGGCAACACAGAAAAAGTAATCACACAGGAATGTACAGAACATTAAAACCAGCAGCAAAAGATAGTGTATAGTCAAAACACAGGTGCTTCATCATCATATTTTCACTCAAGTATCCATATCCTCAAATAACCTGCACAAAAATCCCTGGAAGAGGTGGTGGTGGGAGGACTCCAGAGGATCAGGGAGACAGTCTGAGGAGGACACAGAGCTGGCGCCGGAGGATCAGAGGCAGCAGGAGCATTCTGGGTTCAGCTTCTTCACATCCGTACAAAGCTGCCAGATCACAGGCTGGGCTCTCTGGTGGGCGACCTGCTTTTATTTTATCAGAACAGTTAGGACCTGTGAGTTACATGCATGACAATTACGGTGGTTTGTGAACAGACAGTAAATAAAATACAGCCTTTGGGCGTGCTTGGCTGTAAATTTTACAGCTAATAATTCAAAATCAGGTTGAGAAGCGGACCCTTGCTGAAGAAGGGGAGAGGAGAGGGCAGGGCTGGACATCACAGTGCGCAGCAGTGCCAGCTGCCACAAAGAATTTGGCGTTCTTCATGCCAAATACGCTGAAACTAAATCACGATAAAACAGATACCTTAAGTTTCATAGTGTCTGCGTACACGTTATTCCGATTACGTGCTCCCTTCGTCAGCGTAAGAAAGGTGATTGAACAGCCAGAGCTGTTGAAGAGCAGGTGTCTCGTACACTTTTTTTACCATTTCTGGTCAGAAGCAGGAAGGAGAGAAACCATGTATGCCTGCAGTTATAAACCAGGGGCCTGATCCAGAGTCTATTGAAGTCAACAGAAAGGTTTCCATTGACGTCAGCAAGCGCTGGGATGGGCCCCCAGAGCTTCACTGCATGCTAACAACATCTTGACCGTTGTCAGCTGGAGCTTCGCTGGGCAAATTTCAGGACCGGCTCGGATGCCCAGGTTTCCTCTCCCCGCACGATGGGTAAAAGGGCAGCCTGCAGGCACGGGGCTGCGGGTTTTAAGGCTGGTTCTAAACAAGGACGAAGCTTCAGCATATTGTGCAGCAGCCTTGGTGTGTGCTAAATTAATGCCATCTGCTACTGGCCTTCCTCCCCTTGCCTCCTCCCACCTCCTCCCTCAGGGGGCTTCTGACAGTGGAGAATAGCTGGAGTACAGTCACAAGCATCACGCCTCTTCCTGTCCCTAACACACCCTTTACACCCTTTGTTTCTCTCTAAGTGTCATGGGTGGAGTAGGATCCCAGTATGCTGGCTCCAAACCAGCTGGCAGCATCTGGCCAGGCTCAGCCCCATTTCTCCTGGACTTGGAGGACCTGAGGCAGGCAGAGCCTTCATTCTGCAGTCTCCAGGGGTGAACGAACGATGGTTCTTTTCACCCAGGAGAGGAGTTATTTTCAGTGACGTCACCGCTCTCCTGGCTGAAAACTTATGAACTTTCCAAATTCAGAGGAGAACTGCAAATACTGCATGAAACCTCTTCTCACCCTAGGTTGAAACCTTTGCCAACAGCCCTTTCAGGGGAAGGCTCCCTCCGCTAGTCTGAAAGTTCAAAAGGTAGGAGCCGTTTCTCACCATCAGTGTTTGTGAAACGCAATTGAAAGTAAAGATCCTAATTACATTTGGCATTTCTAATAGTCAGTCTCCCGCTAAACAAATGACATCATTTGTGGCATTGGCAGTAAAAGAGCCCACTGTAAGAGACTGTAAACAAGAGTCTGTCCAGCCTCATTCTGCTCTAACAAAAGGAAGGGGAAGGGGGGGGGGAATCTTGCTAAATGACCACGATGTTAATTTTTTTTTCAAGTATTAGACATGTCCTGATACCTCTGCAAAATGGTTTCGAAATGGGGGATAAAGCACGCTCAGAAACTGGGAATTGGCAACCATAAGGAAATCACAGCACTCAGCAACGTGCAGCCGCTCGGGCTGGGGCCATGGTCACCCTTTGCCTTTCTGGGTCTAAATTTTGTGGGTGTTAAAGATCTGTGAGGCTGGATTGAACCTCCTCCTGATTATTGAATGCTGGATTTCACATTTTTATGGGAAGCATTTTCCAAAACAGGACTTATATTCACGATTCCTCTTGGAAAAATGGTTGCACATCATTGCTCTCTTCCTCATACCATATTGCGTGTTCCTTGCCCTTCATCTGCAGGTGTCACAGCTCCCACCTCTGTTGAAGGGGGAAGAGGTTGTTGTATTTAAGCCTAGAAGGAGCTCCCTCTAGAGAGGAGCAAAGCGGCTCTTCCCCAGCAGGGAGGAACTCCGCACAATTTTGGTGTAGCAATGTATCACCCTGGGCTTTCAGGGGAAATACCAGAATGCAGGAGCTGTGCCTGCTGTATTTCAGTCTCAGGTTGTGTATTTTCTGCTTTGCCCCTGTGCAGCAGAAAAGCAAATTTTCTGCTTTGCCCTCTCCTGCAGCTGTGCTGGGAATCGGTGCAACGCCAGCTCGGAGCGACCCGTGCTGCCAACACAAGAGGATTCTTCAGAGCTCCCCTTTCCTCATAATGATCCTGCTTGACTCTGCTTAGTTTGTGATATTTGAGGGCATCGCAGCGTGAAGTGGTTGAACACAGACCATTAATTGTAACAGGATGCGGTTAGAGGCTTTGTGATATCTACATGCCCGTAACTGTAACCTGCATTCAGCTCTTTTCAGCCCTTCATGCAAATAGAAGTAACATTTGCATTCAGATTGCCCTTAGTGCATAGATGTGCCGGATGATAAATTTAAAGTACAGCGTAAGGGCAATACCCATCTGTTCCATGTCAAATATATATTGGTTTTTTCCTCACCAGGTACTGTAGATGGATGCCCTTTGGCAGATTTCTTTTTAGGCAATTGCACTCACCGCTGACAAACAACTGCTCACTTGGACTGTGAGTTGAACTATGATCTTAATACTTTCCCACTGCTCAATTTTTGAAATCTCCTTCCTAGCTGTGCTTCTGATAGCTTCCTTACCCTAAGGAAAGATCTTCTCCTTAGTCTTTTTTTCCTTTGCAAAAGTAAAATACGGGATACATTCTTGATCCAAACATATGGAAATATCCCTTTGCCTGCAAAGTGAGATGGGTTCATAATGTTCCTTTCTCCTATTAATTTAGTTGCTAGATGCTCTCTGAATCACTCACAGTATCATCATGCAAACCCTTTCACGGTAGTTAGGCTTTATTCATAGGAGCACTCGCCTTGCGGAGTGTGAAAGAGGCCATTTATGCTTAATAATGATAATAACCAGCAGTTGGAGACTGGGAAAAGAAAGGAAAATAAAACCCCGCAGAACTTTACAGGAAAGGACATTTAGTGTTGCCAGGAGGGTGAGAAGGTCAGACATCTGGTGGTTAGTCTCGCCCTGGATTACAGGCAGGAATGCACGGCCGCGGAGGTGGGGCTCGGCCGTCCGCCGTGGCAAAGGCGCTCACAGCTGATGGGACTTTGGGGTGCTCCGGTGTGCCCCCCGTTTGCACGAGACTTCTTTTGTTCGGGGGTGCAGAGCACACAGCGGGCTCATTCTGCACGGCCAAACTCCCAGGGAATGAACAACAAGGAGGAGAAAAGCGCACCCTGAGAAAATTTTGGAGATTAAGCTTGGGTAAAGACTATCAATGGAATATTTATTAAATCCTTCAGAAATAATGTCATATTCATCCTTGTTAATTATGAAGAAAACCCAACAAACAGGGATCTTGGAGACCTGCGTGCCTTCACTCTGTGGTCCCAAACCATCTGGGCATGGACTGCCAGATATTCATAAGAAAGCGTGTGTTTCAGGAAGCCAGCTGCAAACCACCTTGCCACTTGTAGAGCCTTCAATAAAGGGCCCCAGACATTGCTGCTTTATTCCGCTCTAGGAAGGCAAAAACATTGCAAGTGTGCTGAAACTGCGGGTATCAAAATGATGCAGTGTCCTTCTGTGAAAACACTGGGATGGAGAGCCCGTATGGTCAGCTCTCACTTGGCCACAAGTCATTGACATATATACAGTAAGGGGATCTACATTTTCCTAAAGCCTAGAATAATGCTTGAGTTTAACCTTCAAGAGCTCAGCAATGCACAAGGAGTATCTTCTTATCAAACCCTGTAAGAACTTGCAATGTTTTTCCTTCAGTGCTGCAATTTCAGCACCCCCAGCATTTTTTGTAAGTTATCTCAAACATTCACTGTGTTCAGTTTACGTTCATCTCCATCTATTTTTAACAAAAAATAAATCAAACGCACATTGGAGCAGTACAGTATTTCTCTTGAGTATCATAAGACTGCTTGATCACATCTTTTCCTGGCACTTAGTCCATTGGTTTATGAATTATTTTGTTACACTGAGTGCATAGTTGATAGTTTAATGGCTGGAAGTGATTGTTCTCGAAATATAGATGGAGTTGTCATGGTAATACATTGCTAGGAAGATTAAGGCATGCTTAGATTAAGGCATGCATTGAATTCTCAGTTGTTTTAGCTACTCTTTCCTTGCCATGTTTGGAGAACATCTTATCTAGTGCAATCCTCCAAGACATCATACTGGATTCCCCGTCAAGCAGTGACTAACCCAATGCTTTGAGTCACCAATTTGCCATCCCTGGGCTCCGGCCAGTCCCGTGCAGCGTGCATAGGGGCCGGCAGGGCAGCGATTGGCCTCCAGCACTGCCTGTTTTGCAATACCAGGAATTCCTTCCAGCCCCTTTGAACTAAATCCTGAACAGACTCACACTCTGCCGGAGCATTTGGCTCCAAGATACACAGGAAGGTTTTCAAAAACACAAAAGAGTTCAGACAACAATGAGAGCTGGTTTTCTAGAATTTGATTTTTAAGAGTTTTAAAGGAATTGATAGCGATAGATGGGGCCTGAGGAGATTTTCAGAAACACGTATTGAAAGTGTCACCCCTGGGGTTGCCTCCCACCCACCCCATGCAGCAGTTTGTTCAGAGAAAGTCACCACAGAGATTCCTATCAAATGCTGACAAAGAAGATTTTAGTCGAGTATCTCAGTATTTCTGATAGACCGATAGCATTTCTGGCGTCTGTTGAAAGAGATCAGCCGACACCAGTTAAACCTCTGGTCATCTGTGACCTGTCACTGGGGATTTTTTCACGCAGCCATCACTGACAGAAATGGAGATGGTGTGGGTGGGAAGGGAGAAGCATCATTTCCCCGAAACGGGCTCCCTGTAACCAGCCCACTTCAATGTTCTCGGTAGATTTAGTCCGTACCTCCCTATCTACACACAGTGAAAAAGAATAGAGACAAAAACCTTACCTTTGAGAAAATTTGTATGGGAAAGGAGCATTATTGGCAGTCCCATGTGGGGTCTCAAAGCCATGCTGGTATTTGAACCATGAGCAAACAGTCCTTCAGACATTGAAACTCAAGGAAAAAAAAAAAAAGAAACAAACCACAAAAACCCAACAAAATAAAAAGCCAATCTGTGAACGTGTAGAAATACAATTTTCAGAATTGCCTAAATGAAACAGAAGCTCTATATTTATTTCTGGACATCCTATTGCTGTGGACAAAGCAAATCCACAGCAAGAAGAGTTAGCAAACAGTTTATTGTCAAATCCACTAACACGGAGTAATAACTACTCATTGCAACTGCAGTCAACACCTTTCTTGTAAATCCAGCAAATAAATATTCACTGCCCTGTACGTGATCTGCAGCTTGCAGCAAAGATGACCCCAAGCACATCCCAAGCACATGGGAAAGGGATCAAAACAAAAAGCACGTGATGGTTCTTAACAGAAACTACATTAGCCGTGGAAGGGACAAACACACATGGCCTTCAGATCCATGTAAAACAATACCAGTGCTGCAGCAGGGCTGAAACTGGGAAAAGCAGATGCTGCCCAAAGCAGAATCTGCTTGAGAAGTTTAACATGAACACCACACATCAGGAAATCAGAGTGCTTTCATGTGAGCAGAGAAGAGCTCATTGCAAGCTTATTTCCAGCTAGCATTGGTGAACCAAATGACAGAGAGACTCAAGAGGCAGAATTCAGGCCAGGATCTGTAAGTTCACTCAGTCTGGTTGAGTTAGCCCTTGTATTCAGCTTCTGGTGGAGACAGGAGCCAGCTACAGAAACGAGGCCTGGCTTAAGGTCAAGAGCTACTGAAAAACATAGGAACGGTTCTGCAGCATTTCCTCTTAAGAGACGCTATTATCCACAGCAAGGAGCAGAAAATTTCAGCTGGTGCTCATTCATGGGAAATTAAAAACTCACACAAAGCATGAGGATCCCTGAGACACGGCAGGAGGGGGGGGATTCCCCCCCAAGCCACATGTTTTTGACTCCTTCAAAGATGCATTCAGTTTAACCCTCAAATCTAGAGCTGTTTCTGCAAACGTAAGGAAACCACCTCTAGATTTTAACAGGTGCCAAATCCATTGTTTTGGCTAGAGAGTCAAATTAGCTTTGCGCCAGTGGAACAGACTAGGTGATTTACTGAAGTCCCTTTCACAGTGCTTGCCATAATTTTATAAACCAATTACAACATGCAGAGAGTTTAAAAGCATCCAAGGGCAATGTTGGCCTCCTCGTGCAGTACAAACCTGTGCAGATTGCATGGAAGTTACCAGCGTTGTTTCTAAGGACTAACACATCTTAATTCTTTTAGTTATTCCCAATTCACAGAAACAGACATGGAAAATTTATACTGTATTTATGGCTGATTTGGAACTAAGACTGAACTTATGGCTCAACCATGAAAAAGCGGCAGATAAATCTCATTAAATAAAATGGACAAATGGGGGTGGTGTTCATGGGGGCTGAGTATCTCCAGAGGAATGCTCTCTCCTTGAACGGTCCTGGAGGAAGGTGTGGAGCTTCGTGCGTGTGCGTGCGGGTGGGCATTCGCTGTTTTCCACGCACACAGCCACAACTGCCTACACGAATAGGAAAGGTCTGTTCACCACATTGCAGGTCTTCCATTCTCTTTCTACACCAGGGTATTCGCAATCGAATCTTGAAGTGCTAAGAAGGCCGCAAAGACTAAAGCTTTTCCTCATCTGTCTTTACCAAGCATGAGAAGGCGACGCTCAGAGTCCCAGCGAGGAGGTGCAGGCGTGCTGCATCCACGGTCCTCACCACTGCATCACTCCCGGCCTCCGTGGATCTCCTGCGGGATCTTGCGGAGGAACTGCAGTGCCATGTGAACAGGGTCAGGTGTACGGCAAAGCTCAGGCCAAAAGTGACGCGGGAAACAGCTGGATCCTGCGAAAGGGAGGTGGCTGCAGAGCTGGTATTGCTGTTGGCCGCCTGCCCTGCCCTGGGGCAGCCACGGTGCCGTGCGGGGAGCGCGGAGGCTGCAGCGGATCTGCAGAACGGAGCGGGATGCAGTTGCCCCATGTTTAGGATGTAAACTGAGCCTGTCAGGGTGAAGGAAAAGTAGCTTGTGCCCTGAGGCTATGCTTCCCCTTCCTTTCTATAAAAAAAAAAAAACAAAAAACCAGCTTACCCCAAAACCCAAAAGATTATTAAGAGCATGGGGTTGACACCTTCTCTAAAAGGATTTTTAAAAAATCCTGTGCCTTTTCAGAGTGTTATCTTAGGGAGAGTTATCCCATAGGCATCATGTGAGGCTAAAACTCCCCTCCTCATCAGGAGCGACAAACATCGCTCGCACAATTAACACGGCTCTGGCACTGGTGTGCAAGCTGCCAGCCAGGGAAACATGCAAAGCAGCCACTTGAAAAACAAAATTCCCCACTTTCTCGTGCATGTGGAATGAGCATGATTTATCTGGGAAGGAATTTGCCCTCAGTGTTGATCTCCTTAAAAGAGACGGTAACTAAAATAGCTACAGGCCACTTGAAAATTAACCAGTTGTCGTGTGTAGTGACTTTCCAATCTTTTCCCCTCATCCTAAACCCAAACTCTCATCCCAGCATCTCTGTCAGTCCTTTGTCAGCCCCTATCCCACAGCAGATCACGGCGATGTTTCTGCATGGGGCAGAGATCGGTGTCGCTGTTGGATGATTTCTGATGCAGCGGAGAAGCTGGGAGCCCCACTGGCACGGGCTGCTGGGGTAGGAGAGCCGTTCCCAGCTTGGCCCAGGCAGAGAGCTTCCCAAGAGTGGGAAAGAAGAGTTATTTGGTAGGCAGGGAAGAAGCCAGCTGACACAAATTGCTCACCCAGCCAAACAACCAGTGTTGCAAATATCAGGAAGCAGGATTAGAATCACAATTTGTTGGCACAGACATTATTGGCTTAATATTGTTTGTGAAACCCAAAGTGAATTTGCTGGGGGGTGGGGGGGGGGGGGGGGGGGGTGGGCAGCAACCAACCAACCACCAAAAAACCTCCGAAACAAAACAGTCTGTCTTTTGTAGGTTCATGTATGAACTCTCCCACACAGCCTGGGACCAAGTTTTGGATCGAGGCCTCAGCTTGGCTTTCATTTACCAGCCAAAAACAACGGAGTGGATTTACTGGGGCGGGGGGGCAGTGCTGGGCGATGCGAGGGAGGTCGCCATCTCCGTGGGTTGTCTGGGCTGGTTTATGTTTCCCTGCCTGCATCCCAGCTGTAGCTGCCTTTGCATCCCCATGCAAGGAGGAAGGACATGAATCCTACTCACTTTGAAGAGCTCCTCAAAGCTCCAGACAGTTAGATGCTGTCCCACATCAAGATGTCGTAAGGATGATCATACCATCATCATAAGGATGATGAGGTACCAGACAATGTAACAGAGGTTTTATCAAGTCTTTTTACTCAGGTTAGTATTCACAGAAATCTTTGTTTTAGTCTTTTGCTTAGAAATAACAAGAGTTCATTGAGGGGTTTAATGAACCTTTAAAGACATCACTGCAAGGACTGCTAAATTAACCTGCCAAAACAGCATTATTGAGCTACTGGAAATTCACGACAAGGAAATGCGTGTTTAATGTACCTCATTTAACTCCTATTATTCAGAGGAATCAGCAGGTGTATTCCTCTGAAGCACACAAGATGCTAATGGAGACAGCATGCAGTCATTCAGCCTGTCCCTTTCTAGAACTGAAGAAAAACAGTCGGAAAGAAAAATACTCTTTCTACTCTCCCCAGAGCCCTCCAGAGGCAAAGGGTTTTTTTCAGTCTGTCTCTAAAGATCCAGCATTTTTCATTCTTTTCCACTGCTTCAACCAGCATTTATCCCCCACTTGCTGCGCACTTCACCGCAGTTCAGATGCCCTATTCCAACAAACTTCTCTTTATGCACCAATGCCTAAATATAGAGGTACTTATTTATGCACTACTCTTGCAGCGTCAAAGTAAATACTACTAAGTGAGTTCCTGGAGCACAGCTCAAATATCTGCCCTAAAAAGCTGATTCTTGCTGTTGTGGCCTCTTGGAGCAAAGCAGCGCAGACTGGCTGCATTGAACAAACATCCACAGAAACAAAACCAGGGTGATGCCGCAGGTGAGACAGGGCAGGTCTGTGTTTGAAGCATGGGGCAGGAGACCTGGCTGGGTCTCCCAACATGCCAGAGGCATCCCCGAGTCCATCGGACCCATACTCTGCTCTCATTTTGTGCACTTCAGACCCAGGCTACGACCCTGAAAACCCTTACTGCCCTGCTCGCTCACCCGGGGAGGCACTTTAACACCTTGCCTGAAACATCACCAAGCACTTAATTTCTGCACATGCCCCAAATTGTTGCAGTACCCACGGCCCCAGCACGGCATCCCCCCGGTTTCCTTTCTGCAGACCCGGCTTCTCGCAAGGTGCAGTCACGGTCAACCCCACACTCTCATGGCAGTCAGTGGTCCAGGCTCAATTCCTGGTTTTTTTGCATGAAGAAAATGAAAGCCGCATCTTGCACTTCCCGAGAGCGCACCAGGGCTACCAAACTATTGGCAGTTATTTGTGAACGCGTTATTTCACCCTGCAGATAAAGGCACACAGACAAATAATTGAATATTCACTGATGCCGAGAGCAGGATGCTATATGCCCGGATCCTGGGCTTAGGCAGTGTGGAAGGGGAACAATTCTGATCTTTGCTTCCAAAACTGCTCCATCTGATGGCGAATTGATGTAAAACATATCCATAACTCTAGAAGTGAGAGCCCAGGTCCGGCTGAGAAGCTGGCCCTTTGCTCTCAGCTTCCACCTCGAGCACCAGCTCCTTTGGTACCATCGCAGCAGGGTGCAAATGCTCCCACCCAGCCACAATAACACCAAGATGCACTTATGACAGCGGCTCGAGCGCTTAGGAGAGGCATTGCATAAAAGTGCCCATCACAACCACATGCGGAAGGGACCCTCCAGACCACCCCACTCCAGTCCGACATCCCCAGGGCAGCAACCCGAGACCTGTGTGAGACATTTAAAGCGGGGCGATCTCTATCCCCTCCTCCCCAAACCTGGCAGCGCTCCCAGCTGCGGTCTGTCCTCCCATCAGAAATGCTGTTGATGAGTCTGCAAATAACAGTGCTAGCCCCAGGCTTTGCCAAAGGGACATCCTCCGCTTCTGGGCACATAACAGCAAGGGAATGATGACAGGAGAGTAAGAAACAGATCTTTATTGCTTGGCTTCATGCTCCCTATGGAAAGCAGCATTGGGGAGCTCTCCCACTTGCTGCTGATGCCAAGTACGTGGCAGCAAAGATTAGGATTGCAAACCGAGCCTCGCTATTGGGATGGGTGCATCCTAACATAAGACAATGGAGGCAGTTGGAAGAGATAAAAAGAGGGTTATTCTGCTATTTCCCATAACGTGACTCTAGATTGTGCTAACGAGACGAGGACACCTTTTGTAAGCAGAGCGGTTTGAAGCAATAATGCTATTTCCCTCGCTTCATTAGACCTTCCTGTTTGACACTGAAGAGGACAATCCTTCCTGATGTCCTGTATCTGCATTGCTCAGTATCCGTGTCCCTTTTCCCCACTTATCTTCATTCTCATGCAGGTATTTGCAGAGCAGTGCAACCAGCAGCCGATGGGCACGAGCTCCCCAGCCCCTCTGCCCTCCATTTCCCTCAGTGCTATGGGTTTCTGGAAACAATGTTGGATTGCTCCTGCTTACTAAATCAGTCCTGGTTTTTACAGCACCGTTTAAACTACTTCCTCAGGAAATTTCAAAGGCACACTGGCAGGCATTGATTTCAAGCAGAAAATATCCCAGCAGGAAACTTAAAAAGGAAAGATGTGCTGTAATTATATCTCTTCTGGGCTTGCAAGACAGAGGAAGACAAGATATAAACTAACACATGCACTGAAGCTATAATGTGCAGTAATGCTGTAATTAATACAATCAAAGCTTTCAGAGCACTTTTCTTGCAATCAGAGTTTTGAAGCCTAAGTGCACAGCTTTCCATTTGGTTGCACACACGATCACAGCAGTGTCATCGCTAAATGGCACAGACCATGTCATCTCATCTTCCGCAATCCAGTTAAACAAGCACAAGGAAAAGTACCTGTGACACTTTCTGGTTCACAAAAAGGGCCTGAGATGCAAGTCCAGGTTTTCAGTCCTTTTCTAGAAATAAGCAAATGCTCTAATAGAAGAAAAACAACTGCACAATGAATGTGGATAAAGGCTCTGAGAAGGTGTGAAACTACTTCATGCTGTCACACCAATAGACATTAATTTTATGCACTTTCTCTGAAACTACCTTTTTGCAGCCATTTTAGGATCTGCACATACCTTCCGCCCTTTACCTAAATGAAAATTAATCTGTGGTGTCTTTTTGCTTCAAAGCATACGTGATTTAGAAAGCATGGATGGGGTTTAGGGTGATAATTATTTTCAAGTTAAATTCCCAGATGGAGAAATGAGAGTTGGAGTTGGGGGACTAGATTCACAACTTTGTTTCAATGAAATTAATTTCAGGATGTGGGCACTAGAAAGACCAAGTATCTTGCTGTAAGTCCCATGATAAGCCTGCAATTGAACCCAGGTTTCCCATGGTCCAGGCAGCATCCTACCTGTTGGATTGTGCCTTCTTTCTAGACTGCACCTAAAAGGCAGATGTCCTCTGGCTGCAGAGCAGACATAACATGGATTGAAAGTCTCTTGGTATTAGCTTGCTCTCTGCCCTTCCTTTGAAAGAAGAACCCTAATAAAAAGGGATACCCCACTCCTCTAGTGTCCCAAAGCCACCACATCACGTTGGGTAGCAATGTGGAAAGTCCAGAGTCAGACAGTATCACGTAAAGATTTAGTGAAGGATTAACCCTTTTAGCCAAGGTCAGTCGGAATGAGACTGCAACCACAGACCACGTCAAATATGCTGCAAGTCGGCACCAGGAGCTGCTGAACAAGAACGGTTTTCACTTTTAGCATCCTTGAATTTGCAGTGCAGAAGACGAGTCGCCCCACGGAGCAGTCCTGGCCCTGACACAGCCAGGCCCTCTTCGAAGTGGCAAAGCCAATACTTTCACCCAAGGGATAAATGCAATGAGGATTTGGGTTTTACTAGATTTTGACCATACTATTAAAAAAAAAAGAAAATCACTACCCAATACTTGCATCTGAAAATTAGTCAAGGAGAAGCTTGTTTTAGTTTTCTGAACCTGATTTTGCAGGAACATTACATAAGAAGTAGTTTTTCATCTCCCACTTCTATAATTTAAAGCCTGTTTTGACTTTGCCACATACGCTCAGGTACAAATGTCACATTTCTTTATAACAGGAGAAACCACACTTAACTATTTTACATCTCTCCTCAAAGCAGATTTACCTGTTGTACTTTGCAGGAAAAAAAAAAAAAAATCCTCATTATTGGCACAAGCAGGAAATTCAGGCATAACTTTATAACCATGTTTTATAGATCTGATCTGCAGGTGGGGCGTTCCTGGAGACGCTCCTTTCTCACCCTGCCGCTGCCTTGTAACTTGTTCCACTTTCCTCACCTCAGAGCTAAAGAAGAAACGAAGCTTTTATTTCCAGGCTCAGTTTTGTGTTGTTACCAGCACGGCTATTTATAATCCCTGGAACAATAGCTGACCTTGGCCCAGCGCGAGCACTTGGATACCCTGTGCCTGCATTGTCCCACAGCATTCCCACCCGGCTGCCTGCGGCTGCCTTCCCTCCCCAAGGCTGCCAAGCCCTTGGACGCAGGGTGGGGACATCACAGAAATCATAAACAAAGCGAGGCAAGCCACGACACTCAAGGCTCGACGGACAACGCGTCCGAAGCCGGGGAGAGGTGATTTCTCCCTCCCCCAGCAAGTGCAGAGAAAAACTTCCCCGCTGACCTCTGTAATGAGATAGTTTGCTGTGCTATCAGCAATTGCTTCTTCAAAGCATAAAGCAAACACTTCTCCTTGGCAGTTTTCTGCCTGGAAAATAAGCCAGGTGTCCTGCTTTTTCTCCCGCGTTATTTTGGCAGTAAGGAAACTGCAATTAGAGAAGAGCGGGGCACGCACCGCTGCCTTGACCCCGCAGCCTTGCAGAGCCCTGGCTGCCAGCCACGGTCCTGCTGTGGGCCAGTGGGGCGAGCCTGCTGCGCTGCAAGGGAGGGAGATGCTGCCAGCCCCCACCACCCTCGTACAGGGAAAAAAAAAAAAAAGCCTGGATCCCTTCACTCGCTGCTTATCTGCCGGCCCTGCCCGGGCAGCGCTGGCAGGGCTCCTCGGCCGCACGCTGGCCAAATCCTCCGGCGTGTTTGCAAAAGCGGGGCGGTGTTGTGCGATAAAGCCAAGGCCGTTGGCCAGCGAGCGGCCGAAGGGCCCGGCAAGGAAGGGTTAAGCGAGGAGGAGCGGTGAACTAAGAAGGGTGTCAGAAATCAGCCCCAAAGCGGGAGTTTCCCCTGCTTGCTATGCGATAAGATGGACAAACCCATAGGTTTTCAAAACTGCCCATGGGGAGCAGGTCCAGGGGTGCGGGGAGCTGCCGGTCAGAGGTCCAAGCGCTGCTTTGGGCTTGCTTTTGAGCAGAGATCCCCACCAGAGGGACCTCTTGCTCAGAGCTGGGGAAACCAGGCTCCAGCCATCCTTCTGGGCTGGCTCCTGCTCCTGGGTGAGCCATGGGCCGGGCAGAGGCAGCCCTCGGGCTGCGCTGCCCATCCATTTCTCCCTGGGTCAACATTTCGGTCTCCTTGGGTCAACACCTGGGTTCAGGTCTTTTGGAGAAAAGGCCTGGATTTGGTAGGAAGCTAATGCAGGCAGCAGCCCATCTCCCGCAGGCATGGCAGGGGGGAGGAAGGAGGGCAGCCCCACACCTGGCTGCCATCCCTTAGCACATGGCCATCGTGGCTACCGTGAAGTTACGCTGTTCGCTAAAGTCAAAATTTCCCGTACGGCGACAGTGAGGAGCAGCAGCCCTCGCTCTGAGCCCAGGCTCAGATGAGTATCTTGGGATACAACTACCGAGCTCCCAGGAGAGCAAAGCCCTGTTCTCATTTTCAGGGAAAGGACACATCCTCCTTGTTCCGGCAGCAGCTGCCGCCGGTGCGTGCGAGGAAGGAGGTGCAGGAATGACGAGGTGCTTTTGGCCTCAATTCTCAGCAAAAGTGCTGAGGAGCCACCATGTACCCACCGCTGGGGCGCAGGGACTTGAGCACATCGACAGCTTCTGCCTTTCTCCATCCATCCCAAATCAAACCTCGTCAAATAAGAGAAAGCTCACGTGCGTGGTCCTTGTGCCACACGATCAAACAGCCCAAGATCCGATAACCATTCACTGGGAATCACATTCCTTTTCCACCTGATTTAGACTATACACTTGAATTTGCAGCTTAAATCCAAGGAGGGAAGGAACCTTTCATCTCCGACGCTAACATTTGTGTAGGAATTTAATTTAATTCCTTCTGATTTCAGGAATTCCCAACCAGAGTGAAATCAAATCAGTACATTTGCATAAAAGCGTTTGAGAAACTGGATTTCCCATCTCCCATTAAAAACCACTTCATTGCGGCAACTCCCCATCCACGCCTGAAGGAGAGGCAGAACACCCACCCGTGCCCACAGTGGAGAAGCCACGCACAGTTAACCCCTCTGTGGGTAGATCTGAGGCTGCACAGACCAAGTGGACTTTATCAGAGCGGCTATTTAAGGCTGAACGATTTCCTCCTCCCTCTCCTAAGAGGATCCTCAGCTGGCACGGGGCCCGGGGGCAGGAAGAACCTGCCAAGGAAGCAGTTCTGAGCCCCAGCCGCTCTGCCGGGAGATTTTTATTTCTCTCTAGCATGACTCCGAGTATAATTAAGCTCCCACAACAATTGGATTAGAGGTTAGATTGCCTCCCCAAATCCCCAGGAGAGCAGCAAAAACAACAAGGAGAGGATACGGAGCTGCCCGAGAGGCAGTTTGGGCCAGCACGCACCTGCGGCGAACCCCAACCAGCCTCACAAACAACACCCAGCGGGTCACGTAACGCCAGGAGAAAGGCTGGCCCGCAGCAGCCGTCGCCTCCCGTTAATATTGCATTGCTTTTTCACATTAGCCTGGGCTAGCAAGAGCGGCCTCAGAGCAGAAACGCTGGGATGGAGTTTAATTGCTGACGCTGTTTGGAGAAGAGGTTCGGGGGCAAGTAAACACGCACAAACATTTATAAGCAGAAGGCTGAGATTAAGCCCCGGGTTCCAGAGGGCCTCCTTGGAAATGCACTGGAATCGCTGCTCTGTTGCAGCACGTAGGGTGCTGTCAGGCAGCACGGGAATTGAGGAACAACTTAAACCCTTTTTCTGGAGCTGGTTGAAGCACAGAAGTTTCCCTCCAGCCCTACTTCCCCAGCACCACCCAGTACCTCCATCCAGGCTGGAGCTCCAACCCGCATCACCAATTTTTTTACAAAATTGGGTTTAAAAAGCCCTCCCTTCTCCCTCATGGCATTGCCAAAGCAATATTAAGCAGTCGTGGGGGGGGGAGCGTGGCTGGGTGCCGCGCTGGCAGCGCTCTGCCCGAAGGTGGCAGTGCTGCCGGCACTTTGCCTGCAGTCTGGCAGGAAAATCTCTGCTGCAGCTCAGGGGATCGTGTCCTGCGGGTCACTCCGTCTTCTGGTCACCTGGCTCTGCACCGAGTCAGAGGAACTACTCTTATCATGTGTAATTCGGAAAAATAATAATATAATTTGGTGTAATTCGGTGCAACTACACTTATAAAAGAGGCCTTAAGGTTTTATGCCAGCATCAGATGTTTTATTGTCATCCCAGGGAGCATCCTTCTCCCTGCTCCCACCAAGACTGGCTGCAGGTAGCAAGCTCCTTCCCCTTTCCAAAAATGTGTTTATTACTCCCCCTCCCAGGAAAAAGAAACAAACAAACAAACAAACAATATAAAATCGGGATTTTTCTCAGGTCATTCTCCAAGAGCAATGGTAGAGGCAGGGGAAGCAGGGAACTTTCCCACCTCTGGGAAAACCTAAGAGATTAGCACTGGCACTGCAGGACAGGAATGCTGCTCTCCAGCCTCTCCTAAGGCACTTTGGGTGGAAACACCTGGCCTAGTTAGACAACAGCTTGCTGGGCAGAGAGCACTTAAGCTTTGGGCACAATATTAATTTATAGTTTTATTTCATTTATAGTTTGATAATGGCAATGCAGGCATAATGATTCATTTTTTTAAAATATTTTTGGGCTTTATGCTTTCATATCAAAGAAACTAAAACCTTGGGAATTAAACCACATGAAGAGCAAGAACCTTCTTTTTGCATAGGCACTGGAAGCAGATGGACTCAGCTCTTGACTTGGGTTGGGGTTTTTTTTGAACCACAAAGCCATAGTTATAGCCATGAGAAAACCTCTTACATTTTGGACACCGAGATCCTGCTGATTTAAGGAATTTTGAGGATGCCCAGTGCAGTTTGGCTGTTTCAAAATTTTGTACTGTTGTTAAGACAAGTTCATCCCTTGTACTCGCTGGATTGCAGCCATCCCCTGCTCCTGCATCCGTACCCCGCCACATCTTCAGCAGCACCTGGGGAGGGGAAGACTTCTACTGTACATAGCTCCAAATTACCTCGCCACTTCTTGCCTTTTCTTTCCATTCGTGTTTTAACTTTTCATTCTTCTCCCTAATGCAGAGTCTGATCTCTGTGTTTCCAGAGGTGCCTCCTGCCACCTCCTGCTAGTCCTTTCCTCTGCTCCCCTCGCCATGTGCTGCAGCACGGGCTGCTGCTGACCAGAGCTGCCCAAAAACGCCGACTGCTCCCTGCACCCCAGCCGCTCCCGACGGCTGCATTTTCCTTCTCATCCTTCAGTGCATGAGCAGAGCCCGGCACTGCACAGGCACCATCCTGCACTGACAGCTCAGCTGGAGAATCCAACCAAATTTAGTTCACAACTCACCATACATGTGGCATGCCCATATATTGTTCTTTACTTTGATGGGAAAGATATTCCTGAGAACAAAACCGAACATCCAAAGTCACCACCAATACTTCATCCCATTATCATGCAGACTTGATAACACACTGAGCTACTCTGCTGCATCACATCCTCCTCTCCTGCACATTGCTGTGTCTTCAGTGCCTGCTTCTCCAAGTCTCTGGTTTAGGTGGCTTTCTTGTACTTGGGACAATTATGCCCATCTGTTTTATACTAGATTCCATCAGTTGTTGGGGTTTTTTTTGCCCACACCTGGTTGCACCACACTTCAAACATGCTCTGAACGCACCATGAATCAGCTATCTTTTTTTTTTTTTAATATATGAATAATTTTGCTGTGGGGCAATTATCAATGATGATAAAAATAGTAGTCCTAAATGCTACCTCAAAAAAGTGGTAGTCACCCACATGCATGACTCCACCTGGTTATTAATAAACTTTGTGCTGACAACTGAAATGCTTAATAATTATATGGTAAATTTCCAACTTCAAAATTGTCCCACAGCCTTTGCAAACAGCTTGTGCTTCCTTGCATATGCGGTAAGGCCCAAAGCAAGCAGCCTTTCCGCGAGTCAGAAACAATGGCTGCAAGCTAAGAATCACAAGTGCTCTGAATTATGTGGAGATTAATTCTCGTATTGATGTTAAGGGGGTTTCCTTTCTTGATACGATCATTTCCTTTAACTGCTGAACTTGGAAGGGAGCCGTCCCCTGTGCCATTGTGCAGGGCTGTGCCGTGCTGGCCGTGGGGCGGCTGGTTTTGGGAGGACTGTGTGTGCTGCTCCCGGCTCTCCTGCTCCAAAGGAGCTGCCTTGCCCCCGGGTTTCATCGTGCGGTGACGTGGGGAGTCATTCTGCAAACATCAGCAATGAGGGGGGTCCCGGCCACGCTCTGCTGCCTGGCAGAGGAGGAAAGCCCTCAAGATTTCCTTTGGTTTTGCTGCTCACGTGGCGGGGGGGGGGGGGGTGTCACTAATGGGGCTGCTGCTCCATGAACAGCCCCCTGCCAATTCCCTGCCCTTCCATTGGGAAACTCAAATCTTGTGCTGTTTAGTCTTAGTTTTCTACTTTTGGACAAAGGGCAGCTCCTCCCCAGCATTGCCTGGTGTCCTCAAAATACCCTGTTCTTTCCTGACCCATCACTTGTTGCCTGTTCCAGCCTTTTACCTTTCCTTCCCAGCGCCATCCGGGTCCCTCTCCAGCCCCACAGCTTTTGCTCAGCAGCACACATGTGCAGATGCTGTTTTGAGGGGTGATTAAGCAACATCTCCCTGCAGCAATCTCCAGGCTGCACTGCACCAACATCTGCTTCAAGCCCTGTTTTCCCAGTGCCCAGACATGATTTCAGCACAAAGTGGCGTTTCATCATTAGCAGAAGCAACGATGCTTTAAGAATTACGTGCCTGCCTCATCGCACTGCTGCCGATTAACACTCCGCAGTCTTGGAAGAAACAATTCAACAAAAACCAAGGAGCTACAAAGGGAAAAATATTCCCTACGGCCAAGTTGAACGCCCACTGAAATCCCTGTAAGTATTTCCACTGGCTCCAGGGGGAATTGGACCAGTCACTATCCAAGAGACAACCTATAAATGGATGATATTTCTGTGTGAGTCATCTATATATACAGCCAAATTTAGCTTCTTTCTCCAGTGGGTCTTTTGTCTTGTCAGTGCTCTTTATGAGGATCTCTGTCCTTCTGTCACCTCAATACTTTAATGGCCAAACACCTGGCATTGCGCACAGGGTGGTGACCGCAGGCTGCAGAGCACGAAGCGTCACCTCCTGACTTTCTGCTTGAACGTGAATTCATTTGTTCCTTCATGTCAGCATTTGCTTATGAGCATCACCTTCCATAATAAAAATCTGCTCCCTCCGTTTTGAAATAGCACATCGCCATGAAAAAGGAGGGCTTCAGAAGACCACGGTAGTTTGTCAAGGCATTTTGTTACATGGCATTAAAATAAATACCTGCCCAGACTCATTTCCCAAGGAGCACACCCAGGAGGAATGCTGCTCCCCTGGGATCTCCAGCAATGCTCTATGCAGTAGCTGTCAGCTAGCTGTTGCCATCCTCCCTCACCGATAACTTTGTCTAACCAACAATGAAAGAGCTTGGAGTCTGGAAAATGATGTCTGGAAATCATACTGGAAAATGGCTTTCAAAGCCATAACGCAGCACTTAGCCATTACCTGACATCTGAAGGAGCGGCAACAGAGAAGGAGCTACACCACCACCTTTGTAGATCCAGACAAAGTCATTAACCAGTAAATTCTGTAGCTGGAGATCTTCAAAATGTTTAAAAGAAATAAGCAGCAGCCTTATCTGTTAAAAGGGTTTAAGCAAATTGAGGCCAAGACAGCTTTTCAAGAACATCCAGAAAAACAAGCAGACATGGGAAATAAGTCTTCCAGATGCAAACCCACTCTTGTCTGCTTCACCAAACTACCACTCAAGTCAATTTAAGGGGAATTAGGAGCACCCGATGTGTTTTAAGAGGGGATTGCCAAAGACACAGGCAGAGAGAAGAAAAGCAGTAATGAGAGAGAAGCCCTTAAGAAGTAACAAGGCCTCCCTCACACCACGTGTTTGAGACAGAGGAACAAACAAAAGCTGTAATTACTAGAAGGAAACATTTCCAGAGCCAACAATTACCCAATTAAAATAAAGGCAGATATATACAGGATGGGCCTGAGGACATGTCCCCAAACTGGCCCTCTATAAACAACGCTTTCTGCCAGAAACTGGGCTTTCTGGCAAGACACAGCCAGTCCCCACTTTGAGGGATTCTTCCGGGCAGACAGTTTGTGTTTGTTATTGTCATTTGGTACCCTGAAAATACCGTCATCTCATTTGCCTACCTGGGAACTGCCCACCTCTACCTCAAGCACATCACGTGAAAGCCAAGGCTTTTACCAGCCACATCCCTGCCCTCTCCAGGGCTCCAGAAGAACCCATGACCTCAAAGACTCACAGATCCAATGCAAAATGGGATGATATCGGGTGATGACCAGTGGTACCTCTAAATAGTGTAACAGGATCACATGCAGAAGATGAAAGAAAAAAAAAAAAATCTTCATCTGCTTAGTAGATGTTTTTCCTTTAGGAGACAGGAGAGATGGGTTTGGTTGGCTGCCTCCCATGCCTGAAACACATGCACTGTCCATTTGGACCTGTCCAAATTTCATTGACTTCATTACACTCCCACATTACATGGCATGATTGGCCAAGTGTAATCCTAGAAGGTGTTTAATTCTCACATTTTCATAGGCTACAGCCAGAGGCTCAGTGTTAACGTCAGAGATGGTCATAAAGTCATTGCCTCATGCTATGGAAACTGGGTGTACAATGGCTCGCTGTCACCTTCGAGGATCATCTTTCCTACACATCCCAGTGCCTTTGCTCTACGTCTCATTTCTTGGTATTAGAAATTAAATTGTCCTCACTCACTCTGAAAGATGAGAGCACAGATTTTATGGTCTCTGCAGTTAGGAGGAAAACACATTAGAATATAAACATTAATGCAATATTACCTCTAAAAGTGTGGTTGAGCGACAGCTGCTCTTTTTCCCCCAAGTATAATTTTCAACTTTTCAAAATTCCATTTAATTAAATTCATTTGTAGCAACAAAATTAGAATCTAGATGACTAGGGAAATTTCCTTTAATTTACAATGTTTCCACTTTTTTAATTGCTTGGCTCAAAAGCAAGCAGAGCTTTTCTTATCAGTCTTCTGTGGTTATTGTTAATTTTCTTCTATAAACTAAACTCCAGACATCTTCCCTGTAAAAGCATGCCAGAATTTACAGTGGCACCAAACTGAAGCAATAATTCCTGCAGAAACTAAGCAGCTTTCATTACTGTCAGCATGTTTTTCACATCAGAGGAAAAGGTTGGACAATTCAAATGTCACATAAAAGGTGGGATCATTTTACTAGGAGAAAGGGCTAGAGGATCTCAGTCCCCTTGGTATTTTAGCAGCTATAATTCCTCCTACAAGGCAGAGACTAAACTGCAGAAATCTAGAGACAAAATACTGAAACAAAAGCTTTCTCTTAATTTCAACAGAATTTGGACCAGCAGAGGTATGCAGAAATAACCTTGGTTTGCGTCTCCTTCAGCTCTTATAGAAGGTTTTGGCATCACTTTTAGCTGGAGCAGACTATGGCTGCGTAAGACAGGTCTGCAAGGAGGTTTGCCAAACTGAGGAAGCAGCTAGCAGACCTTCAAAAGAGAAATCCGTCCTGGAAGCCAACATCTAAGTTCCTCATTAACTCTCTAGTTGCCTTGTGCAGCCCCCAGGAATTAATCCAAGAGCTCTGGGGCATTGGGCATTTCTCTATAAATTCTCTCAGCACCCCAGTCATTGTATTTTTTAAGTTAATTTTTAAGGAAGCCTCCTTTGTCTCTCTCTCTCTCCTCCTATAAATTCTTGTTTGAATGTTTGGGGACAACAAGCCCAGGTCCTGCTGACCGACAGTTTCTCAGTCAGTGTGGAAGGTTACAGCAAAGGAATAGCAGTTGTCAAGAGCCCTTCTTTCTTTGACCTTGAAATACGTTGTGATTTGGAGGAACCACAGGGAAAAACCCAAGAGGATATAGGAGTAACCCAGTACAGAGAGGGGAACACAGAAATAAGTCTTTTACCCTCACACAAGAATAGAGGCACTTTCAATCTGCAGTCACTAATGTGGACAGGGAAATTCAAGAAGACCCCTTATAGCTAAAAGCCCATTGTTAAAAAAGATGAAAGGGTTTTTTGCCTCAAGAATGGCCCAGAGGAAACGCAGACAGCCTCTAAAAAAGCTTGGAGGAGCTTCAGACTTTCGGGCTGTTTTCCTGCAAGAACAGCTAGAGAGAGTGATGCCCAGAGACCTACATCTGTCCACGCTGGACCTGGATTTGTTCCCCACAGTTTATGTACGTGGTGCTGCTGAACTCGTGGTGGACGAAGGACTTAAAAGAATTTTTTTCCCGTTTACCAGCCCACACCCACGTTCTCCCACTTTTCAGAGTAGCAGGAAGTCTAGCAAGTCCTGACGCTGTTATATAAATGAAAATCATCTTAATTACATGGCAACGGACACATATTTATGTTGATGTTTAACAGCTGATGAAGAAATAATTGAAACTTGAGATTAACAGTTGATTTTTGAAGGAATTCATGACTAGACCATCAGTGCTGACTCCGGAGGAGGTTCAGTCCCAGAGGGACTAAGGCTCCAGTGTGCCTTAACATCAGTACCAGTGATTGCTAGAAATGTTAAATTAGGAGCCAACTGGTGCTCGCATGGCCCATGCCTGGCTCTTGGTCTGTATTAGCATTCCAGATTGCACAACCGATGGTGGAATAACAAAACCACACGGAGAGCCACAGCCATTGAAAACCACAGGACCCAGCCAAAGGCCTGGGCTTTTTGGTTGCAATAGAAACAGAATATTTTCTGAGTAAAAGCAGAGACACATGTTTTCTTCAAGACCCTTGGGTCACACTTAGAATTTAACAGGTTGACTACAGCTAAGGAAAAAAAAAAGCACATGGTAGAGCAATAGTCAAGAATCCTAACGATGGTACTACACTGGTTTTGATTTTGACCATGAGTTACTGTTCCTCATCGCAACATAATGTAGTTCTCCATCAATTTTTTGGTTTGTTTGGGTTTTGGTTTGTTGTTTTCGTGGGTTTTTTTGGTTTGTTTTTTTTTTTTTTTTTAATTCAGAATTAGCTGGAAAAACGTCAAGTTAATATGCAAACCATCAGCTGCATCTTTTTTTCCACTAACACCACATTCAAAAGCTTTTGTCTGACATCACTCCAATGACCTCACTGTTTCACCATCCGTTTCTGTTCAGCATCCAGATGCATTAGAGTCCAATCCCTCCAGCTTCCAACAGCCAGCAAGAAATAAAGGGGCTTTTGCAAGAAGAGGGGAGTCTAGGACTCTTTCCAGGAGCTTGGGGAGAGCTGCCCCAGTGTGGAGATCCACAGGGAGCAAAGGGAACAGGAGTGGGAAGAAAGATGATGCTGACAGACCCGCGCTTGCGAGGCACGGTGCTCCATTCAAGACCTTCCCGAAAGTGCACAGGAAAGGGAACTTCCAGCCATCGCCTGCCCTTCGAGCCAGCCCTGCGGCCACCATCTCTGCAAAGCCAGGTGAGATGCTCTGGATGTCCCGTCCCAGCCCATACCTGGCCCAGGCTGGTCTCTTCCCTTCTGAAAGGTGATCCCGTTCAGGTCACCAACACCTCTGCAGAAAGGATGAGGTGACCTGGGACTGACAGGTCTTGGGTCAAGGCTCAGTGAAAATCAGTCCTGATTCTGCAGGACAAAGTGAAGGCACTTCTCCTACTTCATATGAAATGTTGGTTATTGAGGATTCGGATCAAGATACAGTAGCGCATTTAAAACAAGTTTGCAGATGGTAAGTAGGCTGCAAAGGAAAACCCAGCACATACAATATTATAGACAAAAGGAAAGCTTGAAAAAGCAATGAATTTAAGGAAATGATTTCTGAAATCCCTAGACTGTCTGCATACAGTCTGACCATATTAAAACGACTGCGCTCGTTCCGCAACTAAAATACTTGACATGCCTGCAGAAACCTTATGTAAACAGGCAAATAAACTTGCTTACATTTTATTTAGCAAAACTGCCATTTATTGTGGCACTGTGCTGTAAGCATTGACACAGCAAGTAGTTTTCGTTTTCAAAATGGAACAGAAAAGAGGAACAGGTAGTGGGAGAGACCATCCCAGGAAAACCACACAAAAACATGCAAAATACCCGGACGAACAACACTCTGCAACACCTACCTTCCCTGCTCTGCTTCTATAGGAGAAACTTTGATGCCTGGAAAGAACAGCCAGTGCAAAGCAATAGGCATTGCCAAAGAAGAATTCTAGTTTCTCTATCTGGGATTAAAATTTGCAGTTTTCTGTAAAGCACCTTTGTGATCTCTCTTTCCAAGTGCTTCAGACAGATATTCTTTTTCCGTTAGCTGCTTACCATTTGCAGGAGATGGTTGCTTTGGAGAAACCAGCGGTATGCCAGAAGCTTATCCAAAAGGCTACGGTTTGGACATGAATGCAAGAAGGGAATAACTTTCAGTATTAAAAAGATATTTTCCATTAATATTTGGATGTCAAGTGAGTAATTTCAGCATGTGGAAGCTACCGCTGGGGAGGGATGTTCATGTGTTAGTTAATGAGCAAGGGTCATCTAGCCCATACAGCCTCTCTGGAACGGACTGGCTGCTGGAGGTGGAACAAGTGGAGCTTGACTCAAAATAGTATGGCCTCGGCCCAGCCTCTGCTAATGAGTCATTTTGATCTGGGAACATTTCTTCAGTACAGCTGCCTTCAGATCTGAGCGTTGACATGCACGGTTGAAGTCTTCAGAGACATAGGAGAGTCAGACACCGCTTCCAACACCCCCTTCAAGAACAGGGAGCTCATGTGCTCAAGCATCAGGCTCCACGTACGGAGCCTTCTTACTCAAGTGGCACAAGTGCTGGAAATGGCCAAATGTTCTCTACAAGTTTTTTCTCCTCAAAAATACCCCCATCCACAGATGTTTCCCACACAGAAGTTGGAAGAAAAAAAAAAAAGACTGTGAATATTCAATGTTTTAGATACTTGTCTCTGTGAAGCTGAGTATTTAGCCATCTATCTGCAGTCAGAGGAGAGGTGTTCAAGTAGTGGTAGCTCAGCGACACTCCAGACTTCCCTGATAGCACCTGGCTGTGTCGGACAAGCAACGCTCAGATAGCTGACCATGTTGGAGCTGCACCTCAGCTGGAGATGTTCAACACCATCCTCTGAGGAAGGTGACCTACAAACTGGGAAGTCACCTTTGGTGTGAAATCTCTGCTTATAACCCGAATGATTGAACAGTTCTGGATGTTTCCAGAGACCTTCTGGGTTTCTGCTGGTACCAAGCTGCTCCCTGGAGAAGGAGTTCTGCTCAGAGAGACCGAAGGAAGAGTAACACAGAGGCAGTACGCTGGATGTTTTCCAGAACTGATATGCAACAAGAAGCATATTGGTATAATCACAAGTGAAGGAGCGAGGGATTAGAACAGAGAAGGGAAAATATGAAAGATATAAAAGGAGAGACAACAAATTGTGCCAAGAAGAAAAAAAATTAAAACTAGGCATTTCTGAGGTGAACACAAGAGGAATGGAATGGATCTTACAAGGGAGCGGAATGAGGGAAGAGATACATTGGTAGATGCTTCGCTGAACACAAAGCTGCTCTAACCCAGCAGGGAGGGTGCTCTTCTGAAGATTGTTTGCCAAGCTAGCTTAATGCTGTGTTTAGCACTTTTATAGTCTAGTCAGGCAAGATCGAGGATGAGGAGACAGAGCAAATGGAGGGAAGGCAGGAGGGACAACATTTGTTTAAGTCACAGGTGAGGAAGCCAAAGCCAAACAACCCAGACTCAGCAGCAACAGGAGGAAGAAAGCTCCAAAGATGCTCCATGGGCTCCCAAGGTTTGAATATTTGGGCTGAAGGCTACTGGTGCCCAAGTTCTAGTGAACTGGGAGCAGCAGAACAACTTGAGGGAAGCCACAGGATCCCAGAGCATGCATCTTGGGATAGCAAGTCTGTCTGCAGGATCTCTGGGAAGAGAGGAATCCCACAGACACCTTTACTAGAGCCAATTCTTTGTACCAGCAACAGACAGGAGGCTGAGGACTTGCTCCCAAGCAGCGAGAGGCACCTGGAGACCAGGATGACCCATTTTAAGAAAGTTTTGCAGCTATAGAATAGTTCACAGCTGCTCTGTGGCAGACCAAGGCCTGGTCTACCAAGTGTGACTTAATCAGATAGGTTTTTTTACCCTTGTTCCCATGATTTAATGAATGTAGGAGTAGGAAGAAAAACCCCAAGTACCTCCTACATTCATCCAAACCTTCCATTTGGTTCTGACATTCCTTCTTTCCCTTCTCCCCTTTGCCCCCCAGGGCCAATAGCATTTCCATGCCATAAGCTGGAAACGATTAATGCAGAGACAACAGAAAAACATCCTTTACAGATTAGTTCACCTAAGTAATTGCATTAGTGTTCTCAGCAAAACTGTGTTGAAGCCAAAAGGCTCCTGGCTTCAGTGACTGCAGGTGGTTCCAATTAGTCACCCTCTTACAAGTAAAAACACAGGCTTGCTGCAAGTGACAGCAATTCTGCTCCTACAGTAATTGTGTGACACAGTTATGATATATTTGACTGCCAGAGACATGGCTATCTACTCTCCAGAAACAGATTACTAGAACCAGAAGAATGTGGATGGAGTTTATAGTAAACATAATTATACTACTACCTTAGAGTGGTGGTACGTTTTCTACATAAGGCTCATAAAATGCAAGGCATCTATATGTGCAAAATGTGATGGAGAAAAAATCCTCACTAAAATCCAACAGATGAAACACAGAATAAATTCCAGAGTCTTTGCCAGTATTAAGCTAGCAGCAATTACAGCCACTGGAGACCAAAACTTTACAGACGTCTGCATCCCATCAGCACATGGTTGCAGAAGGACAGGTAATGGTTCACAAATACACCTCATACCATGGTTTGAAGGGCCACACTAATGTGAATGTGCACTTTCTACCTGGATGGAGCTGCTGTTGCTATAGGTGTAACCGTGGTATTGCAGTACTGTATTGTAGATTTAAGTACATATATTAGGTACATTAAAGTACATGTCTATCTATTTAAACAGTTTACTTAACTGGAGCAGATTTGCATGGCTGACAGCACTAGCCAAAGCACTTGCAGCTGAGCCTCAGCATCATCCCAAGCACGATGCCGAGGTCTTCAAAGTTGGGACGGGGTAGGAAGGGACCAAATCAGAAGCTGTCTCACACCCGCTGTAGGTAGGCAGGGCCAGGGCCATCGCTAAAGGGCTGTGAGCAGGTGCTGCTCACTATCTCGCATTTGCATATCCTTGGTTGAATTCTGGCCCTGGTTAAAAATAACAAGTGAAACAGAAGGTAAAGACATCTTTCCACAAAGGAGTGGGCTGGAAGTAGATACCTCAAGGGTACATCTATGAATAGAACCCTGGTGGGCGAAGCTCTTTTGGAACAGCAGCACTAATACGTGTCTTTGCTTTTGGACCAATGTGTGGCACATACAGGTCACCAAAAGGTGTTACTGTCAGGGCTAAGTCAGCCCAGCAAGGTGCATATATGCCACAATCCATACAATTAACAAGCCCAGAATTACAAGGACATTGTGGCAGAGCCTCATTCCTTCCGACAGGTCCAGTTTTAAGAGTCTAATGGGAACTGTGATTAATCAACAGGGTAAACTCTTTCTAGGGGCTGTTCCACTTTCAGCAGGACAGCCTCGCTCAGCTAAGCCCCCAGCATGGAGCAGAAAAGCCATCCTTTGCAGAGCAGCTGAAAAAACAGGAGTTAATGTTTCTTCCTCTTTTCCATCCCTCTCTAATCAGCTGCCATCCCTGGTGAGCATCTAGGAATGTCCCAGAAGTCAGGGAAGAAAATAATTTTGAGGTAAGAATCATTGCTTTGGGGATGAAGTATTAGAAGCAGGGTGTAAAGAGGCATGGTACATTTTAATGCATGGGGGGATTCAATCAAGCTTAATTTCCTCTTCCGCTATTGCAGCTAGGAAGAGTCTGTGGAACTGTAAGAGATGTCAAACACTTAAACCTGACAAGTTAATTCCCTGCATTGTGGAGCCAAAACCAGATGTGAACCCATTAACCTCCACCTGTTGTAAATCTCCAGCAAGTTCTGTGTGCTTAAGGGATGCCTCGTGACCAGCTGGTCAGGGGAGATCCTCTCCTCCAGTCTCTAAGAACCACCTTGGGCTTTGTAAGGAGCCAGCCAGCTTGTATACTCTCCAACATTTAGTTCACAGCACTGCCCAAGTCCGTACAAGGAGCTGGGAGACCTCCTGGGTCTCTCAGGGGAGGAAAAGCACCAAGCTGCACCTGAGGTGTGGGTGAGCTCCTCTCTAGCCTAAATCCAGCCTGAAATACCAACCTCGGTTTCTTAAGCCCAAGTGTGAACTGTGATGTGATGGTCTCCATCTCTTACCAAAAATCCCATCCAGGATAGAAGAACGCTTTATCATTATACTGTCAAAGTTTGGGGTTCAGTGGATCAACATTTCCCAGCAAATAAGGGTTTCACTGAAAAATTCCTAAACCAGATGTAATTTGCTCCTAAATGTAATAAAAATTCCAGGCCAGATCCTCAAGTGCTGCAGCTCCAGCGCCTGAGGCAAGGTGGGGTGATGCCACCTCAGCAGGGACCTGGCACACAGCACTTTGGGCAGCTACTTTCCTCTTGCTTTTTATGGACATTCCAGTTTGCCTTTACCTTAAACAACCCAATCTGCAGCGGGCAGCTGTAATTAGATCTGTAGCTTGCTCCTTTTTTCACATCTTGCTGTTCAAGCTGTCACGGTGATCTCTCGCTCTGAACTATCTGTAATCTCATGTTTGGCTATGGATGGTGCAGGCCAACACATTCATGATTCAATGTTTGTCTCGATCTGGAACGAGTCAGCTTTGCCTTTCAGGACATGGTTGTCTACTCCCATGTGGTGGTGTCCCCAAAACCCTGCAAAAGGAGTTCTTGGCATTGCTCTGTTCCTGTCATTCCCTACAAATCATGTGGAGGTTGGGAGAAAAATATCAGAATAGCACCTTAGTACTTATTTACGTTAAGGTAAAATTAAAAAAAAAAAAAAAAAAAAACCAAACGTGTAGGAGTCAGGCAATGCCCATCCAAGTTGATGGGCAAAGACTTAAAATTAATCTGCAGCCCAAAGCCATAGAGCACCACATTCTGGGAAGAGTAAAGTTCCTTCTAAACCATGTTCTTATTTAGAGCTTAGTGATAGGCAGCTGGAATTTTCTCATCAGTTATGCAGAAAATGGATTTAATTGCTGGCCTTTCAAAAGTAGGCTTCTACATAGACCTCCTTGTCACAGCAGTGGCATCTGACCACAGCTCAGTTGCTTTGTCTTGCATCTGCGTGTTAAGATGTTGCTGAATCCCTGTGGTCAGAGGAAGACATTGACCGTGGAGACAACCGAATCTAAACAAGAGTCACAGGACAGCAGACAGTGAAGAGCTGAGGCTGTTCCAATGGTGCTGATACACAAAGGCAGGGAAACACAGACCTTAGGTGTGTCTCCTTGTCTATGCATGCAAGATCCACATCAAGGCTTTGACCAACCGTTGGGTAAAGCCATCACTAATGATTTTGAAAAGCCATACCTCTGGAGGGAAGTTATGCATGGAAGAACAACCAGTTGAGTACCCCAGCCTCCACACTATTAGATCTGTATCTAAGAATGCATCAAAGAGCTCAGAGACTTACCCAGTGGCAGTGAAATACCTTAACTGCTTTTTCAAGCCTCACTTGGTGACACTTGGGGCTCTTAAGCATTCACTAGGAGTGAGACAAAACATTTCTCTCTGCTAAGATTTGCCCCTCCTGACTGCCTACACATCTGCAGAGGCTCAGGGGCACATTTCTTTCCCACTAAGTGTCTGGTTCAAATTAGACTCAGAAACTTGTTCCAGATACCAGAACACAGAGAACTCGTGACTCATGCTCCGTCATGTCTATTCTGGCCCAGAGGAGCCTGGTGCGTCCTGCCAAGCAGGGAAAGGAAAACCCAGTGATGCTTTAAAGGGTACGGCGGGAGGGTGCTGCAGCAACAGGGAGCTGCCAAGGAGTCTGCACATCATGCATGTACTCAGCCAGGACTAGCACGCAGAAGTCAAGCCTCTGATGCAGGTGATTTAAGGTCTAGGATATATATTTAATTCCCGCAACAGGACGAACACACACTTCTGAGCAATTCCCAAGGGAAAAGTTGCTCAAGCATGGCAGACTGTACCTTGGCAAACCTGTGCACTGATGGAGATTCAGCATTAAAGGGAGCTGGAAGATTGATTACGTGGTGACAAACAACTAGCGAGATATCTTGCTTAAAACCCTTGTGATCAAGAGCATTTATGTGGATACTAGCCAAAGGTCCCCACTTCTCTTTTCAGCTACTATGGTGTCTTTGCAGACACTGAAAAATTCGGCTAGGTTTTTCATATAGTATCTGCAGTGACAGCCTGAAAAAAGAAAAAGTAATCACAAAGGGATGTTTTCCTTTATGCATGGGGAAAGCACGGGCAGGATTACTGCCCATACCACCTGCCTGCGAAGGAAGGAGACTGAACCCTTTGTTTTGTCCCACGTGCACCCTTCCAGGGTGCCTGGGTAACAACCGAGAAAAACTCTCTGCTTTTAGGTTTGGTCTAGCAGCAACATGCAGAGGTGATCAGCAGAATGGAAAGCGGGATTTGAGAGATGAAACTCCTGCAGTTTTCTCGTGTAATGAATTTCTGGATAGTGAGCTGGCAGTGTAGCATACCATGTTCCCAAGGAAACTGGCAGGGACCTCCGAGAGCCATGGATGTCTCTGACCACCAGCCAGCAACGCTCCCTTCATCCCACACCGGGCTGAGACCTTCCTTCATCACAGTATCGCAATAAAATCAAGCGCTCACAGAGCTGCCCACCTGGGTGCTTTGTTTCCCACCCAGAATTAAACCAGATAGAGTCCATCCAAGTAGAAAAGCTATGAATGAATTCGCTGCTAAACTCCACATTTTATACTGTAATAAAGCCTTCCTGAGATCCTACGACTCTTAGACGCTAAAATTTACAGGAATCCTTAAAACTTCATTTCCTTGTACAATCTTTTTGCCTTTTAAAATGCATGCTGCTCACCAAAAACCACCCAGACAGCAAAGTGCGATTCAGCCCAGGCACTCTATAGCCAAGCTCACCGCACACCATTGACTCGTTTCAAAGAAAATTAACTCGCATAAAAGAAGTGGATAAGGATTTGCTACCAATAGCCAGAAGTTAAAAGAAATCTCAGCATCAGAAAGCTCTTCTCTTTCCATTAAGGTACCATGGTAAACAGAGTTTAATCAAAAAAAGAAGCTCATAAAAATATCTGTATATGAAGGCAATAGTGGGGATGGTAGAGGCAGAGTTATTTTGATAATTCATTCTTTGAAAGATTCAAGATCTGTACTTCTCCACTTCAATTTGACGATGCTTGAACTGAAGAATACAATTTCAGAATTAATATGCACACTGAGGACATTTGCTTTATTTCATCTCTATTCCAATATAATTGACTATGAAATGACATGAATCAGTTTTAAAAAGCCTAATAATACCTTTTGGCTGAAGATGAATTCAATGAACTCATAACCAGCAGAAGTTGTTTAAAACAGATAATTCCACAAAGATTTAATGTTACATTTTTTCCATGTTTTGGTGGTCCAAAATATTGTCTCAATACCAAGTAATGAATGAGCAACAACAAGAAAATCCTAGAAGAGAGCTTGAAAGGGGAAAAAAAGCCCAAGACATGAAATGCAAGACAAAACAGGGCTCCTTTTGCTTGGGTGGCCACTGCTCCCACCAACCTCATCCCTGGCTCATTGCTTTCCATTCAAGTTCTGTTTTTTTTTTTTTTTCCCCCTTGAAATTACTTTAACCAACAGCTTAAAATGCCAGTCCCCTGAGACTGATAGCTACCACGACAGCAGGTACAACATATGTAGCATTACTGGAAGCTTCCCAATGGCCCTTTCCTGCCATGAGATGACCCTAATGTAAAAACTGTGCCATGACGCAGGGCTGTCACGTCACACAGCACAACTGCCTGTGGGGAGGTATAACCCCATTTTCTTTTTTAAAGCCACCTTCTGTAACACTGTGCAGACATACTGCTTATAGAAAATGGCCTAGCTGGAAGGGACCTAGACTTCAAGAAATCGTGAACTTCTGTCAGGATATGGAACAGTGGAAGCTTGTTGCTATTTAGGCTTTTTTTTTTTTTTTTTTTAAATACTGGTCTTAGCTACAGTTTACTTTTCCCACTTAGAAACGTGGAAAAGTTTGTTCAGCTTAAAATTTCCTGTTTGGCATTAGCAGCTGCTGGCTATAATATTTATAAATATTTCAGCAGACATTTCTAGGAGAATCTGGTTACAATTAAACGGCGAGCAATGCGGCTCTGCAGTCCTTCACAGAATTCGTGCCACCCGAGGTGACCCACGGGAGAAGAGGGGTTGCTGCTCGGCGAGCCGCATGTGCTGCGAGGCGAGGGTTAGCAGCCAGCAGCATAACTTTAGGGGGCCTGTTTTTAACCAGGAAAGTAAAATCACTTGCTTGTGGTACCCAAATATAGTAGCCTGGGAGGACCATTTGGTCAGCAGGCCTGGGACCACCTACTCCAAGCATTACTCATTGTGCTTCCCTCGCTCCCCAAGGCCCTCGAGCATCCCCAGGTTGTGCGGTGCAGAAGCATGCTCCACGCCGAGCATCCCATCAGCCCATGCACCCCAGCATTTTGTGCTCTCCCTGGTACACCGAGCCTCAGTTTCCCTTGATTCTTGTTAATATGACCTAAAGCTAAGCAAGTTGGAATGAAGGGCAGGAGGAAGAGCCCAGATAAAGACAACAATTTGATTTCCCAGGCACATCTGCCCACAGCTTTCTGCAGCATTCACCTCTGCTGAACCAAAGGCAAGTTATTTCTCCCCAGGCAGCCACCACCTCACTTCAGGGTTTCCCCGGGGCCAATTTCTTCCCATCTTTTTTAAAATAGCCTCCTATATAAACTGGACTGCTGCAGTCCTTAAAAAAAAAAAAAGCCTTCAAACATGTCAGCATCTCGGACTCAGCGAGAGTTTTACACAGTTGGCACACAGCGTCCTGTGCGGACGTGCTTTCGACCCTCAGTGCCATCACCCGGCGACAGGCGGAGGAGGAAGAGGAGAACACGGCTTCCCAATGAGCCAGCTCACCCCGAGGAGTCAGGAAACCTGATAAACAATGAGGCAATGGTATTCCTCAGAAACCACTAACCTGAAACAGCAGCTGCCCTTTTTACTGTAAAGGTACTTAGCAGCGGAGAGATTACTCAGAGGAATGGCAGGTGGAGAGGACACGTGTGCCAGTGAGTTGCTTTCCCCCAAACTGTCTGGTTTTTACCTCCTTAACACTACATCTTGCCTCCTCACTGTGTAAAGCCAGGGCAGCCCCAGAACCCACTGTGCCCCAGTGACACCAGCCTCACAGCTGGGACCTCTTGGCAAGCACAGTTCCCGTGCCCAAGCCCAGGCGGTCAGGAATGGATGAGCATCTTTCCTGCCCTGTCTGCACACCCAATGGAAAGAATCTCCCAAATCTCCAGCAGGAACTCTTTGGGCACAGCACAGGACCATGTCTGAGCCCGCACAGCTCAACCAGTACTACTGCGGCTCATGGTTCAGCGCTGACCCAGGTCACAGTGTCCCATCTTTTAGGGCCTCAACTCAGAGGCCTCTGTAGCTTCACAGGCATTTCACAGCAGCTTGGAGCACAGGTCATTTTATTACTGTTTCCCTAGATTTCAGGGTAACAGCAGCAAGAATGTAAGGTAGAAGCAGCCCCAAAGAAGAAAGCCGATAAACAATTCTGCAGTCAAAAGCTTTTATGGGAAAAGCGACTTCAAGTTCCTCATTTGCTGGTTTTACGTAAAAAGAGGCAAAATATGCTGAGCAAATAAAAGGCATAATTGTAGAGCCTCACCCCCAGTCTGTTTCCGGCCGTATGCAACAGCACCATGAACTTCTTAAAGAGCAGCATTTCCTGAACCTCAAGTGCTCGCAGATGGTGTTGTCCTGGAGCACTTTCTGCTGATGTTCCTCGGTTCCCTTTGCCTTGCGTGACTACTCTGCAGCTTTGGTTTATTTATTCCACTTTTTCCTGCTCTTTAGTTACGAGCTAAGGAAGGGAACCAGCCACTTTTGCTAGTTTAATCACTTGCTGGTGCCAGTGAGTGTCCACGGGGATGATTAATGGGGTGTGTCACTACTATTCATGTGAGCAAAGATTGCAAAATCGGGTCCCTTCAGCTTGAGCGCAGGGATGGATGTACCTTTGTCAGGGATGAGTCTGTAAATCTTTGAGTGCTTTGGGTTCTGCATGATGAGAAGGGTGAGGATCTGTTAGCTGCCTAGGAGTAGGACCAGGCATAGCCAGACTTGGTAGGACACCCTGTCCAGCCAGACCCACAGCCTGAACCCTGAGGTTGCAGCTCCAAGCTGGAAGCCGCATCACCACTCGAGCCTATCCGATGTCCAAAGCCACGAACACCACTGACAGCATTGCTAGGACACACACCATGTTGGGTACAGGGATTAGGATGCCTACAGCTTACAGCAAAAGGATGTGTCTTCAGACCAGTATTATAAAATCAGCCTTAATTATAAAGCCACAAATGCTGTCACAGTTGTCATGATACTTCACCTTTCTTCAGAACCATCCTCCAGCTCTTCATGGAGGTTGGTAACTCCAGAAGTGCTGCATGTACAAAGGTAGTGTTGTAATACTTGGGGGTTATGTGGGATTTCCACCTAACGGTGGCTGAAAAAGGTCACTTATCCCAATTGTAAACTTTGAAACAAAGGCAGAGAGCTAGACAAGCTACACAGAAGTGCTGGTGGAAATCCTGAAATTCATTAAGTCATCCTCCTGCCTTCACAAAACCAGAAATTCAACAAATGCCCTCAGAATGCCTCCAGCTTCTGCACAATTCTTTTCGAAACAGGAGATCTTGGTTATTCTCCCAGAAGTAGCAGTTAAAATATAACTTTGCATTTGTGCGATGCACAAGCTGCACATGAAAAAAATGAAGGTGTGACTTCAGAAGTCAGGTGAAGTCCCACTGGAAAGATAGACTGAACAGAGAAAGAAGAGACAGGTGGCAAGTCAAAAGGCTAAAAGGCAGTCAAGCTCTCTGAAAAGCTGCAGAAAAGTCAAGGGTAATTGCACCAGGACAGAGACGTGCCTGAGCCAACTCACAACAATTCTGTAAAGAATTTTTCAGTATTGTGAATGGCGGCATCCAACAAACAGACCCTTCTTGTCACCTTCCTTTCCAGGAGGTAATAACTGATCCTTAGGAAAGTTATTCTACCTTAGCAAGAGGATGCCTTCATGCGGCACAGTGTGCTGCATGACTCACTGGACACGATACCCGTCTGCTCTCGCACCAAACGACTTCTCCTAGGAAAAGTGCTGAGCTTTTGCAAAGTATTTAATCATAAAAAAAAATTAAGAAACAGTAAGGCATCATTCATTGTTGGAAAGAAAGTCCCCCTAAATATTTTTCTTTGGGGAATTTACAGATTTCTGCAAAATCTCTCAAATGTGTCTCTGAAAAGGACTTGGAAGAAAAAAAAAAAAAATGCAAGAGTTGCCTGATCCACAGCTGGATGCCTCCAATGCAGATTGCTCCTTTGAGCCTATCTTTCACCAGCACTAATATTACCCTTAGTTTTTCTTTCTGCTCCTCCTGAGACAACAGCTAACAGGTGCAATGACTTCCAATAAATCACATGCAGAAGCAAGAATGTGTGTACAGCAGAAAAGCAGGGAGTACAATTTCTTCCAGTGATGGCACGTGGGTGGCTTCACCCCTGCCTTCGGGTTTGACTTTCAGGGGTCACCCTTCTGCAGCACATCTGGCTGCGATGCCTTGGCTTCATTCAAGCCTCTGCCTGGCCTCTGACACACACGAAGGCTTTTGCCTTTCCACTTTTCACGTAACGAGGCACAGGGAGCTGCCATCACCCACCTCGCAGCCCTCCCAGCCTGACTCCCCTCCCAAGCCCCAGCACTTGGGGCAGGTCAACTCCCAATCTCCTTCATAAGCCAAGCAAAGAGTGCTCCGAGATTTCCATGATGCTGGAAGAGCACGTGTTTTCCACTACGGCGCTGCATGTGAGATCTCTCCTGGGACAAAGCACAGCCCTGCTTTTTCTCTTGCTTTAAATATATTTGCAGAAGGCCACTGGAAAGTAAAAGAATTTTCTAGAAAAGCATCTCTGGCTCTTGTCTTAAGATGTAAATGAGAAAAACCACCACATTAAGCTTCCCAAAATGCAGTATTTCACATTTGAGATTTGCTTTTCCAGGCCTTCAGAGGTGCTGCTTTCTTTTTACTGCTCCAACCCAGGAGAGCACTGGTGCTCAGCCGGCACAGGAGCTACCCACCAGCATCAACCCAACCATGGTCACTAGGCGTCGGTGGGATTTCAGGACTTAGAGCATACACTTAGAAGCTGTATTTTTCCTAAATGGATTTCTGCATACATTTAATTATTTTGTTGAACTGCAGCCACTGCAAGTGAAGGAATCGTTATTCTAAAAGAGTAAACAAGGGCGGCTGCACATTCCTGCAAATTTTCAATAGAAAAACACTCTTGACTCCAAAGGAGGAAAAAAGCAATATTCTCCTCCAAAAGGCTTTGCTCTCAGTTTGGCTCTTTTTGCCCCAGCCCTGAAGACATTTCCTGCAGAGGACAGGAGCTCGTGGTGGCATGCACCCACACACTCTTGGTTTCAGGTGGAAATCCTCTGACAACGTGAAAAACCAAAAACCACTGGTGCAATATGGTTATGTGCTGAACACCTCGGTGGTATTTGCCACAAGAAGGCTAATCCTAAACGCTGCTTGTCCCAAGGCTGCCCCAGGTTCTCCGCAGCCGCAGCAGCCCAGACCCTCACGCAGCAGCACCTTAATCAGGTTTTGCTCCTTCCTCAACCCCAGCGTGTTGCTGTCTGGAGACTCCTGGAGCTGCGGGGTGGGATGGGATGGGTACCCAGGGGAGCCCCAGCTTCTCCATCCCACCACAGCCCTCGGCTGGGACATCCCTCAGGTTCCCACATCCAGCCGGGCTCGCGGGAGCTCTCAGCCCCTCGGCCAGCACTTCCCCACGGGAGTTATGTTTCTCCTCAGCAACAGCAACTTCCTTCTTCCTTTCACTTCCACCTTCTGTCACATAAAAAAACCCTTAAAAAATATTTCTTTAGAAAGTGACAGACAACTTTTATATTCCCATCATCTCAGCACTCCTCATTTCCCCATCTTTCAGCTGCTCTCCTCTTGCTTCCTCTGTTTGCTCCCCTTGAAAGCTGAAGCATAACATCTCGCTCCCCTCGGTGGGATGACTGCCAGCACCCACGCTCGCTCACTTCACAGGAGTAAGGTCCAGAAATGAATATCCAGGGGGGGAAAACATCCCCAAAGTGTCACTGAATCAAAGCGAGAGATGCAGTCCCTGCTGATCAACTAAAGCAGCTCAACCATTGCCGTTAATCTAAGCCATCTGGGTAACCCTCCCTGAGCACGGTATGGTGAGAAACCAACTTGGAGCAGGGAAAGGGAGGGAATTAAGTCATCTCAAGAGCTTCCACCAACATGAACTGTCATCTGGAGACACCAAAGCCCTGGGGAACTTCCAAGCAGAGAGCCCATGGGAAGGCGCTCTGGGATGGCTTCCTCGGATGTGGGATCCTGGGGAAATTAGAGAGGCAACAGAACAGGGACACCAGCCCTGCATCCGCAGCACTGCGGGGAGCTGCTGCTGGCACCCCACAGCACCTCGGAGGATGGAGCAGGCAGCAGGAGGAGCGAGGGAGGGAGCACTGCCAGAAAGCCAGGGAGGATAAGCAATGGGATAAAGCAAAAAGGGAATTGGATTGAGAGGCTAACACTCCTCTATCTGCTGGGACTCGTAAACCTGGCGTCCCCATCAAAGCAAGCCTGGCAAAGTCAGGCCATATGCAAAACGCAAAGGAGATCATCGCTGCGTCACCACCAGCACCTGCCCATAAACCACACAGTGGAAAGCCAGGCTGTATTCCCAGGGGATGAAACCGGCTCTGTCAACAGATGGGACTTCTTGTAGTTACTAAGCACATCTAAGCAAAGTTTCCCCTACTCCCATCTAAAACTGTTTCATTTTGCAAAGAAACAGTCACCTGGACAGACACCAAGAAGGTACCAGCAAGGGGCACTCACCTAGATGAGGATCAGATCTACTGTCCACCTTCCCAAGTTGTGAAGGACTTTCTATCACTTAGTCATGAAGCATCAAGGAGGACAAAAAAAAAAAAAAAAAAAGCAAAGCAAAACAAAAAAGGCAGGCCTCTGCCCTTGCAATTACATGTGCTACTACTGAGCAAGATGCAAGGGGGTTCTTCCTCTCTCTCAGGCTTTTGTAGGAGGTACTAATTAATTATTCTAATTACAAAAAGCTGAGCCCCCCCCCAGGAGCCAGTCCCCTGAGACAACTCCTCTTCCTTGGGCTGCTGGCAGTAGGTGGCTCAAAGGGCTCCCCATCACCACTCCAGCCTTAAATAACAGGACTGCATCATGCCAGAAAAATAAAAAGATGAGATGGGAGGTTGGGGAATGGAAATAAAAGAAGAGCTTGATTATTTTTCGCACATTTCTGTTATGCAGATGGCTCAGAGCATACGGGATTTCAATTTGGGCTTTCAACAGAAGAAAAACTACCAGCATATTTCTCAGCCAGAGCAACCAAAACAACTGGGGTTTTTTGTATTCTGCACTTGAGACACTTTTTTTTTTTTTTTTTGCCTCATAATTCTGGGTGCCACCAAGGTAATAACTGCCCAGGGAGTGAGTATAAAGCCCTGATGGGGTGCATAAGTGCTGTCAGCATCATGGCATGGAGCGCTGAGCTCCAGCTGTCGGCGAAGGTGGCGGAGCATCCAGCTGGAAGGATGCGCATGGCTGCCCTGTGCTCCCTGAAGTGCCTGACAGTGACTGCTCAGGAAAGCACCGCCGAAAAATTATGACAGGCCAGGCTCAGAGAGGAGAAATGCTTTGCCATTCCACTCTAGTAACTATTAGACCTCTTAATACTGATCCGGCCAAATCTGACCTCCCTCCATCCCAGTGCTCAGGTGGTTAAACTGTGCCATCAGGCAATTCAAACCAAACAAAAACCCAAACAAGCATTATCATCACTTGTCATATTTATATTTTTGATTTTATTTTTAATTTTTATTAAAAAAAACAACCATTATTAAAAATGAATCATGTACTGGAAGGCTTCAGCCAGGGAGAACTCTCATTTCAATCTCGTGAACAAAACGCAGCACAGTTAAAACCCAAAGGCATAAACAAAACCCAATAAAAAAAAAAAAAAAAAAAAGAGAACAGTTCAAACCATAGCTTATAATTATGCAGTTTCTTCAATGTCAATAGAGAGGCTTTTGTTAAAAGCCTTCAATTCAGAATTTCATGGAAGACTTTTAAAACACAGGGGAAGAAGGAAGCACATGCTTGTTTAAAAAAAAAAGCAGGAAAAACAATTGCTTGGGTGATAGTTAATTAATTCAACAAATTTACTTCCTCCAAAGTAATCGCTGTTCGCCCAGCCATACAGTTGGCCCTGGGTGATGTATTTGCTCAGAAAGCTGAACATATCCAATTCCTGCCAAGTCTTTCTGGCCAAAATTTCCCAATTCTGGCACTGGTTTTGAGGGGGTTTTCAGTGAGATCATACCTGCCTCCCTGCTTTGGGAGCCTGGAGTTTGCAGTGCCAGTAGGTACCACTGGGAGCCTGGAAAAGAGGTTTTAATTCAGCCCCTTTCAGTGTCCCCCAGTGAGACAGCACCAAGGCGAGCTCTAAGCATCTCTCTGAGCTCCTGAACCAGGGCGGAATACAGCACCTGCCCTGGTACATACGTATCAAGCCCAAAACTGGCTATGTTAAAAATTGCAAATTAGTGACTACTTTGTAAAAAAACAAAACAAACCAAAACCAAAACCTATCCTCAGCGTGGGAACTTTAAGGTCAAAACCAAATAAAAATGGTATTAAAATATATACATATATCTATGGCTTTTCCTTTTTCCTATCCATTTCATTGGAAACAAAAATAAATTTAAGGGTGATATTTGGTTTTTAAAAACAATTCTGTCCTTCTCTTTAGCTGTCAGCCGGAGCGGATGGGATGGAGGCGCTGACTGCGGTTGCTCACGATGCAGCTCAGAATCCACCCGAGTTCTCCTTCAACCTTGCTAGTAACCGGGAGTAGACGGGTGCTGCGAGGAGAAGACCGAGTTGGGTGGGACAGACACACAGCAACTCCCTGTCCCTTCCCCTCCCAGTTATGCTACATCTTGCTTGCAGCAAGACAACAGAATAAACCTCTCCTTAAGGGACAGGGACATACAATGGAAATTAGAAACAAGCTAGAGAAGTTATTTACCTAGTCGAGGATTTCTCTGAGAAACCTGCATGGAAAGAAAATATAAGGTTTGCATAAATGCAACGAATCTCCAACAGCTATGAGAACAGTTTGCATGCCAATATATTTATCCTAGTCTCCAAAAAACTATGGATGAATGACTCCTCAGTACCATATACATTATTGGAGGTTGACATATATCGTACCGTGCCAAGGGTACATTCACAGTGTGCTGCAAACTGTAGGCTTCATGTTGCAAAATCTATTACTTCTTATACAATTAAATCATGTAAGAAGAGAGGATTGGTTGTTCCATGAAACACATACACTCACTCTCTTTGGAAGTAAAAATCTGAATGTGACATTTTCTTCCAGTCATTATTACCAAAATATAATTTCAGTAGTTCTACAGCGAGAGATTTTTTGTCTTTTACCTTGGATAACGCAGATGCCTGTTTGAAGATTTCTAATGCGGGATCTGCAGGCTCGTCACCTCTTTCTTGCGGCCTTGAAGCTAAGGGTGGGACATAGATAGCATTGAAATACTCTTCAAAGCACACAGGCTGCTTCCTTCCATTATTTTGTGTAGAAAATCCCATAACAGACTAATCCTCCTCAATAAACTGAAGCAATTGCCATGTGTCACCACTCCCTCCCAAAGCAGCTCTGCTGTAATGGTGTGGCTCTAGGTATTTCTAACCACAGACCTACCCTGCGGCTGTAAGACAGAGTTCACGGCATAAATCACGCCATTCGTGGCCATGATATCGCTTTCAGCAACAGGCTCCTTGTTGACGTGTATTACGTTGTTTTTCTGTTCAGGAAAAGAAAAAAATTAAAAAAGTAGGAAATGAGAAACTTTTGTCATCAGTGGTTTCTAATTTTATTTAAAAAGCCCTCACTCTGCATTCATTCATTCATTTACTGGATGGCTGTAGGTGTTTTCATCCCTCTTGCCAATTAAGGAGAACATAAAAACAAATTATAGCCTGAGCAGTTTGTCCTGGAGCGGCTGGCAGGCTTTGGAGCACGGACTTTCTCTCTGCGCTGGCTGGGAACGCCGTCCCGCGGCAGCAGAGCACGTCCACCAGCTCGCTGGAGGCAGCGGGCGCTGCTGCTTGCGCCAAGAGGGACGGCTGCGGAGGTGGCATCAGGAGAGGGCAGGTCAGGACTGGACACGGGAAGAGTCTAGCACACAAGTTGGCCAACTCAATGCCCTTGGAAACGCTGGCCTTTCCATTTTTGTCCTGCATTTTCGTCCTTATGCACAGAGTGGGTCTTGAGTTATTTATTTTCTGAAATATATTTTTTTCATCAATAGAAGATCCTACATTTTCTTAATGTAGCGCAGAATTTTTTAAATGAAATTATACATCTAAATAAATCCTGCTGTGTTAAGGGAGCCCATGCAGAGATCATTTTCGTTACACTAAAAAAGATGTGTTAGCTGAACAAGCTATTAATTTAATTTATTTATGCTTTTTCTCCCATGACTCAGGGTTAAATTTATAACAGCTCCTGGAATTCGTTCACAATTGGTGTGGGGAGAAAGCTGAAGAAAACCACATTTCAAGACTGCCAGCTTGTTGAATTGAACACATGGCAACAGTCCCTCCGCTACAGCCCAGGAAACACTGTTTGGTGGGTCTGTGGGCACATTTAGAAGAGGTTCCCACACCATCCAAATGAGCGAAGACATCCTTTGGTCCTCGACATGGACAGCTAAACACAGCCCACGGCCCTGATGACCGCGAAACCCCATCCAAGGTGACTCACCGTGCTGACTTCCAGTTTATCTCCCTGCATGGACTTCAGCCTCACAAGGGCACTGACTGCGCCGCTCACCAGGATCTCATCAGCCACATGGAACTTGAGGATGTTGGCAAGCTCCTTGGCATTACCTGGGGGAACAAAACATTTGCATTTGCAAAACAGCAGCAGCGCTTGCTTCCCGTATTTCATGCGCTGGAATGAAATTACATGGAAAATACCATAATTTCCTGAAAGTGCAAGGAAACAATGTAAAATTGAAAAGACCCAGCAGAAGGAACTTGGTTGGAGCTGGTTAGGACATTGAGGCCATTCCTGCCCAGGCTGGTCAGGGTCCCAGCAAGTCCAGAAGGACACTCTCCCAGTGTCCCACCTTGGTACATACCAAGAAATCCCTATCTCTCGGTTTTTCAGTCCCTCATTCTCTCACTGTGCACAGCATGAACCTGCTTCTGTTGCTGCTTTCACTTCCCAAGGAAGTCTGGTGTGGGGGGGGGAAGACCTAAGTGAAATAAGGAAGCAGACAGAGCACTCCGATATCTGCAAATGTCAAAACTTTCGCCAACACCAGTGTCACTTGGCAATAATCTTCACGGCTGAAACTGCAGGATTCCTGGGCGGGAAGGGGAAAAGTGCAGGAGAAATGTCACTAATGGCTCACAGGTTGCTGGCCTGATCCCTACCCCACTGAGTCTCTACTCATCTAGCCATGCTTTGAAACAGATTTTAGGAGGGTAAGAAGTTTCCCCTTCACCATCTATTTTCCAGAAGAGGCAGTGACATGCACAGCACGGGCCAGCAGCCCCTCTCCATCTTCTCCTTTAGAGGATGCAGTGTCACTGCCAAAACCCACAGAGAACCGATGGGGAACTGCTAGTGCAAAAGATGGCCTCCATCTACAAAACCAGAGCAGCTCCTTCAGCAAGGGGGACTTTTTCTTTCAATGCTCGTATCTGAATACACTGTGAGCTTTTTTTCCATTACAGTTTTTCTAGGGTAGCCACAGTTCACACTGCATGTCCTCACCAGCATGATTCACTTCTTCATCAGGAGCGTAAGCTAAATATTTGCGTGAAAAAAGAACGTCTGAAGTGTCCGCATCTGGGATACTTCATTCCTGCAGCCGTTTACAATAGCTGCAAAACAGTTCTGAAATATTTATATATTAAGCACTAGACTGGATATGCACTCTGATATTACCAGTTCCTCATCCCTGCACTTAAAAGGATAACCAGCTACCATGGGCAGTTGCTTCCCAAATTATGATGTCAATGTTTGGTTGGACTTTAATGACGAGAAGACATTACACTCAAATACCTGACATTGTTTCCAACCACAGCCGGTTTTCGACATGAACAAAATAAAAGATCGTGCTGCTTATCCAGAAGAGCGTTATTAAACATTCCCATGCTTTTTTCCACACCCAGCCTGCACGCCTGTGCTTTTCAGGATATTGGTCTCCGACTGTGGTAGACTGGAATATTTGTCGTCTTCTCAGAATCAGGCTGGACTTCCTGCTTTGTTCATGTACACATAGATGGAGCAACAGCTCCATCCTTTTACTTCTTAAATTTCATACAGTGTAACTTGAGGCTGAATGTGGACCATGTTTTCTATTTGCAGAACTTACTTTAGACACCCTGATCCTATGTGATTGACAGCCACATTCTCATTTCTTTCATCCCTGAGAAAGGCAGAGACCTCATTGGTTTCTCTAGAAACACCTTGGAGTTATCTTGCTTACACCAGCCAGCGCAGCCAAATTAAAGCCATAGTTAAGTTTGTAGCACATACTACAAACAAGTCTTCCAAGCACAAGGAAAGTATAAAACCATGCCCACGCTTTGCGTGAGAGTTCAGCGCCACACTCTGCATCCTCAGCTTTCTGCTGGATAGGACTTAATCCAAATCAGTTGTGTAGGAAGCTTGTGCTTCCAACAGACAGGGTCAAGGAATGAGATATGGCAGAGAAACTTAGCCATTCCTTCCTGTATTATACCAATAATACACAGCAGCGGTTCATCTAAATGCTCTAAAAATGCTCACCCATTAGTTTGTTCAGTTCCCCTTGGGGCATGGCTCGGAAAGCTTCGTTTGTTGGAGCAAACACTGTGAAGGTACCTGGCCTGTTCAAGTTCTCCGTGAGACCTGCAGACTGGATTGCAGCTACCAATGTACTGCCAAACAAACATACATAAAATGCTTCATTATAAACTACTTCTGCTGGCCTTTGAGCAACTGCATGTTGCGTTCAAAAGACAGCTGTGGAGTTACAATTGCAAAATCCTGCTGGGGTCCAGCAAATCAGTTAACCAAAAAGTTGATTAGGTAGGAAATGAGCTTGTGAGGTCCAACCAGAACATCTGAGAAATGGCAAAGCAACCTGGGAATGCTGACTCCTTGGGTACCAAACAGTAGTGAGGAGAAAGAGAGGTCTGGCCACAGCAGCTCTGCTGGGCAGAGATGGCTTCAGAGCCAGCTTCTTACTATGTTAAAGGGGACCACACACTCTTGGCTCACAATTCATTGAAGGGTTTTTTGAAGTCTCACTCCCTATAATTTAGGGATGAGACCATGGTTTTGGATGCTCTTTCTATGTTAAAAAAATTATATATAGTCATGACTACAACCCATAACAAATAGAAACTGCTTTGGCAGCTCTTCTGCTCCTAACTAGCACTTAGGAAGAGCAGAAAGGTCACCTGAAGCGATGGTCTGCCTTGAGAACATCCATCACTGAGCCAGACGGTGGAGTCAACATTTTGTCCACGCTAAACAGGGTCCCAAACCTTCCTCTCTTGTCATGGGCAGCAATGCAGGCATTTTCAATGCAAAGGTTCTGCAAACAAAATTGCAGAAAAAAAGACTTTATTAGCATGTGCTTCAAAAAAGAGATTTTTATACTTTCCACAATGTTCAGTTACACTTTTTACATGATAGCCATAACATTACAGACATCGAGCATCATTCAGCCATATAGAGCACTGCACACTGCAAGAACTTACATTGCGGTACACAAAAACTCTCAGTTCCTTGTCACCCAGAGTCTGTAGTTTCTGTCCATGGTAAAGATATTTAGAGGAGAGCTGGTCTCTAACAATGTGGTTCAGAAGCAAGTTTTTCATGTTGCTGTCGACCACGGGGAGTCCATCTGCAGCAAAAAGTATGGAAAGAACCAGTGATTCACTTAAAATGACCACTGAGACACTAAAGAGTCCAAATACAGTGTTACCCACTCCGGTTTTTAATTGTAAAGCTAGATGCCACTGCCCATAGCTGAGGCATTTGGGGGAGGATACTTGTGCACTGAAACTTGGCTGAAGACTGTTTGAAGGAGATCTGTGGCCCAAACTGATGGAAGAAAGGGATTTACTCCCCAGTTTACCTTTGAAGACATCATTCACTGGGGCAAGGAGGGTCACTCGCTCACTGCCAGTTAGATGAGAACTGAGACCAGCTTGTCTGAAAAAGTCCATAGACTTGGAAACTTCAGATTCTTGTGCCAACTCAAACAGAGTCTTAGCTGAAAAGAAAAGCAACACATAGTAACCTTGCGTTAAAGGCAATCCACCCATCACCACAAAATACCTACACCCTCTAAATTCAGTATTTCCTTGGCAAAACAGACAAAAGAAAGGCAACAGAAAGAAAGATGCAGAGAGGCATCAGTACCTGAGTCTGGGATCAGCAGCTCATTAACAAAATGTACAACGCCGTTGGTCGCCAGGACATCCTTGTTGGCAATGATGGGCTTTCCGTTGAGGGTCAGCTCTTCCCCACTGCAGCCCACGTCCAGGGTGGTTCCTTCCAGAGTCTCCATCGTCAGGCCAGCGATGATGGCCTCGGCACACATGGCTGACTTCAGGATGTGGTGGTTCAGCAGGTCTGTAAGAGAGGCAAGCGTCTTAGTGAGCTGCAAAAATCAGCTACGAAATTATTGCAGCTTTTAGGGATCCTGGTCACTGGCAAGGGGCTCCTGTACTGTACTGTATGGAGCTCCGCTCTAAAAGATGCGCGGTCATTTTAAACCGTGCTGATTTTAATTCAGCAGCCTGTGAAATGAAGTGCCTAAAAAGAGTTATTTTTATACACCTTTGCCAACTTCAAAAGGTTTCGAGTGGTTATTTGACGCATTTGTCAGGGGAAGTTATATTGATTAGATACTAGTTTTCTTGCATCTTGCTGGACTGATAGAAATCACCATCACATACAGGAGTGCTAAAGGAAAACTCGGAAAAGGGACTGCTTCAGCTCCCTCCTCCATATCTGGACACCGCTGTCTCTGCCATGTCTACACGTCTACCATATCTACATCCAAAGAAGTCTGGGCTGTCCAGTTTAAAAAGCTGGAGTTTGTCAAATCTGTTTACTGCAGCTGTTGTCAGAGTGTATCAAGGAGCCATTCAGACGTCCTTGAGAAGGAATTTAGATGAACTGAAAAATACCCTTCAGTCTCTCAATGGGCTCAGTAAACAAGCACTTACCCCTCAGGGCTTCTGGATCCCCCAGGATCCTGTTCAGTGTTTCTCGTGGGATCTTCTCAAAGGCTTCGTTGGTTGGAGCCAAGAGCGTGTACTGGCCTTCGCTTTCCAGCAAGCTGTTGAGGTCAGAAGCAGCCACAGCAGCCTTCAGAGAAATGAGGAGAGAGGGTAAAACACATCCAGCCAGAATACAAAGGTCAGCAACTTTGTCCAGGCACACACTAAGGGCCAGATTTATTAAGGCTTTTATAATTTCAGAGGACTTACAAAAAATCCTGAATAGCTTCTTTCAGCACTTTGGTCCCTTTATAAATTTGACCCGGCCCGATGGTTCTCTTGTGCTCCAGAAATTTGAGTACAAGAGCCCTTTTTTGGCAAGACTGGGAGCTAGTTTGAATACCCTGATGTGCCTGGAAAGGGCCACAGTAGTTCCAGTGAATAATTCAGATCAGAACCCGCAGCTGGCTAACTGCAAAACCCCTGTGCTTTTTAAGTTATTCCTTAACTTGGCAAATACCAAGGCAAATAAATTGGTACTCATCAAATCTGAACAGTTAATATCTCCTAAGGCTAAGACTCCCACAGAAGAGCGAGGAGACAGACTCAGTCTACATCTCTTTACCGACAGCAAGAGCAGCGTGACAATTATTCTCGTAAAACCCTACTTGTGCTGATATCAAACACTTCTCTTCCTAAAGCAAAATAAGCTATATCAGTAGAAGGATTTTATCAGCAGCTTTAGAGTCACAGCACCTCGGCACTGGCAAGCTCTTCAAGACAATTCACTGGGAGTGGGATGACTGAACACCTTTAAGGAGCCCTGGAGCACACGTGGGGTGGACTCACCCGAAGCGTTTCCAGGCTTTCCTCAGTCTCAATGATGTGCTGAATGCTGTTTGTAGTGGTGGCGATGACTTTGTCGATGACATGAACCACTCCGTTGGTGGCATGGTGGTCAGCTTTCAATAGCCTGGCACAGTTCACAGTCACAATCTGCAGAGGGAAAGAGCCACGGGGCGTTACGGGCACTAAAACAAGAAGGTAAAGCAGCCTCTGCCGGTTTTCTATTTCAAACGCAGTGAGTGCTGTAATATTGAATCAGCAGGAACAGAAAAGCGGTTTCCTAAAAAAACACCCAAAGAATGAGAATGCTCTATCAAGAATGTTTGAAACATTCCATGTTTAAAGAACTTTGAAAATAATCAGTGGTTTTGTCTACCCTGCATCATCATGACTAAGAAAACACGCAAGAGCCAATACTTAGGCAAGCGTACTGTTATACAGCAATGTGGGCAACTTCTCTGCAACAGCATCAATGAAACTATCTGCTTAGAAATATTCTTTTCAAGCTCCTTCTAAATACATATCCTAAATCAATAGTTGCCAACCTAAGCATTTACGGAGTCCTGGAGGTCCAAGGACAGTGTAGGAGGTGCAAGGCAGCAGAAAAGCAAGCCCGCTGTGGGTAGGTTTAATACAAATGTCTTACCCCATTGGGATAGTGGTGAATCTGGATAGGCAGGTCCTGGTACATTGAGTTAAGTGTTGTCCCATGTTTCAGATCATCCGTGAGGACCCGTTTGTTCACCATGTGGTAGCGAAGGGCATTGAGCAGCTCAATGTTAACATTACTGACTAAGGAATCCAGAGTTTCCTGAAAATCAGAAAAATTCATTTTTCAGTGCTGAGTGCAATTAAGCCGGTTGTTAGCGAGAGGCAGGAGGTCTGGCTGCATCCAAGGTGCTTCCAAAGCGTGTGTACGTGTGTATTAAGTGATGTATTCAGCCTTAAGCCATCTGTGCAAATTAAGAGCTCTAACTTTCATAAATCTTTAGCTCTTGCCTTACAACAGCAGCTAGCAGCTCTGGCACCCCCGTCCTTGGCAGACGAAGGGACGACGGCAGCAAGCTCCAGTGTGGGATCACTGAATCGAAATGAGCAGTAAGGCAACAAAAGGCATCACTCAGGGCCAAGGACAAATACATCAGGAGACCTTCCCCAACAGCATCATCCCTGCAAGGGGCTCTGCTGGTGCAGGTTTGGGGTAGAGGCTTCATAGTGGGGATGGCCAAAAAGATGCCTCCTCCCTGCCCCAATAGTTGTTCTTACATATTTATTGACAAGTGATTTAAATGTGGGATGTAACTGGATAGGAGTTGTACTGGCGGGACTCTCCCCTCTTCACAGAGATGCTCCACGAGGATGGGAGCACCAGCAGGACAGCAGTGACAATTTCAGGAGTGGAAATGCCACAAGACACAGAGTGAGAAAATCAAAACCAATGTAAAGGAAATTTATATGTAATTGAGCATAGGAACACACTGATGCAGGAAGGCTGAAGGTTTACCGAGGCTCCAGTTGGGACTGGCTACTTGTAAAACTTACTGAGAATAACCAGAGCAGTAAAGTAATGGTCGACAAGAAAAACCGAAAGGGATGGAAAGCCTCTTGCTGTGGGTCTTAACGCAATCTCAAGTGGTAAGGGGCAGGGAAAACTGAATGAGGTGATTTCTACATCCACCTGCTGGAGAGCATCCACATCTCTCTAGTGTTGGGCTGTTTCAGAAACAAAGCTCTGGAGCTGATGGACCAGTACAGTGATTCCCATCTTGGAAATTCAGTCCTTCCTGTATCAGGACTGTGCCTATTCTGCCAGAAGAGCTGGATCTCCACTAAAGAAATCCAGAGGAAGAGGAGAAAGAAGAAGAATTATATCTTACAGCAGGCAAGGACGCCCAGGCCTCATTACTTGGGGCAAAAATTGTAAAACTTCCAGGTCCTTCGATTTCTGGCCTTAGGTTAGACCGGTCGGAGTAGAGCTGCGTGGTGGCAGACCCAACAACTCCCAGGGTTTCATAGATGTTTGAAAGTGGCAGCGCTGAAAGAAGAGACGGTTATGTTCCCAACACATCATTCATCCTTCCCGCACTGCACTGAATTAAAGGAGAGCTGCTGGTGAGAACGCTTGGGGAAATGAAGCATGTCAGGGAACTCGTAGCTGTTCATTAATTAGATAATAAATAATCATAGCCTGACAGCTCCAGCCTCAATTACAGCAGTGTAATCCAGGATCTACTGCATCTCTGCAGGTTTAAATGGAGTTACTCTGGTTTTCCATGGATCTGAATTGAGACAAGCAAAGATATTTTTTGCTTTCACCCAATCCTTGTTTGTACTCAGGCTTTTGGTGCTCGGAGCTGGCAGCTCACCGCTGCTCTTGGTCTCTGCTGACCCATCTGCACCAGCCCACATGATTAACAGGGCGGCATCAAACTTTTGTGGAAGGAAGCGTTCAGAAAGCAAAAGCAGAATATGTCTTTCTTCAATAAACCCAGTTAATTCCCTCCCAATCCCCACCAGTGGCTGAACTGTATTTTCTCCTAAATGCAATTTTGCTAACTTCATGCTTGCCAAAATAAAAATGAGCAGAGATTGGCAGAGCTGTCTGCTACTCTATCATTCCTTTGTATTGCATTTCCAATACAGCTATATTACTTGTTGGAATAAGTAGTTCCCTATGGCTCTCCCATGCTTGATTAAGTTTAATTATATCCAAGGTTTTAAGTTGTCTGGAACATTTTGCATGCTTTGGAGCTGATCTGGCGCTCTGCTGGTGCTCTGCTGAGTCCATTTTTGACTTGTTCATGGCAATATTGTGCACAAATTGCAAAAATCAAATCCACTTTGAGTAATTTTATAACATTTCCCTTTACTAGGCAGCTGTACAATTTTAAGAAGTCTAAAAAATGTCAAACATATTTTTACCAGCTGGGCAGCCTTTTTCTCCAGGAACTTTTTCATATCCAGGACAGCACTCATAACTGATTACTCTGGAATAAGAGATGGATACAGCAGATTAACTGATGGCATCTCACTGCTTTTTCTCTATTTGCTATAGCTTTGTGTCCATCCATATTTGGTGATGTTTCTAAGCAGACTCTTCATTAGAAATATAGACTTGAACAAAAGACAAACCACAATTTTTATCTCCTTCAGGGTTGCATGTTGCCAATTTCCCCACCGAACAAAAGCAGACACAATTTCTTTTCAAAACCACACTTTCCTGGAGACTTTGTACAAACAGTGGATGGAAACCGATGCCACGGTCCCAACAGATAAACCATGCAAGACACCGCAAGTGCCGGTTCATTTGGGCACATTTCCCACGGGATTTAGGGATCTCCCTGGCTGACTGCTGCTGTCACGTCTGATCACTCTTTGGGCAACACGCTGCAACTCCAGTACGGCTGCTTTGCCAAACCAGCCAAGCATTTCCCCTTCATTTCACCCCATTCTTGTCCACCACCAGAAATTATTTGCTTACCTATGGCAAAATCCACAAGACAAGACTCGGAGGAGAAGGAGCATCCCTGGTCTTGGATGCACTGGCAGAAGGGCTTGGGATAAGCCCTGCAAGGACAAAATTCACCGGTGGTGGCACATGCATCCATGGGCACCCTGGGCTGTACCGCAGCACACCCATCTTTGCCAACACCGGGTACGTCCGTGCGAGCACCCTCAGTGCAGCATATCCTTCTGGCTGGCAGCAAACTGCTGCTCTGATTAACCACTAACCCCCAGTAAAACCAAAGGGGTCAGAGACCCCAGCCTGGGGACTCGGGGCCATCCTGCAGATTTGCAGACCCTAAATAAGCAAGAGCTGCCTGAATGCTGCGTCCATCATCTGCAGCTCAAGGGGAAATAAATCCAATTCTCAGAGCTGGCCATTTGAGGGAACATGTTTTGATATTAACGGGGGGGGGGGAAAAAAATCAATCCAGAAGTTGCCCGTTTATTTTTCGCAAGGGATTCTTTCACCTATTGCTCTTATGCTTGGTGTGAAAGGAGCAAGGCCATCTGATCGATGGGCTAAGGCAGCGAGGGAATAGGTGTTCCTCCCAAAGACGACCGTTTCCTCTGTGCTCCCGGTTGGATTCGAGACAAGTCGGATGCTGTATCGCCGAGCCTCAGCACACTCACTCAAAGAGAAAGGAAAATCCTCAAGCTTCAGGTATTTGTCATCATTTTAACACTGTTAACAAACAGTGGAAATGCCTGGGGTTTAAGAGGGAATTCTTCAGGGTAATTAAGAGCCAGTAAGTGAAACAAATACCTGCTTTTCTGTGACAGAAGCAAATAAATTCTGTGTCACGGTTTCCTAAGAGAATTACAAAGCAAACCCAGACTGATTGTCTAGACATTATATATTCCATGTGGGAAAGAGTTTGCCTAAAGCAATCCCTTCCTTTGACTACTGGAGATCTTAACACCCTGCTGCTCCGCTTTCCCCAGCCCCCCCGTCTTGCGTTCATTAGAAACACACACTTTCTCGCCCCGCCGCTTCCCTCCCCTACCTCCGATTTTTCTTTTTTTCACCCTAGAAACTAAATCCAGTCTAGACATTTCCCTTGGTTCAGACCTGTAATCAAAGACGAAGAGCTGATTAAAGAGAAATCATTCCAAAGTTCAGCATAAATAATTCCTGAGTGCTGACGTAGGCCTTAAAAGGCTTATTTATAGATCGATCGGAGATTAATGAGCTGTGACGAAGGGGCAGGACGCTGATGCACACAGCCTGCAGCGCGCGGGGCTCGCCGGCTCGGGGCTGCCCCGGCACCAGGCGCCTGCCGGGAGGGGAGGGCACTGGGAAGGGATGGAGGAACCGCGCTGCCTGCTTTTCAGCGGGTTTCTGGGCATCTCCAGCACCACCCCACAAGGGAAGCCAATGGCAAGAAGCACCGAGGCCAGTAATGGGGCCAGCTCCAGCCGTGCAGGGGCTCCTTCAAGCCCCCAGTGTCACTCGCCCGCTGAAGGTGACCTACCAGCATCATCTGGTAGGCATTTTACACGCCAGCATTTTGAGTCGAGTACCAGAAAACTTCTGCAAAGGGCCAGGTGAACACAGAGCTGCTCAGCCAAGTGTTTGCACCTATAAGGAGTCAGAGATTGGGATTGTAAAAAAAAAAAAAAACAAAACTTCAGCTTCAGCCATTTGCCCTCACATGGCTGGTGGACTTGGTGGAAGCACAAGACCACCCAGCCCACCCAAAGGCACCGATCGAGGGGTCGCTGGGGCTGGGCACAGGGCATTCTCCCAGCTGGTCCTGCAGCTACCTCCGGCCCTCGGGGACAAGCAGCACGGCCGTGGCTGAAGGCTCACTTGCAGGACTCTGCATCTTGATGCTACGGTCCCCTACGCATCCATAAAAGAGGAAGGGTGCTCCTTTGACACGTCCTCCTCCAGCTGGGTGGGAGCCGCATTCTGCTGCCCGCGGAGGAGTATTTCTCTTACGCCATCAGGGGCAAACGGCTCACGGGAGAAAATATTGAACACCTCCTGGCCACCGCACCGCACGGTGGGTTCTGCACAAAAGCCTTCGGAGTTGCCAAGCCCATCCCTATTTCTGGTGTCTGCTCAGCGGCTACAGACCACTACGCTGGGACACGACGGATGCCAGCGATGTGGGTTAAATAAGCAATACCCTCATACAAAGAGCATTTGTCATCCACTCTGCAACGCTTCTGACCACAATTTCCTGACCTCCTCATTGAGTAATTTTGAGTCAAATCTATAGGTTTTCAGCCTCTGGTTTTGAAACACTCTGTTTCTTAAATGTCTATCTGCGTCCGACTGCAGAAGCAAGGTCCCTGGCTTTTATTAGTCATTGTTTCACTGCTGTTGCATTCTTAAGATCTGAAATTAAATTTTAAGTGCATTTTTCAAGGTAATAAAAATAAGCTTAGGCATATATTAGTGAATAAAGATCCATTTGTAATAATTTCCTGTAATAAAACCCATATGTTTTGTTTTTGTAAAATAAGTGCCAGAGAGTCATTTTTTTTCCTGAACTGAGGAAAGCGTATCAGACAAGAAAAGGAAAGTTAATTTAAAAGGAAAAAAAAAGGAACGTATTAAGGGGCAACTTACTGCCACTAGTTATTTCTCAAAAAATAATCAAAAACCAAATTTATATAAGTTTTCTTTTCATTCTCAAGACAAAAAGGTGTGTGGGGACACATTCAGTTGCAACCCCAATTCTGGAAGAATGAGTTCAGTGCATAAGGGAGGTAGAAAGATATGAAAAACACAGCCACAGCAATGAGAATATACTCTAAGTAAACTATTTCTTTGGCTTTGGAATAACCAACAGTGGAAAATTACCTAATTACCACAACAATCTTGTTTCAGTACTCATTAAAATCAAAGCAGTGTCAGACTGCTTGCCAACTGTCTTATCTCACTTCATCAGCAATGATAGAAAATGTACATAAATCCTCTATCTAATTTATCCCTAACTGTGTGAGCCAATACTTTAGCAAAGAGAAGAAAAACAAAGGGAAAAAAAAAAAAAAAGCAGATAGAGGTAAGAGCCCTCTTCCGATGCATGAGCGGAAACTTCCATTGTGCACATCCAGACCCAGCAGTGCACTCCACCCCCGTGGACCAGAAGATGCTGCTCAAGCAGCAAGCCTGCAAAACCTCACCATCAAGCCTCTGCCTTACAGCCGTGACTTATTTGTTTCTGGTGAGAGCTACGGAGCAACTCAGCACGGGGCCCACCGCACCCCAGCACGACTGAGAGCGCTCTCAGCCACGAGCCGGGAGCAGCGACCGAAAGGCGATGCACTTGGAGGCAAGACGAAAGACCGGGCACATCCACGTTTTTCCAGCTGGCTTTCCTTGCTGCTCCAGTCGCTCTGCGTCTCCCGATGCAGGATGTGATCATCCAAGGAGGAGTGAAGTTATGCTACAGGCTCGCAGCAACTTTTCAGCTTTTCCTCACTCGGGGCTGAATTTCTCTGCTCTGAGTCAGCTCCGCAGGAGCTCAGCTTTGCTTCGCTCCAGTGCCTAGTCTCTCACTGACCTCCCTCCCTACTACCTGCTTGAAAGAGCGCTCAGAGCAGGAGAAGAAAAGAAATCAAAGCAGTCAAAACCTTCTTCCTAAAGCCAGGTATTTACACCTGCAACACACATCTAACTTGTGGCACCACTGACCCTTTAAACAAATTAGGAGGATAACAGCCAGGTCAAACGTGAGGTAGGTGAGATGGGTCAAGCGTCTCCTATCGCAGGACTGCTCTTCTCACCGGTGGGAAAAACCTTTTAGGAGGAGGAGAGAAATCACCATGCTTATCCAGCTCCACCACCACCCCTGGGCTGATGGAGCGGATCCCCCCGCCAATGGAAGGACCAAGCACACAGCTTTGGGAGAGGACTTCTGACTACGGATCCCAAGCAGAGGCTGGATCCACCAAGTTATGCTGACGAACATGCCAAATCCTGACTCTTTCTGGGATTTAAAGTTATCTGGTATTCTCAAAACCTCTCAGGGACCAGCTCAGTCCCACGCAACGGACCAGTTCCGAGGGTTCATGCTGAGCTCTATTAACTGTGCCTACAGACTGATGCACTGAGTACAGCACAGCATCAGGCCCCTGACACTGGTTTAAGAATTTGACTGCCGCAGCATAATGCATCATGTCCTTTATGGCCCAAATGACTCCTGATTGTTTCCATACGCCAGGAACACCACGTCCAGTGGGAGCCATCACCAGCAAACGTTTGTAATCAGAGCTGTCCCAGGGTCCTCTGGAAAATGTGAGTCAAGGCACGTGTCTTTTGTTCTGCACAAGCACTGCTAAAGGGCAAAGTAGGGCCCGGGCTCAAAAATTACTAGGAAGAGAGAAGAAGACAATAACACCCATTGTGGAGATGATGCAAAGCAAAGATTAGTGAGCAAATTCCGTGTATAATGGAAACATTATCTCATAGGTTAACAAGCAGGTTAATGCTCTGTATGCTTTTCTCTCAGCGATGCATCATTGGATTAGACACTTGGGTAAAAGCAGAGAAAATGAGGTTAGAAGAGATCACCCCGTCTCCTCAAATGAAATCATGAAATACTGCCAGATGCCAGTTGTTTCACCTCTTTCTGGAGATAAGCGGACGAGTTTGTCTCTGCCAAAGACAGCTGCACACTTGGGTTACGTGAGGTTAGCTTCTCATTTGCTTCAGAGCTGAAGAAATCCGTGGCTGGATCGCTTTGCCTTTCAGTGACTATAACAGCAAAGCTATCCCACATCCACAGCTGAGTCATGTTTTCTTTGGAGACCTACTAAGCTACTCTGTTATCAGAAGAGGCAATGATGATACCATATTGCCATGCCATAATGTTGTCCATTTTACGTCAAAAAAGCCACCATTCGGCCAAGATGAGAGTCTGAACTCTAATCACCCAAATTAAGTCTTCCCAGATTTGGTGGTTTTGTGGGACTGGGGACAGGGGAGGTTGGTTGGTTGTTTTTACAATAGTGCCTCTCCATTTTTTTCTTTTTTTTTTTCTGTAAAGACAATTGGACGTAAGGGAAACCGCTATACATGCTCACTCCATGGCACATCCTGCAATATATCCTCCTGAAGTACAGAATTTTCCTCTTTTAGACGAATTCATGGGTTGCGTGATGAAAGGCCAAAAGCCGTGCACAGTGACAACTCCTGTTTTGCCTCCCTCCTCACCATACCAACCCCAGACACGTGAAATGAATCCCAATGGCCAGCCATGACAGCTAAACCAATGAAGGCAACCAAAATAAAAGCCATATAGCTTACCACAGTTCAAGATCTCAAAGTCTGCTGTTGACTACAGAAACAGAAGTTATTTATTCTGCAGTAAAGAACAGCGTGTTCCTATAGATCTAATCACAATGTAAATTGAGCCGTATCAGAAACACGGGAAAGGATTTTCTGCTCTTTGTTCTTCTTGAGCTTGCAGATCCAGGGCCAGACCTGGCCCACAGCTCTGCTCTCCACAGCCAGCACCTTTGCACTGATATGGGGTAACATGGCAGTGCGTGCTAAAGCGTGGGCCAGCAAATGTGTCTGAAAGCCCAGTTTGGCCTACACCAAGGAAAAAGATTCCCCGCTCCTGATCTACAGCCTGGCAGATAGTCAAGCATGCATACCCTTAATTATCTGCTGACTACATCTTTCAAAAGAATGTCCCGAGGCTGCTTACACAGATACTTTATGCAACAGCTACTTGAATATTATTGTTTGCAATTTTAGACGTGGAATTGGCCTGCAAGTCTAATTAACTTTCCTGGTGGAGTCATCAGAGAGTGTTGGCTAAAACTGACACTTCTTTCCCCTTATTTCTGTTCTCCCTTCCAAAGCAAACATGTGTAGATGAATTTTACGTTCTCTCCAATATCCATCAGCTCTGGATTGCCTTTTATTTCTCCTTTTTTTTTTTTTTTTTTTTTTTTTGAACTAGGCAGCATTGAGCCTAGCATGGGGCAAGACACATCTAAGTACTAGAAAACATCTGGTACACACTTCATTACAGCAGTGAGAGCTCTGTAAGTATATATAGAAATGCAATTAGAATAAACCATCAGGGTTTGTATTTACATGGTACTTGCCATTCTTAACATCTAAGTGTTTTAGGATCGTGTTTGCCAATTGAGAAAAACAAGTATTTCTTGGGGACTAAAAGGCTAAACCAATTCTCAACACATGTACACGTTAAGCCCACACCACCGGCTCTGACATCCCATGCCTGTCACACCACCCGCTTCTCCCACCCAGCACCCACCTCCACAAGGGGGTCTTCAGGGAGACCCTGGCCGGCACTCGGGTACTTACGTTGACTTCCCACAGATCTTCCTCTGGTACCACTGCTTGCAGTTGGTGAAATATTTCCTGTTCGTGCCGATCAGCTTCTGCACCGCGCACACGTTGGGGCTACAGGTAACGACAAAGCAGAAGAGGGTCCGGTAAGCCTCCCTCCTTACGGTGCTGACCCCCAACATGGAGCCAGACCCCACCTGACAGTGCCCGAAAAACCCTGCTGGAGTTGCAAAGGGAGGAAACTTTGAGAGCTGCAAGTCAATTTGCTCCATCTGAGTGGATAATGACTATCATGAAGCGGAGGAAGCAGTGAAAGAGACCTCTTTTCACTCTGCCAGGGTATCTTTTTTCTTCACTGAGTGCAAAATCTTGACTTTTTTCCACGTTCCATCTCTCACCAAAAAATAAAGGAATTAAGTTTAAAATAATACGTTGGTCAGTATTTCCATCGTGAACAGCTACTTACAATTTAGGATCCCAGCTAAAACCTGATAAAGTTATGCAATAATTCAAATCCTTTAAAAAAACCCCATTATTTTATTGCTTAGGACAAAGAAGGACAACTTGCACCAAAACCAGAACAGGTACTTTTGCTGTATGACAGACTCAGCCGATTCTGGACATGGATGCTGAGCCGCTGATGGGGAAAATGAGCAGTGGGACTGCCCGTTCCAGTGTCAACCCACCAGGAATGACAGCACAGGCTGAGAGTGGCTCTATCAGCCCATAAGGTACCGAGAGCTCCTTCTCAACCAGAAAAGCAGACGGTTCGCCTTACACGTGTGATTAACCCCACTGAGAGCGGACTGCAGCCTTTCAGCTTTCTAAGAAGTGGTATCACTGCGAGCAAAGATGTGGTCAAACCGGAGCTGGGAGTTTACTTGTTGCTGGTTTGGCCAGCACAGCATTTCCCCGCTCAGCCTGGCTCACCATCTCTGTGGTTTGTGGCCAGCAGCCCTGGCCACGGATGTGGGCAACGCACGGTCAGTGCGTGAGATATAATTTATGGATCTGGGTTGCGAGGCCACCGACTGCCTCTGGGCTTGAGCCAGAGGTGTAGCAAACGCCCAAGCAAGCTGAGGATGCTCAGCCCAAATGAGACTGGAGTCCCAACACCATGCCCCAGTTGCGGCAGCGGCATCCAAATTATGGGCAGTATTGGCTGCCAGGCAGATGGAGGGAAAACAAATAATTAAGCAAAATACATAAATCACCACTTCGGCCCATCAGAAGCGCTCCGCACTGTCCAAGGCGGAGTTTTCATTTGCGCAAATGAAACTCCGGATGGGGCCTGGAGATGCTGTTGCGAAGGTCTTGTTGATCTGTTTAGGAAAACAGACAGCAGCCTGTTTCATGCTGGGTTTGACCGAGATGCTGCCCGCTCGCCTACCAAAATTAACAAAAGCAGAGTTTGCACCCTGACCGTCACCCAGTCTTCCTGCGGCCGTGCTTGCTTTTCACCGGCGTCCCAAATTCGTCTCTCTCCAAAACGGGCCAGCCTGCCCATCATTAGCATGAATTAAATGTGAGGGTCTCCTATATGTTGGCTAACTCCAGCGCCAGTCTCAGCGGGAGCTTGGCTTGCCTTCAATGAGCCTTTGTTGATGTGGCTGCCGCAGGGCCCTGCGGAGGCAGGATCCGACCCTGCGCAGCCTTGGCACCTTCGTCCTGCCCCGAGGGGAAAGTGAGGGCCCGTGGGACCTGGGGGAATTAGGCTCACCATTTCCCTCGTCACTGCCATATCCAGTAATGGTAGTTTGTTTCTGCATGAAAGCATTTAATTCCCTTTCTATACATAAGGCAAGTGACAAGGAGAAAGAATCTACTGAAAAAAAGTTAGAAATTGCAAAGCCAAACTTTCAGCTGGTGCAAACTGGCCCAGGCTCAGTAATTTCCACGCCAAATCATCGCTTAGAGAGACGTCTGTGCTCTCTGACTCAGCCCACCTCGGCTACCCCGGCCCCGCCGCGCCGAAATATGGTTCCAATTACATCGAAATTCCAAACCTTGCCTCGATTTCAGCGTCTGGCTGACGGCAGTGGACAATCCCTCTAATATTCGTCTTGACAAGCCTGGCTACTGAAGGACTTGTTTGATCATTTTCCCCGTATCCCCGGGGAAGAGCCTGCCAAGAAAACCCTTGCGCCGTCAGGACAGCATCAAACCCAGCGCTGCCTCGCTCCCTCCTCCCGGCCCGGGACCACAGCTCCACAGGGCTGCTGCTCTCTCTGTGACTTATCGGGGAAAACTTCTTCCCAGTTTTTCCTCCGCGTGGAAAAATCCCCCCCCAGGGCCATGTTATCAATGATTCCCACAGGCAGGCTGTAGTAGCGGCTCCCTGCGGTGCGTGTTCTGGTCCTTTGCCCAGTCTGGCTTAAAATGAATTTGTCAACACTCTCCCCTCTCCTCGTTGGAGTTCATCACCTCTGCCATGCCGTTCCCAGCCAGCCGCGCTGACTCGAGGATAAAACTGCCTATTGTTCCCCTTCAGCTGAAGCCTTCCACTTGGCAGGCAGCAGCTGGGAGCTGCTGGGGCAGGGGCTGCTCTTCGGGAAGGGACAGCGAAGAGCAGGACTTACCGTACGGCCCCAGCTACCTGCCGTGACTATGTCCATGAAGCTCCCCGGCATCACGTCGTGCCCACAAAGCCGAGTGGGCTTGGGGAGAGCGCTCCTAGGGTTTCATCTTCAAATGTTAATATTCCTTATATACTTCTCAGCTCCTCTCCCAGACTTGAGCCGATTCGCTTTAAAAAAAAAAGTTAATTAAGAGGTACAAGCTTTGCTGCAGAGCCAAGTTCTGCCACCCAACTTGCTCTCGGCTCAATAGGAGCATTGACGGTGGCGGGGGGATGCTCGCAGCAGAAAGGGTGGCAATCCTGGTTGCACATCCCTCCTGAGCTCCCTCCTGCAAGCAAAACAACACACCTCACATCCAAGATCCTTTTGGCTGGTTTTGTATCTCTTTGGCACGTCATTAGTCAACGTTCAAAATTCAGTTGATGTTTAAAAATTAGCTTGATATAAATTGCTTTCTCCATCAGAAAGGGACCAGTGAGCAAAATGCTGTGGTCAGCTACCCCGGCTTTATCTCAGCGTCACTTCATCTGGAAACGTTGGCATACTAATTCCTTGTATGTTCCAAAGATCTCAGGCACCAGCATGGACCGCAATCACATCTTAACCCTGTGCCTCTATTGATTGTACAGGGACTAATGCGCTTCTCTCTGCAGAGATGAGTGCACTGATTTACACCAGGACTGCACTAACTTACCGAGTCTGAGCAAACTTCTGCCTCAGGGTTATCAGCATAACTGGATATTTGCTTAGTTTCAGATCATGTAGAGATGAAGAACAAGACTCACTGTATTTGCATGTAAATCACTGTAATTCTTTCATTATTGAGATTTTACAAATAGACAGCAGCTCAGAATTTGTCTGTTGGATTCTGTACCTGATTACACATATAAACAGCATAGCCTTTTCATAAATACTGACCTGGATCCCTGCCAGATAATGTATCAAATTGCAATATTTAAGTCTTGGGTTGTTTTAAAAGCATTTCACAACCCTGCCTTCAGCAATCCATTTAAATGGAAGCTACAGTTCAATCAGTGTCACCACCCTGAGAGACGGAAGCCAGCTGAAAGGTCTGTCATCCCTTCACCCTTCCTAATTCCCAATAAATTTTAAAAACAGTAGGAACAACTCTTAACATTGGGTTAGTTTTCTACCTATCAATCAAGACTCAAAGTACTCAGTCCATAACGTATTGTCTACCTAGCAAGAGAAGTCTGCATGCATTTTTTTTGGATGTCCCTTATCTGGGAAGGTTTATGAGTAAATAAGTGATTACTTCTGTCAAGAAAACTTTCAAGACTTACTGGGGGTTCCAGTCAAAGAGTAAGTTGGTGCTTACTCCACAGAGATGCTCCTCTGCCACTGAACCAGTTTTCTTTCTTTTGCTATAAATTCAGGAAAACAAGAATCCCTTCCACAAAATGTTTAACTGTTCGAAATCTGGGGTTTTTTTCCCTTTTTCCTTAATGGGGACAGACCGCTAAAGAATCATTGAGGGGTCTAAAAGGACATCTACAACATTAAGCATCCTGAAAGAAAAGGAAGGAAGTTATCCAAAGAAGAAAGAAAAAAAGTTACCCGAGGAAGAAAGCAAAACTCAGTTCTCCCAGGAAGAAGGCACCCACCCGGAGCCTCCCCCGAGGGCAGGACCGAGCCGCTCCCCGCGGGATTTGTGCAAAAGTAGGAAAACAAACCAAACCAAAACCAAACCCGAAAGAAACACCCGCAAACCAACGTTCCCCGGGGGCGGAGAGCCGCCGCGCTTACCCGTGCTGCCGGCCGCGGAGCCGGCTGTGCTGCAGGACCTGCTGGTACGGGGACTTGGCGGCGGCGGCGAGACCCAGCGCCAGCGCCAGCAGCAGCGGCAGCGGCGGGTGCGCCATGGCCGGGAGCCGACGGGCCGCGCCGGGATCGGACGGGCCGGGACGGGCCGGGACCGCCGGCGGGGCCCCGTTAAATGGGGCGGCGGCGCGGGGGCGGGGAGCGGCGTGCGCGGCCCCGCGGGGGGAGCGGAGCCGCCGCCCGGCCCGGCGGGAGGGGAGGGGAGGGGAGGGGAGGGGAACCGTCCGCCCACCCACCCACCCGTCCGTCCGTCCGTCCGTCCGTCCGTCGGTGCCCCGCAGCCTCCCGCGGGAGGAGGAATGGGCCAGGGACGCCCTCCAGCCTCCCTTCCAGCTCGGCGTTTCATCCACAGTTGCTTTTTCTTCTTCTTCTTCTTCTGAACTTTTTGCCGCCGTCCTCTCCCCGCTCAGGGCTCAGAGCGGGGTGGTTGGACTGACTGACACCCGCCGGGGGTCCCATCGATCTCAGCCCCTCTGTGACCCCCCCCCCCACCACCCCAGGGAGCTTTTCTGGCTGCTGCCCGGCCGGCCCAGCCCTGCCCCACAGCCTGCTTGAATGCCACCCCATGCACTCCGAGTGCCTGCGGCTATCCCCCCCCATCCCTCCCCTGGGGCCTTCCAGCACTGTCAGGGGTCACGCGTGTTGAGAGGTTTCTGGTTTCTTTTAAATCAAAGCAGGAGCAATAAGGCTGCCATCGGCATGGCTGCTTGGCCAGGTTGCTTGTGTTACCTACGGCTCCGCGGTGAAGGCCACGGGTGACTTGCAGCGAGCCACATGCCACTCTGAAGGGTCACAGACACAAGGGTGCTGGCCCGCTGTGGCCAGTGGAACAGGCCCCCAGGAGCCAGCCCTGGCATCACAGCCATCGGAACAGCTCACATGGGAAAAGCCTCCATTCCAGCTAAGGGCATTACCTTGTAAAGGTAATGGCAGCAGAGAGGTCAAACCTTCACTTGAGGCTGTCACTGTGCTCATCACCACGGGCTTCCCAGGAGAGAGCCCTTACAGAAGTCCTGAAGGGGCCAAAATGTGGGTGAAGCACCAACAACTGAGGTTCCCTGTGCAATGCCATGCACAAAGGGGCAGGGAAGACTCAAGTCACCTGGCCCCCAGTTTATCCGACCTGCCTCACCGCAGCATCCCAGTTTTTGTAACGGACTTCCTCTGGTTGGACTGACACCAAAGTTAAAGGGCTCTTTCCTCCCTAAATCCTCCTGGGGAGCAGAAGGGGTCCTTTGTGGCCACTTGCCCTTAGGGACAGACTTCTGCAAAACCCTCACGCAGCTTCGCGGGCTGGGCAGCGGCCAGAAAGGGCAGCTGCTCAGCAAAGGATGGGAATTGAAACACATCCAGTGAGCAGCCACCGAGCCAAACAGAAGAAGTCTTTAGCAATAATAAACACTTTGAATTTACAAAGATTTTTTTCCCCACAGTAAATAAATCCGATTAGTGTAAACAGCATTAACGCGTCTTGGATAAAAGACAGAAAACCATTCCTCAGTCGGGTTTCCTCTCCCCGAGGAGCACCTCATTGCTGCCTCCATCCGAGTAGGTAAATCACGAAGTCTTACCTGCAAAGGCTCATGACTCCAGCCTAAAAGACAAGAAATAGAGGTTTCAGGTCTTCCTGAGAAAAAGGTGAGGTTTTGAACCCTCCTAGGTATTGCCTAATGCAAGCCTTTCTCAGCTGCACCTCTGTAAAATGGAGGTATTTTATGAGTGCCCCCAGTGCTCTGTTTAAAAGGGAGTGACCTACGCTCTCCCCAGAAAGGGCTGACTTGGTTCCCCAGCTCTGGGAAAAGATTTAGGGCTGTGAAGCCTGATCTGATGGATGTGCATTTTTCTAGGTCAGAGTTAGACCCCTTGGCCCCAGAAGGGAACGAGCCTGAAAATTCACTCCTCCTCTACCAGCTATCGTAATTTATTGCCAGGGAAAGGCTTAAAGCTCCTAAAAAGTGAAACGAAAAGAGGAGGGAGATCACAGCAAAGGCATTGCCAACTGCTGAGTCCTCTGAAAACAGCAGCCGGTTGCAATTTCTCTGTGAAGAACAGCAGCGAAGATCCCACGTGGTGGCAGGGCCAAGCACCTGGATGTAGGCTCCCGCCTTGTCTCCCTCCGTGCTAGACTGCCGTTTTGGGAATGGCAAGGTCCCTCTCAGGTTTATAGACCTGTGAGCTTCTCTCCTGGATACCCGCAAGGAGCAGGAACCCCAGATCCTCAGAAGAACGTCGTCCCCCAGGAGCACAGGGCTGCCTGTCCTAGGATGAGCTCACCACGATCACCACGTTCCTCTTCCGACCTTCCAAAGCGAGGGTTGATGTCCTCGAGACACCAAACCCCGCACTGTAGTCACCAGAAGTTTGTTGAACCCGAAACGTTGGAAATGCACTCGGCAAAGATTTTTCCCAGTGAAGTGTTTTCCTGGAGACGAAGCAAACGGCGGGTGAGGAGGGACAAGCGGCTGCGAGGGGTCAGGGCTGAGAGCGGGGAGGGATGGGGCAGCCTCGCCGCCTTCCTGCGCCCAGCGCTGGCATGCACCCCGCGGCCCCCGGGTGACACGCTGCTTCTCCTGCCCCAAAAAGTCTGGATCGGTTGTGCCGAGATACACAGAGCACGGCAAAGGCAGGACGGGAAGGCACTCGGTGTGCAGGCAGGTGGGCAGAGCCGGTGCGTTTGCCATTTGGGGAGCAGAGAGCTCACGTGGAAAAGCATCTCCCGCAAACCCCGCTGGCAAATTCGCTGCTTTTATCTGCCACTGCTGGTTTCCTTCCTCCCCACCGCTCCCTCCCAGTCCTGCTGCCTCCTCGTTCTTCTCCAGTGCATCCTTATTCATTATTCCTCTCCAGCAGGACTCTCTGTACTGACTAAGCTTTCAATTAGCTTCTGTCAATCTGTTTGAGAGCGGTTCAACTGTTGCAAAGAAATATTCAAATATACTAGGCTATCAGACTGTGACAAACCTATTTGTGAATGACCGTTGCTTTGGTTTGCACTTGTTTTAACCTCTGCTTTCAGACGGATGTTTAGTTTGAAATGAAATCCACGGGCAGTGGACTCTCTGCACACTCATACAAATACTCTAAAATCAATCACGTAGAAAATTGCACTTACACAAATAGACACTTCTATACACATTTCAGAGTAAGCAATAAGCAGAAATAACAGCTGCTCCAACAAAAGGGAGGCATCGCAAGACATACCCTAAGCCAAAATGAAGAAATCTTCGGCAACAATAAACATCTATTATTTAAAAAGCTTTTCCTGTATAAACAAATCTGAAGGCTGAAATTACTGAATCATTAAGACCATAAATATTTTTTACTTTGTTCTGTGAGCTGCACAGAAAAGCCAGAAGAAGAGCTTGTAAAGAAAACCACCTTTCCACCTCTCTAGTAACAGTTTTAGGAGAAATGATCAACAGCATAGAATTAAAAGGGGTTTTGTATTTGCCTGCCATATTAAATTTCTACTATCCTCATAATACTATAAGCAATAATTCCCATAATAAAAAGTTAAAGTGACATTTGGTAAAACCCACATCCCTGCAACAGGCCGAATCTCCATTTCATTTCGATCTCTAGTTAATGGTGATTTCAGGTTGGATTTTTTTCCCCAGACTAGCCTCCGCTTTCATTTTCACAGACTCTGAGCAAAAGCACTGGAAATAAATCTGAGCATGTTTGTGGTGCTCTTGTTTCAAACTCAGCAGAATTTATTCAGAAGAATAAATAGATGATCCTTCATTCATTTTACTCTCGGAGCGTTTGTGAAATGCCCGGCGGGTCCATCGCTGCTGCGGCTGGAGGTGCAGCCCTGCACGGGACATGGCAGGACCTGACCGGCTCCAGCACAAAAGGGGCTCAAACAAACAAAAAATTATCCAGATAGATGGAATCAGAATATTGCAGAAAAATATTCCCTGGCGACAGCAGCACTGACAGCCAGCGGTTCGTGCCTGGCTTGGGTAGGGACTAAGGTGGAGAAACGGGTTAATTGGTGGGCAATGACCTTAACCATGAGCCTCTTAATGAATTGGTATAAAATATATCCCAACTCATCCCACACTCCCGTTTTGTTGTCTGTTTTCACTGTCGGTACTAATATCGAGGGAAAAGATTTCCCTTCTGTGTCTTTTTAGGTCTTTTTTGAACAACTTCTTGGCCCCAAATGCTCCCGCACTCGCCTTTTGGGTCTTCTTTCCATGTCCTATGTGTTAACGATGTGGCAGATGCTCCTTCACACCACGTTCTTGTTTTCACACATCAGTCTTGTAAAAAGATCTCGATAAAGATCGCATAATCCTCTTCGTTTCCCTTTGTAGACAGCTCCATTTGATGTGTCCAGAGCCTGCTGAAAAAGGAAGAGAATTAATCCCGCTTGCCTCCGCCGCACACGGTGGGGAATCCATGGGATTTATGTTCCAGCTCCACTCAAAACTGTGTCCAAAAGGACCTCTGTATGTGTAAAACGTTGTTATTATTATGTACAGTAACATCTAGGTCAGCAATTGGAATAGTGGCAGGCAGCACGAGCTGTTTTTGAAACCTCAGAAGAGCCTGTCCGGCCCTTTAGAGATGTGACATACGGTAGAAATTCAGAATAAAATAAAAATCAGGGTAGCGTCTGCGGGAGGAAGAGTGGAGAAGAACAGTACGTAGAAAAATGAAACGTGCTTTGGCTATCAAATTTAGTGCGAGGCACTTTTGTTAAAGCCTGAGAAAGTGGAAGAAGCCTCCTGCTCACGGCTCCGGTGGCACAGCCAACTCCTCCTTGTCAAAAGGGCTGAAACCTTGCCGGTTCCTGAGTTTACAGCATCCCTACGGGGCCTTCATCGTGAGCTGCAGACAATTTGGGTACCCAGCAGTTCACAGAGCACGCGTTTGCCTGGGAGGAGCCGCGATGCTCCGTGCCGAAGCGCAAGCCCAATTCTGACACATCCCCCGAAAAGCTGCTTGAAGGAAATCGGGTGTAGGTACTGTTTGGTCTCTCCTTTCTGATTAAGGGCGAAGTTATTGCTGTATGTCTTGTTAGGTCTGGCCAAATTGATCTACTCCCAGCGATGCTAAACTGCCTCCCCACAAGCATTTAAGCAGGGTAGCTGCCCTGAGTTAGCTCGCGAGATTTAAAAGGCACCCTGTCGTCCTGTCCATAGGGGCCTTGGGGAGCGCTAGCCAGAAATATTCTGCTTCCTTTTAATATATCGTTGTGATGGAAGAAATATGTGCTTTATCTTCTCTAGTATAAACAAAACAATTCTCTTACCTCATCGTATAAGCTTGTAATTATCTTCCCACATTAGATACTTTGAGATAAATCTTTTTAAGAACGCCTCTCTGTTGCTCTTTCTTTCTCGTACGCCGACAGGCACACACACAAAATAAACCCATTGAAGCTCATGAGCAGTGCTATAGGGCCAACCTGATATCCCCTCATCTGTTTTCTATTTTCCCCTCCTTCCCCCTGCACCATATTGCAGATATATGATACAGTAAAATTATAGAGCAGGAAGTCACAAGAAGTAGCAATTCAACTTTCGGAGAATAATTCAGTGTCGCTTAGTCATATTGGCTATATATGAAAAAGAAAAAAGGGAGATAGAAAACAGCTCCCACAAGACATTTCTAGCTCTCACATGTTCTCATTTTATTCCTTATCCTGCAATTTATCTTCTTGTTTTCAGCAAGCCAGCAATGAAGTAGAAAACCCCTAAGAAATCTTATTCTGACATATCTTTCTGGGGAGTATTCATTTCCACGCATAGCTGCATAAGCCATGGAAAAGTCTGTGCCATCACTGGAGAGCAAACCACTTGACGAGCAGAGTCTACAGACCTTAAAATGGATAAAAGCAAGTTTTTTCTGGCCTGCTTCAACTGATTTAAAGATCTGATAGACGCCCAATGTCAGTGTGGTAATCGGCTGAGGCTGGCTGTAGGCCATTTTGTAATGCAGGAAAAGAGCAAACGTTTGAGCATCCTGAGCCAAATTACAACAGACTGTTATTTTGGGATGCTAAGCTTTGAAATCTGAATTCATTTAGTTTATTATGATATATTGGAACTTCCTAAAAAAACCCACAAAAAACAAGATACTCATTAACTTCAGTTAAATAGAACAGGCAGAAGAAACCATTGCCTGCCAAAAAGATACACAAACTACATTATGTCAATAGACCATCTTGTAACTGGAGATGCGCAGCCAGAAAGCTGCTTCTGTTAGCCTATAGACGTCGGATGAAATTCAGCTCACTGAAAGCACGACGAAACTCTGACTTCAAGACCAACCTCAAAAAGTCCCTCTGCAGGTCAGCACAATAATTTCTTCAACTAGATTTTAATATGCTACACCCAACATGACAAGGTGGTCGTTACCTACTGATCAGAGGGCCTTTGCACAATCATCTCTCAATACATTTCACGTGGTGTTAATGAAGCAAAGGAAAAGAGACATTAGAGCATGAAAGTGCAAGCATGTTCCCTACTGTACATTTCCCAGCACACTATCCGTATTTCTGAAGTAAACCCGAGGGTTTATACAAACCCTGTGGGCTCTCGCAGTTAGGAGCATATTAAAAATATTTAGAATCACAAAGTGCTGGGAAGTCGAGAAACTGTTTGGAGAACAGCAGAGTATTTCTCGAGGCTGCAATGCCTTGTTTGAGTCACACCTGCATCAGCAGGAAGAGATGCTACATTTAAAAGAAGAAAAAGAGCCTTAAATAATAATAATAATTGAAAAATGATTGGTAGCTGTTTCACGTAGCATGTGCACATCACTGATATCCCAGTTCTGCAAAGTTATACAAGTGCTGGGTGTTTTTTTCCTGGTTACTCCGTTCTTCAGACAACGGCCTCCTCAAGCACCAACGTGAAGCAAGTAGGTAACAAAGCGCAGGACAGAAGACCAAGCGAGCAGTAATAAACTTTAGGAAAAGTAGGTCCTAATAAGGAAAGGAAGGGAGAAAAAACTTCAGTGGCACTCGAGAGACATCTCACAACGCACCCAGTCGTGCCTTGCTCGAGGCCACCACCGCGGAGGCAGAGCCCTCTCCCACCGTGCATCAGACCAAGCGTTCGGACCGAGCAACCACCCTCCTTCCGTGGGATCTGACATCGGAAAGGGTCTGTTCAGCCGGGAGGGAGGAAGCTGAGCAACCTCCCCTCCTGCTTTCAGTAACAGCTCAGACAGACGTCTGCTGGGAGGGGAAACTCGCGCCGAGCCGGCCCTGGGACGGGGAGATGGACTAGATGACCTGAGCTGTCAGCGTGGATTAGATCCACTTACACATTCCTGGACCGGTTTCTGCTGGGTAAAGTGTGACATTACGGCTGACTTGCTCCAAAAAGGATGCTCCTCCCTCTCCCACGTGCCAGCTCTTCTCCTGCCTCCGTCAGCCCAGCACGGCGGTCACAGGCAGCTCCTTTTCCCCCAGCGCAGCGGGACCACGTTGCAGGTCCAGCTTTCTGCTGGATTCGTGGGCTGAACCGGCTCCCCAGCAGTAAGGCTGTTTCCAGAGGCAGCAGGCAGGATGGGCAGGAGCAGGCACCGGGAAGGGAGTGATACCAGCAGTAGCAGGGACTTGTACGCGGGCTCTGCCTGCCCCAGCTTTCCCGCGCTGGCACCTCCACGGCCATCCCCACGGGGTTGGACTGTGGTAGGTACGAGAGCAAAACAACCCCACTCGACATGCTTTCCTGCCCGGCATCACGCCGGCAGCAGCAAAAGACCTTCTCAGGTTTTCCTTCAGCTTTGAGACTCTGCGCACTGAAGGTGATTCTATACCTCAATCAGCTCCTTCGTGTCTGGATTTTACCTTTTCCTTCTGCTTCCTCGGGGCTAGAAAACACAGAGACATCCCGTTCACCACTGTCTGCTTTGGGGGGCTGTATGCCAATCACCCGAGCCCGTGATTCCGGAGCATTTCTATCTGCGTACACACGCACAAACACACACAAAAACCATACGCACACGTACTACTCAACTAGGTATTGCGAGTTCATCATCACTGGGAGGAATTATAGGGGACATATGGCTTAATTTAGTTGCAGTGGGTTTGTAGTTACAGCTGAGTAGATAACATGACAAGGCTAGTAATCATTTCTAAGAGAGAATGATTTAGTAATATAGTCTACAGCTCTTGTAAAGGCTCCTTGATAAAGGGCCAGGGAGAGCTGGAACAGTTTGGATCCATTTCCTCACCGCTGCTGAAAACGAATGTTGCAATATGCGTTAGGCGGGTTGAATGGAAAATAATTGCCTTCGTTATGCAAGTTCAACGTACAGACATATGTTCCTGGATAAACCCCTTCTACAACTAGCCAGGTCCACGTAGCCTATTTTCCATAAAATATAAGGAGCAGCGTTTTCTACAGGTTTCAGTCAAGTATTTGAAATAGGCTTGCGCTGTTTTATCGAGGAAAGCATATGCATGTTTCTGAGGTTCACATGCATGTAGGTTTATTGCTTTTCACAAGAGGTGCAGGTGTGGGAATAGGTCTCGTAGAGGATGTCTGAACATGCAGCAGGACTTTGGCATATCCAAAGCAGAGAGAAACTGGAGACGTGGATTTTTATAGGAGGCATAGCACATTGTAAAGCAAGATATCTTGGGCCAAATCCAGTTCTTCCTGTTTAGGCAAACTGACCTCTTAATTTCAGCGGTGCTTCTCACTCAGGCAAGGTAAACAGAAACTCACCATTGGGCATTTATGGGAAGAATCAGAGAAGTGATTTCTTTAGTGTGATACAATAGGACTTTGTATTAGCGTTAGCCCCAAGTGCCTGGAAATCTGGAATTCAAATGAAGCAAAACCTCACTACAAATAAAGAGCTTCTTAAAACCGAAGTTGTTTCCACCACCACTTTTAAAAAGCAGAGTTGCCAGCTACTGAGAGAGTGAGTAAGTGATGCTCTGGCCTGGGAGGATTCCAGTAGGATTAGTCTGGCAGTTGTAGCGCAATCAAGACAGACTAATTTCTTCATTATTAGTTTTTAATTCTTCTAAGTCTGCTTTATACAATGGTTTGGCACCGTCCGCACCCATCGTTCTCTGACTCTGAAGCTGGCAAGCGGACACATTTGCTTTCTTCTTTTATTATAGCGGAGGGATGGGCCAATTTACGCCAGGAGTCCAGTGTGCCTGCGAAGCCGGGAGAAGCGGGAAGGCAACGCTCCCTCGCTCCAGCTGCTGCGGGAGGGAGGTTTCGTCCATGAGCAGGAACAAATATTTATCAGACAGGCTTTCCAGTCATATGGTCCTAATCCTCACAGCAATGTGAAACTCTCAGGATGAGGTCATGGTTGTTTAATCCCAAACTGTACTTTTTTTTCTAGAGGCCAGATCAGGTAGGTAGGAGATGGAGCACGCTTCTCCCTGCCTGGGGCTCGCCGAGAGCAAACCACAGGGTTTTAGGGACATGATGTGCAAATACACATACCCACAAACACGCACAAAGACTAGCTCCAGAGCACAACGGGGCTGCCAGGGCGCAACATTAAATTTCCAGCACCGACAGCAGGCACCCGTTGCTCTGAGTTTTCAGAACTTGTCAAAATTCAATTGTCAAACTCTCCGAAAGCTCCTTTAAACAAAACCCCTTCTCAAAAGTGAAAAATAAAAAAAGATAAAAGGGTTTTTTAAAAGTCATCAGAAGATCCTCCAAGCTGATTACTGCTGGGAATACTTTTTTAGGTGGTTGAGGTACCTTTGGTTTGCTCATTAGCCTTTCAGGGGCCTTTGGTGATTTACACTTTAAACTGAAGAACCAGGGAATTCCCTGGCCATTTTCCTCCAGGGACTGTTTGGATCAGGGATTGTCCAAATTAGGAATTGTATCTGAATCCTACCGAGGTCTGAGCTAACAAACTGGCTCATGGCTCCCGTACAGACCCTTATTATTTTAGCCCAGATGGTACTAAAAAAAGACCATCTCAAGACATGAGACATCCAATGGCATATTTTAGAGCTGCGCATTAAACACACAGACCAGCTATATTCCTTCAGTTTTCTCCTTACATAGAGAGGTGTGCCATGCATATGATAATATTCGAAATATTGCGTGATATTAAGTGAAACAACTTAAAATGTGTCACTCATCAGTACACAATATATAGCAGCACCATGTCCAGGGAAGAAGTTATCTCAAGCAGGACTGAACCAAGCAAAAGAGCACAACCAACATATTGTGTGTTACATTTTCAGCTGGAAGGTTTCCCAAACCTCAGACAAGATGAAGTTTGGGTCACTCCCAGAAGAACCTGACAGCCAAGTAATCAAGGAGGTTGGAAAGTCAGGTCACGTCTTTTATTTTGAACCAGCCTTTGGCTCTGCAATTTTATGTAAGATTGAGTAACTTCTGAGCGTGACTAACCCAGAGCAGCCCGTTTACCTGCGGCCAAGCTCTTCCTGAGAAGGGAGCTGGGCTCTCCCACAGCTCAGGTGAGCCCCAACCACCAGATTTGGCTTTGAGAAATCTCTCTTTCTCCGCACAGTTTTTTTCCAGAAGTCTTGGTTTTTACATCACACCAAAATGAAACCAACAATTAAAACCTCTGGGTTTCCGTGTCTCTCCCCGACATCTGCGTCTCCTTGGGTCATGCTGCTGAGCAGATGCACAGGGTTGCTGGGCCAAAGGCAAGGTCACAGGCTGAGCCTCCAATGTACTCACAAAATCTGGATCAGAGTTTGTACCGGGTGGTGGTTTGGGGTTTAGTTAAAGTTCTGCTCACCCCGTCCCCAGGATGAGCATTGCTGAGCCCCAAATGCTCAGTCCAAGAGGGGAGGGTGGCCGGGGAGAGTCCCTGAGCCCCCCACTACCCTGCCGAAAGCCAGACCCTGCGGGGCTGAGCACATTTTGCTTCCAGTGCGTTGTAGTCACCTCTGAGAAAGAACAGGAGAAGGGACAAGCAAGAGAAAGCAGTTGATGCTGCAGAGCTGGGTTGTTTACCCTCTTTCCTGAGCAGGTCTTTTATTTATTTCACATGTGGCAAGAACCAGCCCTTGGATCTTCAGTTTTCTTTTCTCCTTCTACCTCATTCCCTTTGAATCCATCAGCCGGGGAGATTAGCGGTGTCACAGGAACCAGACCTTTCTTCTAAATCCCTTCCAGATGTCCAGAGCCACAAACATGTCAGTCACTGACAAGAGCCTAATGACAAGTTGCTCCCTGTTTGTTAACAGTGGCTACTGTTTCCTGGCAGAAAAGCTTTTTCTTCCCAGCCCCCAAAAAGCTCTGAAAGCAGTTTTTGCAGGGAGGGTTTCTTCTTCCTTCGCCAGGAGCAGGGCTGCTATCTGACGGCTCACGAGATGCTCCCTGGCTCGACTGCCATTGAGAGCTGCTCTCAGCTGCCCCGGCGCTGCCACCAGAAAAACAGGCACAAGCCACCACATCGCAGAGATATTTTAGGATCTGCAGAGAAGAAACAAGTGCCAGACCTGGATACAGCTGGTGGGGTTTGACAAACCTCAGGCCATGAGGTTCTCCAAAAGCTTGGTGGCATTAGACAGTGCTTTTTCTGCGTTGGCATTGCCAGCCCCAAGGAGCCAGGTATGAACTCGACCAGACGCTGAGGTCAGGACGGCTTTGGAAAAAACAAGCAGGTACGAGGGCTTTCTGGCAGCAATTCAGGATAGAAGACACGGAAATCATCTGGCTATTTCTTTCTCCTAAGCAAGGAGAGCCATGTGGTGATGTTCCTGTCTTGCTGCTGGAGAAGGTCAGGAGCTGTGTGTCGAGGGGCTCTCTCAAGCACAGGATGCAATGGGATTTTGGCTCCAAGCCTGGTAGCCAGGTCCTTTGCTTTCTGCTTGCCCAAAGACATGTCATGGTTTTCTCAACCTGTTGCAATACATTAAATTTCACACCCTTCTTCAAGTGCATTTTGACCAGTCTGTGATTGCTATGTTGGATTTGTCTTACACTCCCAGCTCCTTACAAGCTCAGGAAGTACTTTTCCAAGCTAAAAGTGTCCTCAGAAAAATCAATACTATTCATTGTGGAGATTCCTGACTTTTGATTTTCCCCTCCTTTCATCTCAGTTAATGAATAGAATTTAAAAAGTGCAGCTGGCCAGGAAAGGCTGTTTCTTCCATGGAAAGTGCCAGTCTCCTCGCTGGGATGGGCAGGCGGGATGGACTGATGCAACATTCTTTGCCATGCTCCCAACCACACCACTGCAAGGAAATGATACTCAGCAGCTCGTCCCACCTTGGCACAGAGGCTGCAGTGAGATGCCAAGCCAAAACTTGCGCTGAAGTCTCTGAGAACTGCTCTTTTAATGTAGCTGCTTATTAACATGACCCTACTTAGGGAGATTTCTTCCTTTATCCTTTGAATTACAAAAACCATTTCAAAACTTGATCCCCATGAAGGTTGGGCATTGTGTCAGCTTTAAGAAGCTGAAAATAGCGATGGGTTCTTTGCAATGAGCAGAAAAACCCACTTGGAGTCTGTCATTTGGATTTATGAATGTAATGTCTGCTCTTTTGACATAATCTTCTTGATTTAAGCTTGTGGTTTCCGCACACAGTTTCCATTAAAATTAATGTAAGTCATCTGGGCAAATCTCTCCCAGGTTGACGGGATGAAAGGTTCAGCTCCTAGAGCTTTATTCCTCATTTGTGGGTTCAACACTGACCTGTGCAGGATCCAGCCCACAGCCTGGGTTGGAGCCTCCCATCCCTGCTCAGCAGGACCCTCAGTGATCGGGTACGAAGTGCCTGAGCTGGACACCCAAAGCACCAGGAAAGGTTAGCAAACGCCTCTGGAAACTGTGCTCCTGAGCACAGCCTCAGAGCATGCACCGGCTATTTGCTAGATAAACCAGAAAGTCAGAGCTCGCTCACCTCTTTATGCTGCAGAGCTGTTGCGGCTTGAGATGTTCTGCCTGGTGTGAAACCGGCTTCAGCATCAACATCGCTTCCACAGCAACGTACCGTAAATGGGTGAAGCAGAAAATAAAGCAACTCGGCAAAAACCCCAAACAAGGAGGTTGGTTTGCAAAGCAACACAAATGTGTGCTGTAAAAGAACATACAGATATCTCCTCAAAGACATTAGTGCCTCATTTTAAGTCAAACCCACCGGTTTTGCAGAGAATCGCTCACATCACACCCATTTGAAAAACAGCTGGAGGCTGAGTCCTTCCCAGATTCAGGTCATCCGTGTGAGCCCACGGGAGCATTGCCTGAGAACCAGTCCTCCAAAATTCCCCGGGTAAAACCACTAGAAGATGCAGCTCTGTTCAACAGTGAGCCCACAAGTGCTGACTCAGCTCACTGCCTCTCACACAGTTCCCAGTGATGATTTATTTCCTTTTTTCTCCACTACTATCATGTCCATGACCCTTGGAAAGGTCCAGTAGCTCTCTCCAAAACAAGACCTCTCTCTCCTTCCCAGCAGATGTTAACACACATTCACTGGGCACTCAGAAATAGGGTGCTTCATGTTTTCCCCAAGGAAATTTGGAGAAACCCATCTCCCAGAGCCCTCTTCCTCCTCTTCCCACCTGCGAGGTGGGTTCGTTTCTCCATCCCCCAGTCCCCAGCCCTGCCCCATGCTCCCTGCTCCCTTCTGCAATGCCCTGAGGGGGGATGCCTCCCATGGACATTGTTCCTTAAAGCAAGTGGACATAAAAAAAATCTCACCAAAACCCCACAAACCTGCAATATTGGGATCCCCCTGTGCTAATATAACAGCACTTTTCCTTTCCCTTGAGCCCTGTGCATCCCCAAGCCCACATCCACTCAGACCTGCCACGAAATGCCTCCCAGTCGCTCCCTCCTGTACACCTCAGGCTGCCTCCTCCTCCTCTTCCTCCTACAGCTCATCTCAGTGATGGAAAGCAAATATCTCAGAGCCTGACTACAACCCAGTTTTCTCCTGAGGTGCAGACAAGTATGGTGGAAAACACAAACGTAACCTTATTCCTCCCCATGAAGGACAAAACCACACAATTCTTTTCCAGTAAGTGATACAGTTGGTCCAGAAAACACAGCACACTCCAGGCATTGGCTCCAGTTTGGGGAGTGAGGTGAGATGGAAGGACAGAAAACCAGTGTGAAAAATGAGATAGGTGAAACCAGGGAGCAGAGCTCTCTGCAAATGTTTTGCTTTGACGCTTCTAACAGTGGTTATTCATTTTCCAGTAACTTTATACTGCTCTTAACCAAAACAGTCAGTGCAAAAAAATGGCATTACGAGCACTTGAGGATTTACGTGAAGTGTTTATATCAGAGCACCCACGTGTGGGGAGAGTCCTGTGGCGGCTGGGATTGCTCCACGGCCTGGGGACAACCTGCAAACAGGGACCCCTCGTCACCAGGAGCAGCAGCCCTGGGGGAGGTCCTGACCACGGCCCCCCCCAGATTTGTACCATGCCTCAGCACGTGCCCAGCACCGAAAACAGGTCTAATAACCTCCACCAAGTAAATGTTTTGGATTCCTCGGTCATAGCAGCAAGAGCCTGATGTGCCCCTATATTCTGATTAATGAACAATACCATTAATAATTGCCAGTCATTATTTTTTAAGAATGATTAATTAAATAAGAATAATTCCCCCCCCTCCAAACATTGGAAGGCTCTAAGTAGCCTAAAGGAAGAAAGGGGGATGTGTGGCAATACTGATTCTACTAGGAGGATAAGTCCAATACCCTTTAAGTGACTGAATTTAAACTAAAAATTAGAAAAGGAAGCCGGGTGCATACATACCGTGGGCTATTTATTTCTTGTTGCTCTGGCTTCCCCGCTATCCTTCAGCTCTCTTGCCTTTTACATAGCAAACACTGCACTATTGTCTCATAAAAGCCTTAGTTCAGCAAATGAGAAACATATTGCGGAGTCTGACATAATTGCGGGCCATGATTCACCCGCACCCCGGTACCCTCAGCAGACTCCGTGCTGCTGTCGAGGGCTGCTGCTCGTTCCCAGCCGCCGGCGGAGACGTGGAGGGGACCCGGGGCTGCGGCTCTGGGTATTACGTGTGGGAGGATGAAATCATCACGGCTAGCACGAACGGTGAAAGAGGAGGGAAAATATCACAACTGCTTTTTGCCACGCAATATCTGGAATTAGCCTATTACATCAAATTGTCACCTGCAAGCATAGGGCCAAGCCTGTGCTCTCCACTACGAGCTGGTTCGCCAGACTATAAATCCCAGCGTAATACCAACACTAATGAACCAGCAGCACCATGAAATGGATATGTCTCGCTGGTGCTCACCAATTCATAGGCGCTGTTGGTAGCTGAGTACCTGGCCTAAGTGCTGCCTGAGACCCTTGGGCATCTTCATTGAGGATTTTTTCATTTTTTACAGTTAGAGTTTGACTTTCCCATTTTATCTGCCCACTGGGAAATTCTGGCACTGCCTCTTGTTCTGCTTAGACTGTAAAAAGCAGAAAAGGAAGAAGAAAAAATCTTTCCTACTTAAAGGAAAAAAAGAAAAGAAAGCTAGAGTGAGAAGTAAACTCAAAAGCATAGAAATTGTGAAATCTAGTCTGTAAGACACTCATCAAGAAAATTTCCTGCTAAGTCATAGCTCAGATTTCTCTTTATCTAGAAAAAACATTTCCCTTTCTTCCAAGGGCTAGCACATTTTTCAGGATAAAAAGCAAATGAAGAGCCTAATGTGAGGAATTTGAGATAATATTGTAAACCCTGTAAGCTTTTAAATAATTAGAGGCCTTCATTGGTATTACAAGAAGATAAATGATTCCATATAGTCCAAAGCTGATCTGTGCTCCTGCTACGTACTTTAGCCTTGGGTAACTGTAGGAATAAAGAAATATTGCATATAAATCTCTCCATGATCTTTTAATGTAGAAAAATAAAGTGCAGTTGGTTTTGAAGAAGATCAATGGAATTGCTGTTTTCTTCTTATTTTATTATGCAAGTATGCCATGTAGGAATTTGGACAACAAGTAGTTTATGAAATGTAAAAAAATACATTCGTTGGCATTAGAGTAATAAGAGGATTTTTGATCAGTGCTAATGTATTATTCTTTCATGTATATATATACACACACGCACACATATATGTTTGCAACGTTACCATAAATCATGTGAAAACGTAGAGCAGATGTTCTGTAGTAGCTGGGATTATTGTGCCTTGGTTGTGCTTTCATGGGAACTGACCCACAGCGGGCTCAGCAGAACATGCTTTATGTATATAGTAATGGGGCTACTTGAAAAGAATATTTATACATGGGGCTAACCTAGTTTTTTTTAGACATGAGAGGTGACTTGTCTTCTTAGTCTGCTTTTAGATGAGTCAGACTGTATACAGACGGTTTCATTAGAAGAATATTTTCCAGTAATTGGTCATTTGTAATTGTCTACACATCCAGAGGACAGGTTTTCTTAGCCATTTCCCCAGCCCACGCATACGGATGCCACGAGTTGAACCTCAGCTGCATTTGAAAGCCTGCTGGACCCAAAAGATAAAAAGCCAGAACAGACCCAGTTAAAAATGACTGGTCGGAACAAGGTTTACAAAAACTCCTGAGGTTTACACCTTTGTTTCTGGTGGGGAACTGCACATCAGGCGGAAACTGGTCCTATTTATCCCCACTGTGCCCAAGCCAAGGGATTTGTGTATCTGTGTCCCCAAAAGGCAGCCCGAGGGAAGATCAAAATAACTTGTTCTTTGGAATAAACTTCTTAAATTATGCTTGGTTGGCTGCCCATATTTCTAAGGACAATGCAGCGACTGCTGCAGAGCTGTATCGCCAGCAGTGTTTCTCTACAGCAGAGGTTAGAAGGACTAAGATCATAATACAGTATATAAATATATGGCAATTTATAAGAAACTAAGGATTATTGCAGCAAAATCCTCAGCAGCACCAAATAAAAAGCAGAAACAAATGCACCTTTAAGCAGCATCAGAGAGAATATACCACACAACAACTTCAGCTAAATCAACGAAAGCAGTAACTGGCCCTTGGCAGTATTCCCAGCAACTTTTTCCCCGTATTTGGGGATCTGCCCTCAGAGCACGTGAATTTGGGGCTGCCAAGAGCACATTTCTGCCGGACGGAGGGGGCAGAGGGACACCCCACCACGCAGCACCCACGGTGCAAGGAGAGGCCATCTCGGCGAGGCAAGGCAGGACCGCAAACGAAACGTGGGAGACATTGCAACGCCTCTGCAAATATTTTCCACATCTCAGAGCAGACAGCAATGAATGAAAAATTAGAAATTTCACATGCATACATGCTTTTAAAAAAAAAAAAAAAAAGAAAGAAAAAAAAAAAAGAAAAAACCCACTAGTTTCTATGCCGTGCTTGCCAAGGGGCAGCTCTAATTCATCCCCTTGGCCATCTCTGTTGAATTTTCCTCTCTACAATTTGCTAAACAGCCGGATTTCCATGGTTACCAGGGCTTGCTACTGATATGCCTCAAACATACTGTACATTTTTGCTGGGGAGACGCAGACACCAAGTCATTCCTGCACGACTGCCCGGAGCAGCGGGCTGCAGCCGAGCCCTGCGCCGGTCCCTGCCGAGGGCACAAAGGTGACGGCAGGGACTAACCCAGGTGAGGGGCGATGGGAGAGATGGTGCTTCATCCTTGCTTCTCCTTGCTCTGGGGAAGAGACGTCACGTAGCCACCACGCACAGCTTTAAAATTTTGGCACAGGCCACAGGATTGTGCCATGGGAACCCCTGGATCCTCTCTTCTGGCCTTACCCCTTGTACACGCACCAGCATCTTCAGCTAAGGAATCCACATGGCTTTGTGTGGCCAACTCCCAACATCCAAACCTTTTTCCCATTTTGTTTTTGGCACACATGTGCCTGAACGCACACACACGTATTGCATCGGTGGTGGGTTCATAGGAGGGAATTACTATGTTAAAAATCAGACTTTTTTTTTTTTTTAAAAAAACCAATGCAATTATTAATTTCCACCAAGAGATCATAATATTTTCCTACTTTTGATGTCTAATAAGCTAATTTCAATCAAGAGGTTGTATAATTTCCTGCTTTTGAAGTCTAATGAGTAAATTGCATGGAAACCTCCATAAAGCACAGAACTCATTAATAAATGTATAGTCTCTTTGTCCAAGAGTTCCAACATTAAATCAAATGCACAACAACCAGATGTTTTTCACATTACTGCATTTCAAGATTTTACTGGAAGTGATCTCATCATACATACTTAATGTAGGTGTCCAACTGTGCATGTTATTCGTATCACGAATCAGACCTTGCAGCTTTAGGACACTGTGTGGCAAACACAACTATTGTTTAAAGTGGATAAAATTTATGCTAAGCTTGCCACAGGGATATGAAGGAGACCAAATTGGATACAATACACTGATTTTGATGAGTGTCAGAAGTGAGGAAATTATATCATTCAAACATTTGAACTTATTGTTAGGAAACACTGAGCCACTGTTTCTGGGAAAGATATTGAATTTAGCCAATCTAGTAAATCAAAGACTTTTCTGTCTGTCTTTGAAGTAGGAAATTAACTGCAAATGCAAAAGATTGAGATCAGTACAGAGAGAGAGCTGAAACGAGATGTGTGTTTTTCAAAGAAAACGAAAACGAAGGCTCGCTTGCAGGGAGGGGTGGAATAACATTTCAGTAGGAAAACATTGCTTCATCATTTTTGAAGAAAATGTATACAGTTAAGTTAGGATTTGAACTTTTTGCTAGGAAGCATGGCGAGCCGGTGGAACGAGGCTTCCTTCCCTGAAGGGATGGAGAGCGCAGGATGCAGCTCAGTCGGTGTGCTTGCACGCCACGGTTTCAGCTTGCCTTGGTCATTAAAGAAATACCCGCTATGGACTTCAACTTACGAGTACTAATTAGTCTATTAATTACCAGCAAGAGTTGGCTGAAGGTTATTCAGGACTCTTTATCATCAGAGCTGAGCGGTGGGCAGCCTTTTGCCCGAGGCAAGCTCGCACCTCCAGTTCATTGCAGAAGAGCCCTGGTAATTCCCCTCTTCTTCCCCCCATGTCTGAGTAAGATTTTGAGTTTCCTCAAGACTGTAAGAAATCTCAGAGGAAGGTTTCTCAGGGGCCTTCATAACCTTTTTGGTTCCTTCTCCCATTGGAAACACCATCAGAGCTCAAATCATGCGGAGCATCCCGCGGGGCATTTGCTGAAACAGAGTTGCTGAGGCACTTGCACACCCCAGCTCCACTCTGAACCAAGGGGTGGGAGGCAAGGAAGAAGGAAAACGAGTGTTTCATTTGAGAAATGGGTGAAATTATCTCATCTTGCCCTCCCCATCAATTCATCCCGACCTGCTTTGATGCCATCTTCCTACAGAGATGAGGTTCCTCCGTACTGCTCTGCCACAGCTTTCTGGGATATTCTCAACAGCAAAGGGAGGGCTCACAGCCTTTCTACAGAGAAATGACCATCAAAAATTAAAATACTGCCACTTCTTATGGGCTCAGCTTTGACTCACAGCACAAGTAATGGGGAAGCAGGAATACTGACCAGCATCTGCCTGGTTTCCTCTTTCAGAGATGTGGGAAGTCCACCCAATTTCTCAGCCCATTCATTGGGAAGGAAAAGAGGAAGCAGAAATGAGTCATTTTCTCTTTCTATCACAAGAAGAGTGTCAAGGAGCTGTTGAATTTGTGCCTCTTACTTGCAGCCGGATCATCTGAGCCCAACACATCTGAGCAGGTCCAGTGGAAGCTGTCCAAGTCCTGGTGTAACAACATGGATCATGTTGGCACATAGAAACACAAAGAAGTATCACATTTAAATGAGGCAATTGTCTCCTTTTAGAGAAATAATAGGTTTTTCACATACGTTAGCAAGCCCTTTAAAGATGTCTAGAGACAGCTCAAAATAAATAGATATATCAAACAGCCCTGAGCAGGAGAGCACATGGTCCCAGGCTGTACCCACACCTGAGCTGATGTTGTTGGCATGGCCCTAAGATGTCAGTGGGAGCAGCAGGTCTGAATATGGGAGCTGAATTGCTCGGTGCAGTTCCTGCAGGAATTAGATCACTTTTTGGCCTTCATTAGATTAATGCACATGGCTGTTAGAGCAGCTAAGGCGATGAAGGGTGCTCTGCCTGTGTGCAGCCAGCACACAGCATTGCCGAGGTCTTGGCTCTCTCTTCCTTTGCAAGAGGAATAAATTTGGCACATTGCTCATAACACACTCACCGATATCCCGTCAATAATCTTTGTAATATCTGTAGCTCATTATGAAGAGAATATAGACTTGAATTAGAAGGCTGAATCCAATTAGGCTGAGCTGAATTGCAATGCTCCAGGTCTTAAAGAGACCACGAAAGCCTGATCCCGTTTGAGATGTCCCGTTTACATGCTGGATGCTTGCAAAGAGCGGATTTTGCAAACCCTCAGATCATTTTTGCAGCAGTCCTCATTATCCCCATGCCAATTTCTGTCAATCAAAACTGGCACTATAAAATAAATAAATCCCCATACCGCTACCAAGGGGTTGGGAACCTTCTGGAGACTTGGCACTCGTGTCGCACTGCTTGCCAGTGGGTGAACTCAGCACAAAAGCCCACTGCTATGAGAATAACAAGGCCTTGATCAACTCAGCCTTCAGCATCAAGCGCCGGTCTAATCTAGTGAAATTATCCTCTGTCACTTCCCACCGGGCGCCGGCGTACAAAGGCAGCAGCGTGCCTGGGCAAGCACATAGCGAGGCTGCCCAACTCACACCAGCGCTGCACCTGCCCAAGAAGGGGCAAAACACCCACTGGCTTTTCGTAGGACCAATGTTTGGGTTTGTTGTTTGGTTTTTTTGGTTGTTTGGGTTTGGTTTTTTTTTTAAAAATAAAAAAAGGTGTCAAAACAGACTTTGCTGGCCAAAGCAACTGCTTGATCCCTGGCAATTCTCCGGTGCTGTCTGGCTGACCCTTGGTGGCAGAGAAATTATTCACAACTGGTTGATATAAGGATCATAACCAAGCGACTTCTGAACCCCGTCCTACACAGGAGGGCTTCATAACTGCAGTATTGAGTTCCTCCTGCCCAACTGTGCGTATTGTGTGGACAGTTTTTAAAGCTTGTTATTCCAGGGGAAAAAGCTCATGTCAGTCTATACAGACACTGGAAGGAGCAGCCGTTGAGCACAGGGAGAGGTTTCGTAGCTGATTTAAAGGAGACCTAATTTTGCACAGTATGTGCATTTTGAAAGCAAGAGTCTAAAGATTCAAATGATCCACGAGGTAATGCTGTGATACCAAGAACTTGTAACATGGGGAAAGCAATATCCTGTCCTTGCTACAAACACTGGGAACAGTACACCCCAAAAAGCATTACAAAATTTTAACAACCCCGACACAATTTGATACGTAAAGTCTTCACAAAAGCATATAAAATTAAATGTAAAAGGACACTTATACACCTCCCGTCCGTTGCCTATTTGCAAATGTTTCACATAGTTGGATATCAGCATGTTTTCTGAATGAACTATAATACTGCTATACTTTTCTCTAAAATTATGTAGTAATTGTTTTTGATATGGGCATTAAATAACTTCAGTTTTCAGGCAGGACAAGACCCCTTCAATCCCTTTCTCCCTTTAAAAAAAAAACCAAATAAACAGAAGTGAGGAACACCTCCTTTCCCTGAAAACCAGCTGTGCAGACATGCAAAGCCACTGCACCCTCTGCCGGGCACTGCCGAGAGGAGACCTTTACGCAAGCTAGACGAGCTGCGTACGTTACATGTTGTCCTGTACAAGAGAAATTCATTTTTCCTGAAGATATCTTTCCAATTGCCCAGCACAGATGAAACCACAACATGCCTCAAAGCAGCTCTCATCCCAGTTAGAGATGCCCAGTGGTGCAAATTGTGCTCTGGGTACCAGGAATGATAAATCCAGCAACAGCCATGACTAGAGTGAATGGGCAGCTGACAATTTTGCTCCCAGCAATAATTAAAATGAAACATCTTTTAGCCTAGCTATCCAAAGCAGCTCAGGGGACAGCCTTGCAGCAGCATGCAGGAGCAAACAGGGGAGATGCATCCAACACTCCTGGGCTGGGCATGTCTGGGTCAGAAACGCCAGAGAGGGGCCAAGCACCCCTCACTGCCCAAGGAGCACCCACCAGCCAGCCAAAACAGCCCAGGGCATCCTCCTCCCTGCACCACGTTTTAGGGATCCACAGCCCTGCATGAGCTCGACTCACCCCACAGCTCTTGGTGGGACATGGTCTACTTCTGAGGGGTGACGGGGCAAAACTGAGAGGCATCATCCAGCTCCTGAGCTGGATTAGCGTGGCCTGAGATAAAGCTTTCTGGGTTTTCCATGACAAACCGTTCATCCATGAGGCTTTCCAGAGTCACAGGTCTCCTCCATTTCACAATGCAACCAGCTAAACCAAAGCCACGTGTCCAAGAAGGACCTTGCAAACAAGTAGGAATTTCTTATCAGAGCTGCAGGAGCATGCAGACTACCTGCAGACACTAGATTGTTTCTTAAAAGGAAAAAAAAAAAAGCTTCCCTAGCCTTCATTGCATCAAAGCAAGAAATCCTAGGGAGGTTTTAATTAAACCTCATGCACCAACGGAAGGAAACACTTAGCAGGAAAGACTGTTTTCCGAGAGAAGCCATACAGGAAAGTTATCAGCAACCCAAGCAATAAAATACAGGGGCAGGGAATGAACTGTGGATTTAATGGCAGAAGTAGGAGTTATTTACAAACCCTCTCTTAATGGTGAAGTGTAGCTATCAAACCTGAAGCCCGCATTCAGCAGTGAGGGGCTGATGCCACTGGAAGTGGCATTTAAGGTATCGCAAAGCAGCTGCGACACCTCAAAGGCATCAAGGGGGACCCTGGACTTGCTCATATCCTGAACTCTGAGGTTAGTCGCCCAGAAGCAAGAGTTGCTGCTGGATACTCATTGACAGTTTTTAAACTAAATGGGATTGTTTTTCTAGTTCAAACTAGAATTAATTTGGATGACTTCAATAGTCCACTCCAGCTTCACTGTTTGTGGCTCTAACGTAGGATGTGTTCTCACTCAGAGGAGCCTGGGCTCATTTTCTGGCTTGTCAGCATGACCACATCACTCCTCTCTCCGTCGTTCCCCCTCTGTTATGTCAAACATGTCGATTCATCCCCATCTCAAGGCTCGTCACAGCTCATCCGTACACTGGCCATCTCCCACGTGCTGTCAAGCCATCAGCGCCCACCTCCAATCTGCCAGCATCGCTCACCTTTGCTGCCAACAGCAAACTCCCCAGCTGTCCTCTCCCCTGCTTGGCTGCGTGCAGAAGAGCTCTTCTCCATCACCCAACGACCCTCCTCAGATGTCCCCTGGATGCTTGCTCCTCCATGACCCTATGAAAAAGCAGGCTAAGCCCTTCACCCGTGGTGCTGGCCAACGTGGTCTCCCTGCTGCTTTCACCCTCCTGTGGGCCAGCCCGCCAGCCCACTCACCCTGTGCGCAGATGTCCTTCGGTGGGCTTTCACACAGCCCTGAGCACGAGGGACCAGGGTGACATGAGGGAAACCATCAGCCATGACCACGGAGCAATAAATCACCAAACACACAAACGGGATAACAAACACCGCACAAACTTCCAATTTCTGGCTTTTTTCTTTGCCGGGTGAGTGACAGTTTAATGATGTCTTCCCATCGTTACCAACAGACTTGTGTTAAAAACAAACAAATCAAAGCTCTGGAGCCAGCTCTGCCCCACAGCTGGATTCATGAGCCAGGAACAGCCTCGGCCAAGGCACTGCCTAGGGAAGCAGCTCCTCCGCGGCTTGCCTCCACTCTGGCAAAAGCAGGTATGTGCAATGGAAGTAGGTAAGAGAAATTCTATTTAGACAGATACCTACGTTTCAGCAGTAGCAGGCTTTTCTACTTTGAACGTTAATGCAAGCCGGTCTTCATTCTCCGTGCCTGTACTCCAGGCCCAATCCTCTTCCATGGAAAGGCTTGGGCAGACGAAGGGAGAGAGGCTTCATCATAACAAACATTTAAGCAAATGGTTAATTTTCCCGAATCAGGACCGTAGACTTTAGGAGGCATTACTTGACCTAGAGTCAGCAACTTTTTCCACCAACACTAAAAATACCCTTGAATGAGCCGTGGAAATACGATAGCTTAAACACTTAGCAGCACTTTAGGCTAGACAGTGGTTTATAATTATATGGTTTCCGTTCAGAGACCTGCCAAGGGGCCATTCCCACACAGTCTTTATTTTAGTGAGGGCAGGGCTCTGCCAGCCCAAAGGTGAGGACGGTAGGTGGTATCTGCCTTTGCCTATCAGCAAAACCAGTCTCAACTCCTGCACCGCATTTTCAGTCTGCAGCTTTTTAAAAACCAACAACAGCTCCTCTTCAAGTGTAAAAGAAAATCTGCTGACCACAAAAGCGTAACAATCACCACAACAGCTGTATCACTTATTTTTATAGTCATCTTTGTGTGCTTTCATATTTAAATATCCAGTATATTGCAGTTCTCCATGCTGCTAATGCCAAAGTACTGAGAAGTTGTTTGTGGGCTGATCCCAGCGGCTGGGGTACCTGGACAGGGGAGATTTGGGAACCTGGGCAGCACAAGACCTCTTTTTGGAATTTTGAATTAAACTATTTGAGGCGAGATAAATGTCTCCCTTCCTTCTTCCAAATGAAAGCAAAGGTGCTGGAGCACAACCTTGGATGGCAGGAGGTGCAGGGACAAGGAGATGTTGCAATGAAGGAAAAACAAAGCAACTTTTCCATTTCTGCCCACGAACCTCCGCTAATAGCAGCCACCAGGTCAGCATTTCATGTCAGATGAAGAGCATGTCCCCAGAGGAGGTAAGGGACTCATTCTGCACTACACACTCCTTCCTCAGCACATGGGCATGGGAGGGATTGTGCATGCAAAGCAGAAAAAGAAAGAAAAAAGGGCAGGCAGCAGCTGCACACACCAGTTCATCCCAGTCCCAGTGGGCAGATGCTGATGAGCATCTCCATAAATGCCAGCAATGGGGCTGGGCTTCCCTTGATCAGACAAGGAGCAGTACAGGTGGCAAATATATATATACACACAGAGAGAGACATTTTATCTCTATCTATAAACACAGATATAAAGATCCAAGGAGATAAGGACGGGCTGCTCGGCAGGACTGCAGTCGCCTGCTTTCCATCAGAGGGCAGTGGCAGCTCAGGCATTTTCATCGTCCCCTGCGCAGTCCCGTTCATCTCACAAACACCTTTATGTTCTGGAGGATGAGGGCTGCCCTTCCCTGTTTCTCAGGGTGTCCAAAGCCAAGACCTGGCTGTGATCAGGTTTCCACAGGCTTCTCCTGCATAAAGCCACCGATGCCAAGAGGAGCTCTTGCTCAATAGGTTTTTTGGAAGAAAAGAAAAAAACCCCATCCTAAAATACTCCCAAACCCAGCAACAGGACACGAGCAGAGACAAGGCCACTGATGGAGAATACACAGAGCGCGACCATTTCCCTGGGACACGAGGGACATCTTAGGGCCGATGCACCTCATCCCATTGCACCCTGCCACGCTGACGGGGACCCGGGACCCCAAAGAAATTTCTTTCCGCGAGAGCCAACGGGAAGCTCTGCACAGTAAAACTGCAGGGTTTAAAGCTAACAACGGACTGAATTAAAGACCGGGTGCCGAGGGTCACAAATGGCACCTTGCCTGGGCTGGGAGGGACATCTCGCGGGACAGCCCGGAGGCAGCTCTGCGTCAGCTAGGGAAGCGCTGGAGACACAAGGGCGTTCTCATCCATGCACGCAGCATCTTCCGTTGCTCACATTAACTAATAAAAAACCGACTGTGTGTTTCTACAGCAAGGCTTTTTGAGGAACCACAAACCCCTTCTTTTCCACAGGCTCAATGTTTCTAAACTATATTTCCCACAAAACTCTGCAATAAAGTCTCTCTCTAATTATACTCATTAGTTAAATTGGGTTTCATTACCATCCTTTCCCTCAGTGCCCACTACACCAGCTGGATGCTGCATTTCAGGAACCCATTACATGCTAACAACAAAAATGTTTCCTCTTACAAAAATAAGAAATACTAATTAAAAAAAAGACTTTTCAGTGAGAAACTAGTTCCTATTTCTTTAAAGGTCCAAGATGTTATCAGAGAAGGGGAGGCAGACGAAGCAGCTGCTTTTGGACACCAGAGTGTTCTCTAGAATGCCCTGTTCTTCCAACTTTTTTTTTTTTAATAAGCAAAATTAACAGAAGCAGTAAGTTGTTATCCGCATAGAGAGCTTTCTGATTAATTCAGGCTCTCTTTTATGGACTCGGCAGTCTCTGGGAAACATGGGCAACACAACCCAGCCCAGCAAGAGGGAAAGTGTGCTGGCACATAGGATTACAGCTCATCACCTCCTTGAATGGCTTATGTGTGGTGTTTGCCACCATCAAAAAAAAGAGAAGAAAAATAAGACGTTGATAATAGACATCTGCAGTACCATGCCTCGGGGCTTACTTCCCTTAATTTCATGTTAGAAATTGAACTAGAATCTTGCAAAACCTGGATATTTCCAAAACCTGACATTTAGGTAACCAAACTGCCCTCTCTTCTTCACTGCAATCTACCCATACCCAGGGATTTCACTCTATTTGAATCTGAAGGTCTTTTAAGCATATTGAGGTGTTTCAGGTTGTACTAACTGGTGAATAGAAGAAAATGAGAAGGCTCCTGACTGTTGGGTTTATATGCTGGGTAATTGTGGTAAAGCAAAAACCAGAGCAGGCTGTGAGCTTTGGCGTATCTTTGTTATCAAAAGCTCAGAACTGAAGGGGTAGGAGCAAAGAGCATTTTTAGCATAAGTTAGTTGGGAATTCACAGCCTTTACAGCATTGCCAACAAACTCAGTCATGCCTTGATACTTGGTAAAACAGAAAGGAAACTATTACAGCTATTTGCATCCCTTCCATAACAGGGGAAAAAAACCCTTCATATTGCTAAGTGACAGGCTGAGTCAAACACTTCCTCTTTAATGAAAACTTTATTAGATCCCAGCATGGTTACAATTTTGGAAATTGCTTTTAGTGAGTTTGATGAGCTTTGGAGCTAGGATTTAAAGTCATTATCTTTTAAATTTAATCTTATTCGAATTACATTTAATTTGATTGCACTGTGGTGCTTACTTGCATACCAGTAGTTTACCATTTTGCTACTTATTCACCCCTTTGCAAGCAAGACACCCACCTCCCCTGGGTGTTACCCCCAAACACAGCACAGTGGGTATTCATAAACCACAGGGTGTCCTGCAAAGCCTGCAAAGCTGCAGTGTTTGGGGTTTTGGGGTTTGGTTTTTTTTCCCCTCCAGACATACGTGCTATCTAGGCTTTGCAGCTACTGTTAAAGAGGATTGCTTATCCCATACGCACATTTCACTTCTATTTCTCCATGGCTCCAGGCACCACGTGAGATGAGGAAAAGCTCTGTCCTGCCTCACTTACCTCCCACACAGTTTTCACCATCTCCTCCCCAACGAATAAGTCCTAATTGCAAAAGCTCTGCCCTTGGTTTTGCTCCCCCTCTCCTGCTTTAAGTCTTCCACACACCTGCCACCAGTGCAAAGTTAAGTAACTGCCAATCGCTTCCACCTTTCTGCAACTGGTTTTTCTGCAAAGAAAAAAAACCCAACTTTGGCTACAGCTAGCAATAAGCAAAATGGGAAGGAATTGGTAGGTTGCATGCGTTGCTTCAGTCCTTGGAATGGTGTTCAGACACAGAATAAGGCTGTAACCCCTGTGAAATGCAGCGTGGTGGGCACAGAGAAGGCGAGCAAAGCATCCACTTCCCTTGCACAGTTCACACAAAATCTACATTAATCAGTCTTTACTTCCCTGATCGTTATCTCAGAGTAGAATGTAATATGTCAGCAAATAATTTAGTCTTTACCATGTTTAATTCACACAATTAGCTCTGTAACAACTTTTCAACTCAGTTAGCAAAATCAAAACAGAGCCAAAAAATGTCACGGAGGGGTACAGGGAGCCATGCCTTGCAGATCTTAACAGTCTTCCCATCCTCCACGCACCAGAGGCGGCAAGGCAGTAGTTTATCAAAAGACCCTGGAGAAACCAATATCCAACCTGGGAATCCAGATTTCCAAAAAGCTCTTAACCCAAATTTCCCAGGGTGACCCAAGGGCAGATGCACATTTTCTATAGTCTACGTGGCCAAGTGTATTGGTGACACTGCTAATTTAGGACATGAACAGAAGTTAGCTGTTGTGGCTGCTCCCATGAGTCAGGGGAATATCAGAGATGGCATGGGCCGACGGCCAAGAGACCTTACTGTTGTGTTTGAAGAATGCCCCTGAAGCTGGTGGGTTTTCCTGTTGCGTCTCACCATGGTACGTTTGCCTCTGCTGCACTAAACTGAGCCTGCAACTTGAAACCGGATGGGCTGTGAAAGTATCTGGCCTTCAGGGTATTTATTAGTAACAGATTAGGAAAAAACCTCATTTTCTGAGCTTCTGAGGAAATGCACAGAATTACTTCACTCCTTTTCTCCTGTTTGATCTTGATTGGTAGGTCTCTAACAAAATCAGTAGTTAACAAAATTAATTTAAGAAATGCAATTTTATCTGGATTGGTTTAGCTGAGCCCTGGGCATGAGAAGCATTGCACAGAACGCTAGGCACTGTCATATTTTTTCCTACATACTCTGTCTAAACATATCATTTCAAAATGTTACTGTCAAATAGATTTTTCCCCTCTCTACACAAAACATCCGATGGGCAGGAAAACAGTAAACCAGGAGTCTTTCTTCTGGTGAAAGAACTCACGCAGGGATTCACATGGGAGCGTGGGGCGTAGGAAGGTGGCAGCAGGTTTAAAACCTCTCGTGTAGCAGGACTGGCACGACTCTCCTCCTCATCTTGCTCATTTGAAGTGGGCTGTCTGGAGCTGAAACATCTCACGGGGTCTCCACCAGGCGATGAAGCCCACTCCAGCCAGGCTTCAGCTGGATTCAGGTGTTGGCTTTGTCCAAGCCAAGCTGTTACCCTGTCACTGTTATTATATGACAGACAAAAGTGACATAGTTGGATGACACGTCACTGGGAGAAGGGGAAAGGAGAAGGCAGCACATGTGTCTCGAAGACACCCTGATGGGATCACTTTCTTCTCCAGTGAAATACAACTTCTGTTCAGTGGCATCCACCGGCTGCTGATGTTTCCATCTCCGGCAAAGATGGGTTTGAATCCTACGCAGCAGAACTGCTCTTGGTTCTGTTTTGGGATGCAAGGCCGGTCTTCACCCATTTGGTGCCACGAAAGACAGACAGCAAGGGCACAGCATTCCAGCTGAGAGCCCCAACCCAAAGCCATATCTAACCTGGGCTCTCAGTTTTTATTGCACGGGGAAGCAAAACGGTCAGTGGCTCCCAGTGGCACAGGCCGGGTGGCCAAAGAGCCGAGAAAACAAACAACTTCCAGCTCCTGGCTGTAAACCAGGGCATCGCATTCCCTCCCTTCCCAGAAGCAACACTCGAGGTAGCCTTGTTCGTGCTCCAGTGTTCTCTTCTTCTTCAATTTCCTGTAATTTTGCTCAGCCACAATATTATAGGGTTCCTAACATTTTCCGTTCAGGCACAGGGAAGATTGTAAACATCTGTCTCTCCCACTGTTAACGTTGAAGGTTCATCAGCAGCAACATGGCAATATCTGGGATGCATTAATGAAGCTAGCAAATAAAATCAGGGTGCAAGGGTCTCATTTCACAGATCGCCTAATCAGATTTTTCCAGAGTGATGCTGGGTGTGATGCGTGGCACAGAGCTGTGTCCACCTGGCTGAACTTCTTTCCATGAAGCAACAGCCGTGGTGGGAGGGCAAGGTACCCATGTGCCCAGATATTTTTGTCAGTTCATTTGAACTCTTTTCCCCTTCTCCACCCAAGTTATCTTGCTAAACATCAGGATTGTGCAACAGGCAGGAATAGTTACAAATTGTCCTTAAAATTTGGGTTTAATATTCACAGTTTTGTTGTAAACAAAAACACGTAGCTGCTATTGCTAAATAAGTTGGAGCCTCTCCACTGCCAATTAGCCAGGCTGGTGGTACACCTCAAGGGCTGCTCTCAGTTCTTGCTGTTGGCCTGAATCTGCAAGCAAATAACTAAGGCCACATCAATTTTCTGATTGGCTGGAAAAATTTGGATACAGCCTCTGTTGGGATGTATAAATAGAAGGCAAAGTATTTTAGACCTTTTACTTTGAAAGCAGAGCTCTCAAGGCACATGAAAATGCGCAGAGTCACAGCAGTCATACTCGTGATTGCGATCTCCAGTGGTGAGTTAGCTGAATTTTAGTAAACATTGCTCATTGTAGCTTGCCTTCTTTTTCTTTCTCTGTTTTGTTTTTTTTTGTTTGTTTTTGGTTGGGGTTTTTTTTGTCTTTTTTTAATGAAGTGTTTCTGTAAGGATTTAGGAACTGATTTGTTCTCTGCCATTTTTTACTTTTGGAAATAGAATAGTTTCATTGCAGAGAAACCTCCACAGAAAAATCCCTTTTAGATATGATAGAGTGGCAAAATTTTGTTGGAGTAATAATGTTGACTGAATAAGAAAGAATCAGCTGAGGCATATCAATTACTAACAGCATGCATGTTTTCTTGAAAGCCTTTTACTTAAAGATCAGCCCGCTGAGCATAGAGCGTTCCCAGAGATGTTTCTGTGTTTAATGTCATCACCTTTGATTTCACAAAGAATACACAATTCACTAAAAGAAATGAAGACTACCTAGAACAAAGGGCTGTTTTGCTTGAGGAAGGCATTAGAGATTTCCTGCACCCTTTTAGCACCAGACCTTCGGTGCCAGCACATCATTTCCCCTGTTTGTGTATAATCCCAGAGCCCAACCGGGATGGTGCCTGCCGAGCTGCTCACACACGCGAATAAACCTCAATTTGTTGCTTCTTACTAGACCAGCCCCATTCTTGCTAAAGCATCCTATGGGAAACCCTAGTAGTTTTTTGGGGGGGAGCAGGGCTGTTAGAGGCTTGCAGAAGGTACCAAGTCAGGAGTTGCCTTTCCCCCCTTCTCCCCTATCCGTGGGGCCATAGGATCTGCACGGGGTTGACTGTGGGTGATGATAGCTGGAGTCTGGAATAAAAAATAGGAGGATGTTACCTTACCGGCTGCTACTTTGAAACAGTAATATAGAAACACTGGGAGATACAAAATGCAATTAGTTAAAGGTAGATGACAGCTTGTATTTTTGACTGGATCCCACATTAGGGAATAGGAATGGACTCGGTGAGTCTCTCTCAGCATTATTTTTTACAGTTACAGTTCAGTACCCCAAGCTCCTGGGTGGCTCAGGTCACCTTCCAGGCAGAGATCCCGTAGCTCCAGCCCCACGCCTGCCATGTGAACGCAGCACAACACGTCTGCCCCGGGCAATGGCAGAGGAGTGGGTCACTCCGTGATGTCCCCTCCAGATCTATTCTGCATTTTTGGTTTGACGTCACTGCTTTAAGTACTCTCAAACACCACTGGACAAAGCATAAAACAAAAAAATGCTGTTTCATTGCATCCCTAAAATTAACTTGCATTGAAAGATCAACAACTTTCTAGTTCCCTGAAGCCTGATCCCTGGTTACAGAAAAGTCCAAAGGGACCTTGCTATTGATTAAACTACAGGGGCTGGGAAATTCCCTTTCTAGCTTGTGGGTTTCATCTTCTGTTCTTCTCTTTTCTTCTTTTCTAGCTGCTGCAGCACAATGGGCGAAAATCTGCTCAAGTCAACCTGCAAACAAAATCAGAGGCTGCGACTCCCAGGGCTGTGGTGGATACAACGACCCCAGGTCCTGGGCTGGGATGACGGGAGATGGCTGTGCTTGAAACTTTCTTAAAATAGGAATAAGCGTGAAAAAATGGGCGAGAGGAGGGTTTCTAGCTGGCAAAGTGCTCTGCCGCGGGCTAACCTGCCTTGCTCTTCTTCTTCAGAGGAGGGAGGAAGCACAGAGGAGTGGACGTGGTGTGTGAGGACGGCTCGGAGGTGTACGCACCCTTCTCGGGGAAGATTGACAAACGAGCCAGGCCCTACGGAAACGGCAACGCCATCGACGACGGAGTCCAGCTTTCAGGATCAGGTACCCGAGCTGAAAGGCATGCGTCTTGCAAAGCCTGATTGCGAAACGCTCTGATTCGTTTATAGAGCGTTAAAGTGAGCCAAAAATCATGAACCCAACCCAAACTGAAGTGTGCTTGCCTGTGAATCCAAGTGAAAACTGTAACTTTGAAATCCAGGTTCTGTTAATGCAGGAAAATTGATTGAAAGGATTACAGCATTTCACCTCTATTAAAAAAGGTCAAAGGATGAAACTGGCCCCTTTGCACATTTTAGATAATTAAAGGAACAGCCTCAGACTTGCTCATCCAGTTTTACCCACCTTAATCCCCTTCCCCACCCTCCTCCATGTTAATTTATTTCTTTTCCTATTCTCTCTTCTTGATGCTATAGGAGCATCACAGCATTTTCTGTAAGTTTTTTTTCTGCTGAATCTCTTGTCAATTTATTGTTGTTTGTATTTTGCTACTGAACATCATGACTTTGCCAGACTTTTAAACCATTTCATAGGAGCAACGGTTTCCCCCTCTTCTCTCTCCCCTGTTAACAGGATTCTGCATTAAGATGTTTTATATCAAACCTGTCAAGTACAGCGGCCCCATCAAGATGGGAGAGAAAATCGGTGTCCTGCTGCCCATGCAAAGGGTCTACCGAGGAATTACGTCCCATGTCCATATCCAGAACTGCGACTTAACAGATCCTACTCCCAACCTGTAAAGGGGCAGCTGCACATCAGGGGCGAAGCCTTCAGCCCCCCACTTGTGTATTCATTAAGTTGCTTGGGCATAGGTAGTCACTGTAGTAAAGTGGAAGCCACTAGCCTCAGGCAGTTGTTCCACCTAAAAAGTATCCATGAACAAAATGCCGGTGGTTATCTGAATATAAACAGCCTCGGAGTAAGGTATAACACACGCGTTAAAGCTGCTATCGTACCCCACACATCACTATGCTCGTAGATGAAGGCTGAAGCAGTGGGGAACGGACGAGTGGCTGGGACGTGGTGGAATCTCGACGCTCAGCAGCACCGCAGGGAGCCGTGCTGCAGCTCACTCGTCTTGGACTTCTCTGCTCTCTTTGCAGCCAAACATGAAGATTTCTTCAAGAAGCCAGAAATTTCACTTGTGCTTGCATATGGAAAATCACGTTATTAAAGGGCTGCTTCACTACAAATTGCTTTGAATTTCTTTGGTGCTGTCACAGAGTTTGGGCTGGGTTCTGCTTTTCTAATGCAGCTGGGGAAAAAAAACCTGTATAAAGCTGAAATCCAAATCTTTTCTGGGGCCCATGACCAAAAACATAAAACAACATTAATGAAGTAACTCATTCCTTTTCCCCAGACTCCTGCTTTAGGATTGCCTTGGCACACCCAGGTTTCTTTTTGTCCAAGTGAGGCATTTCTTTCCATTAGTAAATCAGCTGAAAACTTTCCCGGGACAACAAGTTCTTGTTAACAGGACAGGGCTTTTCAGGCCAAGGCTACCAACATGCTACTGGGAGTCTCAAGGGCTAAAGTGCTCTACAAGTGCAGCAGGCTCACGTATTTATTAATGCAACTGCAGCCGCGGATAAGCAGGGAAGCTGCTTCAGTGGGAGCTGTGTAAGTCCTGAGAGCAGATTTGTTTTTTCTAAGAAACCACAGAGAGGTATTTGCTACATCTCCGAAAAGTGCTTAACTTGCAGAGAGATATTTGCTACATCTCTGAAAAGTGCTTAACTTGCTGTGTTCCATTCACCTTCCCCAGGAACCACTTTAATTTTGCTATGAATGAAAAATCAGCACGTCCACATAAATATAGAGTCAAAACCTGCAGGGGCAGATAGCAACCAGACATTGAAGGCGAGTCAATACAATTGAGTTTGCTGTGAAAATAAACTTTTCATTCTGAAAGCAGAAACATTTCAGCAAAAGTCCCCAGTGTTCTCCAGTTTTGACCAATTTTTTAAATTTTCATCATGAAGTTGGTTGCCCGAAGAAAAGAAAGACTCCCACCTAAGTTTCACTTGGTTAAAATCCCAGGTTTAACCCAGTCGTCAACTTCCCACATTTGAAAAGGGAAGCTCCCAATCAAGCCCCACTTTTCCATGCAAATCCTAATGAAAGACTGAGCTGACCTTGCTGACTGAGCAGGACTCAGCCTCCAGCCAACACACCAGCCTTGCTCCTCTACAAATAACATTTTCCTCTGTACATTAATGACAACAGCTCAGCACTTTCCTGGTGTGTCCCCACAGACTGGTTTCACAAACCTCTTCAGGGAGCTATTATTTAATCCGAGTTTTTCCAGCAGCACAAGGTGCAGTGCTTTAGTGCAGGGATGCAGGATGCTCCTGCAGGTGCCCGAGAGAGGTACGGGGCAAATGCTAACACTTTCAGTTTTAGCTGGGGCTTGTCACCCAGCAGCAGAGAAGAAAAAGTAAATACCACTTTCTGGTTTAAGTTACAGAGCAGTTGGGACAAACAGTGTAAGTAAATCCAGCTTTATCTTTTCAGTCTAGTAAAAAAAATAACTGGCTGTAGAGGAAGGGAAAGTACAATTTGTAGCTGGCTCTGGGAAGGAAATAAAGGGCTAGTAAAATACACAGTTCTAGAAATATTCAGGGTGAGGGGAAAGGGTGCTGGGGGAAGTAACAGGGCTACTAGGCTTTTCAGGAAAGAGTTAGCAAACTCGGGCCATGCAGAATTGCTTTGTTTCTGCACCAGTTCTGCAGGGATCCTTTTCCTTGCTATCCCTTTTATTTCATAAGTTTGTACCACAAGGTCCCAGACTAACTGCCTAAGGCTACAACCCAAATCTACACTATACTCATCTATTTCCCCAAGCATTAGAGGACTTTTAGAGGATTCAGCCAGAGCTTTGTCCTCCCCACGAGATAGGACATAGGTAGCAAAAAAGATTTTGTGTTCCTCAATCCTCCTCATTAAAACCTGCCTAACTCAGGCTTAGCAAGTATGTTAATAAAGGCAAAATAAATTCGAGATGGAGTCTTCAATCAGAATTGTGCACTAGCACAACTTCAGCTTCACCTTCAGCTCATACTTAGCAAAAAAGAAAGCCAACACACTCAGATCTCCTACAGCCTGCTTTCTACTTAAAATTACCTGCCCAACCATGCCTCTTGGCTGATGAGCTAGCGCAACCTGCTGATTTTCCAGCGATACTACAATATAAGCCGTGTACACAAAGCTTAGTTAATCGTTGAGGCAAAATTCCTCTTATTTCAGCCTTGTCAGTGATCAGAAGGCTGAATAAAGAGCGAGTACAATTTGGTTTACGTTGTGCCAGCTTGATTTCCACCGTGAAAGCCTGTGCTGCTAATTGCACAAGTTCTTCTACAGTTAATTTTTAAAACATATTTTGTTTTATGATTAGCACAAAGAGTATTATTCATTTTTCAGAGAAAAGCTTTTAAGGTTCTTTAATAACATATTGTACGCAGGTCAGCTGGGAGGTGAGTGCTCAGCGTTGACATGTTCCCACACTGAACATGCCAGGCTAGCCAAGAAGGACAAAGCCACTTGTTCTATAAGATATATCTAGGAAGAGGATTTACCTTTTCAATTGCCTGCTAAAAGCCTGGCAAACCTACAGTCACGATACTGTGTCTTTACCAAGAAATAAGATGTGCAGCTCTCATTTATCCAATTCACTGGGGCTGCAGCCACACAGAGGTTGCAAAGAGGAAGGGCTTTATGGACAAAATCGTCAGGTTTTGGACATTGGTTGAATCCCACCGAGCTGAAATGCGTGTAAAGGAAAAGACAGAGAAACCAGCCCTCACTTGTGGGCAGCCGAAGGAGGATGGCGGTACAGCTGGAGGGAAACCGCAGGCCTTGGCTGGGGGGTTGGATGTGCTCTGGCTCAGGGTTTGGCCCTGGCTTTTGCTGATGTTTCTGCTCAAAGGGTCCACTACCATTGCCAAGGTGTGTCTCAGTTTTCTGGCTTTTTTCCTCCAAAAACCTTATTCCATCATTTTACCATCTGACTTTTGTCATTAAGGGATAATGTTATGATAATTAATATGCTGAGAGGGACTAGTCCAATGTTTGCAAGATTTATGGACACATGCATGGCAGGTACCATCTGTCCAAAAGCCGAGGTAACAGAGTCACAGTATCTTTGGAAAGGCTGAAGAGCAAAGTAGGGATTTCTCCTGGACAGCATCAGGCTTAACTCATTCCCTGCCTGTTAATATCAGCCCAAACACTCGCACTTGCCTGCCGCACTCCTCCTCAGTCCGTAAGATGACCTCGAAGGGACTTAACACAGCCAGGGAAGTTACTACTGACATAAAAGTGGCAAACGAGGGAACTTGCACCATTCATGCAAGAGAAAGAAGTCAGCATTTCCCAAGCCAGCCCACTTGCTCTCGGTGTGCTCCTCGCAGCGCTGCACGCTGGCTCCTCTCCATCTCCTTGCCCGCTCCCCACCGCAGGGAAGGAAATGGTGCAACTGCATCTCCCAGGGGCTGTGCAACGCCAGCCGGTTGTTCCATATCCTTCTGTTAGTGTGTGCTAAGCGGCCGATTCGCGCCTTTCTCAACCGCACCTACCAACTGTTACATCAACATCTCCGTTGCCCAACACGGGAATCCCACCAGCTTCGGTTCAGAGCTTCCTCATGCCCAAGGTGAGAGGTCTGCACCTTCCAGCTCGCCCAGGAAAGGTGGGGAACGCACCGAGAAATCCCAACTGCAATATCATATACTTGAAAACTGGTTTACTAAGAATACTTTACCAGAAGTGCATTAGATATATTATTGTAGCAAATGACATTTTGACACGTTTTAGAAAGAACAGAGCAAGATACAATGCTGTTAAGATCTGTTATGGAGAAAATATAAACAACATACACAGCTATGAGCAATTTGGAGTCAGCTCTGAGATGGAAAAAAATCGCAAGGAACAGGTACCTTAGAGCCATTTTACAAAGTACCAGACTGCAAAACAGGACTCACAGAAAAGTTTCTTCAGTGTCTGTGCACCTATAACACAGTTGTACTTCTCTCCTCGTGCCTACTAGCTCGGCTGGCTTTACACCCAGCCTTTTCTTCGCAAGGCTTTTTAGAGTCGACTGAGATGCTGCAATTCCTTCCTTGGTAAAATTAGGAGCATATGATTTCACAAAAGTCTGTAAAAACTGTTAGCTTTTCAAGGCAGGTCTGCCCCAGGTAAAATTTATATAATGACATACTTCAAACTCCACTAGTGCAAACTGGCAGTCAGGAATAAATAAGAAATAAAATCTGGTTGAGAGAGAGAGATCATTATTGCAGGAACCCCACTGGATACCCCTCAACTGGGAATGGCCAGGCACCACCCAAATAAAGTCTTTATTTTTAAACAGTTTTGTTTCCAGTAGCAAAAAAAGCTTACAGCAGCTAGTATCAAGCTAGCCAAGCTCAGAAATACTTTACTACCCCTGTGCTATGAAATCTTCATTGAAAGATGCCACCCATACCACCTCCCTTGCTGATTCTCTCTGTGAAGGAGAGCTGAGGGGCTTTTGCAGAGAGCTAGTGCCAAATGAAGGCGAGTAAGCCTGGAAAGCTGGAAAGAATATTACACGAGCTCTCCCAGCTTACAGCGACGAAGGCTGTTTCTGGCAAGGGTCACACAAACCCACCGTCTTTCGGTCCAGGAGTAAGCAGCATCACTAAATCCTGAATACCCAGTGAGAGCTCTTACCAGCACCTTGTATCATTTGTAAGCCTAGACTCTATTATATCGAGCAAATTTCAACCAAAAGCCCCATCAAAGCTAGATTGAGGGGACATAACATTTATATAAATATTTGTTTGGTGGCTACGAGTATGAAAAACAGCAGTTCTTTCTGGCAGGATGGGGGAGAAAGCAGCAGGGGTAAAATCAGCAAAGCCGCTTGTAATAACCCCAGGGAGGGCTAAAAGATCGTTTGGGGGTTAAGCATTGGCTGTAAAAAAAGCTTGGAACCACAAGTGAAAAATTTGTCTCCAGCTGCTTGTTCCGTGGAGATTTTCAGAAAACAGAATGTACAGATGCTCTTTGCAAACTAGAAGTGGGGCAGAGACACATGCGTTTCTCCTCTGAATAAAACCTGCAGGACTTCCAGAGGTTTCTGCAACTTGGAATATCAGATAGTTCACGTGAAAGGGCCATGACTCACTTAAATTTCATATTAACTAAGACACGTCTGTAAAGAAAATCTAATGTTTTTCTGTAAGCAGTGCAGAAAAATCAAACCGAAGGATTAAAAGAGACACTAAGGAGCCTGCTTAATAGTACAATAGCTGAAGTCAAGCACATACTAAATGAATAATTTTAAAGTGTAGAATCTTTTAACTCCATGTCAGTTATGCCATGCAACTTCAGTATGCAACTGTTTTGTTTCAGAACTTGAAGATATTTTAGTAAGAATTTAGTTGTCAAAAACTAGGGTTTCAGTGAAAAGACTTCATGGAATAAGTCCAGGCTAGGTGATAATTTCAGCCAAACAGGAAAAAAAGACATGTTTCCATGCAAAAGGACCTGTATTTCTTAGCCTAACTGAATACTCATGCTATACCAACCATTACACCTTCATGTGTTCTCTGTCACTCCGTTGGAAAGCTTTGATGGGCACATACACCTGGGGAGGAGGTACTGGAATGAGCAGCAAAGGACAAAGTGGTTACATCTACCATGGAGTTTTGCCCATCTTTTCCTTCCAACTCAATCCTCTGGACTGTATTCTTGGTTCCTACCATTTTTGGCCTAAGTGCGCCTTTGCTTCAGGAGGGGGAAGAAAAGGTGTTAAGAAACGGTTCAACCAGAACTTCCTGAAATGTGGGATCGTTCGTTTCCATCTGTTACTGTGTGCTAAGAGACCAATTATTTTATCCGTCTTTCCCAACCAGCTCTAACAACTGTTAGAGTTTGTAGACATCCTCAGTGCCTAATATGGCAACACCATCTGTCCAGAGCTGTAATACTTTGCTCAAGACTGATTGGCCAAGGCAACAGACTTGGACTTTCAAAAACACATAAATACCCCAGGCAGCTACTGCTCAACGTCTTTGATTCGATCAAAGATCACCGGTGGAACAGCCACAAAATGCCAGCACTCAGTCTGGTCGCTCTGGTCAGCTTGGTGTCCACTGGTGAGTTGAGATTGCTATATTGCAGTTGGTCTTGACCGGTTTTAGGTAGACACTAACAAATTATTGAAATTTGCTCAAACATAAATAATGCTAAGTTTTTTTAATCTAGTTTTATAATGAATTAGAGTAACATGCACAGTTATGACTATTATAAAATAGGGAATTAGGTGGAATTTAGAGCCATATATTGAAGTGTTTAGAGGTTTCATGAAGAAAGTAGTTTAACTTATTTCACAAACTAATATTAAAAATATTTATCTATAGCTTTACTTTGCTTTTAGCATATGTACCTTAAAATAAGACCTCAAGAAGGAGGGCTCAAATCTATATAGCCGGTTGTACAATGTTCTTTTACCTACAGTTTCTGAAATTATAAACTCCCATGAGCTCATGTCTTCCACTTTAAACACCCTATTTAGCACCTTAACACTTTCTGTTGTACTGTACTAAGGACATGGTTGAATTTTCCCCATTTTCTTCTTTTGCATGTGAAGTTTTCGCCAAGCAGTTGGACACACATCCGCCCCAACAACAACACAGACACTGGGCACAAATCTGCAGCGGGAATCCCTTCAACAAAATCCGGGGCTGCGACAGATACGGCTGTGGCCATTTTGGTGCCGACAGGTAACGCGGCAGGGCATCGGGAGTCTGGAGCAGTGGGGTTCGCTGTTGCTTTCTAAATGAAATGTTCACACGGGATAAAGAGTTTAACTAGAGCTGGGACTTAGAATGAGAGAAGACTGTTGTCTGCAGGACCTCTTACTCATTTTTGGGATGTTACTTGCCAATCTCGCAGAAGTGCAGTAATACCACTACTACTGATGCATGGGGGAAGAAGCAAGACCATTACATGAATTAGCAGCCAGAGTAAAGGAAATGGAAAGTATTTCAAGGATTTGTGTCATTTATTCTTGTTGCTTATAGACCAGATATTTAACTTGCATTCAGCAACAGCTTACAGGAAGCCAAGTAGATTAATTTACACAAGCTAAAGGTCTGCCAGCATCATTGTCTTTAAGTAGGCACCTCATAACAGAACAGGTTATATTTCCCTGAAAAATGCTTTTATATGTAGAATGACTCCTGCCTTCCCTGCATTTTCCTGTCGTCTCCTCTCCCCAGGCACTGTAAGAAGTGTCCACCCTCATCATGCAACTTCCAGATTTCTAAATGAGAAAATGTAAAATAGAATCTTGTGTTTGACACCAGCACAGATGTATTTTGGGGTAGAACAAGGGTACTTTTCCATAGCAGCTAGAAACACCCCATGAACTTGGGGAAAATTAAAAGTATGTTTAATATTTAAAATCTCATTCCCCTTTAAAGAAGGTCAGAGTAATACAAACATTTTACAATAAAAAAAGACGGATCAAAGCCACTATTTCTTTCCAATTTCATTGCAGATGCAAAAATTTTGTTAGACAAACTTCAGATACTATACTGTGTTAACTGATCTATCTATACATAATGTTAAGCCTGGCAGACTTCTCTAATTTCATATTTATGTTTTCAGGCACAATGGTAAAGGAAAGCATGGGGGCGTGGATGTCATCTGTGCTGATGGAGCGATGGTGTATGCTCCTTTTAGCGGCCAGCTCTCCGGACCCATTCGATTCTTTCATAATGGAAATGCCATCGATGATGGAGTCCAAATCAGGGGATCAGGCAAGTAATAACAGCAGATATGTTGTGAGGCACGCACAACTAATCATTTTATTTACCTGAGTAAGGTTTTTGTGACTCTTCAATTCAAGCAAAGTGTTGATTAGTCTTACACCCTCTCTAGTTTCTACAGCACAACTAGACTGCTGCTAAGAAATACCAGAAATCAGCAGCAGCAGGAGGTAGTCCTTTTCCCAATGCTTTTCTTGGAGAGGACCGAAGAAGGGAGTTGAAAAACAGGTAGCAGAAAAACAACCACCCCAAATAAAAAAAAAGAAATAAAGTATCAGAAATATGCCCTCAATCGTGCTGAGACGATGTATTCCTGACGCTATTTTCCAACGCCCTCTTTTCTTCTTTTCCGCAACAATCCAAATAATTTTGATTTCAGGATTGTCAGTACCTTGACTACATTTCTGCTTCATCGTTACAGTCTTCAATAAGAGGCTAGCACGGAAGGTTTCTTGCTCACCCCAAGAACAGATGCATCTGATGTTTCCTGACCTCGCTTCCTCTCCTGTCTCTTCCAGGTTACTGTGTAAAGCTCGTCTGTATTCACCCCATCCGGTACCACGGCCAAATCCAGAGAGGGCAACACCTCGGGAGAATGCTGCCAATGCAAAAAGTATTTCCTGGCATTATCTCTCACATCCACGTTGAGAACTGCGACCACTCCGATCCTACTCATTTACTTACACCTAATACACCTGGTAAAAAAAAAAATCCCCACAACCCCCCTTCCCAGAATAAGTAGTATAATGAATGAAAATTAAGTTGTTAATTAATTTCAAATAAGGTAAACAATATCAAATAGCAATAGTCCCCCCTGTCTTAGGTTCTCCCTGACAGCAACATCCAAAAGAAAATACGCATTATAAATACAGCGTTAACAGGACTGTAGACAGTGTTACAGGAAGGAGAATGTATCAGCTTAACAAGTTGTATTTCTTGCCCCCCCATGCCACAGCAGCGTCAAGTCTCAGCAATAAACTGAGTCAGACATCTCTGTTTGTATGCTTTTAACTGCTAGCAACATTCTCAGTAATGCATCTTAGCAGACTTTGGGATGATTCTTTTTAAATACAAATTACTACAAGCAAACATTGGTAGTAAGGGAGAAGAGGACTTGAGGAGTCTAGTCCCATCAGCCTGGGCATAGAATAAGAAACAAAACTGAGTCTTTTCCCATTCCTCAGATTACACTCTAGGAACCGCAATACTCTTTTGAATTTTTGTCTTTAAAGCATGTTCCTTGTAGGAGAAAATCCTGATTTAGAAACATTATAATCCAGTCTTAGGTCTACATTCTATTTACATTTCCTAACAGATGACGAATTTTGTGGACAAAACATCCAACTACACACGTGGGATGTAATTCCAGTATGTTCCTACCCAACTAAAATGAAAACATAGTAGTTACAAACATGTAACACTTAAAACAGAACCTAAAAGTGAACTTTAATGTGCTGTGTTTTTGTATTTCAAAGTTGTTCCACCGTTCCCACAACAAGACAGTCACTGGGCAACGGTGTGCTCCGGCAATCCTACAAATGAGATAAGAGGCTGTGATAGGTATGGCTGCGGATACTACGGCGCTCCAAGGTACTATTTTGCTCCTCCACTGAAATAAATTTGAACTCTGTTTAAGCTACTCAAGAATTACAGCTTTGAAGGTTTAGGTTGGCCATGAGGTAACATTTTCACTACAAGGGTAATTGCAGCACCAGAACAGGCTGCCCACATTGTTCATAAAACCTCTGTGCTTGGAAGCTTTTATGACTCGGACTAAGCCGTGCCTGACCTGACCTGGTGTTAGAACAGTCTTGACTCAAGTGGAAGGTTGGACTTGATGTCCTCCACAGGTACCTGGCACGCGACATTTCTGTGACTCTACAGTTCTATTTAAAGGTTTGGAAGAAAGGCACGGTTTTTCCCTCCAATTTGCAAAACTGCAACTCTAACAGATCATCAACCCTACATGGCATTACATCATCTACACCAAAACACTTTTATAGGTTCTTCAGCCAGTCAACTATGTCAACACTGTCTCAGTACAAACAACCCACTTCCAGATGTTGCAGCATGCTAACTCATCATCTATCTCTATATAACGTTAGGCCTGACAAGAGACTTCTTTAATTACATATTTGTTTTCAGACACAACGGTAAAGGAAAGCACGTGGGTGTGGATGTCATCTGTGCTGATGGAGCAACAGTGTATGCTCCCTTTTCTGGCGAGCTCTCTGGACCCATTAAATTTTTCCACAACGGAAATGCCATTGATGATGGAGTCCAAATCAGGGGATCAGGTAAACAGCTATTTTTCACTTAATATTTCTTTATCTTGAGGTCATATAGGATGTATTACCTTGCAGCTAGCCAAGTAGTTAAGCAAGGTACATGTTTTGAAACACTGCATCTTCTATCTATTTACATGCAGAACTTTTTGCTTCTATGTTAGAATGCAAATAATTGAGTTCTGTAGAATGTCTTCAAGCTTTGGTCTTTACTGAAGCAGAAATTCCCACCTTTTCCCTGCCTCCCATCTTCCCTCCTCCACCAAGCCAAGAACTCCAACTGCTATCTCTATTTTTTATGACCACAGTGTCTTTGCTATTTTGGTATTTCCACGGTTGCTATCTCGGTGGAAATGACAAGGCAGAAAATGTTAGTATTTCTGAAATACTACAGAAGAACAAGTGCTTCATCAGCCATTGGATGTTTTACCTCCTCTTATTTTCACCAGGCTTCTGTGTAAAACTCGTCTGCATCCATCCCATCAGATACAACGGTAGAATTTCCAAGGGACAAGTCCTTGGGAGAATGTTGCCAATGCAAAGAGTATTTCCCGGGATCACCTCTCATATTCATGTTGAGAACTGCGATCGCTCAGATCCTACTAGCAATCTCGAAAGGGGGAAAGGGCAAAGAGTGTGAAATGGAAATGTAGTAAATTCCAAATAAATTCATCTCAGCATCCAAAAGTTGTTTTTTCTTCTCATGCACAACAGTTTATGTTACTACCGATTCAATACTTTGAGCCTTACATAATATTGCACAGTGCTAACATTAATATATATTCCAGGTACCAATTAGGTACTGTTAAATCTTAAGTACCTGTGAACATTGTATCTTAGCCTAATTGACAAACTTCACTACACCTTGGAAAACAAGATTACTTTAGATTTTGAAGGCACCTGAACTGTGGAAAACTAGAGGGAAATTTACTGAAACACTCCATAAGGTATAAAAGATGCTGTTGGAGTTGTCATGCCAGAACAACCAGTGTCTTTACCGGATGGCAAAAGGGACTCCGCACACGGAATAAAGATCTGAGTTTTTGTTGGAATTTGCACTTACAAGAGAATAAGGAAGTAAGCAAGCAATGACTAATTATAAGCTTTTTCAAAGAGTCTGAAAAATCAGCAAGCATGAAAACTAGCTCACCCCCTCCTGTGGCAGAAGAGGTGCATTACTGTTAACTTCTCACTGAAACGTGGACTTTTTAGTGATCCTACAGATCTCCTCAGCATATGGGGGGTAAATTCTGTACTTTGAGGGTTTAGTTACTGTATCATTGCCTTATAGGCTTCAGGGATGGGGTTTTAGAAAGCCTTTGCAGGGCAGTAAACTAGGAAAAGCCAATAAAATAGACAAAACTTGCCTTAGCTAGGACGAGGCAGAGCTCTGAAGCAGAGGCTACTCAAGGGACAGGAGGAAGTATAGGCAGCAGGCAGCCATCTATAGGTTCTTGCCAAACACAATACCCTCCACTGCAGCCATTCAAGAAAACCTACTTAAGAAGGAAATGAAGAATTCACGATGCTTTACACAGGACAGTGTTTTGACACTCCTCCCCAAAGCACAATGCATACACCATAGCACCAACACATGACACTAAACAAATCTAACACTAAAACTATAAAATTCAACATTAACCAAATGTCAGAAGTTACCTTTCAATTAAAATTAGCTTCCCTCACTCTCAGTAAAGAATTGGTCTCAATGTGAAATACTGATTTATAAATTTTGTTGGCATCTAGTTATAAACTCAAGTATCAATAGGTCTTACTTGTTAAGATCAGTTAGCAGAGCAAATGCACAAAAAAAAATCATCGCATCAAAAATCACATCATCAATAAATGCAGGCCCATTTTTCTAGAAGCTTAGACTTGGAGCAAGCTAACATTCATGGCTTCACTGAAAAGCTGCTTTAGTAAGAGGGACAGAGAAAGGGACAATATTCAAAGAAGCATTTTAACAGTTTCCTCCTGAACTATATTTCTCTATATAGCCACTAGCATTTGATACTTCATTAACACTGTTATGTTGGCTAATGTGAGCCATGAAGGACTCTAGGACTTACCAACCATCTACAAGATTTGTCCACGTTCCATTTTACAGTTTCAGCATGTCAAAAATCCTCAAGTTTGAGGCACAAACATGAAATGACAATGACTAATTTTCTATAATCCAAGAGTTAAACATTTCTACTGCATCTCCCCAGGTTTGTCAAGTATACAGTTTCTAACAGGACAGAACCCTGCCTAACAGGAGGACGTGGTGCAACAGATTGGTAAGAGTCTAATATCAGTGCACATATTAGATCACTTTATTATGTTTACATTTAAAGCAAACCACACATCTTAAACCAAATACTGTTTAGAAATATTTCAGTCTTTTGTTTAAAAAACAATTATAATCCCCTTGATTATGGAAGCAAGTGCTTGGGTAACAGGTGCTAGTAACCAGAGTCAAATGCTTCTTAACTGTGCAACAGGCAATAATGCATTACTGATTCAGACAGGCATTACATGTTATCTTAAAGCCTTTAGCTTGCAACTGGGAACAAGTCTGTCCAAGACAATGGTGGTTTAAGCTGTTATTAACAGCCGTTAGCTGTTATTTTTGCAGTAAAGAAGTATAAGTGTGGAAGAAACTGCCATTTTATCTGATGTGACATATACCACCATCAAATCAAATGTAGACTTCTCATTATAAATAGGAAGACAGAACAACTACAGCATGAAAGTAATTACAGCAAAATTTGTATACAATGCATTTCAGTTTACAGTGCACAAAATGTCAACACAAAAACACTGTAATTCACATCAACTCACCATTCCTTCCCCCTTTAAAGAAAAATCAAGAAATAAAATCTTCTTCCTCAAAAACCAATTAATAGCAACAAGTATTAAACAGTCCTGAATTAAAAATTTCAGGATCACCTCCAGCAACCCTTACTCTAGGAACTGGGGCTTACAGCACAGCTCTGTGAGATACAGGCAAGATTACTACAGGCTATTTTGGCCTCTTAACTGACAAACAATTTATTTATTAAGTGCTCTAAATCCTTAATTCCAGATAGAAAGCGATCAAAGACAACTGTATTCCATTTGATCCTTCCTTCTCACTAGCCACATTTATGAGATTCTTCTTATCTCTTAAAAATGAAAGCATGGAACAGCATTCAGACATCAATCTTTGTAATCAAAGACTTGAACTCTCCCAAATCCAGAAGCTATTCCTTATACTCCACAGTTTCCAAAGCGCTTTGTCATTCACCCAATCAATCTAGATCCAAACTTTTAAATCCATTAATTTTAACAAGGTCTCTTCCCCATCAATTTAATGCGTAAGACAGAAAAACAACATACTGTACAATGTAGTCTCTACAGTGTAGCTAATCTGACAAAATTATTTAAAGTGCAATTTAAAACTGGAAGTTTTTTGTAAGCATAAGCTTATTTACCACAACATTTTAATACACTGCCATGAGTTTAAGCTAGACTATATTTGAGTAACCTGGGCTAGTGTATTTTAATGTACAAGCTTTTACATTTATAACATGAATATTTTGAAAAATAGCTGCATAGAACATCATGACAAATAATACTGAACTCAAAGTTGTATCCAGCTTCCCATAAAGACGGATTTGCTTAAGGAAAAAAGTTTCTCTAGTCCTCTTCTAAATACATCAGAAAGACTAAACAAAGACATTTAAAAAATGCCAAAAAACCCAACCAACTTTAATGTGAATGGAATATTTAAACTGAAGCTCAGAGAAGCCCAAGTTCACTGAAGTTTGAAGCACCTGTAAACCACAGACATACTTTCAGAAGTGTTAAGTACACTTAATCTATTTTCTATTTCAATATACCATTAACATTCTAGAATGTTTTGCTGTTACACTACTAGAGGTTCTCATGGTAGAAAAACTCAAATCTGGAAATAAATTCTCACATTTCATTTTTAAATTTTTTATTTGCATAGAAAGCAACACCCTGATTCTACCATTTTACTGAAAAATGTAGAGAATTTACCACGTTGGCATCATATCAGGAAACCACATTCTTCCAAGGTGTTTGGAGACTTCCAAATGAAGGCGATCTAAGCTATAATCACTATCTGGAATCAGTACCTCCTCCATTATAGAAAGCTGGGTAAGCCTGCCCCCACACATCTTTACAAATTCAATAAAACCTCTGCAAGTTACTTCACATTCACCAAGTCCCATTGCTGTTAAGTTCTTACAGCGCTCAGCAATCCGAATAAGTTCGTCGTCCAAAGGTTGAAGTCCATTAGCACACACAACCAACTCAATTAACCTTGGGCAATTCATGCCAATACGACCTAACATTGCTTTGCTTACTGCACGACCAAAGTAAAGGTGTGTAACAGGGGTTTCCTCTCTGAAGAAAGCATCAAATTCTTCTTCATATAAGAAGAAATACATCACGATGTTGACTTTGGGGGAGTGTTTAACAAAAGCATCCCAGCTTTGCTTTTTAATAGTGTGAAATTGAACTTGTCCAGGATTTTCACTCACAACATCTATGCGAAGGTGTTCAAGATCAACATGTTTTTCACTTGAAAGAGCCAGCAGCAGTTCATCACTTAATATGTAGTAGTTCAAAGCCAGCTCCTTAAGTCCATGACACTGGTCAGCAACACAAAGAATTCCTGAGGAAAAAAAAAAAAAAAAAAATTACTCTGTAAAATGAAAGATGAATATAAGCACAGTTGTTTGCTGTAAAGCTCAAGCAAGTAATCATTCTATTGGCTTGAATATTCATGCCTATATCAAAAAAACATGAAATATCAGAAAGTTCTAGATATCCACATCCTTTTATGGGGTTTTGGTCATAAACACTTATCAGTAAAAGAAGCAAGTCTAACTAGTTGCATTCATCTTGGATCTGCATATCTTTCTTCCTCTTTGCCCTTCCTGTGCAGAATTTCCTCAACTTTGAAGAAGCAACAGAAGTCAGGTAAGATTCAGCTGAAGCTGCCACTGTTCCCTTCCCCAATACTCCTTTCTTCAGCATTCATCTAAGCATTCTATTTAAATGATCACCAGCAACCTAGTTTAAGAGCTACATTAAAACAGACCCTTCCCTGAATTAAGACATAAACACCATAATTGCTCTTGATCTGTTGGAATACAAAGTACACAGATTAAATCACCTTTTGTCGACTCTGGAAAAAATACAGGAAAGAGACCAGACCAGGATTCCCCTTCCCTAGCACCAAGGAGAAAGGTAAGTGTGAAGGGACCCAAAAGCCCTCTGAACTTTCTGGCAAGCCTGTATTTTGAAGGGAGTGAGCCCTTCACCAACCAATGCTAAAATGAGCAAGTTCATACTACCACATCTGGACACACGAGGGCACTACAGAAACGAAAAGACTCTCAGCCTTACACGGCTAGTTTTTGAAATGTGTACACACTCCATTTTTTTTAATATAACTTTGAAGGACTAACACTTTTGATCAGTAATTTAAGCTCCCAGCATCTTGTGAAACAGTTATTGACAACTGCCTTCATGTCCTTTTTCCCACCAACCAGTAGTTGATTCATGGGTTGGGGATTTTCCCACACATTCTGTGTTCCCACAGAATGTCAGTTAGTTAAGTTTACAAAATGACACACATTAAGCAGCATACATTTGGTTACCGTTACACAGAACTGGCAAAGAACATCAAGTCCTTGGAACATGCGTTAAAAGACTTGCACTAATTTTGGAGGCTTTTCCTCCTCAAGGCCTATCATCAGAGGTACTGAAGCAGCTGAGAAGAATGTAAAAAAAATCCCCAGGACTTGAGAAGACGCAGTCACGCGAGGAGCACCTCCACCTTCATTAATCCAACTTATTCAGTAACACAAAGACATTATTCTCCTTCCCCTTCCAACTGTCCAAAGCCAAGACTAGGTCAACAAAAGGCCTCTGCTAAAAGACTCAGAAGAGCACTAGAAGTTTTATGAATAACTTGTTTCAAACTAAGTCTTGACTATTGTTTTATGATACTTTACTACTACATTTTTCATATATATTCACTACTCACCAGCAGGTGATACATGAGGACAGCTGCTCATTTTTAGCAGTTTTAGAGTATCACTATTGTTAGCAACAAGAACCTTCAAGGAAGGATCATCAAGTGGTGTGTCATCTATCTTGATTGATGATAATGACTTGGAGTTTACAAAAACTACTGTCAGTGCTGAAGCAAAATGGGCCTGTTTGGAGAAATTGAGGGAGGGGAAAAAAGATCTTATGAAAAGATAGGCAGACCTTCAGCATCTAAACCTCAGGTTTTGCGCACATAGAAACTACAAAAATAATCACTTCTTAGGCATCCTCTTTCTTGTGTAACAAAGAAATGCTTATTTGAACATGAACATAGAAAATCTTTGTTTAAAAATGTGCTGCTGCAAGTGACAAAAATTAACTTTACACTCAGTAGTTAACTCCATCCACTCTGATTTATTTTTTCACTGCAATAAACTTTCACAGGGGTAAGTGGACATAGTGATGAGCCTGAAGTATCTAGAATTTGTCTGCAGAAAAAAGGAAATTGCATTTATTTTATTTTCCAGAAAGTAACTCTGCCATGACCTATAGAGTCAAAGAAAAAAATCTCCCAAATATTTTAACAATATGTTGCAGCACGTGGTCATTGTATCTTTTAATCTAGAAATGAGGAAACTCAAGCCTTCTAAATTATTCCCCATCTCTATGCCACAAAGTATCAACACTACTAAATTTAATGAATGGAATCACTATTTTATTATTTTCCTAATACTAACAGATGCCACAAATTAAAGAAGATATGCCAATAAATACAGACTGTTTCATAAAAATTACCGTCAACTGAATAACACAATAAGAAAGCTAAAGTGGTTTAAGAGTGAATTAAGGCACCCTAGTTACAGTTTGCAGAACATTACCTTAGAGACATTCATGAAGCTTGGTTTTGCTGTAGAAATCAAACCCAGTGTCTTGATAGAACAGTTCACCAACTGAGAAAGGATGTCACAGGCTGCTTCTGCTGACTCAGTACTGCTATCAACCTATAAAAGCAATTTAAAAATCATGAAGTCGTTCCTTATTATTATTTAGAAAACAGCATTACGGATAAACAAGACTGCAAGGTCCACACCCACTCAGCTGTACTGCACCAGATGGCAGCAGGACAAACCCAACATTAATTAGAAATTTCAAGACAAGAAATTGAGTTCAGGAAAGTTACTATTAGAAAACTTTCCTGAGTATGACTGCTGGTATTTCCAATATGAACAGAGAGCTTAAACCTAAGCCTTCTCTTCAAATAACCTCATGCCTTCCTAAACAACTGTAATTAGTATTGGTGTTATGACAGACAGTGGTATGTATGCACCTTTTCTTAAAAAGCCAATTCTAAACTCTTAGAGCAGAAAAAAAAGACTTGATAAAGCCTAGATATACTCCAGCAAACTAACCCATTTTACCTGCAGGGACAACACCTTTGCATCTTGAATAATGAACTGATTCTCAATTGATCATCAACTGATTCTCAATTCATCTCAATTCATTCAAAGCCTGATGACTAACTTTGGACAAATCACTACTTCATGTCACCTTCCTCCTCTGTAGTAGCTGAGATGATAAAAAAAAGTAGCTGAAAAAGCATAAAGGTTGCATTAAGACATTACAATGCCTATTCATTGTAATCAGTTATATGAAGTGCAGAAGTTACAGGTATTTTATAACTGATTATCCATGAACTGCTGTGTGACCCAATCACAGTATCTCCCAGTATAAAACTGCTACCAGTGCTGAGAAAAAGAAGCTTCTGATTTTCATCCTAGTTTTAGTATCAATCCCTTCTTCTGCTTTTCCTTCACAGCTAAGAACTATGACTTCCTCTACAAAGAAGTGACTGCCAAAAGTGAACAAAGCACCTGTAATTCCAACTACGATCTTCTCAGATAGAGTGAACTGTACCAACCACTCAAATGAAAGAAGTCCAAATTCATGCAATCCTGAGACTACAAACATAGCCCACATTTAAATCAAGTTTACTGTTACTTAATTATGTCCTTATGTGTCAGTCACCTGGATATACAGGCGCAGCATCTTCTTCCCTTACTCACACTTTTTCAAAGCAGGGTTCTAAAATTTCAAGACATTCTTCTCTGTATAGCTCTATTTTGCAAGTAAATTATACACACAAGACAAACTTATTCCCTCAAATGCTTCCATGTGTAAGAAATATTTATCTGCACAATAATCTGTGGAGTACTCAGACTGCCACTAACATCGACTCACACAAGCTATGTATTCTGCATATTCTGAAAACATGTAATTCAATCTTCAGCACTGTATTGCATAACTTTAGCTCCTTCTTTACTTTGTAGAGATCAGAGTGCAGAAACTGGAAGGAAACAGCATGCATGTGTGGAAATAAATTGTTGCAGTTGTTGCATTTTTAAATATAAGACTTCCCAGGTACAACACTTGAGCAAACCGACATAGAGAAGCTACATACATTACGCATGGTAGCGTGACAGAACAAGCCTCCATTCATCCAAGACTTACCTTGAAGCTGACGTACTGCAGATGATCAGCATGCCTCTTGATAATCTGCTGAATGAGATCAGGATGTGTAGACTTTAAGTAAGAAGTAGCTGGCTGGCTAAGTTCAAATTCAAATCTCCTCCAGAGATCTGGGATATGAAAAATTTCATTCCACCTTCGACAAACAGAAGATGCCCTGGCTCGATCTACTAAAGGTAGAAACTGAAAAATACGCAGAATAACATGGTGCGGAAGGCTTCCCCAGTCCATTGAGGTGTGCAAGTCAGATTCACCAAACACTGAGCCATATAAACAAGTTTTCTGTTTTTTGCTTTTCTGTGATGTTTGAGGAGCTTCCTTTTCAACCACAACCTTCTGCCTAGCTCTCTTCATCACGAAAGTTTCAGATACTGGAACGATTTGATGTATTCAAACTGCACAGTTTCCTGAAAGGTCTCACGTACAGTAGGTCCCTAGAAAAATAGAGAAGATTAGGGGAGGAAGGGAGACAAGGCAGTGGAAACACAGTAAGAGATAACAAGTTAGTAAAATTTAAATATTGCATGCTACTATGAAAAAAGGTATGTCCATATGACAATATCCAGTGCACAGACATGAGCAAGGACCTTCTTTCTCGATACCTTTTATTTTGTATAACTTGATTTGAACCTGGAGAACTTGGGTTTGTTAATTTACCAAGCGTAGTTTCATGTGTTAGTACTTAATAGTATATAAAGCACTTTGTAGAAAAAAAAGAAAGTATTTAACAGCAACGTAGTTTAGCAGTAGCAAATTGTGTATGTTTAAGTTTAAACTCAGCAGACAACCTACAGAATCTACTCACGATTTCTAGAAGAATTTTATCAACTACAGAACCCAATTCATAAACTCCCTTTTCAAACACTGATGAACTTGGAATAAACATGTTCAGAAAAGTCAGATTCAAAAGTTTTGCCTGCCTGCCCTACTGCTTTGCTTTGTTTTGTTTGTTTGTTTGTTTTTAAATCATGCCAGGCAGAGGAAAAATGTTGGTACAACTAACCACAAAAAACTTCAGAGGCCACTTATCAAAACAGGGCAAAGTAAGTAAGGTTCCAATGCTGTTTTTCAGCAGGAGAAAAAGCACAGTGACCCTGGAGTACAGCAAACTGCATGAACCTCCTTCATTGAGGAACATTTGCCCCATGAGCCAGAGTTCAGAAAAGAGCAGCGTAAGGAAAAGCTCTGCTTTCACATGCTGAAGCAGTACCATCTACTCAAGTCCATTCTAGACTGAATTCTATTATTCAGTCAATTCTCAACAACTGTCTTAACTGTTTCAAATGCCACTTCATTTTACAGTAGGATGAGGCCCCTTCTCAAATGTCCTACTAATTAGATTTTCAGCCAGACCTTTTCCTTCCCAACCAGTCTGAAGCTAAAATTTTCAAAGCAACCATGCATTCTTGAAGAACAAACAGAAGACATTATCTATTTTTACTGAACAACCTTCCATGGCAACCCTCACAGCATGCTTTTTCTGGACCAAAAATTTTCCATAGTATCTTCATCATAGGAAGAAAAAAAAAATTAAAATCCAGAAACAACTGCCAAAATACAGACCATCCTATCACAAACTTATCTGGCATTTTCCCCAACTTATAAAACCTGATCTGTATGGCTGATGAGGTGGCTGACACACAAGTGTAACTCCATTTTTATGAAAAGAAAGCACGTGCATTCTTCGAGAAGTGGGAAAGAACAACCTAGCCTGTCAATCAATAGCTGTTCGTATGACCAGCTTCACTACTGTTTGTCCTCCTGACACATAATCTCAACGACCAAGGAATTTATTCTAGCAGTCGTTAGAAATCTTCACTCAGTCTCTTTAAAGTTCCATTTATTATAGTGATAGGTAATATATGCAGAAGGATAAACTAGCAACACTCTTTAAATTATATTTAATAACAGAAGTTTTTCTTCCCTGAATAGACGCATGTGCCTTACCTTAACATGCAAAGGCAGCAAGTCAAAGAGAACGAACAATATGCTCCAAAACAAAGCAGTATTTCTAAACAATACATTAGTGTTACTAATGTCATGAAGATGCAAGCTCAGCATCAATAAACAATCTGCTACTAGACCATTTTATCAAATTATCATCCACAAGACCATGTTTTATGACTTTTCAGTGCTTTAAGTCACAAAATGAATGGGCATTCTAAAGCATTATGTGTGGATGTAGTAATTAACCATTACATAACACTCTCTTCCAGTTGCTCATAGCTTTGCTAAATTTAGCAATGGCTAAATACCTTTTGAGTCAAGTACCTGCTTGCTTTTTTTCCTTCCTCCTCCCTCCTTGGGAGGAATTTAGCTGTTTCCAAAACTAAAGTCCAGAACAAAAAAATGAAATTAAATAAACACTGTTGTCCGAGAACCTTCTCTATGCTTTTGCTATTCTCATGCAAATCTGCAACACCTCGGTAAAATGTAAGTTTCTCATAAAAATGGAAATTTTCACTTTCTTATCTGAAACTTATTTGAGCTTCATGGGTGCTGCTTTGGCTCCCACAAAGTTTGGCCATCTGAGAACTACCGGAAGGACATTCCCCTAAACCACAGGCCAGGCTATAGACCAGATGCAGCACACTGAGTCCAGATGTATGAAGAGATGTGACAAGATATGCATGGCGTACATAGTATCTACACTAATGGAATGTGGCCATAACTTGTTCTTGTTGCTACATTCCTTTAAAACTGATAACTCTAGAATTTCTATTCTTAGTATTCTAAATTGCAGTACTTTAAATCTAGTAAAATTACATTGTATTACACACTGTGGGATTCAAAGCCAGAAAAAGGTTCCATTGGTTATATATCATGAAGTTTTTACCAAACATGCAGCCCTAATATTTACTGTGAAAACGTGAATGCTTATTTTGTTCTGAATACTTAAACTATGAACAGTATATATTTTAAAACACAACTGAAGTTAACTAAATTACAGTTCCATGTGATATAATCCAGGTAGTATTCAATGAGAGGTTTACATGCACACATACCTCCAAAGAATGTGGAAGTTCCTGTCAAGTTACCAGCACCTTTCTGGTATCTGAACATCCATCCCTCTGTTGAGTCATCCTGTATGTGTGCATAGATTCCTTAACCAGAAGGCAGGGATGGGTCCCAGAAGATGAACTGACCTGTGAAGCCACCGACCAAAGAAAAACTGTTCTGCAACATCTGGGAGACCCACAGGAGGGACTAAACTCAGTTTTGGAACAAAGACTGAGATTAAAAGCACACTCTGTGCCGCAAGTCAGTCGTGGAAACAGAACAACAGAACATGACAAGCAAATTAGTTTTACCAAATGTTGTCATCTGAAAACTATCATTTAACTAATGGGCAGGTGTAAGTGTTGGCACGAACCTAGTTTTTGCATTATCTACAATTTTAATCACAACAGTACTCATGCAACACAAGGTATGCCTGTGGATTCTTGAACATTGGAGAAAGTAAGAGCCTAAATAAGAAGCATTTTTTTTCAGTTCACTCTATACCAAACCCACATGAATCAAAGCAGTTATACTTAAAGATATGACTTCTAATATTTTAAAATTTAAGGACTCTTGGGTTTAAACATTACTCACTTTTACTCCAAAAGTATGCTTACCGCATCACAATAATCTTGACAGTAAACAAACTATTTTAGCTAATTAAACTCTAGCTGGAAAAAAGATAGCAATGATGTACAAATATGCTCCCATATACTAATATGAAAAAAACTACCCTGTATCTTAGTATGAAAGAGTATCTTGGTCTGCTGTAAGAAAGTATACCCAAAACCTCCAAATTCAGTTAGCCATTTTACATTATTTGAAGATGGTCTAATGGAAAGCTATAGGAACAGCTACACGCATCTTACTAAGTTATGACAGATTTGAAATGAAAAAGTAGATTTAGAAACTGAAGATGTTAACAAAGTATCATGTTCAACCAGTAATAAAATCTTTAGAAACCTTCTAATGCTGAACTCTATTTGTCTTTAAGATAGGAGACATGAGGCTTTAGATTCTCCCAGGTCATATCATCATCTTTTGAAAAACTACCCAGTTAGTATCAGCTTTATAGTTGCAAAGTACCTGTGTTATTTACGAATACAACAAGAGAAGCAGCCCCCATCTCCTAAGCAAAATCAAACTCAAGCACTGAAATCTGTGCAAGTAATGCTGTTGCTCAGCTTACACATGAGAAAATCTAAGAGCTGCATAGCCATGCTTGTCTATAAGAAAGTTGATACACATTAGTAACTCTGTTTGTAGACAGTATCTGAAGAAGTTCGTAATTTATGGTGGCCTTGTATTGCACAGACAGTCTGCAAGTATTACATGTTCTTCTGTGAAGTGAGCAGACTGTCCCTTTGCTAACTCTGCACGGCACGTAAAATTAATTCGCAAAAACTGCTGTCAGTTTCTAACTCATAAAAGGTAGGTTTCTAATGACATGTGTAAACAAAACACATAAATAACATTATAATTGAGAGCGCAAAACACTAAGATACAATTTAAAGATTCAACACAGAAGTATATTAGGTGTAAGTTTATAAACTGCACAACATAGTTTGAAGTGGCTTTCTTACCTAAAGAATGATTCCAAGTTACAATAGGCAATAAATGAATGAACTGAGGCAGCTGCAGCCATGGGGCACTCAAAAGCATCTGTCTGCTTTCCCCTCCTGTTCAGATAAAATGCCACAAAAACCTTTATTACCCTTGTATTAAATCCCACGCAAAAATGATAGGAAAATACGTTGACATCAATTTATACTTTTTCTTGCTTTAGTGAAGGAGCTTGAGGGCATCATCTTAACACAAGGTAGCTTATCCCAAATTGCAAATACTGTGTCAGCAATAGAAACGGAAGGTCAAATTAAGTATAAAACTGATGGGAAACAAGTGTTGCAACCGCATTCACGTTGTATTGGCCACCAGTACAATATAAACAGTAAATTATTGAATATTTGCATTATCATTACCATTAGTAGTGAAGTTTGGTAAACACCACCGACTATCACTACTAATGTAATCTTAAGAGTCATGGAAAACCTAGGGGAAAAAAAAAAACAACAAAATGTTTTTTCCTGCCTTTTTCCCTTCATTGGCAAGGCTGTCTATTGGCCTAGGGAGCTACGTGACAGACGATCAAAACACGGAGGCCACATGGCACAGCTTCCTACCACCAAACGTGCAGCAGCCTTCAGTCACCACGCGGTACAGCGTCACATGGCAAGGAGCAAGACAGGAGCTGCGGTCCATCTATCAACAACAAACCACCCAGCCTGCAGCCTCCTCCCTGTTTACAAGCTCCCAGAAACCAGATGACAGTCTGTGCAACCTGGGAGCTGCATCACAAACTACCACATCAAGGGGGCTTAGATTAAAGGTCCCCTACCTGCCTCCACACTATTTTCTTTTAATACTACATTAGAGGTAAGCTTGTGTTTCAGGGTCTTCCATCAAAAGTAATTATCCAAAGCTTTACCCCCAAGAATATCACTAAGTTTGCTTTTATAAAAACACACCAAATAACTGAAATCTTCCTCATGATACTTTATGTGCCTATCGTGACGGGAGGGGGGGAAGTATACCCTTCCATCTGTTCTAAACTCAAAATTTCAGTATTCTTCCCAACACTTCTCAGTGTGGCTGCAAGCCAAATAATTGTTAATAGTAAAATAACATCTGAAAATTAAGAAAAGGACAGTAATATCCTTTTACAGTAAGAAATGTATCAAATATAGTTCTATTAATGCAGTCGATAAAGACTAGCTACAATGTTCAGCAGGCTTCTGAACTTCACAAAGGTTTGGACTGGTTACCTGTAACAGCTGAACACTCCCTCCTAACTACAGACTACCTCCTGATGAAGTGAGCTTCTCTTTCACGGACCTGTCCTAGAACCCCTCAATGCAGAAGGAAGTTTATACTTTTGCATTGCAGATAAAAGTAGCAAAATTTTAGATACTACATTTAAACACAAAGTTACTGAAAGTTTTTGTTAACAACAACAAAAAAAAAAGGTCAGGTGTACAGTCTAATGATGCTTCCTTTAAGTGTCCAAGGCCACAAGAACCATTCAAAGCAGCTCAAACCACGTCAGCTCATGTAAGCAGAAATGTTTATAATAAAAAAATAACTAGTTACCAGAGATGCAATCAAATACAGGCTTATTATGTATATAAGAGTGAATTGTTAGTCTAAGGTAGAGTTACCCAAATTATTATCCAATATAAACAGCAGCCACACAGTCATTGAAATGAAACACTTTGATAACTGATGAGGTTTATCAAATCTATTCATATTCTCATTCATGTAGAACAAAGTATCAAATATTGATGCACTACCCTATACAGCTGTTTTCCTCTATAAACTCTTTGACCTCAATGTCCTGTGATCAAGTATTTTGTACAGCTGCCTGTTATCCTACTCAAACAAACTCAAATCCACAAAAACCAACAGGGATCCAGAAAAATTCAAGTTAAATAACTGTTTCTGCAGCTTATCCTGGTAACAGAACCATAAACTTCTTCCACAATCAAGACATTAAAATCTCTCCCATGACATGGGGTCTCAGCAGGGGATTCTGAGAAGTGGTCAGCAGTGGCTCAGTTGAGCTAGCAGCTGTTCACTACTTCCCATGCTACAACATCAGTTGCAAAACAGAGGTTTTATCACTATAACCCAACATATCGCAGATTCAAGCCACAAAGAAATAACTGCTTCCTCTGATTTTCAGATTCCGCTTTTCACTTCTCAACACCAGGACTCAGCAGGAATTAATAAAACACCATAAAATCAGGTTTCTAATAGAGACAGTAAAAAAACCCAAACCAAAACAAAACAAATCCAGCAGAAATTAAGTTCCTGAGAAATAAAAACCCTTTCAAATAACTAAGCTTGGAAATCCACTGGGATAAAGCAGGTGGCATGATAATTAAGCTTTAACTTTCTAACAGTTGGAAATTAATGTTTCTGGATCTGCCTTCACCAGCTGAAGTACTTGTCCCAGTGTCTTTAAGAAAGTGCAGTTCAGTGATAATATCAAGGTCACCCACTCACAACGTTAAGGAATCCAGAGCCTGTGTCTGGGGAGCGAGAGCAGCAGATACAGCACACAAGAAATGTAGTGTTGGAAAGCTGTTGCAACTGCTGATGCAGCCTCAAATTCAAGTGCTGTGTATGTTTCAAAACATAGATCAAAAATGCATTTTAAGCTTAAGTCTCAAAAGATCTAGCCCTTCAGTATGATGAGCTCCAAGATTAAGCTCTTCCTTCATTTAGGACACAGCAATCTTTTAATGGGTGGCATTTTTGCTTCTGAACAGGATTTTTTTTTTTTTAATCAATCCTTGTTTTTCTCAAAACTGAGTCTCTCTCTCAAGGGATTTATCACATTTTTAATGTTTATGACAAAACCTCAGAGACCTAAAAAGAACAGCATTCAGCTGAACATCTTAATGCTTGTGTTAGTTTTAACCGAAGAAATACAAACACACTGCCACTTCTAGTGTTACTTAGGTGACAAAATTTAGCTGTTCTTGTTCTACTGATGCACTATTTTTAGAAGAAAGCCACCCCCACCAGAATAGCCTTTTTAGACTATGAACAACACCCGAGGCTCCCCTTGTTTTACTAAAGGACGCATCTGAAGCTCCACAGCTCTTCACGAGTTCTCTTGAGGGCTTACCCAAACGTTACACGGCAGAAAAAAAATACTCCGAAACACTCTTTCTACAGGCTTTCTAGAAACGTTTCGACCCGACTTTCACGCCGTTCAAGCTCTTTACGTTGGAAAAACCCCTTCTTTCCCAAGCCGAGCATCCCCAGCACCCCGCTCCCAAGGCTCTCGGTCGGACATCCAGCCCGCCGGGTCCCTCTCAGTGATTTTGCCTGCGCGGGGGCAGGCGGGTGACTTCAGAGAGGGTACAAGCCGACGAGAAAGCACGTCAACCCCTTCCTGCGCCGAGAGGTTTCGAATTTGTTTCACCTCAACCCTCAGCACAAGGCGGCTCGGAGCGAACGCGGCCCGGGGCAGGGCATTACCTTTCCCGGAGGTATCCTCCGCAGCTTCTCCTTGAGGGGAGGGAGCGCGGCCGGGTCCCTGACCTCCCCTCAGGCCGAGGGCGGTAAGGGGAGGGGGGGGGGGGGAAGCTGCTTACGAACGCCACACGTCCGCGGGAGCCCTGCTGAGGTCAGGTCTCCTCAGGGAGAATTCAGGTCTCCAGCCGCGGCGTTGCGTCTGCCCGCCCGGCCCCGCGTTGCCCTCCCGGGCCGCCACCGGGGACCACCGCCGCGCCTCTCCCCGCCTGCCCGGCCGCCGCGCAAGGGCTGGTTCAGCCCGGCCGCTCACCGCCGCCTCCGCGCGGTTCCCTCGCACCGGCCGGGCCGAGGCCAGCCGCAGAGGAGAGGCGGGGAGACGCCGCCAAGAGCCCCGAAGCCAGCCGGCCCACCGAGCTCCCTGGCCACGCCGCCGCCCGCGGAGGCGAAGGGAGGAGCGGGCGGCGGCCCGTCGCGGCCCCGCCGTCCCAGCGCGCAGGCGCCGTGCGGGGCTAGGCGGCGAGCGCCATTTCGCGCCCAGGCGGACCTCGCCCCGCGGCTAAAATGGGGAGGCCGGGCACTGGGGTGTCCCGCCCCGCTCCGGAGCCGGCCGTGCTCCCCTGCCAGGCAGGGAGGGATCCTGCCCCTGGCCGCCTGGCTTCTGCTTTCCCTTCCCCGGAGCAGCAGGGGTGGTTGCTCCTCCTCAGGCCCTCGCTGCAGGCTCCGTCTCCCACTCGTTTTCTGCCCTGTGAATTTTGCATCCCTCCCTTGCGTGGAGTACCTCCCACGCCGTATCTCCCTTGAGGTGAGGCAGTCCTGGCCTTTGGAAACTGCCCCACGAGCCTCTTCTGTTTCTCCAGGCAAGGCCCTCCTGTTCAAGCCAGGCCTCTGGGAAGCAGCTCTGGGGCACTGCAGGGTCAGAGCTCGGTCCTTTCAGCCTTTCCTTTTTTTGGAAGCCCAAAATCAATGTGGGAGCAACACCCCATCTCCACTGCCTTGCATTTCTCCCCCCCCCCCCCCCCCCCAAAGGGAAGCCTCAGCCAGCCGAGGCTTACACCAGCTCAATGCTTCAAAAGAAGATGGACTACAAGCAGCTTCTACCGATTTCTTCAAAAGAAGATGGAGTACAAGCAGCTTCTACCGATTTCTTCAAAAGAAGATGGAGTACAAGCAGCTTCTACCAATTTCTTCAAAAGAAGATGGAGTACAAGCAGCTTCTACCAATTTCTTCAAAAGAAGATGGAGTACAAGCAGCTTCTACCAATTTTTAGCTACCTGTTGGCCAAAAAGGGCCCCATTCTGAACAGCAAGGCCTTCCCCACTTGCTGTGCATATCCTCGCTGCCTGCCTCTTCAAGACACCCTGCCAAGGACACAGGGCTGAGTAGTGTCTTGTACATCCAAACTGAGAGATGCCAAAAGTATACCTCTTAATTTACTACCTAAAGCGTAATAAAAATAAAAAAAAGCAGATTTTATCTATGCAGACATACTGCGTAACAGCTCATCACTAGTCAGTGTTTCTTTACGATTCTAGTTATATCTATATCTGAATAATTGAGTTATTACCAACTGCTACAAAACACTCACAACCACAGTTTTCCTGGCTCTTGCATATAGCAATAATTAACCAATAATAAGCCTTTATAGCATCTTTTTATGAAGAGGTAATACTAAACATGTGAAGCATTTCAGTGGTAGATTATATCCACCCTATATAAAAGCAAAGCTGGCAAAATGCAACTGACATCAAACTATGGTTTCTTTACGCAGATCTGAAAAGTTGGAAAATGAGCATCCTGAAGGGCTTATGAAACAAACTGGAAGGAATATTTATCATACAGTGACTGTGATATCCATCAAAGCACACAATTTCCTCAAACAGAATGACAAAATACACTGCACACTTAAAATGAATTTAGTTTAGAAACTCCACCAAAACCACTCTTACCTGCATGGTTCTCAACTGATTTATTCAGACCCTAAAGGAAGTAGGACATTAAGTTCTAGGTAATTTTTTCAAGTCTTTTGTTCCTACTAAATGTTTTAAAATTGATTTTTCAGTAAATACTGCTACAAAAAGAAGCTTCATCTTAGGAGGTACTATCTGTAGACAGTAATAGACTGTAAACAGAGATTAATGCAGATTTGCAGCTAGTATCTAAATCCACCAGTCATGGGTTTGTTTGGTGCATTGCCAATAATCTTTGGGCTGCTGTACAGGAAGAGGTTCAAATGTACTTTAGAAAGACTCAGACTAATCTCTGAGGCTTTCTGTATAGAAGAGTTTCTTCTTTTGATCTAGTCTAGCAGAGACATATTGTATACCTAACTCAAAATGGAGGAAGTATAGAATAGTACAGAAGAATTCTGTGCACTTTATAGCTATACTCATTACTCCTGTAAAATGCTTACAGGTATGGCCGCCCACGTCATCCAGCCACTCAAACTCAAGCTTAGCCTTCCTCCTGTGATTGTCTCTCCCAGAGACAGATTTACAGAAAGAGATATTCTACTTGCATCTCATTTATGGTGGTTACAGGAATATTTTGCATAATATTTCGCACAGGTTTCTTTATATAGTCTTTCTGGACTTTGATCAAGAGTGATATTCGCGTTTCTTCTTATTGGGCTTTAAAGTAGTAATTAAGAAAAACAATTTGAGTAAGCCCATGAGTTAATTAGTAGAAGGAAGCTTTCAGGAAATCAAAAAGTTTCCTGAGACTGAAGAATGAATGTGTGTCAATTCAGAATCAGTATGCCATGCACTCAGAAGATTTACAATAACTGTGTGAAAAGTTAAAGACAAGTGTCTTGAGATTATTGGCTATTTCTTAACTAGTTTTTAACAGGAGTCCAGAATGAGAGGAGAGTGTTGGAGGAAAAAAAAAAAAAGAAAAGAAGGAAAGTCAAAGACGTTTATTGTCAGATCAAGTCTGAAACCATGCAGTATATTGTGCTGTACAACAACATTTCATACAGATAGCTCTCACAAAGAAATGACTACCAGCTTTTTTGGTACGCTAACTTTGGCGTAACTGAATTTCATAGCAGGACTTCTACATTTTAATCCAAGCCCAGCTTGATTTTTGTCATGACCATGATTCTGACGAATCCACATAACCAAAGGATACTCAAGGTTGCACGGTTGCTATCTTGAACTCTTGAAGGATGACAATGGAGGCCAGTGGTGCTGGGCTTTGGCCGAAGTTTCACACAGGCACCATCACTTCCATGCTGAACAATACTCAGAGTTGGTCTAGCTTCTCTCTCAAAGTAGCTTCATTTGTATCAATGTGCTAAACCAAGTAAGTACTATGTTTTAACTTCTCCTTTTAAAAAGCTTAATTTTTAGAAAGAACCATGTATTTCACAAACAGTATTGAAAACAGTGACATACTGTCATTCTTAATTTAAAACCCAAATACTCAAACTTTGTGATCAAACACTGCAGCTTTAACAATTTAAAACTTAACTGACTAGAGTAGCAAATGACGATCATGCCCAGAAAGTAGGTTAGTATGTTATGTTTGCTGCAGGCTTGTAAGCTGCTCTGCTAGACACCAGCTGCTGCACAGGCAGGCAACAAGAAACAACTTGTTTTAGGAATAGAAATTACCCAAGTCCTCTCGTAAAACTTTTTATAATCCACATTGAATCTGAAATAAAATTAGTGAAATTAATAGCTTGCTTACATGCCTGTTTGCAAATGCCTTCCTTTATAAGAAAGAATTAAAACCTGGGTTTATATGATGATATTAAGCTTTTAGAAATGCAATAGCAGTCTAATATTGTCTCTCCAGAGAGAAGTATGAATCACTAAAGGGAGTAACTCCAAGTATGTTGTAACCCTATCCTTTTGTTTGATGGTATGAGTATGATATAAGATGGTATATTACAGTTGGTTTATATATACGCTAGACATGTCTTTCAGACAAATTTTATAATAGCTGCAGTTAACAGTGGCCATTAAACTGCAAAACAAGTATAAGAAAGTTATTGATACAGATGCTGTTTGTACTTTCTGTGGAAAGAGCCACCACAAAGGCATATCAATAGTTCTTAAACTGTCTAAAAATAAATTACATAGAGATACTGTATTCCTGTGGTATACTGTAGGCATGTTATTAAAATCCCATTGGACCAACGTGTTCTAATCTCTAAATTAAAAAAAACAAAACATATGTCATCTCTAACTAGCAGAGACCAGATTTTCAATCATTACCTTTTTGATTAAGTTCTCAGTCAGGGCATCAGAAGGGCTGGGAGGGGGGTACCGCAGCCGGCTGGGCAGGGGCCTCACCAACCAGCTCCTCGAGGCAGGTCCAGAGGCGGCAGCCAGCTTCAGCCGAGGGTTCACATCATCAGGCAAGTCCCCGGTGATGGTCGAGGCAGGTCACGGTCCCTGGCCGGGCACAGGGGTGGCAGTGGCTGCAGACCAGCACTCCTCCAGTATTGCGCAGGGAGGGATGGAAGGGCCAGGGCTGAGCTTAAATGGGCACCTGGGGCCCTGGGACAAGGGTGTGGGTGAGGCCCCAGGTGAGGCTGCTCAGGGCCATTCATACCTATTACAGTATTAATGTATAAGTGCCCTGACACTTTCGATAGGTAACTCTGCCCACTAATCCATAAAACACAGGTTATTTGATCCTCTGATTGAATATTATCTGAGCAGCGTTAAAAATAAATTGCCAGCTAATTCAGCTTCTGTTTACTGGTGTTGATATACAGATTATCATTTTTGGGAAAAGGAAGAAAAAAAGAGATTGTCCGATTCAGAGTTTTTATGTCATCAGCTATTTGGTAAATACCACAGTGTGGGTGACTTGAGTAATGAAATCCTCAGAAGTAGGCGTATCCACTTAGGTTCTGATAAATGTCTTTGAGTTCAGCACACAATAAATTGTCTTTAAGATGTTATCTGTAATAGCTGTGGTTTTGATTACCTGCTTTAACAAATAGATTCCCTCCACACTGAACAAAAGACAAACCTTAGAGGACTTAGGCTGTCCCAAGTAGGCAGCTGAAGATTTGATCTGATCAGAAAAATAGCTGATAATAGAAATAACTGTTAATAAGTTAGCAGCTGAAGTAGCAGCAAACATTTTGACTTTTAATACTAGAAAAAGCTTTGTAGTTTTATAGCTGAGTTATAGCTCAGAAAGGCTACCTATGGAAGCTGCAGAACCCTCTTTGGAAGATTTCAGACCAAGCAAGCAAAATTTTGGTCAAGGATTGTCTAGACATACAAAACTGCTTCAGATCAGAGGAAGGGATTCAGTGACCATTTAAGTTCCCCTTCAATCCTATGTTTCAGTCATTCATGCTCTCTTTATGTCCATATCGCCTTTTTCTGCTACTGGCAAGTGGCCGTTTTTTTCACAGATTTGAGAAAATCTGTTCACCCAGTTGGCAGGAGGAAGAAGTGGGTTTGTTGCCGTTCCTCTGCCAGAAAGAAAAACTATAACAACGATAAAGCTAATAAAAGGGGGTTTGCCCAGCTTCCTCCACCCACTTTGGATTTTGTCTGTGGGGCCTAGGATTCATTTTAGCTGTAGCAACCTTATCTTCCTTTTTGATTCATACCTGTGACAGTCTTTTCCAGAGACATGTTTCTGTTAATTCCTTTCTGTACTATGCACAGATGGTGTAATTTTTTTAAAAAACATTAGATCAATGGCCAGTGAACAAAAAAATGCAGAACTGACATGTTCTGTGCAATTTGAATGGTTTCTTTCCTCTCTAAAGGTCTGTTTTTTTAAATACGTATTTTGTGTTTACTTTCAAATGTTGCAATGACATCACTTGGTCACAAGAGGGAACTCGCATATCAGTCTGTATGATTTATTTTTTATACAACAACTCTGAGGACTCCACAGACTAATAAAGAGAATATGTTAGGATATGCATGTGTGTGAGACATGTAAGTGTGCATATATAAGTCTGCATATGTTTATATACCCGTGCCTTTTACCCGTTACCAAAGAAGGGAAGCCATTCATAGAAATAAGGAACAATAACCCTAGCAGTCATGAAAGCAGAAAAGAGCCTTAGAATGGCCCAGAAATTACTTTCTTATACTCGTGGGTATATGCTTGTGGGTTGTGGCTTATCTCTGTTCCCACACTGCAGTTCTGTAAATCTCAAAACTAATACTAACTTACAGTATCAGGACACAGACAGAGCAGAACATGCTCCCTCCCAGCAGAGCCTGACCAGCAGGGATTACTCTCACCAGTAGTTTTCAGCAGCCCCTAGTTTTAACTTTCTGTTTGGACCCCAGGATCGCCTTTCACCTTCGCTAAGAGTCCTTTGCCGGCCCAAACTTGACTGTACTTGGCATCTGTCCCAGAATTCATAGTATTGACTGTACATGCATATTGTTTGATTGTTAACTGTTCATTAAAGGAGAAGACTCAAATACTAATTAGTTTACAATTTCTGCTAGATGTCAGTAGCAGCAGCATGGATTGTATCCAATCTGCTCAAGGCTCATTCTTCTAAAATAAACCTATAAATCCAGAGCTTTCTAATCTGAGAATTAACATTGTCTTCATAATTTGGTGTCACACATCTTCCTACACTGATGTTCCCACTGGTCAAGCAATTGGCCAGCAATCCAGTTAATATATTTGCAAGTTCCTTCAAGAAAACACATAAAGTCCCCTAAAAAACTGAGCACAGTCTGGGAACTTTTGTTGGAAACCTTGCTGCTGTTTCTGTCTAAACTGCTAGAGAAGACAGCCCATGCACGGCTTACAAGATAACCCCTGACATTTCCATAGCTGGCTTTGGGTCTGGATTTGTTGATATTTGAGTTGGAGATGCTCAGGGTGGTTGGCGTCCTGGGAATCGGTAGCAACCTTCCTGTGTGAAAGTGAACTGCCTTGTCTCACCCCTGGGGTGTGTCTGGTCCTTCACACAGATTCATTAAGCACTGCTGTCTTGAGCACAAATTGTGGTGGTCCTTCAGCTTATTCCATGACTGTGAAGCAGTGCAAACCCTCTGCACTATGCCAGCATGAGCTACATAATAGGGTAATAGTTGCAGCATGCAGTCCTGATCGGTCTGTCTTTCAGATGTATCATGTTCATTTTGCACATTTTCTATTTTGTCCTCTGACCTTGTGAGTTCCTTAGTTCCCTTCAAGTTTTCTTTCTGTACAACTGCTACCCTTCAAATACAGCATCATGAAGAACATCCCCACCGCAGCTGGTGGCACTGCTAGAGATGAAGTGGATGTTGGGCCACACATTGGTGATGTGTTGCAATGACTTTGGGGCCCTTGAGAAACGAGGTGGTGTCCTGCACCATAGGTCTGATTCCTAGAAGAACTATTATGTATTTTGTTTCCAATCTGGGAGTAGATGTTTGGAGAGATGTGCAAGTTTCAAGAAGCACAGAGTGGATTCTGTTAAGCTGATTCTTGTTTATGCAATGAAAGACACTGTAGATGGGAGAAAGCAGCTTACCTAACCTGAGCTTGCTTACCAAACTACGCATCATGTAGATATCTGTCAGTTTTGATAGATGGTAGGGCTGCTGTTCTTGAAACTTATAAGAGAAGATTATGCGTAACTAATCATTATCTGTAATCTGCACATCTGATCTATTAAACAATCTAATTATTAATTTAATTGCACCACACCTGCATACCATTGTTCTGTGTGTTTAACTTGGTGGGATAAGAAAGTTTGCACAATCTAGTGTTGAACATCTTAAAACACTGGGATTAGTCCAAGAAAATGACAAATGATAAAGTTAGACCTCAAGCCAGATGTACAGTCACGAACATGTCTCATGCTGTTAGGACTTACCACGTGGTACTGCAACCTGGATGTAAGCACAAACACACTGTTGGAAGTGTGTTGGAAGCACAAACACACTTGAAAGGTGAAGACCCTCTCAAGGCTGCATCTTTTAACTGATACATTTTTTGTGCTGTTGCTGATTCTGAACTTGGTTTGTGTCTCGATATGCTTTTAGATGCCCTTTGCTAGTGTATATGTGTCTTTTTGTAATAAATATAGCCAAATTACAGGACTGGATGGTCCTCTTTGGGAAAGAGTATGTGATAGGATACTGTTGTTACTCTGTGAGTCTGGGCTCTAGCCAATCTAATCCTTGTTGATTAATCTGCAATAACTGGTCTTCCAGCTTGATCAAGAATTTCAGTAGGGATGACTGCAAATACATAATTACCAAAGTGTGCAGTAAAACCAAAGCATGGCGATAACTGAACTTCATTTCATAATGGAGCCAGAAGAGTGCCAACTGTAGAACCATGTGGCAGAACCATGCCAGAAGGCAACCATTTCTTGGTTGATTCCAAGAAACTGAGGAAAAAATGAGTGGGAACAAAAAACATTAAGTCTTCATTATTAATTCTCCTAAGGTTTTCTCAGAAGACCTCATTCAGAAATAGGAGTTTTTCCTTAGTTTTCAGTTGCTGAAAATGAAAACCATTTCCATAAGTTTTCCAGTGAGAATATGAATAACTAGTTCTCCTTGAAAATATTTCTATTTTCAGGACACAGACATTTAGATCTTACATTTAGTATGAAAAAGATTCAGTTAGATCTTGTAAGAATTCATTATAGATCCATCCATTATATTTTCCATGTCAGACAAGACTTGCAAGGAGTCATAGTTATGCCAGGTTTCCTTTCATTATTGATAAAGCTGACGAGGGTGAAGCATGTTGTCACAAGTCCTTACCTGGGTGTTGATTGAAAAGATACCTTTAATGAATGCACTTAGAATTGGCCTTTGTGAACAGAAAAACTGACAACTTGTCCAAGTACAATTTCATGGTGTGCCTAAACTTACTTAACTGAACGCACCTCGTGCGGGTACAGTCCCGTTCTTCTTCGCCCCCTGCCAGCTGTATGAAGAAAATGAAGTCAGATGGAAAATGAAGGATTACTTTAAGTTGGACAGTTTTCCACCCCACACAGCCCCCTGATTCCTGCATAGGGAACTGTTTAGCACAGCAAGGCTGTTCCAAAGGCCCACATATTTTCTAGTCGCTGGATCATCTCCTGGGGACAGTAGGTAGCAAAGCTGTCAGCACTGGTCAGGACCTTCTAACGACCACTTCCCTGGAGAATTTTTGCACCTGCTATTGATATTATAGTTCATCTACTTGCCAATAACTTCAGTTACTTTGTTTATGGCAGGAATTCTGTCTGTATTTTGACTCAGTACATTTTAAATGTCTTCACAAAGGATTTGTATTCAAGAGAATGACCTTTGCTAGGACATGTCATTTTGATAAATGTCTCTAGTGTCAAACAAGTATCAGACTAGGCTTCCATATGCCTCTGCTGACACCTTCCTGATGCATGTCTCATGTATGCATTCAGACAGAGGTTTTCCTCATTCATTTTTTCATAGTTCCTCTTCCTTATATCACATAAGTATAAAATAAGAGTAAAATAAAATCCTCTGTTCATTTCTGTAGCTGGTATTGCCTTGCTCTCTGCAGTTGTGGGGCTGGCAGCAGAGCATTCCTGCAATATGCAGCTCTTGCCCCTGCTTCTCCACACTGCTCCAGTTCCCTGGTGGTTTCCCCTCATGCAAGGGGATTTCTCAGTTTACTGCCTGGGAAACTCTGGTTCCCCATAAGCAGGTTGTTCCAATGCCCAAGCATTTTCTACCTGCTGGACCCCACCAGGAGGCAATTAGCAGGGAAGAAAATTTTCAGCAGTCATCGGGATCTCCTGATCTTCTAGACTGTCCCAAGGTTTGACACAAAGGTAAGCTGGTGCAGGGTGGCAAGAACAGCTCCAACAGCAACACTGAGCAGCAGCTCCCACCTAACCCAAGAAGTCTGCTAGATTCTTGCCAGTTCTTTTTTTCTCATCTTTGTGCCCCATGTAAATGGGGGCATTATATTGAAATATGCAGAATGTGTGCTGTGTACACATAGCTTTTCTTAATTGCACATAGCTTCATAAGAGGATTTTTGGAATGGTGAAAGCTGCATTAAATTATCCTTCGCCTGCCCATCTTGTCCTCCATGGCCCATCAATGTCACAGAGTTTGCAAGGAGCAGGGAGACCATACTTTAAAACACCTAAATTTCCCTTCCTTGTTCCCCAGAACTGTTCCACAAATTTTGCTGCCTCAGTCAGCCACCAATGAAGGGGATCATTGGGTCCTAAACGCCTGTTTTCTTAAATCATTGTGAGATGTGCTAAAGCAACTAGTCTTTAGGGGTGCTTGCCTCTAAATAAGTGATAACAGTTAAATGCATTTTTGCGCTTTTTCTTTCTTGTGAACACCATAGCCTTTATTTCTAATTGCACTATGTTGCTGAAAATACCTTGTGGTCAATGGGGATCTTTAAGTCTTCATGCTTCCTTTCTATTGCGTTTTACTTAATATTATGATGTCAGGTGTATGGAAGCGCGACAAAATTAGAGTGAGAAACTTTTTCTGCCACCGCGGAACAATCTTATATCTCAATGGCTGATTTATATCCTGCCTGAAGGTGATGTTGGGCAGAACATCTCTTTTCTCTCTCACAGGCTGCTTGCAAAGTCAGAAGTAAGCTGATCATTATCTGCATCTCCTAAGTCATGATTTCCCTCTTATTTTTCTCTTTTACAATTCCAATTTTGTGGGGAGTCAGGGGAAACTCCCCTCACTCCTGGGCTTTTTGTTGACCTATTACCCCTGGAAAATACTTATTTAGTCTGAAAGTTATCAAATAAAAAACTAGCAATATGAATGCAATAAACAAATCAGGGGCATCTGTTTTCTTGTGAAGCCTCTTGATGACGCTGTTTCTGACATGAGTAAAAAGAAATCTCACTGTTAGGGAGGTGATTCTCCCCCTCTACTCGGCTCTCGTGAGACTCCCCCTGCAGTACTGCGTTCAGCTCTGGGGCCCCAACATCAGCAGGACATGGACCTGTTGGAGTGGGTCCAGAGGAAGGGCACAAAAACGATCAGAAGGGTGGAGCACCTCTCCTATGAAGGCAGGCTGAGAGTTGGGGTTGTTCAGCCTGGAGAAGAGAAGGCTCTGGGGAGACCTTATGGCAGCCTGCCAGTACCTAAAGGGGACCTACAGGAAAGCCGGAGAGGGACTTTGTACAAGGGCGTGTAGTGATGGGACAAAGGGTAATGGATTTAAACTGAAAGAGGGTAGATTTAGATCAGATGTAAGGAAGAAGTTCTTCACTGTGAGGGTGGTGAGGCACTGGGACAGGTTGCCCAGAGAGGCTGTGGATGCCCCGTCCCTGGCAGTGTTCAAGGCCAGGTTGGATGGGGCTTTCAGCAACCTGGTCTAGTGGAAGGTGTCCCTGCCCATGGTAGGGGGGCTGGAACTAGATGGTCTTTAAGGTCCCTTCCAACCCAAACCATTCTGTGATTCTATGATTTTACATGGAAAAATATCTTTAATGTAGTTTCTTACTTACTATCACTTTTTTCTAGATTGTAACCTGATATAAGTTTAGGATTGTTTCATGTATTACTACACTACTAGATTTAAGATAGCAGAAACAATTCAGACACATTGCTCATTTGTAAGCATCTTTGATTTTTAAAGCCTGTATATGAATCAGGAAAAAAGACCATTATGGCAATTTAGGTGTTGCATTAGTGAAGCATTCGGCCTTCTCTTTCCAGCCCTTTCACTCCTTTGGTTGCCTGAGCTGTGCTGCTGCTGCTGAGCTATAATACATTCAGTTTCTCAACAGGAAGAAGACAACATTTATCTTGTATCTCATAACAGTGGTGTAAACATTCAGGATTATTTACAGAAGTTCATATAAGGTGACAAAAGATTACTGTTTGAACTGGTGGTTGGTGTGCAACTTACACTACAGTGTGTGTGTCCATGAAGATGCTGTAATTTATAGATCACCATGGTTGCTTCCATGAGAGATGCATATAAAAGTCCTGTGAATTTTTAGTTCTAACTTTAGGATATTTTTTATCTGATTGAATCAAAAGTGGGAGACCAATAGAGAAGATGGGAAGGGAGCTATAACCAGCTGTTGGCAGGTATAGGCTTATCTGGGGGGGAAAACAGACTGGAAATGGTAGTTACTTTGGCTTTAGTCTTCCCAGTGGCACCACCTGATATCATGTGTGCTGTCATTTGTGCCCTGGCAATGTTAAACCGTGGTGTGTGTTTTGCTCTGCAAGCAAACACTATCAGTCTTCAGGCAATTGTAAAATGCAGAGTGTTGGGTAGAAATGAGTTCTCCATCTCACCAAACTCTTGTTTCCTTACTTTTCTGTAAGACTAGAAGAGTGAGGCTTGTCCACATGCCTCAGGAGGGTGTTGTGAGGATCAGCCAGATAAGATCAACTTTCTTACACAAATACGTGAAACTGCTTTTAAATATCGAGTGTGATTTATGACTGGGAAGCATTTGAATGGCAGCCCAGTGCCTCTCCTTCCCATAGCATGGCATATACCAGACTTGTTCTTACAGGGGTGCAAGAGACTCAGGAACAAACAAGAACATGCCAGATGCACTGGGGCAGTTCTAGTCCCTCCAAAAATACTGTCTAAACCAGTGTTCACCTATATGTCATTGGAGACAGCTTCTTATTAGGTTGTTGATGCTGCTTAGGGCTTGGGCTTCTCCTGCAGGAGGTCATGGAGTTACGTAAAATCAGGGATAGCGGACTGGAGCACAAGAACTTTGGTTCTGCTGCTGTACCTCTGCCTTGATAAGGATCATAGCAGAGACTCAAGCATAAAAAGCTGTCCTAGCCAGGTTTCTGAAGACAACACTAGAAGTTTTGTAATAGCCATGCTACTAAGTGTATGCCAGCACTAAGAAAATACTGCTGTGGAACTGCAGATCTTGCGAATGGGTTTCTGGCTGACTGCTGTCAGCAGCAAAACCTTTCAAAGAAAGGGTTGTGTGCTCGCTGGTGTAGCAGGACTGGGAGAATTCTTCCTTGCTGAAGGGTAGAGTAGCTTCTCAAGTGCCTTTGGATCACTCATAGCATACAGTTTAGCATTACTTCATGCTACTGGAGAAAATCATATAGTTGTGGTGGTACGTGGTATGGAATTTGTCTGCACATTCCCAACACTTAACTCTCATGAGACAGACATTCCTGAAGAAAGAGGTGCTATGTACAGAGATTATGTTGTTACTTTCCAGTTTGCGGAAAGTAACCACTCCTGCCCTGCATCCTCAGATATCAAAGGTTTCTGTCTCAGAAATCATAAAGTAAATAGTGCTCAGAGCCTCCTTTTCCTGATGTGAGTCATAGAAGCAAGGCAACTGTACATACTTGAAAACGACCACGCACCTTGCCGTGGACACCTGGACAGGTTTGAATGGTCGGAAGAAGGGCTCTTTCCTAAAATCATGGTTGATTATCAATTCCCCGTTGTAAATCTATTCCACAATATGACTGACTTGTACAGGCAGGTCATCTTGTATACTGAATGTCTGACCTTCTTCACCTCCTCTGTCCCCCCTGCGCTATGCCACATCGTCTCCATCAGAGCATAGTATGACACGTCCTGCTAGAGAGCTGCTAGAGCAAGATAATTGACATAACAGGAAAAGGTACTTGTTAGAGTAATTAAGTAACTCAGTGGATTAGTTTCCTTTTGTTTTCGTCTGGCAGTTTCACAATCCTATTGTGAACCAAACTCAAGAGAGAGAGAAGAGGCCCAAGAGCATTGGCTGGGTCCCACATCTGCTCAGGGGCTGGCCCAGGGCTGGCTGAAGGGATGTTCGGTCCTGCCAAGAGACATCCAGCCCTTCCCACAGGGCTGCCCTGGGACTTGCAAAGCCCTGCAGGACGTAGGAGTCCCAAGGAGAAGATCTGAATATGCCTGTGGGGTGGCAGAGGGCTAAAATACTCGAGGATGGAGGACTACCACGTTTTCTGGACTCTAGATCACAGAGGTTTGGGGGAGGTCACCAGTGCAAGCAAACACTTTGCATCAGCTCACAGAGGCAAGGGGTACTACAATGACAGACAGCAGTGGAGGCACTTATTTCAGGTTGCACAAATCTGCACTGAATGCTTTGAGCACACCACGATTATTTCTGTCACGCAGATTGCAAACCGAGGCATCAGATGAGTAGATATTTTGCAGATCTATCTTCTTCAGTTTAGTAAGTTGGGTTTGTTTTTGAAATTCTGTGCAAGAGTTTGCTATTACTTGCGGAAGTGATGTGACTGGAAGCTAACTGCATTTGACTCTTGCCAGCTTATGTTAGGTAGAACTGAATTTATGTGTCTTTTGCTTGTGTCACGACTTCACAATTACTGTATCTGTTTCATAAATCTAATGAAGTAATTTGGGGAGTAAAAGTATTAGACAAAGAATTTTCTTTTTCCTTGCAGCTGCTGAAACATAGGTTAGAACAGCTGTCTGTAGTCCTGGGACCTGAGAATTCTTTTGCTCTTCTATAAAAATGAATCAACATTTTTCAGATTTTATTCTTGCTACAGATTGTGACAAGACACAATGCTGATGAGCTGCACACACAAAGATACGAAAAGCAAAGCATCATGGAAACACTGAAATAGCTTGGACTTGCACTTGGGAAATATTAACAAGACTGAATATCAGTATTTGGTGAGGTGATATTTGGGAATTTGAGATCTGACATGATAGGTTCGATAAGATCTATGGATGTTAATGATCCTTTTTCTTCTGTTCAAGGCCAGGAGCATGTGTGTGCATTCTGCTGATTTGTCAGAAATGGTGATGAGTTTTCTTTGCACTAGAATCAAAAAAAAAAAATGGTTATTTAGGAGAAAGCTGTCTGAGCTGAACTTGGAGTAGAAAATGTAGGAAGATGCGAAAATGTGAGAAAGGTGAAGTCGTCGTTTTATTTCTTGGTTTCATCTGCATAGGCGTTACCACAGAAATAGTCTTTTGTATTTTAATATTTATTATTTTCTTATTATATTTGAAGCAGGTAGCAGAAACACATCAAGAAATGCATTTGATATGATATATATTACATAAGTTTAACTCCCTTTATATAGTTGCATCAGATGTTTTTTCTATAATCTAGTTCTGTCTTTTCCCCCAAGCCCATATTAATGGAAATCTTCAGAATAATAGTGTAGTTGATTAGCATTTCCATCATGCTTTTGATCCTAGAAACATGTTCATCCCATCAATATCACACTTTATGCTGAAAAAAAGAAAGGGAATTATGAGCTTGTGTCTGTTCCTTGAAGTCTGAAAAATCCACCATACTCCGGTGGAGATGGTGAAGAAGTTATGTCATTGGAGGTCTTTTAACATCCTCCATCTCAAAGGCCAGCCCTGTTACAATGTCTCATCGCTTTTGTTCCTCTCTGAGGCACAAAGGAGATGAAATCTGACCTTCTCTCACCTGTTTGGGATTTTCCCTTGTGTGGAGAGATCTAAGAAACTATTAGTAAGGCTGGAATAGGTGGCTGAGATAAGTGTCTCCCCTTATATAGTTTTTTTTTTCCAGCAAAGCTCCCTTTTTACCCTTTTGTTTCCATTGAGCTGAGTGGAGAGGTGCTAGAGAAGCGTATCTGAGCTCATGGCACTATAGAAAGATCTTCTTCAAAGCCAGTGTTGAATACATCCTGAGAAAGAAACGCGTTCCAAATACACAAGCCCATTAAGAACTTGTAATTAACCCTGGGTATGGTTTTGCTTTTGTATGTTAAGATGTTCATGAGTTCTCTACTACTGAATATTTAGAAGAAAAAAGTGGCTATGGCCAGGAAAATGTGCAACCTTGCAAGAAAGAAGTTAAGTGACTTATTCATGGTGTGTAGATATTACCAAAAAAATAAAAGTGATGCAGAAAGAAAACACAGAATTTCTGTTTGAATCTCAAGTCCATAAATATTTCTGGTGCGATACAGTGGTCAGTGTGCATTTTGCTGTAGCATCTCACATGAGTGAAATTGTTGGACCGGAGCTTTGCAGAAGCATTTTGGCACCCACTCTTAAGAAAACAGGATGTTCAAACCTTTCACCAAGTACAAAACATATGAAATGAAGACTCTTGAATACTTTTGGTGCTCAGGTAAATTGCAGTTTTATTGGTTTAGCAGTCATTATTTCTACCCTTTATATTTCAGGTGGACAATAAATACAATAAATAACTTTTCTGTTCCCTCTTCTTATCGAGAGTTTTGGGGTTTTTAAAATTTTTTTTTAAGCTCTAGGTTTATTGATTGCTTGATAGGTTCTCAGGATTTTATTCAAAAATTCCTTCACATTTCCCTTGGTCTTGTACTGGCATTGATCTCCGCGTGCCAGGCTCTGTGATGGAAGAAAGAACGAACATTGCGTTACCAAAGATTTTATAAAAAATAAAGGATTTAGATGAAACAGTTAAAACATACATTCTTTGGAGCTAAGCAAGGATATCAAAGACAATTCCTAAAGAATTGTTCCTTCAGCAGTGAGTGTAAGAGTGGCTTTTCATGTTGACTAAGAAGGTGACAGCTGGACTGTCATACAGTTATAGCTGAAGTAATTTAAACGAGGCTGTTTCAACCCAGAAAACAGGGCAGATGGAGCAGTATGAGAAGCTGGGTAAGACTAGGGCGGTGGGTCTGCTCGGTCTTGGAATGCCATTCTAACAATATTCCCCCTTGCAAGTTTGACGCTAGCTTAAAGGAGCTTGAGACACTGCAAAATCAGCGTCTTCCATGTCTCATTGAATTACACAAATGTTTTGCTCAGTATGTAAATAAAGGATGTTTCACTGCCTCAGAAAAGGCATCTGGGGATCCAGGAGTCTTCCTGAGCATCATCACAATTTGAAGATGCTGCAGGTCACAGCAGTATTTCATGCCCAAGCATCCTTGAAGAAACTGCAGCTTAGGTAGAATTAATGCTCCAGAAGAGAGGGATGCCTCTGCCTGCCTGTCCCCAGCCATGCAGCTTCTGTATATCTACTCTCTGGTTTTATATCATTACTATTTAGTGTAGACACACATTTTGAGAAAGGAGAATAGAAAAGCAATTTAAATAAAGCTCCTCTCCCAGAGATCTATGTTTAAAGGTCCTCATGCTAAGGGGGTTTGGAGAAGGGAAAGGGCACAGAGGGGACAACCCATCTCCCTGAATCCTCTGCCAATTTTAGCAGCTTTCCATTGCCTCACACATGTTGCATCTATCACACCTGGCTCCTGCATTAAACAAGTGTTTAAAACACATTTATTTGAAAGTAATCAAACAGCTACAAATGTTTAAATTATAAAAAATCCTTTCTTTTGTAAAAGATAGACAAAGACCTATAGAAAAGGAAGAAAAGTCTTACCTCACAGAGGTTTCTACCCAGCTGAGTCTGAAAGGCTACATTAAGCCTTGCAATTATTACATTTGAAGAGATGTTGTTTTTCAGCATGTATTCAGTTCCTTCCACAAAGCATGCCAATTCGTGGCCAGGCTGTTAAATGAAGAAGGCATTAGAAAAAGCTAGAATGCATTTTGTGTTTATCTACAGAAAGAAGAAATATGTATTCCTAAACGTGGCAGCATGTCACAATTACATGTAAGATATTTTGCATTCTATTGAAAACTGGTACAAGAACTTTGGGGGGGTTGTAAAACACCGAATCATCGTGCATGCCACAAGAAACACCTGTCCCATCTCTCAGAAAACCTCAAACCATAAAAGCAACCTCTTTGAAGTATAGCTTCAGCTAATGCCGGGTTTCACCATATCTGAGGAGGCTTACAAAAATGAAACGGTGTTGGATACATCTAGAGCTGAACATCTGAAGCCTGACCTCTCTGGCCCAGGTTCACTCAGTTTTTAGGCACCTAACCATAAAACAAGGTCTTGCAGAGATTTTCAAAGCAAGAGCCTGTATCTTTTGATTTGTAAGTCAAACCCACAAAGGACTTTTGCCTGACTCTGGGCTTGGTTCTGATTGCACTGATAATGGGAGGACGTCTGCTTCCCTCCCCACCACTATTCATCAAGCTCAGTTTTGCTGCTACTAGCGTATTAAAATCTTCCTTATAACTGAAAGCAAAAGTTATATAAGGAGCAAAGTGAACAAACTGAAACTGTTAATACTGAACTTCAACAACTACAATAGCTTAAAAAAAAATAGGCTTACCTCAGCGATGGGAAGACATGAACATGACTGAAAATGAAAAGAGTGAGCGTTAAAATCCAGCAGCGCTAGCATTCAACACACAAGTACATTTTTTAGTTTCCTGATACTCTCAAAAGTGATATACTCACACTGACAGCTGTCTCCCTACATGGGCAACTTACAGAACTTTCCTCCTGAAAGAATAATAAGTGAGAAATCAGTATTTATTATCATCTACTTCACAAGCATGCATTTTTACAGAATTAAGGTGCTAAACAGCCACTTACAAGTAGACGCTTTGTATACCGGATAATTTCACCGACACTGCAATTCTGTGCTTGCACAGAGAGCAGCAAACAAGAGAAGAGTATGTATGACAGCATGCTGGCATTCATGTGCAACTCAGTCTGATGGGTGACAGAAGAACAGGAGGACACTCCTTTTAATTGAGTCTTCACAAAATTCCCATTCTAATATGGAAAACCCCAATTATAAAACTGATACCAGGTGCCCACTATTTTTTCCCACTAGCTTGGACAGCATTTTAGAGAAATCAAACGTGGAATTGAGTCACCTACTGCAGTGACTTTTCTTTAGTACTGCGGAAATTCACAAATGCTCCTCAGAAGTGATTAACTTGAACATTATAATATCACACCCCAACAGGAAACAATAGTTAAAAATCTACGAAAGCATTTTTTTTTCAGATGTGGGTTTTGTCTCCTGCACTTCTGTAAATTATAGTTCCATGAAAGTGAAGAGACAATAATGTTCAGCATTGCCAGAGTTCCCAAGAAAACAAACTAACAGGCTGTGAGCTGGCTTCCCCCTGGATTCAAGGCAGGACCTTTCTCAAAGAAAGTTGATAACGCTGCAGTGGTCTGTGGATCAGACAGACAGAGTCATGGAGAAGCCTGGAGAAGTTGTCATGCTGAATTACAGCTGCTGCATCTGGAGAGGGATCCCATAGTCCTGGACTGTGATCCCACCTCTGCCGACTGCAAGTGCACCAGTGTGCAGATAAGGATTGGGCCCTCAGCGTGCAAACACTGACTGTATTGTCACATCCCACCCGTTCCCTTTTAAACAGAAACGAGTGGATGCAAAAATAGTCCTAGTGACCAGAATGGTGTTAACTTGGAAATTCTCTCAGATGGAGTCTCCAAATCAGGTTGAATGTCTGCTAGAGCTTTCTCTGGCCACAGAGGTTTCCTTTTTTCAAGTTGCACACCTTGGCAGAGCAAGTGGTAGCCCTTCAGATTTCTTTCAGATCCCCAGGGTGGACTTTTAAGCTTCTCTCCTGTTATGCCTTAAATGCTGTCATGCCTCAAAGATCTTCTTCAAAAGCTTGAGCCTTCTGCTGGTCAGTCTGGCTGAACGATGGGCACGATCCCTCCGGAAACTGTGCTGCAAAGAGAAAACATCAGGTTGTAATTTGCTGGTTTTTCTCTGGCATTTGCCTACCGGCAAGGGATTCATGTGGCCGAGCGTGGCTCTGCCGCCTGCCCGCATGCCAAGGGGAGCAGAGGAGAACCTGCCTGCTGCTCCTGCCCTTGCCTTGCTGCCTGCACACCCAGCACCAGCTCTGGGCTGGGGCGGATGCTCCCTGCCTTTTCTTTGAAGTTCGCCCTTAGATGATTTTTGTGTGGGAAGTGTACATCCCATTAGGCAGCTACAGCTTTCACACAGGCCCCAGGGAATACCTAGAAAAAGCCAGAGCCCTCCCTTGGCAAGTTAAAGCTGGCAGCAGGCTACGTTATGATAAGCTGATACACAAAAGTCTATCGCGGAGAGGGATGGCGTTCATGAGCCAGGCAGTGGCATCTTTCAAGGCACTGGGCTGTTAGAGAGGTGCTAAAATCGCTGATTTATGATTGAGAGCCTGTGATTCCCTGAAAAGCAATAAAGAGACCTCTGTGACAGGTGGGTGTCCCTTGAGGAAACAGCTTTTTGCTCAAGCAAAGCAATGGGCGTGCTGCTCCCTGTTTCTTCAGCCAGTAAAGCCCCACGGCAAGAGCTAGAACAATTAGTTCAAAGCATAAATCCCTGAAGGAAATAAACGATGTGTAATACTTGTGGGATGCTTGGTTTCTCAGGTGGTTGAAAAAATGATTTTACATGGTTTTAAGGGAAAGAATTTGCAAGCATCTTTGATTTAGCCAAGGTTGTGCAAGGAATATGGTAACAAACCATGGGGAGAGAGGGGCAAGGGGCTCTTCGTGACTGTAAGGAGTTTCTCCTGCTTCTTGTTTTTAAGGAAAATATGTTCATTAGAAATCCCATTTTGCCCGGTAGCTGCTACTCTCTGTCTTTGCAAGGATTTTACAAAATCTGATATATTTAGCTGGGTTTCTAGGGCCTTTTCACCTAAGGAGTGATGTCTCAATGCAACTGCCGCGCACTGTAAGTGAAAGCGATTGGTGGCATAAATTGTATGCAGGATACATAATTAGGACCTTTCCATCCATGAGATGTAATTATGTTCACTGGACAGTGAGCAGATCAGATAACTTATTCCCAGGCCTATAGCCCAAAAGGACAAGATCTGTATTTTTGTTACTAGTTGAAAATTGGAATGGCAGAGCTTCCAGAGCTGCTCCTGAGCTGTTCCCTGAGCCTGCAGTTCCTTTTCACAGTCTCTGTCTGCCAGCAGTCCCAGCGCTATCTCTACATCTTTTCATTTCTATTTGATTGCTTAGTGAGATCTATCTCATGCTGTTGTTGCTCCAGGGCAAATAGGTATTTCATATATATCATAGAAGCTGTCTTCAATTTAAAGTGAATCAGAAATCACCAGAAGACAAACTGGCACAGAAAGACCTTTCCATGTATTGGTTAGAGCAGCAGTGGATTGAGCAGAGAAGCGAGTGGCACAGGTTATGGCTTCTCTTTGGAGAGTTTAGGCTCTATTCCAGCATTTAGAGGCTGACCCAAAGACCATGGAAATTAATATTTGCTGCCATCCCAGCAAAAAGACCAGCTTTTTTATATAATCTTTAAACATTTAGTTTTGATCTTTTAGAAGTCTTCATTTTGATGACCAGCTGCGGCAATGTATTTTCACAACTATGTTGTCATTTGTGTGTTAAATACGATCAGCAGTTTATTTTCTGTCATCATGTCTAGGGATCTGATCTCCCTCTGTTCCTCTCCCTTAATCTCTCTTTCAGCAACGCAGGCCAAAACGTAGAGAGGAAGTAGAGGTTTTTTAACCATCGCTCAAAAAAACTGAGACTTTCGTAATAAATTCAGTAGCCAAAGTGCAGTATGTAGGAAGGTGACCGTGTGAGTCTACTTCCCCCCAAGGTCACAAATCCACAAGCCTCAAAAGGCCAGTTGTCAAAGTGGGGAGCCACCAATGTCAGGTCTGGTCTTTCCGAGGTTTTTTGTTCCCTTTTAAGATTTCTGGCTGGAAAAATCAGAAACAAAACGAAGAACCGAAACCCAGGATTTTTAATAAAGATCACCAAACTCAAAGGTAGTGGGTGCATTAGCCCATAGAAACATCCCCTACATTGCCATTGGGAGACCTGAGAGGGGAAACTCGCTGTGGTCAGCCCGGGGCAGGACCATCCACGAGCCGATCGTGTATCCCCGTACCTCCTATCACTTCCCTGCCCACTAAAGGATGCAGTGGAGGAGCAGAGTAAGGAAGGAGGCAAAGAGCTCCGTCAGCCGATGTACCGCCAGCACGAGGGCAGCACATCGGCTGGGTGTGCCTGGTTCGCGATCACAACTTTCGCCTGACGGGATTGTACGATTCCAGCCCAGAACAGATATTTGGAAAAGGTGAACACACAAAACTCTCCCAATATATTTCTGTGGTCTCTTACAGGCTGTTCCCTCTGGCTCCTTTGAAAATCGTCATCTAATGTACTGTACATTTTTGGTTTATGCGCAAATCCTTTGGGATATATTCTCTTTTAATGCACCTATTTCGATGATAGGTTGATTGACTGAAAATGCTGCACAAACATCCAATTTCCAGATCAGTGTGTTAACGTAGTTAGCATAAACCTCCAGATCTTCCCAATTCTCATGGGAGAATTTGCATCCCACTGTAGTGTTTCCAAGAAACTCTGTACGGTTTGGGTTTTTTTAATGTAGGAAAAAAGATTCCCTGTAGACGAAACAAACCAAGATAACTTACCAGCTTCTTTTACATTTGCTGTGTACACTGATCAAGATGTAAGAGCTTGCAAAGACTGCAGATAAAGAGATACTATTGATAGTTTCATTTTCCAGAGATAAGGTGGCTTGCAGTACTTTTTTTCCTTTCTTTTAGATAAAGATGACATATGCTAGTGTAGAAATAAAGGAAAATAGGGTCATTCTAATTCCTCTACACAAGGGTAAACCATAGCACAGTAATAGCAAGATTGCCTATGACAGAAAGGTGTAAAATCCAGATGAATTCGGGGAATATTTCATGTGCCAGCTTGAAGAGGGTGGTGGCACCTCCTGCTAGCCACACGCTCTGCCCTGTCCTAGCAGACGGACCACGGGACGTCCTCAGGACTCACGTTAGCTTCTGTAGGTAATGGAGCTCCCATTACTTTCAGAAGAGTTGTAATTAATTTGAAACCATTTAAATTAACCAAAACCAGTGGTGCTTGGGAGCTGTGAGATGGGGGAGCACACCTGAGAGGGACCTTCAGAGCTGCGAGTCATCTTTGTTTCATGCAATAGTACAGTCACCGGAGCTTTCCTGGGTTCTTTAGCAGGGAAGCCAAGCTTTCCATGTTGCAATGATATTTAGCAAGAGCTGAGGCATCTAAAAGCAAAAAGCCATGACAGCAACATGCCAGCCATGCTGGGCTTTGCACGTATTGCAAGTGCATCTCACAACCAACAGTCTCCAGAAATCAGCAGAAGAAATCAGGAATTGTCCACAAAGGTCACCAGTTCTCTTGGATTTTAAGGTTTTCCTGATGCCATTGCTCTCACTTCAGTGTCCTTTTTTGTAGGCCTGACCGCTTTCACACCGGGAAAGAGAAATATTGCAGAGCGCTCAGATCACAAGTCCACTCACCCTTCCTCGCTTGTCCCACTGTGAGATGACCCTGGGTGCTGGATTTCCCTCTCAGCACAGCGTGTAGAGGAAGGTTGAACATGCAGGACAGACAGACAGCGTAAGGCAATCACTCTGTGGCTGCATTAGAGTCCTTCACCAGCCAGACCCACATTGCAGCTTGCTTTTCATGCTGGAAGCATTGAAAAGCCACCTGCAGACTGCTTGATTGAAACACAGCAACCACAATTTAATAAGCACGGATATTTGTTCACACCTAGTTGCATGAGTAAGAATAGGCTGGCCCTCTTCCAAAAGAGTTGGCAAGATTTTTTATGTGTAAAATAGGCTATGTTAGTGCTAAAATGTTTTGAAACATGGGGAATAGACCATGAGCTGGTCCAATCCATGAAGATGAGCTATGTTATTCCTGGTGCTTTTACAGCAGGCGAGGCCGTGAAGGTGCCAGGCTTGAAGCACTGGGTGTTGGCAGCAGGGCAGTCTCAGCCTGTGCTACCCCAGTTGCAAGGTTCTTGTTTCTCCAAATGTTTCACCTTGTGACCCAAGGTTATCCATTGCTTTCTCCATCACTCAAGAGGACCTTCATATTCTTTTCAGAGATTTGGTGTTCTACAGTCCAGTAGCCTTAGTATTTCACCTATACTAAGACGAGATTTCTTGATGTATCCAGCGTTTTATATCTTACAGTGAAACATCATATGGGACCTCTGAGACCCCCTTAAAAAGATAGTCTCCTTCTGCTGCATGTATGGCTCTGAACAGATTGGTTGTTCCACCAGTGTCTGATTCTGGAGCTGTCGCAGGATCTACAGTTTAGGAAAACTGCTTTGAAAATCAGTGTAACTACTTAAATTTCCCCTCATGGCATGGCCTAATTCCTTTTGGAGCTTATCTCTGGAAGGATACTTTACATACCACTTATCTAAGTTGTCAGTGATCAGTCTATGCAACACTATAGGAGCATATATAGGAAGAAGATGGCTTTAGAGAAAGGAAGCTGTTCTTGTGCAGTTTCTGTTGAATTTAGCAACTTGAACTTCTTCCCACTTGTCTCCTTGGATCTCACCGTTTCTTCTGACTCCACACTTGACCTTTTTCTTCACGGGTACAAGACAGGCATTGGCCTTCTTGGCTTACATGAATGCAATGTCTAGGAGAGAAATCTCTACTGTAAAAACCTCTATGACAAAACAAAGAACTTCAGATAAACCAAGGAGATATAATATATCTTAATTCCTGCAAAGATGTGACCTACTCCTCTGTCTCAGAGTACAACAGAAGAAGAGAAACCAAGATGAGGACTGTGATCTCGCCTTCCCCTGACATGCAGACATGCCAGGCAGGGACTCCTGAGGCGTGAGAAAATCTCAGCCTGGCCTGGAGCCATCACAGGCAGGGCTTCAGCAGCCACTAAAACTGCTCCTGCATGGGATGTCAGCTGCACCCTGCCTGGGAGAAGGACTCAAGGACATTATAGGTGCCCAGCAGCAGTGGGGATGCAGAAACAGGGAGGTGAGGTGACCCCCCTCCTTGCCCCCTGGCCGGAGGGCAGCCCCAGCCTGCTCCCACCTCACACCCCGTGGGCATCACGAAGCTTCTCCCGGCACCAAAGACCTTCCTCCAGGTCAGGACTATTTTCCAGAAGAATAGCTTTTCACTGGGAAATTTGTTCCTGTTTGTTCGGGTTTTTTTCAAATGGGGAAATAAACTGCTGTTACCTTTTCTTCCTCCCATAGCACTACATAGTGTATAAACTGGGAAAAACAGCTACACAGCCAGCATCTCATTAAGTAATATAGAGTGTTGTAAGAGCTGGAACACCACCAGCAACATGAAAGTCAGGCAATTACAGACTTATTTGAGGCATGACAGGTCTGAGTATGCTTTCATATTCCAGGCAAGAAAAGCATAAAAGTAGGTACCCCTGGTCCTTCTGTCTCCCTTCTCATTTTTTACCAATTTCAGCATGTACTGCGTTTATCTCAGAAATGTGGGGCTCTGTGAGCATCTGTGAACAAGCTAGATGGCTTCTCCCACTCCAGCGTGCATGGTGCTGGGGAACGTGCCACCGACGGCAGGTCACTATGGCCACAGCACTGACGGAGGAGCGGGTCCGTATCCTGAGTTCCGTTGACACGGGGCATTTTTCCTTTGTGTAATTCAGGGAAGAAATCACCAACATATGCAATCAGTGCCCCATACAAGGGATTTGAATCAGCTGTATGTATGTATGTATGTTTGCCTGCCAGGCAAGGCACTGTTTTAAATTCCCATCACCAGGTCCCTGGAGAGGATTCCCTACAGATCCTAATTTCTATCAATGGATAATAATATTGATATTAACTCTAAAAATTAATGCATTTGATATATCATAAAGAAAATAATTCACAAGACACAGACCTGTCAAGTCTCTCTGTACATAAATTGTAATTGCCATCCCTCATCTTTGAGACATGGGGCTGACCCCCCCTGCAGTGTCACCCAACCCCACTGCTGGACCTTTTTCCTTGGTGACACAGCAATGCACTCACTAATTCAAAAGCAAGACTGAATATTTATCAAGCTCCACATGCAGGGATCTGCTGTGATCGATCACAGCGATGGGTACAACCGCACCACAAAGTGCTGTGCCTCAAAAGCTGCTTGTCCCAACCCTGCTGTGCCTGACCCAGTGTCACCCCAAAATCACCTGCACGCTGCCCAGTGTGGGGCTGCCAGTTGGGAAGGGAGCGTGTACCAGTCTGGCAGCAAATCTGGACTCAGAGTTGAATGGAGCAAGACAGAAGATTGCCTGGCAGCTCCAGCAAGCAGCGCACGGCCACGGACGAGGATGCCATCATGTGGCCGAAACTTTTTATTCACTTCCCACTTGCTTTGCATTTTTTTTATATCAAAAGCTTTCTGCCCTCTGCTCCCTTTCTACACCGCATAGTCCACAGCTCTCCCTGACAGCTCCTTCTGGCAGGTGTGTGTTCACGAGAGTTTTGTCCAAGTACATCCTGGACATCCGTCTCAAAACTGTTTGAATTGGATGAAGAATATCAGGAAAAATCACCATGCCACTCCAATGCGGGTCTCAGGGCTTTATGCCCAGGGAGGCACTGAACAGACCAAACCTGCGCGCCGTGAGGGCAGGATCATTCAGATACACAGCTTGTTGCAAACCTCATCATTTTAATTATTCATGGTCCATTTTACATAATGCAGGCAGATAAGCAACACCATTTATTTGCACTGAAAAAACAGTCTCCCAAGCATTATCCCTGGAGACATATGATATTTTGTATCTAAAGAACATATTTTACGTATATGCCTTAAAATAGGTAACATAGAAAGGATGAATCCTTAAATGCAGCCAGCAACAAATACTTGTGTGAAGGCTCATCAATTTTATCCATACTGTTTATCAAAAACAGTTCCCTGTGTTCTTGCCAAGCTCAAAGGCACTGTGAGCCTCCACGCCTGCAAGTCCTGAGATGAAGCAACACCAGCTGTTTCCCCCACTTTTTAAGGCCAGTTTTGGGGGGAAGCCACACGCCTGGTTTTAATTTGGGCCCCAGTGAAGAGAAGCCCAAAGTTGGGGACCCCATTTCTGAGTACTGCTCCAGACCCGAGTTTTCAGGCACTTTCCACTAAGGTCTTCAAGTCTTGTCACCAATTCCTCCATTCGTCCAGGGAAGAGGATGTAGGAGTTTCTCTTTCCTTCTCCTCCTTTTACGGAGGAAAGCTGGACAGCTGCTCCAGGTTGTCTTCAGAAACCTTTACTGAGGGCATCTGCTAAAACTGCCATTGCTGGGCTTTTTTCCCCAGAGCTCTTCTCCTCCAGAGGAAGATGGGGAGGAACCATACATTTCCCAGAGGACAGTATTGTCTCAGACTATCCCCCCATGCCACATGTCCCTTTGCATGTGAGGCTGTTACCCCTCAGCCTCTCCTGCCAGTGCCACCAGAGTCCTCATGTCCCAGCAGAGCTGGTTCTTCTTGGGTTTGGCATCAGAAGCTCCATGCTTAGAAAATAAAGCATGGAGATATTTAACAGCATGAACAGAAATAATCATGATGTAAAAGATATTGGAATAATTGAAAGGCTGAGGTAGACCAAAGAGAGACCTGGGTCTGCCCCAGCTGTCTCAGTGGGATTGCAGCAAAGAGCTGGAGGTCTGAAGCTGGCCCGTGTATTTTAATGAATAGTTTGGGGTAAACTCTGCATCCCTTGAAGAGACTTCCTTTGGTGATGGTCTCTCAAGGCTGCAAAGTGATGGCTGCAGGATTTGGCAGTTGGCAAGCTGGACTATCATGTCAGGGAGATCAGAAGGTCTAACAAGATACCTCTAGTAGGTCCCTGGAGGGCTACACAAGGCAAGTTAGGTAAATTAATAGGCAGCCATCTATAGGAAATGCAGAATTGTTTTATTGTTTTCTGAAGAAAAAGAGCAGCTTAGTCTCTGAATTTTAACATCCTCCTGTATCCCAATTCTGTTTACACCTTGGATAACAAACTGAAGCTGTTGAAGCCCTTTGCATTTTTTCATGATAATGTGTTAAATTGTGCCAGACTCTAAAGTTCTGTGATGTAAAACACGAGTATCCGTTCATACAGGTGGAGTCATGCATTTCTTTGATCGTGAAAGCAAGCTAGGATTTGGTGGGAATCTAGGCCTTCCTACACAAAAAGCACCTGCACACTCACAACACCTCCTCCTTTCCTTGTTCACAAGAAAGACGAGCTTTATATGCAGTGTTGTACAAAAGACGCTCTGTTGGCTGGTGTTGGGTGGGCTGGGTTTGGGTATATCATCTCATTCGTGTGGGTAAAGCAAGTAAGTTTTTCCCTCGGCTCAATGGGAAAAATGTCATCAGTGAAAAAGCCCAACCATGGGAATTATTAAGGTGCTCTTAGACAACAGAGTGAAAGATTCGATAAGAAAATAGTCTTTGGATTTCATTGAGCTGGTGCAGTTTTCGGAGTCCTCCAGGGACTAAGTCCGTGGTAGAAGAGAAAGCAGATGCTGTAGGTGCAGGACAGGAGTCTTCGGTCAGAGCAGCTGAGCCCTCACCAACACCACACTGCTGATTTGGCTCAGGAAAATAGGAGACTTTCAGGTCTTCTTGGCAACACTTTTGAAATAAGAAAGAAGGAGGTTTATGAAGTACTGCAGAAAACAGCAAAGACTGCCAAGAATAATTTTGAGTAGTTAACCGCTAAAAAAGTTTCTTTAATCAGATATTTTTAATGCTGCTCCTTTATGCAACCCTAGGTTTATGAGGGAAAGAGTAAAACTGTGAGCTGATAGTCAAGACACTTTGAAAGGGCTTAATTTCAGGTCTTTGTGGATGGATCAAGGGAGGAAAGGATACTGTGCAGGGACTTTAGGGAGAATGGTATTTCAAAACTTATAAAATGTTGGAGAATATTCTCCTTTCAAATTTTCTTTTCTGATTCATACTAATCAAAACAATCACAACAATGAGAACAGATTGCAGTGAAATTCCAGATCTGGAATGAAACCAAAATCCATCGGCACATCTATTGTCTGCTCCAGATCCCACAGACCCAAATTTGAAAAGTGTTTGACTATTCAGATGTAGGTACCCGTGTGAGTTATCTGACTTTCAGAGGATCTATACAATTGTGACTCCATTTGATTCAAAGATTAATTCTCTAATTTTAATAAAGCTAGAGGGTCTTTATGCGCTGACCTGGAAGTTAAGGATTGGTCTCAGTTTGGTCTCTTTTCATTGCTTTGAGGGAAAGTTCATAGCCAAGAAACATGGCTGAACTCACTGGGAATCCTCGCACTGTATTGACCGTGATGCCCCTAAAAAAGACCTGTTGGGGATGGAGAAAGGTTAGAGCACAGGAATATACTGGCTATTTCAAGAAGAAGAAGAAAACATCGAATGAAGTCATGGTGGGATTCTGAAGAACCAAATCTTGGTTTGCTCAGAAGATACGCTCTCACTGCTGGTCTTTGCTGAAGTCTGCGCTGGAGAATGGAAACTCAATGGCAAAAGTCACTGGTTTGGTATTATTGTGCTCCATGCTCCCTGTGGACCCCCATCAGTATCCGCCGGCAAGAGTTACAAGAGGGAAAGGGTAAAAAAATGGCCTCCTGCCAGTGGTGTAGAGCAGAAAGCAAGAAACCTAAACCATCTTCTAGTGTTGTCCTGCCTAGCTACAGTCCCTCCTTCCCTTTGCATACCTAAGCATGTGGGGATCGTGCAAACCCCAGGGTAGAACTAGAAGGCTGTTGCTTTCATGCAGCAAATGCTCTGACTCCCAGGCCTGGGTCTATGGGCGCAGAAGACTTTTGGAAAGCGGAGAGGGAGCGGTGTGGCTGCAAGCCAGCCCAGCCAATGTGGGCACTGTGCCACGTGGACTATTTTGCAGGTTTCACCTTTGAGCATAGAAGGAATTTCTCAATCAACAGAAAACTAGACTTACTCTGTACCTTGCTGAGAACTAACTCTCACCACCGGCTTTGGGAAAAATATTCAATAGAAGCTGATATTTTCACATGTGGGTTCCTAAGGTCAAGCTTTGGTGCCCATATGTATCCCAGCATTTTCTTTCATTAAGATAATAAATATCCACAGCCAGCCTTCCTCATTCTGCTCAATATCTATTTTTTTAAAAGATGCTGGGACTTACAAGAGTGAAAGAACCTGTGCCTCTTAAGTGCTTGAACAGTAAAGTGCTTTCTGGAAAGCGGAGAGGGGTCTTTGTCGCTCCTTGCTCCTCGTGTTGGCTTGTCTCCCTTTGAAACCCCCCCTTGCTACAAACACTGTTGCCTGGTATGTGCAAGGGTGTGCACAAACCACTCGCGCTGGGGTGAGCCTATTTACAAAATGATGGTTGCAGGTAGTATCTCTGCTGGCCTGTTTCTCACAAAATCGCTCCATTAACCACCCAGGCTAATCACTGTGGTCACTAATCTAAACACCAGAAGTTCAGAATAGACATGAAAACTAACATCAGCAAAGCAAGCCCCCTTCTAATCTTTACAAAGGCAAAGCTCCCACGGCTACTGTAAGAAGGCATGGAAGATCTCGTCTCCAAGACCAGAAGCCCATAGATTTAAGTGTCTAACCAGGATTTCCCCTGAAATACTGAGCTCTGCTAAACAGCACCATATCTTGTGTCCAATAAATCCAGTGCATGGTGCTGACTTGTACGAGACAGAATCAAAATATGTTCACATAGTTTAGGATGGAGTTTGCAATGTGAAATTGCAATGTTGGGATATTTAGGATATTACTCGATTTATTGGGGTGTTTTATTTTGTTAGGAAAGATAGAATTTTCTGGGAGGAAATTCAAACTTTTGCAGCATCCATAAAGTTACACTAGAGTGCCAGGTTAAATAATAATGAAGATTTATGAAGAAAAGCACAGAGGCATAATTTTTTCTTATCAGAATGAACACACCTGACTATGGAGAAAGAAGAGGGCTATATTTACATTTTTTTGTGTACATCAGGCAAATATTTTCAGCACTGCAAATTTTGTTCCTTTGTCCCAGAATGAAAACATCCAGACCTGGGTTTGCTATTTACCAGTTGTGTGTCTCCCAACACATAAAAAGATTTTCCTTATGAGAGAAGGATCTAGTCTTATCAACTATTACTCAATCCTATTGCTGTCTTTGGTCCGCGTGCCAGGCGTGATAGCAGAAAAACTGCAAGCAGCTCAACCTCAAACAAAAAAACCTAAGTGCCTGAATTAGTTGTGAATATTCAGGCAGGACAAGGAGGGTGGGGAGTGAGGATGAGGATGGAGAGAGAAGGGAAAACACACGGAAATTCCCTTTTCAGCTACCCTATGTTTTAGTGTGAAACTGCATGCCAAACTGAACGCACAGGGCAGGGAGCCTGCGTAGAGCCTGGGGCACCCTGACCCTCCTCTGACCATCCGAGTGTGGTCTTTAGCATCTCTCCGGGTGCCTGTGCTTCCTAGGACTGTGACTTTCACTCAACGGCAAAAAACAAACCAGACTGCAGGGTCCTGTGACGGCTGGCATAACATTGTGGCATGTTGGCAAATATTTAAATCACACTGACTTGTGATTTTGCAGGTTATTTTTCTTTTTGCGACTTGTTACTTTTCCCTCGGAATGTGAAAATTAACACTTTGGAGCTAAGAGCCCACATGATGTTTTGATGACAACTTAAATACAGATTTATTTCAATATCAGAAGATGTTGCTTTTCATAACCGTGTATTGGCAGTGCAATAAAGCTGCAAACCCTGGTTCTCTGCCATTCACGTTTAACTGAGGCAAAGTTTGCAGGTAGAACAAACATCTTTTATTACACTAAAAGACAAAGTCAGAAAAAGGAGATAAGGGCTTTTTGGCACGCAGCCTTTCTTCATGTTTGAAACCAAAGCAATTCTGATTTAAGAACATTGTCAATCAACTCTATCTTAGTGCAAAATGAGGATGAGCAGTGCAAAACGCAGCATCAATTCCATCAAAGCATTGCCCAAGGCAACCAAACGCACCTGGGGTGCCAGCACGGTCCCACTGGAATCAGTTCCCACTGACTTTGGTGTCAATGGGAAATATTTGACCTCTGCATTTTGTAGAAGTAATCACAGAGGCAAGATTTTCTACCTCTGATTTATAATAAGTCAAATCATGTTCACAATTAAATGCACTGACATGAAGTGTTATTTTCAGTTAATTACACCAGCAGACTGTGACCCCCAGTCATTCATTTTTTCATTGCTGTAAAGCACATTATTACTCTCACTATTATGATTTAGAAAGAATCTGCCCTGTAATTACCTACTGTCATTATTATAATTTAGCAGTAATTGGCTTTAGCTGTCTCTCAACCCTGCAGATAGGTTTGTAACAGCCATTATATTTCCCAATTGAAAATTAAATGTCTAATACCCAGATTTTACTTCAAATATCACTTACTTTTAAGCCCTCATTCTGGTAGCTCTGCAAGATACAGTCAAGGGTCCCTTTGTACTTGTTTAAATAAACTCCATCTGCCTGAAGTCGACTTTTCACAACATCCATTGGAGTAGCAGTCCCCCAGGAAATGGCTCCTAGAAAAATGCAGAAGTATTTGAACAATTTCTTCGCTATATTTCCTGGGCCGCAGGTCAGTGAACTCAGAAATTCACCTCTCATCTACCGCATCATACTCATGGGATTTTCGTTTCAGGGCATCCACCCTGCTCAGGTACAGCAATGGTATTTCTGGGAGCAAAGTTCCCTGTTTCTGAAGAAGCATTGAGATTTTGGGGGTTACGCTGGTAGTCAAATGCAGGCAGCCCAGGAGGTGCTCCCCCAGGTGCAAATACATCTTCTGCCATGCTTCTGGTGGGGCATGAACACGCCGTGAGGAGAACCCGAGCTGCAGGCAGCTGCCACTTGGGGCGATTTCAGAAAAACTGGAGTCCTCGGATAATACTGTTGAAAAGCAAAGTTTGAGCTGAGAATGCAAATAAGAGGCAGGTCCTTCTTATGCAACCAGGATTAGGCTCCACACAGCTGAGATACATCATCATTCCAATAATGAGACCATCTATTTACATTGATTACCCTGCTGCTGAGTGGGATGTTTTGCCTCTCTGAAAAGGTCAGCGTGTGACTGCAATACATGTCCCAGTTGGACAGACAAGAGTTTGTTTGGAACTATGTGAGTGTTGGGGCATACTAGAGAAGCTGTCCAGATGGGCCAGGGCTCTGTCTATTTGCAGGAGAAATGGAGACAGCATTTTGTAATCATTACCTGAGCTAAGGATTGATCTGCATTTAGGGGTCTGCAATTTAGAAATGGCCAAGAAATGGGGAGCGGGTGTAGGGATGACCTTACACCCGTAAGCATGGTGGGGGATGCACACGCCAGTCTTACTAGCAGGTGTACACGGGGAAAAAAAAGAAGATCAGTAACAGTCAACTCTGCTTCTCCTGCACACGGGTAGGGTGCACACCCTCCTGGTGGGCAGCCAACAGGTTGAAGTCCTCTTCTGGAGGCATCTTGGCTGCCGCGTATCGCTGGCAATGTGATACGCAGGCTGCTGTGAGACATCCAGGGAGATGAAGGCACTGGGTGTTTTCCTTCTTGCTGACATTGAGCCTGATGAAGGTCTGATAACGCGACTTCCATAAAGTTTGGCAAGTCGTAAAGTGCAGCCGTCGTGCTAGGGAACTTGGTCATGGGGGAGGAAGGTCGTTCAGCCCCATGTCCTTTCCTGGTGACCAGGAGGATGTGGTGGCCCCTGAGCCACCCCCATAATCTGCCCTGGGAACCTTCCCATCCTTGTTTTCCAGTGTTGTTGGAAAAAAAGGTGCTTACCTGCTACACCCCCTGCCAGCCAGATGGAGGAGGGATTAGGGGAAATGCATCCATCGGGGGTAATCCAGCCACAGAAAAATGTGTAAGGGATGAAATAGAGGCAGTACCCAGGAACATCCCTCAGAAGCATTGCGCCCGCGCCTCGGTATATTCCTGCTATCCCCTCTTTCTGTAGAACTGTCCTAAAGCAGTGAATTGGGCCTCGGTACACAGGAAATCCAGGAACTGTGGGCTTTAGTTTAATGTTTGCTGCAAAAAAAAAGATACAACCATTATAATAGATACATTGTTGCAGAACTCCTCTCAAAACCCCACTGCCATTGAACAGAAATCACTGCCATCCATTTTCTTTTGCTGGGATCAATATGTAGCGTGGGAAAAAAAGTTTTAAGAAAGAGGACTTAGGTCCATTTTTGAAAGATATGTAGATACTTCAGGACAGATTTTTCTTAAATGCATTGCATGCCTCCCAATAAGTATGTGCCCAGTGAGATTTCCAAACGAGTTTAAGGCTATGTGCCCAATTTTCATGGATTTTAACCACCTCTGGTGCCAAGCTGCATCTCTGAAATCCTCAACATCTTCAGAGTCTGGCCCTTGCCACGTAGACCAAATTGCTTTTGGAAAGGGCATTAGGTTCCTAAACTGCATGGAGGCTTTTAAAAATGGACATAATATTATTTTATCAAAGCAATACAAAAATGTCAGTATTTCAGAGTTAAACACCACAACTGTAATCATGAGAAACGTGTTTCTGAAACTGCTGAAGTCCAAGCTGTTCAGCTCTGAAGCTGTGCCGTCTCGTCCTTCAGCTGTGCATATGCTCCAGTGGGGTTTGCTCCGTGCTGGCAGCCTACAATGAAATTCAGCCGCCATCTCGAGCAGAAGCAGCTCCTTCTGCCTGCAGGTTCTGGAGAGGTTACAGCTGCCCACTGCCATCCTGCCTGTGTCCCCTCCTGACCCGTCTTACCTGCGCCTGGGTACCTGTAACCCTGCCTGCGAATAAACCAGCGGTTTTCAAAAAACGGACATGTGTAATTTCTGCTTTTGAACAGAGGAGGGTGGAATAACAGAGAGGGGTTTATGGGCAAATATACGTGGGACTGAGAGTGTGCAACGGGAGATGGGGAGCTGGCGTTACCACTGGCAGCCGTGGTGTTGCTGGTGGGATCTCCAGGGGACCCGATAGCCCAGGGACTCGCTAGCCCGGGGACTCGCTGTTCCTGCCCCACGGCCGTGTGGGGAAGGTGGCTCCCACAGCTCCTGGTCCTGAACAGACTTGTCCCTGTGTTCACTACAGAACCCAATCAGCTGGAAAGGACGGCGGCGATCTGATCAATGTCATTGATAAAAACCCTCCCCTTGAGCTGAGCAGGATGGGGTCCATCCTGAGGCAGAAGGAAGCATTTTTAGCTCAATTGCAGTGGCCCAAGGCAGCAGAGAGCCAGGCCTTGAAGCAAAGTTGTCCTAAAGCTCTCGGTAAACACCAAAGAACTGGGAAAGAAATGAGGGAGAAACTCTTGCTTCCTACCTTCAATGTACGGCTGCGTTTGCATCTGTAGCCTTATCTTTACCAGGTCGACAGGAGTGCCGATGCCCACGGAGACGAACCCTGCCACCGTGCTGGCTAGAGCCATGTCTGCGAGCTCCGGCGTGCGAGATGGGTCTCCGTGGCGGAGCTGGCTGAGGAGCCGTTGCGTGTTGCTGAAGACGCCGAACACCACGGAGCTGTAGACGGCGATGCTGGCCAGCGGGAAGGACATGCCTTTGAAGAAGCCAGCCACCTACCCGGGGAAGGGAGCAGGAGTTAAGAAAGCGAACGGGACTGAGCAGCGTAAACCCCAACTTGTCTATCAGGCCAGAAATGCGAATCCAAGTACCAGATGTCTCCTGGAACCAACCGTTTGCACGTGCTGAGCAAATTAAAATTAATTCATACTGCTAAAGACTTGCAAAGATTGTGCAGAATACAGGATATGCTGAAAGCACAGGAACCCACAAAAAAGTCCCTCTTATGGCCAGCTTCTGTCCTGGAATCACCAAAGTCAGCAAAATACCTCCGGTAGAGCTTTGCCAGCAGGTACAGGCAAAAGAGGCACTGTGGATGTAACACCCTGACCCATGTGGCAGTGTTATTTATCACTCCATGCCAGGGATATGTCTTTTCCTTATAGGAGCAGCCAAGAGAGTTACCTTAGAGTTAAGCAAGAGAAGGCTATAGGGATTTGCAGGCTCAATTGCACCGACTACATTGGTCTTCATATAACTGCTGGTGTCAACAGTGATTTTGTATAATTGCTTTATGTATTTATCTATTTATCTATTTGTTGCATTTTCTACCAGCACATTTTAAGTAAGGTAAAGTACTTACAGACTCATTTCTGTACACAGTGAGAACGCAGTTGAGTGTATTTCCATACCCTTGTCCAGCTTGCAAACGAGTCTGCAAAATACATTCATGAAATGCAGTTAAAATCCCATGCTTCCAGCCCAGTGAAAGCTCATGCTACGTAAACAATGTGTATTTTGCTTTGAGAGCGAATCTTTCCTTAGTTGTAAAGAAAACAGAGCAATAAAATAAGATATATATGCATCCACCCCCCCTTGAACTTTGCCAGAAGCAGGGCTAAACAGGACCTCAGAGGTCTGAAGCTTTCTGCAACATCTGGAATCGATGACTGTCAGATTGTTCTCAAGACCAGACCAGCTACCCTGGCCCGGCACAGCAGACTGCTGGTGTGCAGTGCTATCATTGGCAAGTTCGTGATTTATGTGGAAATTGGAGAGTGATGTGGTCTCCTCCGTTTGGGGACTCGCAGTGGAGGTTGGGATGCGTTGCTGAAGGATGGAAAGGAGAGATCTCCTGGGAGGCTTCCAGGGCCCTTCTGGTCCAAGGTGGATTCTAAGACATAGAAATACTAAACGGAGCCAAAATAATTCAGCTCCATCTCAGAAATTCTCCATGCTTCGCTCAAAAATCCATTTTTACATCATTTCCAACAAAGACGTTTTGTTTCTGGAAAGCAATAGTTATACGCCTTCCAAAAAATGCCTACAACAGCTGTAAGAAATGGCGTTTAAGTCACGACAAAGCCTGTATGATTCAACATACTTTCCCCTTCTCACATATAAATATATACCCCCACATATATTTGGATCATCTTTCGTTCAAGCTGCTCACAAGTTTGCACTAAAAACATCCTAACAAGGGATGCATTTTTTGTTTGGGCTTAGAGGTGTGTGAGGAAACGGAAACCCCATTCAGTTCGCAGGACCTGGGGCTGATCTTGGCTAAGGCCAGAGCTCATTTTTTGTAGGAAGACACTCACACGTGGTCTGTCGGGGATGTTTTTAGGGAATGGGGACAGCATTTCTGGTCATACCCATCAGCAATGCTGCTAGCAGGAGTGACAAAACGAAGCTTTGGAGGGGACAGTGCCAACCTGCGCTGGAGGGACAGTGCCCAGTCCCCTCAGGTGGCTCAGCCCCGACTTACACCAGGGTGAAGCAGGAATTTTATTTGGGAATTTTAAGCCCAAAGGAGTGCGTGACCTCCAGAGTTTCTGCCTGGGGAGAGCTTTTGGACAGCAAATAGCAGGTTGAATGACCCAAACATTTGGCCCAGAGCCCTGCAAGAGGCTGGCTGGTGGGGTGCCATGGTGGGACCTTGACCGGGGAGCGGGAAGGACTGAAACCCGGGCTCAACCCCTCACCCCGGGGCTGCTCCGTGCAGCCGTCTGCATGCACCCAGCACCGCCGCTCCGCTCCGCGCCTGGCCGGAGGCCACGGAGAAGGCGGCAACAAAAGCAGAATATGTACTGAGCCCTTAGAAACAAGCTGGTACGTGAAGATGCCAGCTACAGCTTATGCAGCACACGTTGTGCAACGCGGGCAGGCCCGGGCCGTGGGTGCAGACCTGTGCATGCCGTGACTCACGCCGGGGGTAACGGGGCCGGGGGGGGACTGGCGGCGAGGGCGGCTGCAGCCCGAGCAGCCCAGGACGGGGCGACCGCGGTGCGCAGTCCCGCATTCCTTCCTGGCTTCATTTGCATGCTTAGTCTAGACGTTTCCATTTGGCCTCCATGGGCTTGTTTTTTTTTTCTTTTACACAGTAACCAGGTATTTAGAGGTTCAAGTTAATACATTTTTTGAGTAACTGAGGGCAACTGAGTGTCCTCACAAACTGCTTCTCACACATGTGCCCCTTAGCTAAGCTGTTAACAGCCAGCACTGAAATCCCTGCTGGCATCTCTGTCAAAGTCAACTGACACCAGTATGGATATTCCTCAGGAAAATTCTCCTTTTTGTTACATTTCGATTAGATAGGGCTCTTGGGTGACACCCAGAAACTGAAGAAAGTTCTGGGGAAATGAATGCAATGTGGAAGATGAAAAGTGAGTAAATGTAAAACCATTTAGAGTTCCGCGAGGCCGTGGAAAAAAACAGCAGCTTGGGTTTGATGGAAGCTGTGACGCTGGGAAGGGGCCAGCTGAAGGAGGAGACCTGCTTGGTGGGAACCGTGGTGTGGATACCATATACCCCACCTAACCTTTCGTTCAGTCCTGTCCCCTCCTCCACGTGGGGACGGACCTCCCATCCCCGGAGGCTGTGAATGCTGCTGAGCTGCCCCTTTGCTGGCTTAGTGCCGTGTAAAAACTCTCCTTTCCTCTTCCCTTCCCCTAAATTTGGAAAGATAACAAGTCTGCCTACTTGGTATTCCCAGGCAACGTCCAAAGCCAAGGACAACAGAGGGGTCAGCCTGACAGTTGTCTTTATAAGCACTGAAGGATGGGCTCGCTCTTTCTTGGCATCCAGAAACTCGATGTTTCCCAGCAGGATCCTCTCTCAGTTGTTGCCAGACTCCCCCAAACCTGGCAGTGATGCCCTGATGGCCAGCCTGAGATGAGGATTGCCTTGGCAACCCTGGGCAGAGCCTGCCGGCGCTGTCCGTGCCCTGGCCATACCCATCGCTGGGATGGTGTGGGCAGCCGTGCGGCTCCTCCAGCACGGGGTCTGCGCCCATCCTCCTGCGGCGATGCTCCCGGGGCTGATATCACCTTAGCGGCTCAGAAAGGATAGGGCTGGCAGGCCATCTCCTGATCCCAGGAGAGGCGGCTGTCATGCAAGGGGATGGCTGCGGTGGCTGGGGAAGGGATGTGGCGTGGGCTGCGCTGGACCCTGCCTCCTCCCTATTGCCCTCCATGGGTCTCTAAGGTGCAAAGAGGACCACTGGCTCTTGGGTTTGCCACATCTGACAGCCCTGCCTGATGCCAGGAACGATGCTTGAACCAGATCAGAGCGCGTGGGGCAGAGCAGCTGAAGCAATGAAAGTTGGCCAGAGATGCCTATCGCACTGTACAAGAAGAGAAAGGAACAGGATCATCTTCTATATCTCTGCATCAATACGGACAGTCAACTTGGTTGGGCCAGGCTGTATAGGTGTGTGCATGGGCTTGTCTGCATCGTGCTAGCAAATATCTTCTGACATCTCTAAACCCTTCCCTCTGAAGAATAATTGTCTTGCAGGAATAGTAAATACTGCATCTCATAGCCCTGGGATAAAATCTCAGTACTCTGCCCTTCCAGCTTTGCCAACACTAGGAAAACACATAAAAATGTGCCTGCAGCAAAACAAATATAGTTCCCCTGTTGCCCTTTGAATACTTGTCTGTGGCAAAGTTCAATAAAACATTGGCAGAACTGTTCAGTAAACTGTTAGGTAAACCACACATTAAGTAAGGCCAGATTTAATTTTCAGCATTAATCCTGACTAGAGGAACTCGCATGTATCAGCCAGTTCTTTTAGTTTCTTGTTCAAAATGAGCATTGGAGAGGAAGAAAGTCTATGAATACATTTCTACTTAGGCTAAATTCCTCCTTGGGGTGACAGGGGAAGTGAAGGGCTTTTGAAGTGTCATCTAGAGAGAGGCCACCTTCCCATCAGTGGGGTTTTGGGTGGTGATGTGAGGGCACAGTTCAAAAGTGGTTTACCTTGATTGTGTCCAGGGGGTGGCCCACAACCACGCTGGCGGCTCCTGGGGATGAAAGCAAAGTATTACGCAAAACATTGAAGAAGGTTCTATGATGGGACAGGAAGCAATGGGTTTATAGGGGAGGAGGAGAGATTTCCATAGGAACAGTTGTATTGGGCCAAGCCAGAGCAATCCCCAGCACAGTGCCCCGTCTCTGACGACAGGTAAAAGCTGGGCAGAAACACTTGCACATCTTTCCTTGAATACTCTCCTGGACTCCGTCAATTTTACGTCTCAAAGGCATCTGAGCAAGAGGAGGAGGTGTTGTATTTGTACGTCCTGTCTACGAACAACCCCTCTCACACTCTTGTAGGCTCATGAAAATTTTTAGCCTCAAAATGGTGAGATTTAGGTTAGACACAAGGAAATGCATTTTCCTGGCTCAGATAGAGATGCTCTAGAGCTGACTGCTGACAGGGACTGTGAACCCCCATCCTTTGCCGTTTTAAGAGCCGTTTATAGAGATACCTGTCAGAGATGATTCAGGTAAAGAGGATCCTGCTCTGTATTGATCCCTACAGTCCCATCCAGCCTCATTCCCCATGGTTCTCTGGGAGAAACTGGCCCATTCCCCCTTACCATCCTGCCCACCTACTCGTGCCGCTCACTGCCAGAAAGGAGCCCCCATGGCAGGGCAGAGCACAGCTTGGTTTCCCCCTTCTCCGGGAGGACAGAGCAACCCACGTGCCACGGCCAGGATATGGGTTTGTGTGCTTGTTGCAAACAACACCGGCAGTTTTTAGGGTGTTTGTGGAGATGGTGGGTAATTTGTGCTGCTTCCCCATTTGCAAGTCTCTGTGCAAACCGTTGTCCCCAAGTGCTTTAGAGACTACATGAAATTTCCCGCTTGTAGTGGATTAGGACTGAAAATAGCATCATGTCCTTGGTCAAGACATTATGACTTTACTCAAAAACATATTATAAAACGTCCCCTCTCCTCCTGGACCTTAACCTGAGACCACCCGCGGTCCAGTGCTATGCATGAAAACTGTCCGCTGCCACCGTCACCGAGTGCTGGTGGTTGTTCACCCCCTTGGACATCCCGTCCCACTCCTGGGGGTGTGTGGCAATAGCACAGGGTCAGGGGGGCAGAGAGAGCGACTGCATGCTACACAGCCTCTGCAGGCTGCAAAGATCCAAAAATCAGCTGCTCGCATAACCTTTTGGCAGACGTTCTGGGTTTTTTAGAGTTGGCTAACCTATTAACCTCGTCTGGCTGGTCAGGATCCATGAGCCGTCTCACACCCCCTTGCTGAGCCTGGCGTGAGCAGTAGCCCGGGCAGAGCTCTGGTCTGCAGCGGTCAGTGCCACGCTTGACCCTCTGCCCTGCCGCTCCTGCAGCCCACCCGGGGAAGCAGGACAGCTTAGCTGTGCACCTTATCAGCTGTTAAACCCAGCGGGAACTCTCAGTTCTGGAAGACATACTACATTACTGGTGCCTCCACACATCCTCACTTTTCCTTTTCTTGCTGGTATCAATTTTCCCGGTGTTTGCAATCAGCATTTTCAGCAGACCGGATCAATACCCCTCTCTGCCAGCACCGCCGCCCCAGCCGTCAGCCTGTTTGCCCTGGTGGGATGGCGGGGGGGGGGAAGCCGGGCCGGGCCTCTCCCGGGGGTGTGTGCGCCGGGGGGACCCCGGGTTGGTTGTTGCGAGCCCCCGGCTGCTCCCCCCCCCGAGCTCGGCGGGGCTTCCAGCCGTGACAGCAAGGAAAAGAGAGCCGGGGGGTGTCGGGGACGTGCCGGGGTGGCTTTGGCAGCCGCCCCCCCCGCCACAAGCACACACCCCTCCCTGGGAGGGCAGCAGCATCACACGTCCCGATACTTAAATTTTAAGTATCCCGCCCGTGGAAATGGGAACAAACCGCAGTTCTGAGGCAAGGCAAAGCAAAGCAAACCGCTCATCCGCTGGTGGTACGAGCACGCCGGTCGGAGGCACAGACCGTAGGTGACACGGGAGGATTTTATTCCCACGCACGCTCCTGTCCCCCCACCGCCGTCTTCCCCCCCCCCCCAGCCACCCGGAGCCCACGGCACCACTTACCGCCCACCCAGCCCGCCGCGAAGTCCTGCAGCTGAAGGCTGCCCATGCTGCGCTGCCGAGCCCGTCCCGACGGCGGGGGCGAGGGGGTCCCCGCCGGGCAGCGGGGTTCACCGGGCAGGGGGTCCCCGCCGAGCGAGGGGGTCCCCGCCGGGCAAGGGGGGCTCGGTGGGTAGAGGGTCCCCGCCGGGCAGGGGGTCCCCGCCGGGTAGGGAGTCTCGCCGGGCAGGGGGTCCCCAGCGGACAGGGGTTCTCGCCGGGCAAAGGGGTCCCCGGCGGGCAGGGGGTCCCCGGCGGGCCGCGCTCCCCGCGGCAGCCCCGCCGCCCAGTGTCTCCCAGTCGCGGTGACATCACGGAGCGGGGCTTAAAGGCGCCGCGCAGGGGCCGGCGGCGGGGAGACACCCTCCCGGGCTGGGGAGGGTCCCGGTCAGGCGTGGGGACGGGGGCTGACGGTGGGGACAGCGCGGGTGTTTCCCGTGGGACTGATGCTGGAGGCTGTCAGGTAACAGGGGGCAGAGCAGCCTCCTCTTTACCCCGGGGGCTGGTCGCATGGAGGAGCGGGGAAGAGCAGCATCGCCCCTTCGGCCAGGGAAAAGGGGCGGGGGGGTCTGTATGAAGGGGGAAAAACAGGGGGTTGGGGGGAAGAAAGTCTTGAGTTGAAGATGTAAGTCCTGAGGAAAGAGTATAACTCGCGCAGCCTCGCTCAACTGAAAAACGTCTCCATTTGCTTCATTGAAATCACGCTGCCTCATCTTTTCAGGAGGTGCCCCCAATTTCTGTGTTACCTTTTCAGGAGGTATCCCCAATTTCCGTATTTTGGCAAGCAATGAACAATTGCTTTCCACTTCCTTCCTTCTCCATAGCATTCATAATCTTCTTGTACCTCTATTACCTGCTTCCCGCTCAGTCCTGTCTTTCCCAGAGTCGAGAGCCCAGCTCTGTTTAGTTCCCCTTTCATGCCAGATGCTCCTTTTCACCCTCCTCAGTCTTTTTTTTTTTTTTTTAAAGTTTTTGAACTGGGCAGCCAGAACCACAAGTGTTAGGAACGAACCAGGCACTCAGCAGCGTAAGGATATTTTCTGTTTTGATCTCAAACCCTTTTCTGGCAATTCCTAACAAGCCTTTCTGATTGGCACTGAAGACTGGGCTCTCTTTCTCAAATGGTAAATACCTGATTTTGAGCCCAGCCTGGCCGTTGTGCCTCCTGTGTGGCACTTTCAATTAGTAAATCTAATGTCTTACACCTGAATAGCACCCAGCCACTCAATAGCAGGACATCCTTCTGGTCCTTAACCAGATCACTGATATCCTTGTGCTCACCAACTCCATCAGAAAAGTCCTCTTGGACTCCAGGGGCATGACTGGGCTCTGCAAAAGCTGCCTTGGCACTTCGCCACCATACATATACGTATACATTTGTCTCATCTGGCTGTGGTTTACTATAGCCCAAAGCGAATTTTGTTCTATAGAGGTCAGATTTCTGCAGATAGCAGCTCCTTGGATCAGTTTTGGAAGCTTTCTAAAAAGATTGGCATCGGGTTTGCTACATTGCCGTCTTGGAATACCAGACTGGGTTTTGCTGAAATGTATTTTGTCTACATATTCTGGTAACTATGGAAAATGTTGATAGTTCATAAACAATCCTGAAAATACTGGCTGAAAAGATAAACATTTAAAATTTTTGCTTAAATAATTAGTACTTTAGTTTCCATTAATAAATGAATATTTTCCACAAAAAGACCTTAAAACAATGTCCCCTTATGTGCATGCACATATATGCAAGAAACCTTATCACCGAGTTGGCTGAAGGGAGCTTTTGTCTATAAGTTGCTTACAGAAATTTGATATTAGGTGCATGGTTATCAGCCCAGATAATCTACACCTGAAACTTTAGATTTTTCAATGTATATAACAATGCACGTTCTCCATGAGGAGGGTTTTCCTCAAGCGTCAAGTCTCTAATGGTGCAGAGCGGGTTTCAGGGGGACTGTGGTCCTGGATAAATGTTGGAGACAACATGTGTGCACAAGCACTGTGGAAACTTGTCAGTTATTTGTTTTCTCAAATAAAGTTGCTGTCTTCTTTTCAGAAGAAATGTGATTCATATATACAGTAATACAGAAAGAGGATGTTGTCCTCATTTTTCACGCATATTTTCTTGCAAAGCCAGAAGAAAAGCTGGCTGAATGAGGTAATTGTTCAGACAGCAGCATTAATCATTAATCATATGAATTGTCTTTAACTGTAACATTTCCACACCAAATTCAGAACATCTGCTAACTCAGGGAGAATACTGGAAATGGTCTTTGTGCAATGTTGAACCAAGAGTTGAAACCAAATGTTACAGAGACTTTATTGTGAACAACTCCTAGCCTAGAAGAGGAAGGTAGAGAAGCTAGGGTGGACGCAGAAGGTGAACTGAGATGCCCTTGCAGCGGTACCTGTGGGCACCCTCACCCCAGCAGCATGCAGGGGTGCAGGATATTTACGGCTCTTGCCATCGGCTGCTGTTAGCAATGCCCACAAACCTGCAAATCAGCCCCAGAGCGGGCAGAGACCTGTGCGCGATCTCGCAGCGGTTAATATTAGTTTGGCCTCTCGGTGCCCTGCTCCTCTGTGGTTTACGAGGGTGTGTTTGCCCCTGAAGTGAAGTGGCTGCAGCTCATAAAGAGGTTATCATAACTGTCAGCTATGGATTGTGAGCAGATGAGCCATTTCCACACAGGCTGCAGCACCTCTCAGCAGTTATGCGCAAGTAAACTTGGGCCACTGCTGGTCTGTCTGCAGGCATTTTGCCAAACTGCTGTTACACTGGAGTGAACTGGGACCCATTAAAGTAAAGCAGAACACCCCTGCTTTGGGCAGTGGTGCTAGCAGCTGCATCTTTGCACTCAAAAATACTTTCCAGCACGCTGTCAAGTCCTGCCCATGGGCTGAGAAGCTCATGGCTCTTATCTTCAGCCAACAGGGTCGGATACGCTGCTGTTTGTTGAGACCTGTGCATACACCTCTGTCTCCCAGCTGATGGAGGATCTCCTTTGACTGATAACAGGCAGCAGTGCCGTATGGAGAACTGGGAAGGGATACATCCTTTCCGCTGCTCTGAATCCCAGCCTGGGCTTGTAGCCACTCACAAGCGCTGGTCAGAGGGAGATAAGTATGGTTTCAGTTAGGAATGAGGAATCCTCTTCCTCCTGCCAAGAGGGGGAACAGGGAGATTGTGTCATCCTGAACACTCTTGATTCTGCCTCCTCCTCAACCACACATCCGTTGTTTTTCACCATACCCCACTCATTTGACCAGCTTACATACATTCCACAACAGGTTTATAACGCTACTGATAAAAGGGAAGAAATTTCCCACCATCTTACCAGGAGCCGTATATTTTCTCTGGGCGAGTGCTGCAGTGCAGGGACTGGGGCAGACTCAGTAACTTGTGGTAGATTCACACTTAACTGCTCTGGGAATTAAAAAAACGACTCAGCAGGGACAGAGTATGTTAGAGATGAAAATGGATTATAAATTTCTTGTCCAGCTGTAAAAGATTTCTGGGCTAGGATGCATTTCTGGAAATACAGCTAATCCAGGGATAAATTCCCTTTAAATATTAACCTATTAATAGCATATAATGGCTTAAGCTGCTGGGCAAGATACGAGTAAAACAACATTAAACCTTGCTGCTGCAGCCAGCATCACTGGTCATCAGGGTCTAATGCTTGGTGTCTCTTTGAGAAGCTGAGTCCCATGAGCAGAGGCCAGTAAATTAAAAAGCAATGTACACAAACATCCTGAAGCAATGTGCAAGCAGTGATAAGAAGACAACTTCACTGGCTACAGGAATCAGACAGATCCAGGCAGCGGGAAGAGATGTCAAGGGCCACATAGCAGAAATAGCTATCCCCTCCAGGAGCTACCAAACAAGCTCATTTCTGTGGGCAGCAAAACATGAGTGCTTTCTCTGCAGGAATGTGCGTGGAAGATGGATTAGGGACTATGAAGACACCAGAAACAGGCATGGAGGGCCCTCCTATGAATGGCTGCAAAGCTCTTCTCTGCCCTTCCTTGCGCGGGACCGGGGTAGGTTTTACTGGAGGAACAGTGCCCCAGGAAGAACTAGGCAGTGAAGGGTATCCTCTGGTCTTTTCATGACCCGTTTGCTTATGCTATTATACAGGGAACACCTCTGAAACATGCTTGAAGTAGCTGATGTCCCATGAGAAGGTATGTCTCCAGACCTACAGACAAGACTCAGCTGATGCAATTGCGTAGTGCTGGAGCAGACCTCCTGGGACAGGCTGCCCTCAGCCTAGAGGGACCAGGAGATTTCCCAGTTGCATCCAACATATCCCCATAGATCACAGCCTGGCTAAGCACCAGCCAGCAGTCAGGGCAAGTGTTCCACGAGCAGCCCCCTAACACCATCCAACATCTTTGCTTGAGGACCACGAACAGCCCTCTCTGGTGTACCGAGGTCTTCCTCTGCCACCATTTCTGGAGAGCAGGAGAAGCAGCAGCATCTGGAGCGTGGCGAGCTGCAGCCACACTCCCACCCAGGCAAGGCTGACCTTCCCACAAGCCGGCGAGGTTTTGGCTGAGATGATCTGGCTCCGTAGGGACATGCTTGAAGCTGAGCGGAGCAATGCTGCAACAGGCGTCTAAAGTATGGAAAGAAAGGCATTTTTCTCCGTCCTGTCAGGAGGAGATGGCCAGCTGTGACTCAGGCTCCCTGCTCCCATCCCCCAGGTTCATTTTCGACACAGCAGCTATTGATAAGACATTGAAAGAGCAGGAAGTTTCCCTGGCAGAGGCGGCTGGACAGGCAACGTGTGGTTATACTGCTAATGAGCGTAAGTGGAGCACTTTGCTCAAAGGCATGAACAAGTTTCCAAGTGTTGACTGTATCATCAACAGCCGCCTGCTCGCAGTGCTGAACTCAGCCCCACCACACTTCATGGTCAAAGGGACACTTTCACCAGCACCACCATTATATAAGTTTTATTATAGGCAGAGAAGAGAGAGGGCTGCCAAAGAGGAGATCAGGGGACGGGTTGATGTTCAACCAGAGCAGAATTTAACAGCACAGGCTGTGCTGTGTGCAATAGCAATGTGATGGTCATGGGAAAAATACTTTCCCAGATCTCTCTAGGAAATGTCAACTCCCGTGACCTGCTCTCCTACGTGTCAAACCCTCCACACTCTCACAGAGGGAATTGGAGCATGTAGAAAGAGTAGTTGAGCAAGGAGGAGGTTTTCTCCAAGGTTAGAGACGGGAATGTCTCTGGAGGCTGCAAGCAAGTTGCAAGCTCAGGGAGCTTCATGCTCTGTCAGCCAAGCATCTGCAACAGCCACCCCAAAGTACTTACAGTGCAAGTAGCTGCAGGAGAGATCGTGCATTTGCTGCCATCCAGCCTGCTGTGGTTGAGAGGCAAAGCCCTGACCAGGCTGCCCAAACTCTCTTTCTAAACCCCCAAATACTTCAAATATGACCATCACATGTTATGCCCCTGACAGTGACTTCCTGATGGACAAAAGTCCTTGTAAAATGCCCTTGGAAGTTCACCAGGCTCTCTGTGTTGTCATTTCTTGGACGATGGTTAATGTTTCAAGCAGAAAACCAAGTTATTTTGCTCGAACACATGAATGAGAAAATCTGAGCCTCAGCAAATTTTACTGGAAAACAACAGCAGAAACATGGAAGAAGCTTTGAAATAAGTGTCTAGCCCTGTGTCAGCTGTGATGGTTGTCCTGCCCTCTCTGACGGTGGAGGGGAGCCGAGAGGACTGGAGCCAAAGCAGGGCCTGTGTGGGTGGCAGGAGCAGAAGCAAAGGGGAGCAGAAGAGAAGGTGGAGGCAGGAGGCAGGTACAGGTCTGCAGGGCTGGGAGAGGAGAAGGCCCCAGAGAAACGGATGGTGGTGGAGAGGAATCTTCTCAACATTTGGGACAGGATTTGTCCCTTTGAACTTTACGTTTCCCTTCTGCAGTTGTCTGCCCGAGCTGGTCATCTCAGCAGAGTTAGGCATCTAAGATGAGCTGTGGCTTGTGATCCAGTGGGAACCTAAGCTCAGATGTACACATTTCCACAACAGAAATCCACGTTTAGGTAAAATAATTCCCACTCTTGGCTTTCAGGTCTTGTGTCAAGTCAGACACCAGACAGAGACTCACCAGGTGAGATGAGCTCCGTTTGAGCTCCAGCTTCATGTGAACAAACCCCTCCTGCTTATATGCATATGCTAAATAAATACCACATCTGTAACAGCAGCACGTGAATACACAGTTCCTCACACAAACCTCACTGGCAATTGAAAATTAGAATAAACTATTCTTTTCAGCTTGTGGAAGCTGGATATCTAACTCTCTAGAGCAATTTGGAGCTTGGCTTTCGTAAAATGCCTTGAAAAATCTCAGTAATTGTGAGTAATTGAAGTATTTAGTCCTAAAATATAGTTTAAATGGGGTTTTGTGTGTGCGTGTGTGATTGTCTTCAGCTAAATAGTTTCCTCCATGTTCACCCCTCCAGACATCCTTCCACCCTTTTTTCTATTATTCTCTTGTAGGAAGGGGATTTTGTTAGGTTGCCAAGCCCAGCTGGGCTGAGGTGGAAGCTCATCAGCAGGGAAAGAGGAGCAGGCTAATTTTACAAGGTGAACACTCCTATTTGCATGGAAACATCTCTGCAATCAATAAAAGCAGGAAGAAGAATGGCAAAGACGACAGTTAAACTGAGATCTTCGAAGTTGCAAATACTAATCAGAGTGCTTGAAAGCTGCAGGAAAATTTACATGAGAGGAGCAAACACCACTTCTTTGTGGGCAACGATTTGATTAAACAAGCACAATGAGACAGTTTCTCATTTGTGTTAATGGAGAAGCATCCTTTGTTCATGTTCAGTCCCACTGTTTCCCTGCTCACAATGTCCTATTTAAGCTCCATTAATTCACTGTGGAGACTATAGGAAGAATTCGTGTTCATCCTTGCTGGAAGGACTCACAGCATCACTGCTAGTGAAAGGAAAAATCAAGACAGCAGATGAGAAGGGCTCAGATATGAAAAATCAGCAGAGTGAAAACTCCAAAGTGAGGAGTGGAGCCTTGGGTCTGCTGAAGAAACCCTGGTGGTTGTGCCTGAGCCAGGAATTTACCCTTTGCGAACCTCTTCATGTCAATTATCCGACCCTATAAATCAGGACTCCTAGAAGGTCCCTCTGGAGGCTCCTCAAAGGCCAGTAAGGCAGGGAAGAATGCTGCACCTTTAGCTGGGGCTGGATGCATCCTTGTGCATTTTGGCTCCATGAGGTATTAAAGACGAGAAACGCCTCAAACACTAATGCCTGCATGTGATCCCTTTCCCTCGGACACGTGTGGGACCTGCCCTCGTGCTCAGTGTGAGGCTGTGCGATTAAGTAAGAGCTGCCCATCTCCAGCTGCCTGGATAAACAGGGGAAGCAAATACTCTGGAGCAAAGAGGCACAGGGTGAAGCTGTAACAAGTATTTCAAAGAAATAAATAAAGTCAAGGTAATGCTGGCAAATCCAATTGCTCATCACACATGGTCACATTCGCATCCAGGCAGTTGGGTCTCAGCAGCCTGGGTGCCGTGAAGGGTCACCTCCCTGCGTGACAGCATCTCGCGCTGGTTTTTGGTGCTGCCATGGGAGCGGGGCTGTCTCAGCACCCATCTCCCCATGCTGGGCTCCACATACGTAAGGCTGATGGGCCTTACAGCAGGGGCTGGGTCTTTGTGTGGATGCTTTTCCCTCTAGAAGTACATGGTTCAGAGCCCAGATGCGATCCAAGTGGTGCTTTTGTGGCATCTATCCAAAGCTCAAGGAAATGCTTATCCTTCAAAATATATTATTTCTGCACGTGGCTCATTACTGTGCATCCTCGCTGTCATTCCAGGCTCCCCATCGGTGTGACCACTACCAAAAGGAAGTTATGCACAAAAACTTCAGGTCCAGCCTGGACCAGGGTTTGCCCAGTGGATATTTATTGCTGTTGCAATGCTGACTAATTACTTAATTGCATGGATCAACACCTTTCCTCCAAAACGTGCGGAAACAAGAGAAACAATTTGTTGCAATATATTTCCCCCAGCAGCAAGAGCCACATTTTAGTACCTGGAGGAAGCCAGACACCCAGGGAGGGATTGCTGATGATTTGATAATATTTGGGCAGACAGTGCCACCAAAAGGAATCGTGGTAAACTGCCCAGCTTAAAAATGCCTTTTGCCCGTGCTTTTCGAGCAGTTGCCATGACTACCCTCCCTCCACTGACCTCTGCTTTGTTCAGATGGTGCTTCGGTGCATCCATCTCTATCAGAAGCACACACAGCCCTCCTGAGGTACCAGCCTTGAGAAATCAATGTTTTTAGTCGTTCAGCTAAGGGAGAGTCTCTTTTTGGCCTAGCAGCTAAAGATTTTTCCAGCCCTATACAGCACAATCTTATAAAATCGCTTGAAAACTAAATTGCAATGCATGGAGAAATCCTATTCTTTGAGAGTTTTTAGATAACATATTCCCCTATATCCAGCAAAACAACACTTTATTTGCTTGTGATTAACTGGAATACTTTTCTCATTTTGTTTCAAAGCAGGCACTACCAACAAGAAATTAAATATATTAGAGTTTGCCTGGATCTTTAAAGTACCCATTGCCGTAGCTGACATCGCTCTGGGATGCAGCTCAGAGGATGAGCCCGGTCCTGGTCCATGGCCTGACTCTGGCCACTGCCGCTGGAGCATCGCGGTCTCATCATCACGGGTGAGACCCAGCTGAAGCCTGGATCTGTCAGATGGGGAAGAGGGACTTCACATCTGATGCGTTTTACACCAAGCTGATACCACAACTGCAAGTTTCTCTTAAATTAATGAGAAACCTGTCGTGGTTTAACCCCAGCTGGTAACTAAGCACCATACAGCTGCACACTCACTCCCCACCCCCCACGTAGTGGGATGGGGAGAGAATCGGAAGGAAAAAGGTAAAACTTGTGGGTTGAGATAAGAACAGTTGAATAGAACAGAAAGGAAGAAACTAATAATGATAGTAATAACAATAATAAAATGACAATAATAATAAATGGATTGGAATATACAAAACAAGTGATGCACAATGCAATTGCTCACCACTTGCTGACCGATGCCCAGTTAGTTCCCGAGCAGCGATCACCCCCAGCCCCACTCCCCCCAGTTTATATACTGGGCATGACGTCCCATGGTATGGAATACCCCTTTGGCCAGTTGGGGTCAGCTGCCCTGGCTGTGTCCCCTCCCAACTTCTTGTGCCCCTCCAGCCTTCTTGCAGGCTGGGCATGAGAAGCTGAAAAATCCTTGACTTAGTATAAACACTACTTAACAACAACAGAAAACATCAGTGTGTTATCAACATTCTTCTCATACTGAACCCAAAACATAACACTACACCAGCTACTAGAAAGAAAATTAACTCTATCCCAGCCGAAACCAGGACTAAGCCAAAATAACATCTCCATTTATATGGCAAGATGGATTAAAATACTTCTCCGAGGCTGGTTTTCCCCAGCTTTTGCTGCCGGGGTGGCTGCAGAGGGTGCTGTTAACCTGCATACACCAGCACCGAAACGGGGACTCCACCGAGCGGGACAGACCCTGCGGGCTGCTGCAGGCGGTGTGTGCATTCAGGGGGAGATATTAAAGAATTTTACTGTTAGGATATCAATTCAGGCTCTGCACAGACCTGTCTGCTACAACCCCACCTGAAGAATTTAATTGAATATGACCGAGAAAGGCTGGGTCCTGTTGGCACATCCCATCGAGCTGCCTTGAGTTTGTATCTTGGAAAAAACATTGTCCTCTGCTTTGATATTGAGTGTCGCAGGATCTTGCAGCTCCCTGCTGGGTCTTGGCATGCCCTGGGTGTCCCCAGACCGGTGTGTTTGAGGGGGACAAAGCTGGCGAAGGGGGTTCGGTGAGACCAGGCTAATTGCTTGGAGCAGAGCAGAAAGGATCAATGAGCTTTGCACAAGTTGTATTTTCTTTGCTGGTGGGGGAGGATGTATATCCGTATTTCTTTTTAATCTGATAATGAGGAAACCATGGCTTGGCCTCCCTGCACTGCTGCAGTATAAAAATAGTCCTTTATCACCATCCTAAGGATCCTTGTCCCTTCCCAACACTTGAATTTCATTATCAATGACAACACCAGTTGTTATTTCTTTTACCAGTCTGAAAATGCCCCATTTGTTCATGGGGAATGGGCTGGGCACAGTTGGGCTGCATCAGTCCTGTCCTCGGGGCTGAGAGCCGGAGCTTTCCCACAGCATCACCTCTCGGGAGGCAGTAAAAATTATTTCACTCCTTTGGTATGATTCAAACCTTCATTTTCTGTTTTCAAAGGCATCTTCTTGCCCTAAGTAATGATAAAACCAGGCTGTGCTCCCACCACTAAACACTGCCTTCTGCCCTTTCCTTTGATTTTTCCCTAATTCGGAGGAGACCGCCGCCGGGCTGAGAGCATGCTGCAGGTTTCACTGCGGAGCTTGCAGGGGCCAGCAGGACGGGGCAGGGACGAGGACACAGATGTGGGTGGCAGGTGATGGTGGGGGCCGTGAGCCCCCTCCAGCCGCTGGACATCCTGGAGGAGCTTTCACAGGACTCAGCAGCTGAGATCATTTTTTCATGATGGCTTTTAAATCCATTTCATTTCAGCGTTAAATGCATATGCCTTGCTCATCATCAACTATGCGATGGTTTAAAAAGCTGGTTTTTCTCCCTTAAAAATCCTGCCGTGGTTTTGCTCCTGGTTGCTCTTGGGTTTCCTCTAATCCTGCCGCTCTAGCGAAGGCGGCTACAGCTCTCCCATGCGTCCGCTCTGACGCAGACCACCTTCAGGACCGTGATTTTCAGCATTTGGCTCACCACCTATGCAATTATTTTCCGTTCAGTGAGTACGTACAGGTGCCAGCTAGCAGATGCAGCTGACAGACTGGCATGAACGGGCCAAGGGTGGTGAGTGCCCTTTCAAGTTGGGACTGTGACATTTTTACATATGGAATATTATTAGCTTCTCAGGTGTTCTGCTTTATTTTGGGGTTTGGTTTTTGTTGCGTTTTTTTTTTTCCTAAATAATAGTTTCAGCATCATTTCTCTGGCTTTCTGCCTATCCCTATCAGGAAGAGTAATGTCAGAGGAGTCAGTCCAAAGCTGATTGAATTTTTGTTACTGCTGCTGCGTGAGGATGGGGGTAGCAATAGACACTGGAGAGTGAGGATCCTCCCAAGGGCAGGCTGGGGCTGTGCAAGGAGGAGGCAGAAAGCTCCTGTTTCCAGCCTCAGCACCCCTCAGACAGGGCACGTGGTACCCAGCCCGCTCAGCCCTACGTCTCAAACCACAGGCATTTTGATTGCGAACAGGCAGAGAAAACAAGAGGGAGAAAAATGCTCACAGTGAGGGACTTACAGCAAACACCAGAAAACCAGTTCCCAAATTATCCCAAGATCATCCCAATCCATCCACTGCTGCTGCTTAGTGGAAAACCAGTGAAAAATCATATAAAAAAACTAGCCCAGAACTGCTGTGCGTGAAGGCAAACAGAAACTTTCAGCTTGTTTTATTACCCTATAGCTGCTTGCTGCTGCACGATGTTTTCTTTAGTCTGTGTGACCCAAATCTCAAAGCTGCACCTGTAGGCACCGTGTCTGGACGTGCTTTGACTTCGTCCCCGTCACTCCTCAGGTATCGCAGCTCCATCAGCAGAGCTGCTCCGGCAGCGAAGGTCCTGGGGACCCTGGAGGGAAATACCTGCAGCAGGTAGTGCTGCGGCTGCTTGCTGCGAGCCCTGAAGTTGTACAGTTAGTGCAATTAGTGCAATTAGCAGCGTTAGTCCTGTTAGCACACACACATGCTGGGGCCAGGATTGAGCCACCTGAGCTGCTGCTGCTCCTGCCAGCTCACCTGCAGCCGGGCTCCTCGCCTGTGTTGTCTCCTTTCCTTTTCCTTATATGTGTTTTTATGTTTTCTTAAACTTCAGAGTTCTTTGATGGTCCATAAGAAGCATCATCCTGGTCTCTGTCCCTTCCTTCCCCCATGAGACAGCAGCAGTGATTGCTGAAAAAAAAAAAAGCCATTTGTTTTTTTTCTACCCAACTATTTCCTTGCTGGTGATTCAAGAGTGCCGTGATTTCCCTTAGGCTCCTCCAGAGTTTTCAGTAGTTCCTTCTCCTGTCCATTTTCTGTGATAACTCAGTTTGAGAAACATCTGCACCCCATTAGGAGCAGCTTTGGGTACATAAAGCTGAATACAAAGGGTAAAAAAATGTTTGATGGCCGAGTCACACTCTCATCCAGGAAGCAATCTGGCGATCAGCACAGGGTCCCTGGGGTATCCAAGCTGAAAAACAGGCTCGACCCTTATTTCTAGCACATCACTGAAGCTACTTACTCTGTTAAAATACTAAAGCTGCTATGAATCATACCTAGAGCATGAAGAAGCCGATGTCTTCTGTCACCTAGCGATGTCAGCTTCCTTTTTAATAAAAATTACCCGGTGAAGTGCTATCGTAGTGTCACCACCCAGAGAGAGGGACTTTGTACCCAATTTCTGGCTGCTACAGCAATTGGCTTTGCTTGATGTTTTCTCAAAAGCTGGAACAAATTGATGCTAGAAATCTGACTCACTGTCAAGGGGCTTCAGGTAGATCTGATTTTGGTAAATTGGGGGCTATTTGGCAAATTCCCCATCAGACAGCAGTGATTTGCCAGCTGTGCTTTGTGTTAATCTTGGACGTGTCTCTGAAGTCAGCATGGTGCTTTTCAGGGCCCACAAACTCAGCGTGGGACTGGCGGGATACATCTCCACTGGACTCGAGTCCTAAGATCCCTCCCCTAAACCACCTCCCATGGGTGATTTTTATACCCCGTCTGCCTGCCATGGTTGCTTAAGCATGCCCTTTGCAATCTTTTCTCGGGAAATTCAGACTAACCCTCAATTTTGGCAGGCTTCAGGATTTTTGTGCTACCTGCTGATGCGCCATGGCCCCTTTCTTCTCCAGATGACCACCACGCTCCCCGAGAGCTCACCTCCCCTTTCTGCCAGCCTGTTTTCTCTTAAAGCGTTTCTGATTTTCCTTCCCTTTCTGGGAACAAGCAGAGATAAAGGTGTTTAACGGCCATTTGAAGATGTATTTTTCCATTTGTAATCTTCAGTTTTGAGGCTGTTCTGACTGTGAAGCTCCTTCCGTGCCCATTGCTGTCCACAGCAGACTTGTTCCTGGCTGCTGCAGACGCTGGTGGTGGGTCAGCTCACGTGTCCTTCTCACCCTTTCCCTGGGCTGGATGTGGTTAGCCACGTTTTCACAGATGCTGGGGCATTTCCATCAGTTCCCGAAGAAAACTCACAACTGTGCATGCAGCTATATTATTTTTTTTCATACAACCTGTTCATGCTTTCTCTGTGCCCACATGGTTTAACAACTTCTTTTGGAAAGTCTGACTCTAAGGTTGAAGCCTTTGCAGGCTGAGGAATGTTTCGGGCATAAAGGCTGACCATATTTTACATCCTCATCTGCTGATTTTCTTAGTCTTTGCATGAACGTAATCGCAAGATTCATGTTCCTACTTTCAAGTAAGAACACAATCAAAGAAATTGTATCCATCCAGCCAGGGTCCAGGCCTGTCCGGGGAGGGTAATAAAATAGTAAAAAAATGGAAAATGTTTTTCATGCTGCCCATTGCTGCAGCTCACAATGCATTGCTGAGAGCCGGGAGGAGATCCCTCCAAATTCAATAGCCAGGACTTAGATGGATAACTAGAAATAAATCAAGACTATCATAGACAAGAGCCAAATGGTTTTCAATGGTGTAGATAGAGGATTGTGGTTTGGGAAGCACAGTGATTAATTTGTTTTCATAGAGTAATTACCAATTAATCATTTGTCTAATGATGCTGTATTATGAATTAGTTATAAAGAGACTTCAGCCCAATTATAAGGACTCAACTAGATCATTTAATTGAATGTTTATTCTTCCAAAAGTGCTGCACAAGACTTTTTTTTAGCAGCTGAACACACACATCTAACTGGAAAACGGCACACATTTGAAATGACTGGCTGCTAAAGATTCCTTAAATTACACCCTGTTGTAATTAGGAGGCTCAGTGGTGTATCCATAGCTGAGCTTGACCTCTGAGATAATGCCAGTTGTGTAAGCGTGTAATCGTTCTTTTATATCAGATCCTTTTTTCCTGAAAATGTTGGCATTTAAGGGGTTTTTTTACTTCATGAGATGAGGGGGCCTAAAATAAACATTCTTCTCTAGGCTGACACGTGACAGCATTAACAATGAGTTGAAAATAAAATCGCACATAATATGCTGTTTAGAAGAATGTCCTCAAAGTTGCTGCAGAAAATACCAGCTGTACATAACAGACTAATACTTAGCAATTCAAGTTCCCCCTTGGGGGTACATCTGCCAGATATAAATATTAATGAAAGGGAATTGTGACAGAAAGATTAAGATTCATTAATCATTATTATTTTCCAGCATCAGGTACTAACGGGGCAGCTGCTTGGAGCGAGACGCCGACACCTTGACCTAGCGCACACATTTGTGAGGACGCCGTAAGAAAGCGAGGTCTTCAAAGGAAGCAATAAGCGCACTGCTGCAAGACGAGACGTACGGAGGGAGCAAATCCAGAGCTCGGTGGCTGTGGGTGTGCGTCGGGTCCCCGGGAGGATGCGGTGGGACAGGGGAGGACCCGGGGCACCATCTCTGGTTTCAGCAAGCGGCACAGCAGCCGCCGTCCCTACATTGCCGGGGCCATTCCCTCTGCTTTCCCCTCCGCAGACGGGACCCGCGCTCACCCCACACGCCGACGGTAACCCCGGTCCCCAGGGAAAATACAGTCAGAGCGACCAGGAAAAGCTGCAACTCCCATGCTCTGGTGGGATATCGAAGCTTTCGCAAACTTTCCCATCTGACACGTTGTTCAAACACTCTGCAGCTGTCAGACCCCTATTGTTCGGGTTTATATTGTGTTGGGGTTTTTGATGTCTCAGCCATTGCAGAGCTTCCAGTGGGAAAGAGAGGCCACTGCATCTTCCATGCTGATCGCCCCTTCCCAGCCAGGTTGGTGCCTATTTTCACAGCCTTCTGTTCAGCCAGGCAAGCTTATCTCCTCGCTCTCTGCCACACTCCCTTTGCATTGCATGTGTTGCCAGTTACTTTCGGATCTTGCTCCAGCAAGAATTTCCCTTTTAGCCGCTTGCATTTGATAATTTTGCTCAGTACAGGCTGTCACGGAGTGTGCTTGCTCCTTGGTGCAATCGAAACAGAAACAGTTTTGTGCCACCTCTAGTCCTTGGCATTATTTTTTTCTCAGCTAATAACATGAGAAGGTGCCCCAGTTTCACCCCAGACCGCAGGCAATCGCCATGCAATAACTGATACGCAAGAACACCATACAGAGGAGGTAGGTGCTCAGAAAAGCAGCAACACAGTCATTCCCCTGCACAATGTATATATTTCAAACACTAGCTTCAAGGAGTCCCGCAGCTCAGGTGATCCTGCTGTAAGGCTGTCCTGGGGAATTCATTTCTCCTTTTATATTTACCAGTAGCAGAAACTAGCCCAAGGACACCAGGCTTGATAAAAGACTGCTGACTAAAATACATAGCACATGCATTTTTCCACGTGTGAGACTCTAATGATTGCTGCAGAAGTCAAAATAAAAGACTACATAGCTTGGATCGGGTGCTAGCATTTCTGCCTTACCCACACCTGCAAATCCCATCAGCTTGCGTCCCTGGGAAAGGCGAAAGTGCCCCCAGCAGCCTGGGACCCTGGAGGGAGTTAATGAGAACTGGTAGCACTGGGGTAGAGACAGATAGATTTATGGGGGATTATGTAGGTCAGTGGGCTATTTGCTGTTTCGTCATCCGTTCCCACCTGGATCATTAACTGAGAAAGGCTTGCAGACAGGTCCAGGCTGCACCTTCATCCCAACCTAGCTTTTCTTTAGATTGGATATTAGGAAAAACGTCTTTACTGAAAGGGTTGTCATGTATTGGAACAGGCTGCCCAGGGAAGTGGTTGAGTCACCATCCCTGGAGGTGTTCAAAAAGCGCGTAGACAAGGCACTTCAGGACATGGTTTAGTGGGCATGGTTGATGGTTGGACTCGATGATCTTAAAGGTCTTTTCCAACCTAAATGATTCTATGATTCTATGATTCTCTTCATGTTTTGGGGAACAGTTGCTCTGGGCAGATACCTCACTTGGGTTCCACACACATTCGTTCTAGTGAGACTGAAGATACAGCTCTAGATAGATACAGATATACGTCTGTGTGTCAGGATAGACTAATCAAATCTGTTTGAGGGTCCAGGTGTGACAGGGAATGCAGCTGCTTCCCCTCCTGATGCACCAGCTTCCATGTGGCTCACTGGAGCTTGCATCCCTCGCTTCTTCATTCCTTTGTATTTCTATTTAATCCTGCTGGTGATTAGCATTCAGCACAGCCCTCGGGCACTACCTTCAACTGTGTTCTGCAAAACATGGTTCCTAATGTCTGATGGGGTTCCTAAATAGCACTGGCAAAACAAAGAAGCCCGGGTTAGACTGTCTCAGCCAGAGGGCTGTATGGTTCCCCCGTCAGCGGGCTTACCCAGTGATGTGCATGTGCTGGTATTTGTAGGGGAGGTATATATCCAAGGTATTCTCTAATCACTCACCGCAAATATGGTTCTGAATGGAAGCCAAGTTGTTTCATATTAAAGAATCGCTTCCATTCCTCCCTATCATGTTGTTGGGAAGGGACCTGTTTAAGCGTCTTTGTTTAATGCTGGGTTCTGCTCCTCTGTGATAAGTGCTACTTGCCAAAAGCTTCGTTTCTAATGGAGTTCAAAGTGAGTAAGTCGTATACGTCGACATAATCAGGATTTGGGAGAGGAAGGAGAGCTTAGCTAATCACGGTCCTTCGGGCAGGATGCACACCAATACTGTCAAACGTTGGTGAGCTAATTTTCTCCCTAAAACAGCTTTTAGTGGAGTTCAGGGTTATAGAGAGGGAGCATTTCAGCCTGCTGCTCTGCACCACATGGGGAGACTGGAGGCCCAAGCCCAGCCTTGCTGAGGCTGAGGGAGTTTTCTTCTTGATTTTAGGATGTTTGGGGTTTAGATCTTAGGGCCAGGAGTACTTTACTAAAGAAGGCCTCTCATACTTGATTTCAGAGACAAATTCCATGCCCTGCAATGTCTGCGTGAACCTTTTTATCAACTTTGAAGTAGGTTTTTCCCTAGGCGTATGCAGATTAACAAATATTTTACCCTAGGGGTATGCAGATTAACAAATATTTTACCCTAGGCGTATGCAGATTAACAGATACTGTGACTGTCTTTTCCCCCCATTTCTTAATGAAATCTAACATCAGCTCTTGAGAAAGAAGAACCTGCATTATAACAAATCCCCAAAGACAGTGATGGTCATCACCACTCTTGTTATTAAAGGGCATCTTTTGCTGCGGTTTGTTTGGTTTGTTTTAAGAATTAAGTTTGTGAATTCATGAGATTAAAAGCTTAAATGGGATCAATGGGGACTACACAGCATGCATCAAAGTAATTGCAGATTGTTTTTCAAACTCCAGAGGACCACTAGTATTGAAGTACTAAGGGTTTAGAGCAATAATTATGAATTTTTCAAACAGAGAGATGAAAGGAAATACATTATCAGTACACGAGGCTGAACTGAACTGTTTATTTCCAGTTGACTAAGACCTCTCTTGGGGTAAAGATACATGACGTCCTCTCTAAGGTAGCAATCTGATCCATGCAGCAGTTTGCGAAAAATCATTTGCTGTCTGTGTACAGGATGTTAACTATGTGGAAAAGTAATAACACAGCGTAAGCCTTTGGAGAAACACAGAAGCTTCCAACTCTGTCCTCCATCCTTTCCTTTTTACCTCTGAGCAAGACTATGGAAAATATGTTAAAATCATGAGTTTTGTTCAGCTCCAATTTCCAGATGGCAACATATGATATTTGCTGGCTTTTTATTAAAATTAGGCTTTTCTGATCCGTAAGGGTAAAGCTTGTAATATTCTCATCTCCCAAATCCTTGATTTCTGATGTTCTTTGTTCCCATAAATTATCAAGTCCAGCCAATAGAAAGCAGCTAATTTCTATCTAGTGGAAGTCAGGCAGATTTGTGGATTTGATACTGCGTAGTTTGAACTATTTTAATATGCTGAATCTATGGAAATGCTGAATTTAATATTCTCAGAACAAATCACACCTGCTTTTCAGACAGAATTCCCTCCCTCCTCTGCCTGATCCCTTGAGTTAGGATAATCTCACTATATTTTGCATGGCTTCCTTTCAACGTACCTAAGACATATGCCTCCTTCATGCTTAAAACCAGAAGCTATTTCATACAGCCTGACTCGGCTCATCCAGAGTCTGATTCGTTTTGTTTTTCAGTGAGAAGGTGGCAGAATGATATTGAGGTGCCCGCGGGGATGCAGAAGGCATGCCAGCTGCTCTAGCTGCATTCCCATTTCCAGCCAGGGCAGCTGTGCGGGGATATTGGGATGAATTTTCACCAGTTTGGCTGACCCCAGGTTTCCTGAAACAGGGGGTGACACATCACTTCATCCTGAGCAGTCCCTAGCAGAAAGACCGGGATCGAAGCTCCTGTCTTCTGCTTGGGTCCCAGCATCCAGCCAAAAACCCTTCCCTGCCTGTCAAAAACACTTAAGTGCAGCGTGGGCAGAAATTATTGTCGAAATCATCATGTACCTTACATGGCTGTAGCCTTCCTGGTCTCAGTGTCACACTTACCCACAGGGAAAACTGGTCTAACTATGGAGTGTGAAATAGCTAAATATGATGTGTTTTGCTTCTTTGATCACTAAGAGAAAATAGGTATCACTGGTACATTTAGCTGCAGGCTGCTTTCTGAAGACAGTTATTGGAGGCTATTGATACCGATGTATAATCATTACAGAAGCACTCAAAGATTAACTAAATGATTGGAGTAAACACATCTGTTTTGAACGGGAAGTGTCTACGCACCTAGCAGGAATGGAAAAGAGCCGTGTTTCATCAACTTGTGTGGTGTCGCAAAGAGGTGACAGAGTTGGCAGTAAGGAGAATATGTTGCAAGATTTCACAATTCCAAAGAAAACACTGAGCTGACCTTTTTTTGGTCAGATCCTCATCTGGTGTAAATCGGTCAAGATTCACCAAAGCCAAGTTGTTCCTGGATGCTGTTGCCCGGTTTTCCAGAGTCAAAACTGATATTTTATAGAAGCTCATAGTTGCACATATTAAAGTAATCAGGAGTATTTTCATTACTGACTGTGCAAGTGAAATGAAGACAGACATAATGGAAATGTGTTCAAAAAATTTTATTGACAAAGAATTTAAATAAAAATGTTTTTTTTTTTTCTCCTGTGTATGACTGTTGTGCACAGTAACCAGGTCTAACAGATGCCATTAATACAATGGAAGGATTGTAGTGGAGGGGAGAGGAAATGTATTTCCCAATCCCTACTGGAAATTATGTCTCTGCTTAATTCCTCCAAGCAGCTTAGATTTAAATAATTCTTTTTTTTTTCCCGTTGGCAGTTTCCCATAGCTGCATATCCCTCAAGTGAGCATCTAGCCTTTGGGATTAGCCACAGAAAACCGCAGTTCTCTTCCTCACCCTCCTCCTTTGGGGTGTTTTCTAGAGCAACTTTATCTGAATTCCCCCAAATCAGTCATTTCCCTCTCTGCTGCTTTCTGCTGTCATTACACAGTCAGGGTTATCACTTGTTTTGTTTGAGGGAAAGGGTATTTTTACTCCATATTCATGCAGATTTTCATGTTGTTGTAGGTTTCAAGAGCTTCTCGTTCACACCTGCATTGACTCCATCTTTTGCTGACAAAGACAAACCCCGTGCTTTGTTCTCAGCACACCAAGCAGCTGGCACTAAGACTCCAAATACCTGTTTCTTCCTCTTGTCCTCCTTCTTTGTTCTCCAAACCTTCTCTCCTGGTGAAGAACCTGTCCCCTAGAGCTGGGCCAATGCAGAGCTCTCCCTCTGTCCTGTAGTAAGGAAAGTACCCATCGGAGGGAAAGGGCTGGTTCAGACCAGTTAGCCTGCTGGGGAAGGAGATCGTGGACAGGCAGTGTTCAAAGGTGTTGACTCTTAGGAGCTGGAGGGCTGGTGGCTCTTCATCGGTCATAGAAGAAAGCGTCCTCTTGGGCGACTCCACACTTGATGGGATGGTCTGAAAAAAACATGTACAAGACTAAGAGCTGAGGTCTCAAATGCCTAAAAAAGTGGTGATGACACATGGGAAACCGTGCTGCCTTTGGGGACACAGCAGTCCCCTGCAGCAACGGGACAGATCTCATCCAGAGCCAACAGTGGCCCCACACAGCAGGAGTCCGGGGTCTGCAGGGTTGTTTCAAGGGACAGGGGCCTTGCCAGGTCTGCCTCAGGTAGCTCCTCCTTGCAGATAGCTCTACTCCTGCATTATGGTTTCAGAGCACAATTCATTATTTTGTTCTTAAGGACCTAATTTTGGGGAACAGTATGGTGCGAGATGCGGCCACCACTCTTCCTCCCTTCCTTCCCCTTTCAGAAGCATTAAAGGTGACTTTCACCTCACCTAATTTGCAGATATTTAACCCAATTTAACCACGTAGACTTGGAAACAGTTTGTGCAGGGTGACAAGTGCTCCTAAGAGGTAGCTCACACGATAGAGGGAGCGGAGGTGCCTCGCTCAGACAGGGGGAACATCCCACCTCACACACCTACAGGCAGCTGCAAGGGCTCCCACTCTTGCCTTTGGCTTATTTTGTTTGAAATTTTTTCCCAGTTATGTCTCTTCCTGCCCTGAAAGTATGTGTTCGTGCAAAGGCACTGCCTGCACAGATTCTGCATTTCTTTGTGCATGACCTCAACTAAAGGAAAGTGCAGTAGCAGTACTCGGGCAAAGCATGTCTCCACGTCTGATTCAGCTACAACGCTGGTGCCATCGAAAAGGCCAGCAAAGCCCCGGGGCAGGTGGGAGGCACCGAGGCCGGTGGGGTCTGTGGTCCCAGTCGTGGCGGACGGAGCATTCCCTGACTGTGCAATCTCTGGGAGCAATTTAGCAATTAGCCTTGCAACTTACTGTCTCAACATCTCCTTCGCTTTCATCTTTCCCGTCATTATCTGCATTTAATCCATATGTGAGTGGCTGGCCAAGAAGCATTTCATATGTTCTGTAATATGGAAAATATCCTGTGGAGATGACTGAATAACTCGCTTTCTCATCCTGCTTAGTGTTAACCTTGCCTTCATTGAAGCTTTCTTCTGTTTCTGTGCTGATGCGTGATGCAGTGAGGGAAGGTGGACTGATAAAGACGTGGGATGTTCTATAGTAGGGCAGGTACACAAGAGCAAACACCAGGTCATTGAAAGGCACGAGTTTGGTATTCAAGTCTTCAGGACTGTCCCTGGTCAGCAGGACGTGCTCCAAGAGTCGTGGGCTAGATGGTGGGGCAGTGGTTTCATCCCTTGTCTCCAGATCCCCTGGAAGCTCCTGAAAGAAATTTGTATTTGATCAAATACAATAAAATTATTCTGTCGATGGGCAAGAGCCACTAGCAAAATCAATCACCAATGTTAATCAGTTCTGCTATCCACTCAGGGCATGGCACATTGGCCACTGCGAGAAGATAATGAGGCCAATTAGAAGATTGAGGACTGTAAGGATTTGACATTATCTTTCAGCTCTTTCTTTTTGAGTCTTGAAATGGTTTCTCATGTAGGGTTTTCAATTAAATTTAAATATTAGTTCCTATAGTCTCAAGCAGTCTTTAGTAGTTCACACAGGAAAAATATGGAATTTCATGTTTTCCCTGTGTTGATGAAGAGCAGCAATAAACAGGCTTCAGAAATAAAAACCTAGTCTCCATGCCCTGCTACCTGATATTTTACAGACTACTGTTTGGCACTGCATGAAACCATGGCCTGCAGAGACAGCATTTGTACCTGATTTGAGGTTAAACTTACATCTGATTTCATGAGCTGCCTTGGCAGATTCCAAGCCAAAGAAATGGGACTCCCACAGGCTTGGGCTATTTACGGTGATTTATGGCTTCCTGAAAATCTTGGTAGATCAGCGGTGCTTGTGAGTATTCTGGAAATGGAAGAACATTAAAATTCGGGTAGAGCCTGAAAAAAAAGTCTGTAGAACCCTCTTCTCCTCCAGTTATTTTCTCTTTGAGTTTTCCATACAACCAAAACTGGCATGTGGAATTCAAGTCTTTAAAAGAGTTTGGACTTGATGTTTCAATTCATCTCCAGTTTTATCTCTGTCTTTATTTGAAAAGCTAATTTATCAGATAACAACTATTACAAGACAGTATTTCATTGAAAAAAAGGTCATCTTGTTGTTCTAGATAAACACACGTAAACATTTTGCTACTAGAAAAATTGTTTGCCCCTTGGCTGTTTACTACTCTGGTGCTGTTAATTCCCCACCCACGTTGACTTTCTTCTGCTTTTTTCTTATCAAAAGACCTGTCTCTAAGGGTTTGGTGTTTTTTGCATTTTAAGGATTTCTTACAAATATCTCATTCAAATGGGCCTGAATCTACACATTGGGTAACAACTGCAACCCATCTGTTCACCAGGGTGAGAAAAAGAATATTTTTATAGTTACCAAGTACCCAAGAAGCATCCAAGAAGGGAAAGCCGGTGGGGAGAGCATCATCCCACGTCCGCCTGGCTGCCGTGGTGACGGGGTTCCAGGGCAGCATCACAAACGGGGGGACACCCCACCCACCCCCAGCTCCCTGCTGGCAGAGCCGTCCTCTTCCTCCTCCCCAGTACATCTTGGGGACATCCTGGGTTTACCGGGATGCTCACAGACGGCCTGACTTCCTTCTAAAGAAGCATCAGTTGCTTTTATCCCTATCAGTGAGAAAACAAACTACTAAGACAACCCCTAATAAACCAGCCATCCCCTTCTTCCACCTCGTTCTTCACTGGTGCGGGAGAGCCTGTTTGATGGACGCCCAACCAAGCCACCAGCAGCCCAAGTGACACATTCAAAAGGATAAATTTCAACAGCATCAGAAATAGCATCAGAGTAATGCATTTTTTAATTTTCATACTAATCACTGCAAAGACAGTGATAGGTATAAATTTCATTTTACCGTGACAGAATAATGTATCTCTCTCTGGTTTATAAACACAGAATAAAGCACAGGAATGCCTTGGTTGTGCCTTTTAAGGCATTTTCAAAGCCATGTATTTCCATACTTCAAAAAAGAATATATCCTGTAAATATATAAAAACAGACAAAGACTTCCTGATATTTCACGTTGAAATAGTTATCATCTATTTTCCTCCATTCAGGCTTAAAATATTTTTTGCTAAATGACAGGTGATTTTTCTTATTACTGCATTAACACGTACGTATTTCAGTGTTTAACTGGTAAGTGTAATAGAGTGGAGCAGCTCCTCTGACAATACATTAAAAATGCTCATAAATACATGGGTAACAGAGAAATTCAGAATAAGGTTCATTCCCGCGAATTATTTGATATATTTACTGAAATTCCAGAACTCTAAAGCACAGGAACGATTTTGAATGGACTATATTATTATTCATCCCATTCATTATCCCGGTTGCTGCCTGCAGTAAAAAGTGGTTTATTATAATGTGATTTCTCAACTGCATCAGTATGATGTACCGGCAGCTAATGAAGTGTTCAGGCACCCAAAACCCCAGCTTCATTGAAATTCATTACCACAAAGATTCTGCCAGAACTAATTGCTGTCAAGGCTGCTTATGCATATGTCTTAGTTTCATTTCACAAAATGACAGAGCTAACGCTGGTACAAACCGACGTAAAAAAACCCCTCCAGCCTGCAACCCACCCCAGCACATTGCAGGGTTCTCCAGTGAGCTGACACTCCTGACGGGCCAAGAGTAGTCTGAGGATTTGGATACTTTTTTTTTTTTTTTTTTAATTGAAATACGGCATTTATGTGCAGAGGATATAATGATTGAGTATGGGAGGGTCTTAAGGAAAAGAAGGGGAGGTCTCTGCTGCCTCCAGCGCACCCTGAATCACCGGGCTTTGGGCAAGGCGTGGGGTTTGGGCCAGAGAAGGACTCAAAGACCTGGGATTTGAAGACAGGAGAAGGTAGGGCTGAGCACCAGCCTGTGGCTGCTGAGGTGTCCCGGCCCCCCCTGCACCCCTGGGTGCTGAGCTGCCACCTCCAGCTCCCGCTGCCCTTGCAGCCTCCCCCGGCCGAGGCGCAGATCCTCCCGGTGCCCCCAAATTCATACCCACACCCAGAAGACCAGACCTTCTTGCCAAGCTGCAAGTGCTCTTTTGCAAACCGAGTGTTGCTTTAAAGACGCTTTTGCGGCAAAAAGCAATAAATGCAATTTGCTGGGAAGGAAGGGAGAGGAATTTGCGAGTGCAGACGAAGTTTGTGAACCCGGGGACTGCTTGAGCAGATTCGCTGAACAACTCCATTTACATGATGTTTGCGTATTCCTGTTTCAAAAGTCAGCCTACGCGGATCACTCCAGATGCGCCTTGCCAAAATACTTGGGACTTATCCAAGGGAATGATCTTGACTGTTGCAGGTGGGTTATGGACCCCCCGAGAGGTGCCGGAGGTGTCAGGGAGTTCACTAATTATGGCTCATTATGGCTTGTAGGGGAAGGATGCTCTTAGCACGGCGAGTCGGGGTGCTTTAGCAGGACACCTTTTCGGACACCTCCCGATGCGGGTGAGGTGAACAGGAATGTGGGTTTTTCATTTCAGCCTTCTGGAGTTACAGTTTGCTGCTGAGATCGGTGGGAGCAAAGCTGCCCTTTCGTGGAGCCTTTCAGCGTTTTCCGTAATGATTTCCCTGCGACTTCAGACCTCTGCGACTTGGCCAGTTAGTTTCAACAAAGACAACTTTTATTATCTTACTGAAAAGCCTGGATGTGCTGGTATGTTGTGCTTGCTACGTACACATTTTCAAGCATTAGTCATGCCATAACATCTGCTTTTTATTGGTAATTACACTATCCCCATTTTAATAAGAGGTAATTCTTAAATTTCTCATAAAATATATATGACTCCAGGGAAAGAAGGTGAAAGGTTTTGCAAGCCTCTCACAACCACAAGACCAAAATGAGTGGAAATAAATCCTTTCTGAGCAGAACTTGTCCAGCCACTCACGACAGCGTGTCCAGGGATGCCTGTGCGACTCGCCGTCCCTATTTCTCCTAATTGTTCATGCTCTGCAGAACAGACCTGCAACGTCTGTGTGCCGCAGCCCTTCTGGGTGCTATTAATGTGCTCAAAAATGGGGACCTGGTCCTAAAACTGCACGTACATGGTTACCCCCTCCTGGGTGTAACTCGACTGGAATTAGCGTGAAGGGGGTTCTGTGAGATCAGGTCCGAACAGGGGAACAGTAAAAGTCTGTGGGCTGTTTCCAAGTGTTTTAGATGCTTTAGAATTCCAAATAGGTGTCCAGATTAATGGACCGTAGCTTGTTTGCGTTCATATTTATTGTAGACTTGGTATAAACTGAGTTGAAATAGTGTGCCTGAAAAGTGAGTAACATCTAAAGTGCAAGACCAATATCCAGATAAAGCATCAAGAAAAAAATCTTTTGGGGCTCCATTAAAAGCTTCCAGTTTCTTATTTCTCACTGTCTCTCTGTAGGTAAGTGCTGCTGCGCTGCTTTGGCAATGCGAGAGTTGGGCTCTGTGATTCCATAGCGTGTTTCCAGGGATTTTTCTAGCAATTCTAGACAAGGCAGTGACAAATGACACTTTTGCAAGGTCATCCCTAAATCTTTGAAAACCAGGGAGCTTTTTCAGTGGCTCCTGCCATTCACTGAATGCCAGCATCCAAGCCCATATGGAGCATTGTGTGCTGAGCTCATTGTTGATGCAAATGCACACAACTAGTTTTGATTAAGAACAAAATGCAGAATTGACTCAAACTGCTTTTTTTGTTTGAAAAGCTTCAAACCTCTCATTATCATCAGGGTTTCTTTCAGGGCAGGAAATTGGAATTTCCATAAAATAATGCTGAAAGGCACAAGGCGAAGTCAAAGAACATTTACGTTCCTAATGAATGGAAGGGTAAACATGCAAAACAAATTTGGGGACACTCAACTAAGCATTTGGGGGCATGTTATGGCATGTGGATTGTTTAAATTATTCAATATATATTAAGCAGCCACATACACAAATGGTAAAAGGACAAAGCAGTGGGTTTTAAGAAGGGCCTTTTCCCTTTGCGCAGTAACTCATAGCTTCCAGTATGTGATTATTGCCTTCAATAGCCAGGAGGGTTTGTGTTGTAGCGTGCCTGGACTGCATGGTTTTCATGTGAACAAGGAGCTCATTCCAGTGCAGAAGAAGGTCCCACGGCAGCATTTGTAGCCCTGGGGTCACTGAGGTGGGATCAAAAAGACTTTGTGTAACCTCGGGGCTGCTCTGCTGTGTTTGGAAACGCTGGTGCTTGGAGGGACTCGCCGGCCGCTGAGCACAGCCAGCACGCAGGTGGTCCAGCGCCGTTTCCCATCCTTGGGATGTCCTGGCTGGTTGGAAAATCCTTGTGCCAAGGGAAACTGGAAAGTGGCAACCACATTCCTCACTCTTCCAACACCCGGATGAATCTGGCTAGAGAGTCTCTTTATAATTTGGGGGTTTAATCATACCCAGGGCTGGCAGTGTTCCTTACAAGTAAGGGTGCTGGGTATTTCCCAGTGCAAGACCAGGCTACTCTGTGTATGACACTGCAGGGTGGTTTTGTGTTTTCGGGGAGGAGGGAAATACAAGGAAGTACATTTTTGCGAAGGATGACATTAAAAAGCTATATTGCAAAGACGAGCTCTTCAAAATTAGAAAACTGGGGAATTGAAGTTGCTTTGTCCCTATTTCTCTGCATGCCTCATCATGCAGATTTCAGTCACAAAATCAGCTCCTGTTTCCTTGCGCTGCCTGCCTGCCTTCCCCGGTCTGCAGTGAGCTGTGGCACGCGGAGTTCAGGTTCATTCGATGTGGCTGGAGAGAAGGAGAACTGTTTTCAAGGCACTGTTTCACAACCCAGTGAAACCATCATCCTAAACAACACACAACCTACTCCTTTCCCTTGGGCTGATGACTGAAACAGCAGCTCCTAGCCTCTCGAGTTGCAGATTCCCAGAGTACCAGTGGTGGTCAGAGTGGGAATAATCCTAGAGACACGGGAATTTTCCTGTGGGGAATATTCCCACCATTTGGGAGTTGGTGGCATGGTGTTGGGGAAGCCTTGCAGAGGAAAGGGAAAGGAACAGAACAGGAGAAAATAAGCCAGATTTCATGGGGAATTGGAAAAAAACCTGGAAAATATATTTTCTTTTGGTTGTTCTACCTCAAATAAAATATCACCGTATCTGTGCAGGATGATCCCAAATGGGGGAAAAGTGTTACAGCTGGCAACATCTAGGAACCAGAAGAAGCCTAGAGCAGAGAGGGGGGATGTGTTGGGGATTGGCACCGTAACATTTTCTTAAAACAGATCTATCTCTGCCTTCACACTGGTAAGTGTGAGTGGAAAGAAAACTCATTGTGTGTTTAAAAAACAGGTCATTTTCAAGAAACGTCATGGAAACCTTGAGTAGACATGATCAAACAGCCCTGGGGGAGTCATTTGTCTTTGCTGTCAAGAGGAAAATTAAGACTCCAGGGGACACAGGCTGGGTTTGATGGATGCTTGCAGCAGAAGACAAGTGGGTCAGCATTCCTGTCTGCCATGAAATCGGGTTCTTTCCCTGGAGAAAAGTGACTGTATCAAGTGTAAACCTGTGGGGAGGAGAGAGGGGATGGGGAGATAAATGGTGGAAAGTCCTTAAAATGATGTGTCTCTTCTTGTTTGGTATTGACAGGAATAACCTCGCTCTAGGAAGGCAAACTGGATCACAATTTGCTGGGGCTGGTTATTGCTGTGTGAGCATGTTTCTGGGCAGAGCATGGTTAGTGGCTACACCTGCATTAGCTTTAGCAAGCAGGTCTGAGAAGTGGGTGTCCATACTAGATGTTTTCAGGGGCGATCAGTCCTGGTGCTGAGCTTAAGTGAGCTGGAGCACATCAGCTGGTCTCAAGTCCTCCAAAAGCCATCCAGTTCACCACTCCACAGTGCAAACTGAATTGCCATAAGTGGAGATGATTGGGATATTTGCTTCAAAATTTCCAATCCTGATGACAACCCTTATGTAAATATACATGGGTACAGTACCTATTGGTTAGGAGAACATTCCTGTGATGGATGATGCCATGCAGCTCTGCAACCCCCAAACCATACTGTATGATACCCAGCCCTGAAAAGGAAGAGAAAATACAGTTTCTGTTAGTCAAAAATCCAAGAAAATATTGCCCCTTGTATATCCTTGGAGCTCTTGTAGATAAAGTACCTTGTCATCCATTTAAAACACAAAGACACACGCAGAAGATATCTGCTGATTAATAGCCTGGATCCATTTTAGCTGACAGTCGCACCCATCAGCTGTGCAATATGTATTTCTACTTGAAAACAGAATTTGACTCCTCTAAGCAACCTATTTCAGTCAGTGAGGGTATGGTGAATCATGCCACTAGTTTTACTGGGTTTTTTTTCTGTTTTCTGATCAGATTTATTTCAGCCGTAAAACACAGAATCTGGTGATTAATGTCCAGCAGATTTCAGCTGAGCATTCTGTGGTCTTGGGTTACTAATACAAAAAATAAGGGAAAAAAATTCTGATAATATTTCAATATTGATAACTGCCAAGGCTGGAAAAAAGCTGCAGACTGGGTCCAAGGCTTGAGGTCATCTTAAATAATATTAAAGGTTTTCAACTTTTTAATTAAATTAGAGTTTTTTCATCTACTTTTTCAGTTTAGGCATTGAGGATGTACTGAAGTCTTTAAACTCACTTTTCCTGCAGTTCTCACATAATCACGGGCTGCAGGAGGGGGGAAAGCACCATGTATAATGAGACATACTAGGAAGCTGCAGAGTTTGGCAAGCGCAGAGATCTCTAAAGAGACTCAAGGTGTTTATAGACATTTCAGCCATGGTAGATCTTAAGGACTAGGCTTTAAATTCTCAGCATCTGCAGCTGTGTCTGAGCAGGTAGAGAAGAAAAGGTACCGGTGACACAGGGGTAGGGCTGGAAAGAATTGCCTGGACCCTGAGAGCAGTCCCCGACCATGACAGCCACCTCCATCAGTTAGACCCCAGGACAGGATTAGCCCCTCTTGGCAGCAGACATCCTCATTATAGTGTCCTCTCGGAAACACGTTCAATTTCCATTGCCTCCTGTGACATCCAGCCCTGAGAGGGAAGGAAGAAACAAAAATGCCGTTTGGGTTGCCAGCCTCACCGCCACCTCCACGCACACACAGCAACGACCGGTGGTTCGTACTGGTGGTCTGATTAACCATTCCATTTATTTTAGGGAATATATTCTTCATTCGGCATCTGTGACTGTTTCCTATCAGGGAATGATTCATGGGTGCGGCGGCTCTCTAGCTTTGCATTCACTCAAGCTTCAGCTCATTTGCCTCTGGCAAACTTTCGATGGAGCAGCTGGAAAACAGGTCCACAACTGCTCTCGGTGCAGTCTGAGATAGTTTCACGCCGTGGGTTTTTAACACGGGTGTCCCATCTACATTCACTATTTACTGCAGCAGCAGCTGCAAGCAGCTGTGCTCCTCCAAAAACCGGGTGAAAAGAAGGTCTTGCCCTTTGGGACCGGTCCTTCTGCGACTCCCCCGGTCCCCAGCGCGAGGCTGTCCCTCTCCGTAGAGCAGGCTTGGCCAGAGGTGCGAGGGAGGCCAGTCCCGGCAGGACGGGCAAGCAGGGGGAGGTGGATGCAGCGTGTCCAGGAAGCACATTCCCGGGACATGACGGCACATCCCGGGGGCCGGGGGCTGCACTTGTGCTGGGAAGGAAGGACTGGGCTTGCTTTCAGGCTCCCCTTCTCGCTCGGGAGCAAGGCTTCGAACGCGTTTTCTAAAGCCGCTTCTGTGTTTTTCCCAAATTCCCTCCCCAATACTTCCACTATGATTCTGAAGGAAAAATAATCCGTAAGCAAGGGTTAGCCTGCAAACTGCTGAGAGCTCGTGGCACGGCCAGGATCCCCGCCTGCCTCGCTCCCTCCACGTGTGTGTGCCCACGTCTCCCCATGTCGGGGGAAAACCTCTATGGCGAAGGGACATTTTGTCACACAGCAGCCAACACTGGGTCCCCAGTGAGCCACGGCGTTCCCAGACACCAGGTTAAGACATTACATAAAACTCCAGTAACATGGAAGGAGGATGTGCCCAGCTGCAGCCTCGCCACGGTCCCAGCCCACACAAGATGGAAAGGAGACGATGCGGCTCAGCCGGACCGTGTCCTCACCTTCTCGGCAGGTTCATGGTCAATATTGCAAGGAGGGAAGGTACAGCAGGACCTGAATACCCAGCCTCATTTTAGCTGGATACACTTTGTCCGAAATTGTGCTTACTTTTGCCTGAAAAGGTGCTTTAAGGGAAGGAATCGAGTTCACTCACAGAATGCTCAGGTGAAATTTGAATTCACCTTCCATGTTTTTCTTGCGTAGAAAGCTGATTTCTGTATTCACACTTACACAACCCAAGACTAAGAAAATCTGCCATTTGCTCTTCTCCACTGACCTGTACTGGGCAGCACAACCGAACTCTTGAAAATTATGAAAATGAGATCAATTACTTTTAAGTCACAGATACATCTGAATAGATATTAAAAGCAAATGAGAAATGTTGGAGAGAGCCAAGGCAGAGCATGATCACGCCAGAAGTGAGATTTGGAAATATACCTTCTAAATCGATGCAGGCTCCCCTGTGATGATGGGCTTGCAAGCTTGCAGCAGAGCTTTGAGCCTGGAATTTGCTCCAAGGGAGCTGTGGTTGAATTTCTTTTTGTCACTGTTGTTTTGCAATGCCATAATAAGTGTTGGTGAATTTGCAAATCATAAAAGCATGGACCATGGGTGGGTGCTTTCATCCAAGGGCTAGAACAAACATTTTTGGTGTCAGCCCATTCCAGGGAGATTTTTAGTGTTATAAATTAAAAACAACAAAAAAAAAACCAACAAAAAAAAAAATTTAAAAAAGCTAAACAAGCAACAGCTGTTTGGAACTGGGCCCTAAACCCAAAGTATATAAATGGTGTTCAGACAAATGCTTAGAGACGGTGACAAGAAAATGCTGAGCGCAAGAACTGCAGGGTGATTTCTAGCTACCCTGCTCACAGGATGCTGATTTTTGTCCAGCCACAAGAAATTAGCCATTCTCAGTGATGAGAGATGCTTTGATGACACAGCCACTGCCACGTCTACCTGGTGGGCTGCATCGGTCAGAGCCCCCAGTGACAGCGGGGGGCAGCTCTGGGACGCGTCCCCTGTGACTGCACAGGGATGTGGCACAGCCTCGCACAGCAGATTAGGAAATATTTAAAAGAGCTGAATTAGGAAGCTGTCCATAGAAATTGTAACATTGGGGATAACAAAGCAGAGATAATAAGAGAATAAGTATCGAAAGAAAACGGCAATGCCGGACAGCCTCCTATAAGGAGACATACATACTCTCCAAGTTGAATTATGAGTATTAGTTTGTTTGGAAAGGTATTTGCCCGTTGGACAGCCATATTTGTGTTTTGAGCTTCAGAAACATAAATTACAGTCATTTAAACCCCAGGCTTACATTTCACTTCAATGACGTAAATGAGTTCCCAACTTTCAAAGGCCAGCTGTCCCTTACAGCAAGAGGTAGCAATTATATAAAATTCTTTTATTGCATGGAGGTATTTTCAGTCCTTTAAGTTTATGTGCCCCAGGTGAAGCAATATAAACAAACTATAGCTGTCACAATTGTGTTAATAATGGAAACTGCATTTGGGAAGTTTTAGGGATAAAACCTATAACTTTATACTGCTAAGGTGTCAAACCTTTCCAATGTAAAACAGAAGTGCAGCTGTGTAAGGCGCCGAGAAAGGTTTCTGAAAAGCCAACATTCACAGACTCTTTAGGTATATAAAGGCGGTTTCTTCCAAGCCACAGCCGTTAATAAGAATTTCTGGGAAAAATAAGGTTAAAAATACATTTAAATGGCTCCGGGTTTTTGGTAAACTTCAGATACATAGAGTTAAATCCACCCCTAATCCAGCCTCACTGAAATCCATATTTTACAGATGTGTATGTATTCATGGCTGGTGGCAGCAATGAAATGCTGAGGTGCAGCATGAGCGTGGACATGCCAGACAGTCCAGCCTGGCTCTCAGCTCAGGGAATTGCTCCATCAGCCCCAGTGCTGGGGTATTCCATTGTGGATTTCTAATCCCTAGCCTTAAACTCCAAAAACAGACCAGGCAAAGCAATTGATTGCAACAGTGCAGGTGGTTGGGTTTGTTTTTTTTTCCCCCGACCCCAGTAGATGAACAGAGAAATGCCACTACCTTAAAAGAACTGTTTAAACGTTCAAAGCCAACAAAAATCACATCAGAAAGTACCAGTGTGCCTATGGGTGACTCTAATTTTCTGCCCTGTCCACCCTGAGAGCAGGGCATGGTGCAGCAGCCGAAAGCACACTGTGTTCCCAGCTGTGCATGCACCTGGAGCTGAGCTTAGTCTGCTTTCCAGCTTTTCATTGGGTTTTGTACAACAGTGACATACGGAGCGACATGGAAGACAATCATTCTTCTCCACGGCAATTTTTAGAACCAGTTTTCATTCTGCATTCAGAAATACTATTTTCCTTTCACTCTTTTTCAGGCAGAACGTGGGAAAATTGGCCCTCCTAAATCAACAGCAATGGTGTAACCACCACGCCGGAGAGCTGCAGCCAACCTGCCTGCTCCAAGGAGCCACGCATCCCGGCATACTCACAGCTGAGCCAGCAATGCAGGTCATTTGCTTTGGCAAACGTGGGGACGGAGGTGGTCTGGGAACGGTTCAGAGTCAGAACCATAGTTCCTCTGCTCTGCTGGGGGATGGAGCAGAGCTTGCAAGCCCTGGTCCCAACAGAGAGGTATGAAACCTCCTGGTGAAAGCACTGTTGAAACCAATAGCCTTCCAGCGCTACAGTTGCAGTGTGACGTGAAAGGCCTTTTACAATCTGCAAAATGCAACGTTATTTTTTTTTTCCCTAGGAAAAGCGAAAAAAGAAACCTCAACCAATCAACCATTTAGTCATCTGGTCTGATTCAGGGACAGAAAATCCAAATTCATTGACATCTGGAGAACTGAGTTCACATTGGGATGGGCATCCAAGCTCTTCTCTCCTCCTAATCTCCCTACGCTTTCAGCTGTCACCTGGAGGGACAGCTATTTTTTAACACACATTTTTTTCTGACCTCATCTCATGAAAAAATCAGGGCATTTACTAGAAGGCAGGCTTCCAGCAAGGCAAGGCAAAGGTTTGGAGGCAGAGAAGGGAAGGTTTGGATGCAGTTCACGTCTCTTGCTTGGTGAACTGACAAGGGGGAGAATCGAACTTCAAAGGCTTCCATTGCACAGCTGATGACATTTAGGAAGAAAAGGAAAATTGTTGCTTTTTTAGAAGATTTACGAATGCCATCCATGTCCATGGGTGTAATTTTCCATTAAGGAAAAAGAATTTCAGAAGTAACATATGGACCATGCAGTAAAGAAGTTACCATAGCAACCAGCCTCCTAAAAATCCCTATGTATGTATACAGAAATCAAATGCATGTAGTAATTATGGCCACATGTCTAAAGTCATTTATAAGTCCCATCTTCCTAGCATTTTTTTTGCCTATTAAAAGTCTAATTCATGCTTCAAATATCGGCTTACTGTGCTGCCTCTCGAACCTGCACACATTTTGCAACTTAAAGTCAAAAGCATCATGACTGACAGCCACTGACAACAGAGTGAAATCTAATTTAGCTAATTCAAAATATATGCTATAAACATAAAAGAACGGTTATGGGACCAGAATGAATGACGCTCTGGGAATACAGCTGAGATGACATTTAGGTTCAGAAAATGTTAGCTATTAAAAATAAACAGATGAAAGGGTGTGAAAGTCAGAAAAGTATTTCAAAAGCAGGGTGTTTTACCAGGGCAGAAGGGAGTTTGGGGGGGTTACATCCCTCCCTTCCCTCTGCACTGTGGTCCCTGTGTGGGGACAGACAGGACCACGGATCATCCTCTCCCCACAGCCCTGGTGCTCCCACCACAGAGGGGCTCAGGGACATGTACTTCTCCTGCTCTACTTTTTTGCAATCTCTGAAAGGATCTTAAAAGATTTCGTGGCTTGGCACAGCATGTTCTCATATTTCTCTGTGCTCTGGTGTTAGGAACCAGAAATCTTCCTTGTTGTCCGCTGGACACTCTGGAAATTTAGCAAAGATGGGTTTCCTAGATCTAGGAAAACAAAACCTCTGCTGTTGAGAGGAGGTGGGGATATGGAGTCAGTGCCAAGAAAAGACCTCCTCCTGCCACAACTGACTGTGGGATGGGAGGCCATCAGGTGCACTGACGTTGTCTTCCAGATCCTGCTTCAGAAGATGCTGCGAGGAGAGGTTTCACCCTTGCTCCTGGGGCATCATCATGTCCTCTTGGCTGGCTAGAGTGGGGAGCATTCATCATTAACTAAATGTAAACTTTACAGACTGATGTCACAGTCTTCAGGCTGACGATCCTGAATGTTGAGGTTAGTTACAGCACCCAAAAGCCCCAAGAGGGGCTCAAGTCCCATTTTGATGTTTCTTCAGCCAGGAAATGAATCAATTAAATGCATAACAAATGGACAGACCCTCCCTATCTACCAGTGTTCAGAAAGACTGTCAGTGAGCTTCAACACATGCTCTAACCAAGCAGTGTTCAGCTTAGTCTGTTAAAACCATTTTTTTCATCACACCTGGCTCTTGTTACTGCAGATGGGAGCCATCTCCGTGCTGTGCTGTGCCAAAATCTGCACTCCTGTTTGTGGGATGCTGCATCCCTGGTGTACCAACAAGTCTCCTGCTGCAACACGAGCAGACGGTCTGAGGAAGACGTTCACTTCCTTCTCAAAACAAATAATTTGAAATGTCAAGCAAGTACCTGCTCATCGCTGGGACGTTTCACAGTCCCTCCAACTGCTGTTCCTCTTCCTCCTCTGAGCGTTGGCTGCTGCAGACTCTGTGCAAAAGGAGCCGAAATGCAGCCTTTGACAGGTTTTGTGCGTGTTGCCTCCACTTCCACCCTTTCAAAGCCCTTCCAACTGCTCATTCTTTCATCCTTTCAAAGTGAGTTGAGCAGCTGGTGAGAAGATAGGGAAGGGTGAGGTCCTGCAAATGTCTCTTCTGAGGGAACGCATCGCTAATGCTCTTAAATGGACATTTATCCTGCACCGAACATTGACGGAAAGTTAATAAAATCACATTTCTAAGCCCCTTGAGCACTTTTTCTTGATGAGAGTTATTTCCATCGCAAGCTTTAGCTCTCTCCCTCTGGCTAATTTGCTGCAAAGTCGCTCAAGAAAAGACTGAGCCATGATTCTTCTTACGTGAGCAAAGACGTATTTGTTCTCCCTGAGTGGAAATCAGTGCTGTTAGAGAGCCAGAAGAAGACCTTTGCTGAACTTAAATCCTTTCTTTAGTGTGAATGGATATAAAACTAGCTTTTGCTCAAACGTCATTTCGCTCTTTCGTTGCACAGACACTTGATTCCATCTTGCTCAACCAAAAATAAAAGGAATCTTTGGACCTGAAAGGTGCTACCTGTTTTCTACAACGTCCCGTGGGACTGTAACACTTCCCTTCTGCCTGCAATGGGGACCAGGGGGTTTCTGCCGGTTTTGCTTGGTGTTCTTCTGTTTGGGCAACAAGGGAGGTCCTTCTAAGCAATGAGGGTTCAAAGTCCACGTCACATCTGGACTGGACTGGATTCCCCTGCACCTTGTCTGCTGGGGAGGAGGTTTCGGTAGGTTGCACCCAGTGTGACATGCTGAGACTTACAGCTCTGGCCTGGGGGGCAAATGAGAAAGAGTCCCAAAGCTCGGTGGTTACGGGAAGGTTTACCACCTTGCTTCTTTGCTTGCTGACCACCACTGCCAGCCCTGGTGCCATCCCCCCAGCTTCCAGCCTCAGCCTCGCAGGGATCGTCCTCCCAAGGCATGTGGTAGAGCAAGGAGCTGTCTACAGGGATGAAAACAGCTTATTGCAACACTTTTTCTAGCTCACATTAAGTCATAAATGGCAAAACAGATGGCTTTTAGGAAACTTGGGCTTGTGTTTGCATGCCATGGGAAGGCCACACTTGTCACTCGCAGGGGGATTACAGTTCCACCCTTGTCCCACAGAGAATGTGTGGTTTTATGGATGATACGAAGTTTGGTAAATGTTTCTTTGAAACGGACGTTCTTTTTCCTTATGGGCATATAATATTCTTTCTGGTGGCTGAACACATAATACTTTTTGTTAATACTTTGCCCATAAAAAATTCACTTAACACAGGGAACTCCACACGCCTTTAGGACTCTGACTGAGGGACACCAATTCTGAATAGGGTAGAAACACAGCAGCGTTTTAATGTCTGGCAACAACAACAAAGAGCCAGCAACAAGAAAGGGGCAATGAGCAATGTCTTAGGGCTGGGTATGTGATTTCTTGCACTGCAACACTTGATCTTGTCTGAAACACAGCACTCTTGGGTCCTTAGTTTGGCACCTGTAAGAAGTAAAGATAAAAATGTGTATATCACTGCATCCCCTACTTCATTGTGAGAGAGAAACAATGTAGAGGCACGAAGATGCAGAAGCTGCACAGATCCCTCTGACACAGATCATATGGACTGAAACAGGAGGGACCTTCTGCTTCTCAGAAGAAATTATTGTACACACAGACATAACGGGTTTTTATAAACTCAGGCGCCTAAAGATGAGCTCCACGATCTGCACGTAGCATGCCAAATGTGAGGTTTGAACATCTTCGTTCTTGTCTGTTCTGCTTATCCCAATTTCTCCTGCTGAAGGGGAATTTGCCAAGGCTGATGCTGTGATCTGTGGCTTGTACGCCGAGAAGGCAGCGTGCAAAACCTGCTGGCTCCTTCTGACCTGCTGGGCAGAGTCTGTCCATCCTCAAAGCACAAGAGCCTGAGGGTCCAGACTTGCTGGCAGTATCAGGCTTCCTGGAGCTCGTGGTGTGCTCATGTCTCTACCCAAGTCAGTGTAACAACTTATGTCATCGCTTCTGGCGGCTGGTCAGGAAAGCATCTCTAGGAAAGGACTTGCACTCCTTTGAAATGAGCCTTAAACACATGCTCAGGTGCCTCCTTGAGCAAAGATATCTATGCACGTGATAAAGGTGAGAAGGTGGCACAGTTCACCTCGCAAAGAACAGGCAACTTTCCTACAAGCTGGCATCTTGTCCTCCTCAGGCCAGCATCATGGTGCCCCAGATCCACAGATTTACCCTCTTAGGCTTGAAGAGAGGCAGTCCATGGGACAAATTCCTGTGACCTTTCCAAAGCTCTCCCCGGGCTAGAGATGCCAGGCTTGAAAAAAGTCATTTGCCAAACGATTTCTTAATGTTTGTGTCTTCGGGTGAAATTTGTCATGCCTTCAATTTATTGCAGAAGAAAAGTGGAAACAGGGAAGGCTTTATGATTTTTAAATGTTCTAACATTTCTTTCGGTGGTTCAGTTTTTATTACAATTATGTTTGTGGCAGAGGAAATTTCTCAAGACCAAGAGCTAATGTTGCTTTCAGCCACTAATGCATTTTCAATTAGTGTTCAGAGAATGCTAAAACTATCCTTTTGCTGCTTCAGAAGTGAAGAAAAGCCTCTGGCACACGAGTGTGCAACATTGCCACTCCCATTAGTTGTGAACGCTACTCAGCTACACCTTCCTTTTACTATCCGTTTACCTTTACTGAGTCATGCTTTTCCTCTGTTGGTTTTCTCTTGAGCTGCATGTCTCTCTGCAGGCTTCTCGGTGAACATTTTGCAAAAGCCACTTAATTCTTTTCAGGCTGGCATGTGAGAAGAAATCTGTTCTTTTCACACTGTTCTGACCAGAAGTGCTGAATATGCATATCTTGCAACAGCTATTTTCCTTTCCTGCAACCACATCTGTAAGTGCCAGGTTCCCTGTTGCTGCAAATCAGTGTGGTTCCAGCTTTACTACCAGCAATGTGCAAACTGGTGTCATCAGATGGTCTGGATCTCATTTCAAGGCTCTGTGTTCTTCCACGTAACATCTGAACCTCGAATAAAATGTTTAATACAGTCACTTAACTCATGATCCCTGGATTTCCTACCTCGGCATTGTTAATAACTTACATCCACTTCTGGCATTATATGATACTTATTATAGTCGCGGAAGTCACGCCATCCAGTGATTTAGATCATGTTATGACACTTCCTTGACCTCTGTGTCAGCACGAGGACAGCAAACAGAATTGATTGTTCAGGTGCTGTTCATTTACCGTTGTGTTTCAAGTAGAAAAGTTTGCATGGATTTCAGATCTCAAAAAATACATTGAAACGTAAGTACCGACAGAGGAAAGGTGCCTCTTTGTGTTCTGAAGTTTTGCTTGTAGGACGCTTCCCCAGTGAACACCTGTTACTTAATCCTTATGTTTTTCATCTCGAGAATATCTTCCTGATGCCTGAAATGCGCGGCTGGCTTTGCGGTTGCCTTCCGTCGTGGCAGACGGAGCTCGCCCCTCGGCTGAGCGCAGGCAGCCCCCGCTGCCGGCTGGAGGGGGGCTCTGCTGACCCCCCCAGCAGATGTGTGCTGGGCTTTGATCTGGCCGGTGCCGGGTTGCAGACAGCCCTGCCCTCCCCTTTCATCTGCGGAGCCGAGGCTCTGGGGAGCGCGGATGTCGGACCTGGCCGCACAACAGACGCCGCTCAGCAGAGGGAACGGAAACCCACGAGTAAACAGCTTCTTCTTGCTGCTCTGTGATCACCTAGAATACTTGGATCCCTAATATTAGAAGTTAAGATGTGACTACATTAAGTAAAACGAACGCATGTGGTGTTCGCAGAGATGCATGATGCAGACGCCACATCTTGATCGAATTAGGTAGGGCTCAGTGTCTACACATGATGCATTAATTCACAAGCAGCAAGTTGGGAAGGAGCCTCCTGGACCGGGATGTGAACTTTGATATGATCCTCTCTCGTGGTGCAGAGCCGTTTGCTACGATACGTGTCCAGACACGTTGGACTCGCTAAGCTTTTTTCCCAAGCATGTGGATTGGGATAGATGGTAGGAGGCGAAAAACCCAAAAGTCTTGCCTGAGTCCCACCACATAGGTAAAGAAAATAGGGGCTAACAGGGGAATAAAACCAGCAGGACTCTGAAGGCTGAACAGCCAGGATGAGGAAAATCAGGATGGGGAAAATGTATCTCATCCTGGCAGTAAGACAAATGGATTAATGTAAAAACGTAAGAAAGGCTCCAGTGGGCCAGACTGAAGGTTTAACTACCCCGGGAGCCTGTGGTCAGCTGTAGCCAACACCACACGTCTAAGGACCACAGACATCAGACTGCAGGAACAACACAAGTGTATGCCCCCCTGGTTTACTTTCCCAGGTTGCAGGCGGGGGTTTTTGTTATTATTTTACTTCAAACCGCCACATCCGTTGCTCTGTTGTATTCCTCTGCTTCCTAAAAACATCTTGGATCGCGTCCTGCACCAGTGCTCTCGAAAGGGAGACTGGCAGGCAGGATAACCAGCCGCACCAGGTAACTAACCCCACGCAGAGCAGCCCGGCGTGTCCAGCCTTCGCTCCCGAGGCTGGGCGCAGAGGGAGGGAGCTGCGGCGCTCGGGGACGGCAGCATTAGTCACCTCCGTACCGAGGGCCTTGGAGCTGTTCTCTGCTTGTGAAATGTTGCGATGAGTGTTTTTGGTTTCTATTGGTGTCATAAATCAATCTCACTGCCTTGACGCTACTTTTCCAGAACAAAGAATTCCCAGAAAAGGGGAACCCCGCTGCTGGGTTGTATAATACAAATGTATGATCCTGTTGGCCACATGGTATTTCCAACACTGGATATTTTTTTCTCCAGGATACAACCAGGATGCTAATGAAAACAACACGTGGAAGACCTAAGGATAAGCCCCAGTGTCTGCTGAAGAGTACATAGCTCTGGTCTGGGTCCTAAAGCAAATACAGATGCATGTAAAACAACTATCAAGGAAAAACAGCATGTGACCCGAGAAGGAAAATCTATATGTGCCTGCAGTAATGCCTGGCTGGTCTAGGCTGCAGGATTAACTTCCAGAATTTGCATATGAAGAAGCAACATCTAGCAAGAGGAACAGGAGCTGAACGTGCAAGCGGCCACGAAGGGAACGTTGAGTGTCTTCTCTCCTGCTGAGGACAGAGAGGAGCTGCTGTTCTCTCGAGCTGGGGAGAGCTTCCCCATCCCCGCTTCGTTGGCTGGTGAACCAGAGCAAAGTGCCTCAACCTTCGAAAAGCCAACCCCAGAACCCTCCTGTATCTCGCTGCATTGCAAAAACTCCCAGCAGAAAGGTGAATTGTGAGCCCCACAACCAAAATGAGGAAAAAAAAACCAAAACCAAGCCTCTGTTCCTCAAACCAGAGCTCTCTTGTCTGGAGGGAATTAAGGAGCAGCTCGTTTCTCCTGCTGTGAGTGCTGAGGGCAGCCCTGGGCTAAGGCCTCCACAAACACCATCAAAATATTTTGACAGACTTTAAAATGCAATTTCTGTAGGGAAAAATTCCTTCTTCCAGGTTAGATCACAACAAATGACAAACATTTTTCTCAGCTATAAAGCTGAATATTTCATGTGGCTTTTTGATGGGCAAATTTTGTACTGATCACAGGTGATACAATACAAATATCCAGAAACATGTCCAGGCAGACGGATGAGGAAAAAACATGATTTTTGGGGGGTAATTCATTTAATGGAGAAACCAATGCCTGAGCACAAGAATACTGCAATAAAGAAGTTTAAAAGCAAGTCCTCAACCCAGCAGAAACCTTCCAGCCCAACTTCACACTATTCAGTGTGCTGGGTGGCACACCTACCACTGCGTGCTCTGGCAGCGTGCTCCTGTATTACTAATATGGGTTTAATTATATCTGTTGGGTTTGATTCCTGTAATTTTTCAGAGAGAAGCACTAAGGAACTATAAGTGGATAGGAAATTATTTGGTTGGGACGTTGGGATTTTTTCATCTTTTTCTTTATTTCTGCCTCAAAATATCTCTGGCAAAGTATAAAGTACTTTTCCATTGACATTGGCCATTCAGTACATTCTTAGGAAATTTTAGTTTGCCTTGTGCTATTTGCCAGTTAGCTCCATGGAAAACTATATTTTTGGGCAGGCTGTAGAAATACCCAAGAATTCAGAACATAGATTTCAACATCCCCCAGTTGGAAGAATTTTGGAGTGACAGCAGATCTGTTTTCCAGTCTACACAGTGAGCTGCCCTGCTGTCCTACAGCCAACATCTCCCTATGGTCAGCCTTGTTTCTGACACACCATCAATGGAGCTGAAAGCCAGCCCTGGTGTAATCCTGCATTTCTGTGCATCAGGTCTGATGCATGTGGGGGACACAGGACAGATGCTGGCCCAGGAGCCAAACTCAAATTGCCACACAGCACATCAGACACAGACTACCCTAAACTGCACGGGAAGTTATTTAGCAGAATCAAACTTTTAAAAAAACATGTCATTGCTGGATTATACCTTCTTTATTCTAATACAATTTATTTTATCTTTGCTTTTACCTACTGGCAGCTCCTGCTGTTCTGAGTTAATGTGCGGAGCAGAGCATAGTCTCATGAATTCTGATTTCTCCGAGTATATTTTCAACATTTTCCTATTTCCCCTGAAACAAATGGTATTGTAAGGAGGTTGCTGACCGGAGCAGTGTCAGAGGTGGAATATTCCCAAATGTCCAGCATTTGGTCCCATTTCCCTATCCGCCTGAGCGCTTATGGGGATTGCATCTCGTACCCCTCCAACATGCCCTGTGTAGCGTTAAACCACTGGTGCCTAATTCACCGAATTTCCCACAGCCCGGACTCACTCTGGCAGTGACTATGCTCTAAAGGAAACCGATTATCCTCACTCGTCACAGAAAAACAACTTTTAAGTCTTGTCCATCACTTATCCAAATACCTCATTCCTGGCATTTGTTCAGGCAGCCTCCCTTGCCAAATAAAACTCTTCTCCTCGAAGGCTGAGGCCAGTGTTGAACCTGGGTGTCTGTGTTTAACTGGATTACGGCTGTCACAAGTGATGTATCCTAGTAAAATCATCTCATTCTCCTTTTCTGTCTGTTCACCAGTATTTATGCAGAGAGGTAATGAAATACCAAAGTACTCGAGCAGCTACAGGTGGGGTTTGGGGTGGACAGTTGAGGTTTCATTTAACTTGACTTTGGTAACTTACACATAACAAACAAACAAACAAATAGAAAAAGCTTTCTTGTTATTAAGGGAAAAGGTCAGAAATTCTTTGATGGTTTTGCATGCCAAGAAGTTATAACTGCGCAAAACAAACCTTTCTCAAACTTCATTTAGGATTAAAACTAATTTATTCTTCCCAGCAGATTCCTGCAGCAAACCTATCTCCTCTCCAGTCCCTCAGCTACAAATGTAATTAGTGACTGGGGAGCAGGAAGGGGACGAATTCTCAAATTAAGCTTGAGATAGCAGGTAGCAGCCCATAAAATGGAATCTGCCCAACTGACTGCTCTCAGCAAAGACTCTTTTTATTGGAGAAATCATGACATTCCTCTCATCACAAGGTTACTGTCTGAGGGCCTGATCCAAAGGCAATAGATGTCAGGAGAAAACTGCCATGGGCTGGTTTCCATGGCCATGCCCCTTGCTGGTTATCTATAGGATTTCCAAACTTCAGGTTTTGTGCTGAACATTTTCTGCGTTGTGTGCCTGAGCCTTGGTGATGTTTTTTTAGTTTCAGCTGGAATGGTTCAGCCACATTTAGGAAAAGAGACCTCCTTTTGTCCAGTACCCAAAAGAAAATAAAAATGCAAGTGATTTTACTACAGATTTTTGAGACTCCAACCTTTGGAGACATACCTGAGTTGGGATGAAAAAGCCATCCAGGGATCAGGAGCTGATGCCATAAAAATCAATGTTTCTTGGGAACAAGTCTGAAAAAAAAAAACCCACAGGGCTGAGCATTGAGTTTGGCACGTTGGGATTTATCAGGGGACAGTCCCAGGCACCCGGGGCCGTTCTTGGCACGGGTATGCTGGGGCAGGACAAGGACTCTGTGGGCTTAGGCAGGAGGTGCAAGTGGGCAGCATCTTCTGTGTCACCTGCACAGCCAGAAAGTGACAAAATGTGGATTTTTCAAAGCTTCCAAAAGAGCCATTTGTTCCTCTGCTATCTAAATTTATGAAAGTCAAGCAACCAAATCCCTAGGTTTTGCTAATGCCCCTCAGTATATGCACTTTCTGAGCAGACTTTGAATATCTGAAATGACTAAATATCAAGAGCAGGAAAGTGGATTGAATAGAGACATCCTAGCCTCATAAAAATCCTTCCTGTGCCCCTTCTACCCATGAGCTTTAGCACCATATAGCTTTGCTTTTCTTTAGAAAAAACAAATCTGTTCCCATATTTAGGTTCCTCTCCTCCTGTGAATCATACTCAGATGATTTTCGAGGACATTTCATTCTCTTTCTGCCTCACATGTTAATCCAAATCTCCTTTCTTAATTAAAGTTTTACTCTACAAGAGTCTTTAACCTCTGTTTCCAAGTGGCAAAACCAAATCCAGCTCCTCTTGATAAGGAAAACTCATTTCTGGTTGATTGACAAGTTTAATTAAATACCAATATTTTTCTTTTAATTTCTAGATTATTACCAGGACAGCAGCTTCAAGGATTATTACGGGTGCACTGGAGAATGGTACCTAAAGACTGAGCTGCACAACTATTTCTTGTTTTCTGCTTTCCCTTTCCCAGAAGGGGCTGTATCTCTTTGATGTTACATGGAGGAGCAGGGTATGGGCAGGCTCCGAGTTCTGATCATGTTTGGTGAAGGCCACTGACCTTCCGTGCTTAACTGTGGTCCTGAGCATCCCTATAGACACATATACGGTCTCTCTGTTAGCATACCGAACACCCCCTTCTGCTCGCAGCAGCCTGCAGCCCCATCGAGCTTGCTGGGGCTTGGGAGTTTTTAATTTGCTGAGATACGAGATGCAAGCAGCCAAGCTGTGCCAAGCCTTGGTCGAGATATATCTCTGTTTACGCTGAAAATTGCAATAAATAACCGAAAGATGGCAGGATGGAAACTGCATTATGAAAAACATCCCATCCACATTCCTGGGGCTTCTCCGTATTACGACACTCTGTGGTGTTGCAACACAGTGTTCGTCTCTAGAGAAAGTGGAAAAACCTGGTTATGGGTCTATTGCACCATTGTATGTGCCAATAGCCATTATCTTTCCAAAACCATTGAATGTCTAGAGAAAACAGGGTGGCCATCGCAGAGCAGGGATTCTCTAATTAATTCAAACTTCATTCGTGATGAATCACTGCTTATTTCAGTTGCAGCCTGCAAACAGGCATAGGAGTAATCATGTATACATGTGAAGCCTTGTTTTCAAGGATTTATTCTTGATGCTGATTTTGAAAAATTATTGGTGAATAGTAGGCAATTACAACTGTCTTTTTTTTTTTCCAGGTAGTTACAGTTTACTTTGTTGGATTGTTATTTCAGAAAACAACCTTACCATAATAAAAGAGGCTAATAGGTCTTTCTTCCAACACACAACTAAACCCTTCCCCTGTTCCTAATGTTATTTGTGAGATATGAGTCAGACATTGGTTTTGTATGAAAAATAGAGGAACAGAGCTGAATCACGTGAAAGGTATCATGGTAATGATCTTGGCAACAGGATAAAGCCCCAAGAGCCAAGTCAGATAAACTTCCCTAACAAGACCTTCCACTCTACTCCATAAAACACATAATATGGCTTCAGATAGGAAAGCTACTAAATAACTCTTTCAAAGAGCAATTACATCCCAAAGCTCCCTATCTTGACAAAGATACTGTCATGACGCCAAACTATTCATCATACCCTATTACGATGTCAAAGCTGGAAATTCTCTTTAATTTATGTATCTTAGGAAACTGTTTATTGTTTCCCATCTATTAAAGAAACACTGTGTAACGTGTATTAACTGGGCTGTAGTTTTCATATGGTCTTTACCTTAACTGTGATGATATACAGGAATGAGATGTGTTGGGGGGATCCTGATCACCGATCAAAGAGACAGAGGGCCCTTGATACCTTTCCTAGGCTTGTTTCTGACCAGCCAATTAAAACATCAAGCCACAAGTTCACCGAAGCAGGAACTGCCTGGTGAGGTTAACGTTAGTTATCACTAAAGCAAACGACCTTGGCTCTCTGCCTGGTTCAACCCGACACGGGCTGTCAGAGAAGGGCAGTGTTGTGTCCAGAAGTATCATTCGGAGAGCCATTCCCTTTACCTTTGAGATCTACTTCATTTTTTATACACTTCTTTGAAGGATATCTTAACCACAGATTTCCAGTTACGATTCTCACTGGGCACCTTCACGAAATCTCCATCCACATAACATTAGTATATGACTGTAATTAGGTTATTATTTCATCTATTCTTGCTTTTCACATATAAACTTGAACTCAATGCTAGCAAACAATTCAGATACTCAAATATTGCAAAACTAAGCAGTCTCCTACCCTCCTTCTGAATCCTAAGATTGCCACAGCCTCTGGGTTATTTCTCCACATCAGTATACCCACAGTTTGGTCCACATTAAGCCAAGCAAACATCACAGGCCAAAAGTGTTCATGATAGTATTTTTATAAAGTTAAGAACAAAAACACTGACCATCGATAGTTTCCATGAAACAACCTTGACACCGTGAGATACATTTCCAAGGCAATGGAAGGGATTTCAGCTATAACACTCCCATTAAATTTAACAAAAGCCATGAGACCCACTCTCCACATACATCACAGACTTTAAGATGATCCAAAGGCTCAAAATTCAGCTTTCAATTTAGGTGATTTATTTTATAATATATTCCCCCATCGTATAAGTCCATTAACGTGCTGTTGGTTTTCAATTTCATATGCACTCTGGGCCGAGCTGTTAAGTATTTCAGAGCATGAGCATATATGACATGCTAATAGGGGTGATCTTCATACAACCAAGCCTCTCTTATTTTTTCAACTGATTTGATTACTCCTGCTCCAATATTTAAAATTTCCCTTTCATTGCTGAGAAGAGACAGGCTTCAGCATCTCAAGATCCTTTTTCTCATCCAGCTTTCCCTGTCCCATCATTGATGCAGCGCTCAGCACCGGTTCCTCAGCTGGCACCCAAGGTGGAGGGTCCCAGAAAGTGACGTTGGTTCATGGGCAACTGCATCCCACTCCGTCCCCGTGGGAGCCAACCCCACCTTGCAACCTTTAGGCAAAGGCATGTGTGCCATTTGGATGGGAAAAAAGGTTCTCCCCACCAAGTCGGAGCAAACCCTGAGCTCTTGCTCAATACTGCGAGCGCCGAGTGTGAGAGAGCCGTATCTGATATGCTAATTAGTGAAAATTGTTTCCTTTCCAACATCCTGTTATTTTACCCGCATGGTGATTTACTGATGTTAAAAATTGGGTTTGGCAGGTGGAGTCTTCCTTGCTGCTGGTAACTGCCAGAAAAGCAGGTGTCTTGTTTCTGGTTTTAAGATTTTGTTTTTCTTTGCCTGGATACTTTTTTTTCTTTTTGAGTATACCTTCCCTTCCTTCATGGCTTTGTTCTTTGCAATTCATATCTTTTTTTTTTTTCCTAATCTCTCGTTTTGGAACGTTTCCATATTTGACTGTCGCTGGTATTTAAACAACTTCCTAATCTCTAGGATTTCCTTTCGTCTGTAAATCACCTTTAAAAACCCACCAATCCCTTATTATTTCCTCTTTCATTTTCATTGTTTCATCTATAACAAGCAACATTAAATCCAGAAAACATTTAAGACCAATTTCAATTTCTGCATTAAAAAAAAAAAAACCAACATTTTTTCGAGCCTGAAGTAGGATTTTTGCCAGAGGGAATATTTGTTCTCTCTAGTAACAAGGTGACACCTTGCCAGTTCAGTCTAATTTCGTGTGGGGCCAGGAAAGATTCGTTTAAATGGCTGCAATATTCATTCAGCATTTCTTTCAGAGAGTGTCCTAAATAAACTAGGAGCTGCGTGATGTCCACCGAGTTGTTTCCTTCCTCCCAGGGAAATGGGAGGACTGTACTTATTTTCACAGGTAGCAACAAAAGAGACCATCTGCTTGACTATTTTATAATCAGCTTATTTATCTGCATGTGGTCACTGCAGGAGGTTTCAAACGTGCCCCCTGAAGCCGATGGCTGGACGGGAGCCGCGATGTCTGCATGCTCTTTGGGACGAGGAGCAGCGTCCACCCCTGCATTTTCCAGCCCCTAAGTAGTCCCTTTGGCTGCGCTCGTAGCTGATGTTATTTGCACGCATCATTATTTGCAAAAGCTGGGCTGGGACCCAAAAGGGCAACAGGTGGGGTGAGAAATCAGCAAAGTGGGCATTGCAAGGGGGAGAGAAGGGGGCAACGAGTTTTCTTGGCAATTAGCCTGCCTGCAGCCTTCATAGGTGGAAGGAGCCTGGCAGTGTCAATAATTGCAGTAATCAAAGTAAATCACATCTTGCCACTTGCCTAGATGACATTTTTCTCCCCGTACGTGAGAACAGAGATGAATTTCCTGGTTGCATTTGAAGATGATGATTTCAGAGATTTTGCAAGAGGATTAGTTACACATTTCAGCTTTCAGTGCTGGAAAAGGAACTCGTATGGAAAAGAGAAATTCAGAGCTTTTTTGTGACATTTTGAAGAATGCTATGGAGAGCTGGACGTAAGTCAGAGCAAAAATGGACCCCATGTATATCGGATCGTTGATATCTTTAAAAGAGCATTTGTGCTTTGAAGTACAATAGGAAAATACAGATTTTTATCTCAATGAGGTATGAAGATAATTGCACTCAGGCGCTTTAATCAGCATGCTTCAGATTTAAGCAGATGGATACAGAGGGCAAATCTGTGAAGGATGAATTATTTATTTTGGGTACACTAAAACTTTGTCTCTTAAAGGTCATCAAACTTTCAACAGAATTGACAAAGTCTGCTGCATATGTGAATGCGATTAATCTTCTCATTAGTGAGAGGCAACATTTTCTTTTGAACTTGATATGCCTGGTAGGGGAACAGAAAAACAGAACAAAATCATTTATGGAAAAGTACAGCTGAAGAGCATCTGTTTGTCTTACATCAGTGGTTCTGCCCAATTGCTTACAAAAAAATTAAACTGGAAACCTTAGAGCAGAATAATATGATCTGTCCAGTAGGCATGAATATTTGACATATCTATCATTTTTAACAGGATTATAAAATTAAATGCCCCCAATCAAGCAGCATTTATCAATTAGTATGATACCTCTTTAGTGGCTGGCTAAGGGACGTCTGTGTCAAAGGCAATAAGAGAGTCATTTACACCCTGTACCAGAAATCAGCAGTGAATAAAGAAGAAAGAAATGCCATTGTTCATAATTGACTTCAGTGAGACTGCTTGCATGGGTGAGCTTAAACACATGCAGGAATGGCTTTAAACGATTTACGATACTTTGCATTTAAATCAGACATGGGTCAAAACTGGGTCCCCAGCTTGAATTTATCCATCTGGATCCTGATCAGTGGGGCCAAATATTCATTTCTGAGGTTACGTTGCATTTCAGACGACAGGGGATGGTTGTCCGCAGAGGGCTGGGACCATGGTTATGCTGCCAGCCCCCACAGCTGGAATTTCCAGGGGGATTTCACATGAGTGAACTCGATGCATGCCCATGGGCTAAAGGGGTTTATAGGCTAAGGTAACTCAGACTCTCCCCTGTCAGCACAGGGAATCAATGGAGGAAATAAAGAGAGAAACTGCATTATTAATGGATTTAAATAAAGAGATGAAGGCTCATGCGTGATTAAAATATTGTGTCGTTCAGTGAAAGAGGTACACAATGGGTACACTATAATACAGGACCACAGAGATGAACATCGTCAATAAAAATTTGGACGAGACCTCATGGCGTACGGGATCTGTTCCCTGTGGTATCTGTGCCCTGAGGACAACTCAACAGCTCATTTCATTATCTTCTTCCACAAATAAAATGGGGATAATAATAATCTTCCATTTTTTTCAAAGCACTTTGAAATACACAGATGAAAAATGCTCAAGGTAAGTTGTGCAGTACTAGCTGTTTCCAATAAAAAATAGTTTCTATTACTTTTATTAAAGAGTAACTTATTTTTGAATAGTCACTACTTAAAAAAACATTTCATGTGATTGCTTTCGCAGAAAAATGCTTTAATCTATTTGCAGAAGGCAGAAAGCGCTCTGTGATTTTTCAATCAAACAACTAAATGAGCTAATTAGGGACAAGACAAGTGTTATGCCATCAGGCTTCTTAGCGCATTATAGTAATCCCGACATTCAGGACATTTGACATTAACAAATGCCTTAAGAAATCCTTCACGGAGGGATGGAGAGAGAAGGAAGAGGAAGAGCTGCACAGGCATGGGCATGGCTCTGCCAGCAGGAGCCACCAACCAGGAATTTGGCCCTTTTTTTCCCATGAAGACGTGCCCGAGGCTGCAGAGCAGCATCCTCCCAGGTCAGGAGAGCACTTTGCTCGGGGCACCAAGTTACCGATAAGTCAGGTCTGCCAGCAAAACCAGCATTACTGGAGGTAGAACCAAACTGGCTCCAAAGACTTTATGGAAAGATGTTATTCCTTCCAAGACAAAGCCAGCAAATGAACAGGAGTGTGAATGAAACCGATTTGGTGTCTGGCTTTCATTTTACCACTGAATTCTTCCACAGAGAGTAAATGCTTAATCCTCACAGCCTAAACCAGAGCTGACCTCCCATCTCCACCATCTCCTACAAAACACCCACCAGACACTTCTGAGAGGGGAAGGATGAGGACATGCCATGTAGGCAACCAGAGTTCAAAAATACAGATAACATCTTCACGCTACTGTCAAATTAAGGATATTATGTGACTACTGTATGTGAAGGGGGGCAATTAATCCAATCAAATAACTGATAACCCTTCTTAAAATTATGTCTCTTCTTTTCATCTTCCCAGCTTAAAAATCAATAGGAAATTACAGTCTAATGTAGCTGAATATTAAAACTCAGAAATTCGTGTAGAATAGAAAAAAAACCTGAGATCCTAGCAATTACTCAGATGACACAGTTATTGAGTTAATGACACAGACCTGAGTTGATTTTTATTCTTGGATTGGGGCCAGGATAATATTAATGGTTACTTTTGCCACTCTAATAACAGCACAGAGTCTTCATTGTGCTCAGCAAAAGCAAACATTTTAACAAACGGTACCTTCTTTTTAACTGCATGGACTGCAGCCTTACTACCTCAAAGTGCGACCTACACATGTTTTAGTCTAAGTTCCTCTCTACTCAGGAAAGTATTTCAAGATGCACAAAAGTACCTTTTTTAATCAAGAAGTGAGCAACATAAAAGGCCATGTCTATGCGCTAGCTTGCCTTTCATAAATAACTACTCCGCAATAGTTTCTTAAATATAGTTGCACAAAAAAATGTTGTGGCTATTTCAAAAGCCTGTATCCAACCTAAGTGCTGCCATAAAGACAGCTTTGTCTGAAACCTGACCTCTTAGGATGAATCTGTCACAGAATTATTTGGACTTAGGCTTAAATGAAAAGCCCTTGGGTGCTTCATTTGGAATGATATGGTTTAGACAGGGAAAAAACTCGGCAAAGCACAGCGCAGCACGGGCACCCCAGGAGACAGGGCGAGCTGGTATCAGTCCAGCTCTGCGGCTGGCGCGGTCCAGGTCGGGCATTTACATGGGTACTTACAGCACCCTCTGAAGACTTAAATCAGCCTCAAAATGACAAAGCCAGGAGAGCTGCAACATCGTGTGCAATGGAAAACTGGTCTGAAAGGTGGGTGCTGAGCATCCTCCAACCTGGAGATCCCCCAGCCCCACGGCAGGGCACCGGGCAGGGATCCCCCTCACCCCTCACCGGCCCCACAGCTATCCATATTTATTTGTGGTACAAACCTAGCACAGAAACACTCAAAACTCAACTCTGAGATGCTGTGCATCTACCAGGACCACAGCAGCAATTAAAAGAGTGAAAGATCTGCTGCCAAATATTGCAGCGTGGTGTTATTTGCACGGTGAGGGCTGAGCAAAGCAAGCTTCAGAGGCTGTGTTCTTTGCAGAGATTTTCTTTCTTAAGAGAAGATTGTAACCAAACTACCCTGGGAGGAAAAGGGCCTTTGAACAACATACGTAATGAAATTCTAAATTTAAATTTAAACATACACACAAATCATTTCTGAAAGTTTATTTCATTTCACAACAGGAAAATCCCCCTTCCTTTGGTGAGAGTTATTACCTTTTAATGGGTACCAGAAGATTTGTTCGTTGCCATAATTTTTTCCAGGATTTTTCTTCCTTTGTGTGCCCACAGTGTTCCCCTGTTTTGCTCTTTCCAGTAGTCCCAGGAACGTGCCCTGTATTCACTGTGACAAACAACTGGGTGGTTTCAGCAGCATCTGAAATTTCCAGCCAGGTTGCAGTAGGCAATCTAGGCAGAGATTTTAGACTGGAGATTAGAAATAAAATAGAGTGAAAAAAACCAAAGGAATAAAAGCTAAAGAGTTGTTATTATTAGCAGTTTCTTTCATATAAGGCGCTGCACATAACAGAGAAAGACTTTATGATTTATTGGCTCTTTGGAGGTGCCACATCTGGGATGTCTGACGTTCCTCTCTTAAAAAGTAAAGACAAACTGGTGTGACAATTTGTGGACTGATGTGACATACAGCTTATGATTTCTGGTTGTGGTTTTAGCATAACCGCTAGGAACCGTGATGTGTTCCTGGTGTGGGCATGCAGATCCCCACATTGGAGAAGACCTTCAGCCCCTGGGCTGGGAGCCGGGAGCGGGGAGCACTAAAACAGTCCCTACACCAACGAGGGGCTGAGCTGGGAAGCCAGATTGACTTAATTTATTGCACAGAGGAGGTCTGGAAAGTGGAAAATTACCCAAGGCTGAACAAAGAGGCTCAGCTGTAGCCATGGGGACACATAGAGGGGCCCAGCACCACCCAGGACGACTCGGTCGGGAGGAAGGACGCACAGACACGCTGCTGTACAGGGGGAATTGGCAGGGTTAAAGCAAGCTGAGCTGGGCAGGGACATAAACTTTCAGCTATTTTAAGGGTAAGTAATAACCTGTAGGATAAGTATCTTGGACAACCCCAGAAGGAAATGACCCCTAGGAATACTCCAATGGATGAGCCAGTAGTACTGTATTTAGGCACCATAAGGATGCCCAAATTTACTCCAGTCCCACAACTGAGAGCTATGGGGAGCAAAATCAGACAAGAGAAGCACATGAAGATATGGGAAGCCTGGTATAATAGCCAGGGACTCTTGTTTAATTTCATTTAAATGAAGTAATTAACTCTCCTAAATCCCATCCTCATCTGTCTCCTGGCCCAGAAAGGACAATCCCACTTACTCCATGAGGTACTCAAGACTGTGATTTAAAGAAAAATCAAGGAACTTTACTCTTCTCTTGGTGCCCTGGTCAACCCCAGCATTGTAATAGAATTTCATTGGATTGCTGGAACATTTATATTTCTTACTGGTAAACCAGACTTCCCTTCAGTTACCACCTGTTTATCATCTGTCTGATACAATATTCTTTTAATCAAGAAATTCTTTTTAAATCACTTTTTTTGGTCAAGGCTATCATTGCTTAAGAGCGGCAGTTTACAAACAGATTGCAGTTACAAACCCTTGGAAAATGGGCAACAGGAGATTAACACTCTATAAAGGATGAGTAAATGCATGGAAACCTACCATGTTAAAATGGTAGGAAATGAGGAATTGTGAATACGTCCCCCAGCAGCATCCAGAAACTTGTTCTTAACCTCCTTTCATCTGTACCAGCGAAGCCTCACCGTGCCCCGGTACTGAACCCTTCAGCACTTGCACGCAGCCGCGCCACGGAGGGAGAGATTTATTTATACTGCATGGGAACAAATTCCCACCCCTGCTTTGAAGTCGGCCGCTCTCTGCACAGCCGCAGAAGCAGCTCCCACGGCCAGCATCCCTGCAAGCCGTCGGGGCGGTTGGGATCTGGAGATAATCTTCCCTGCCCAGACCCACTCCCGGCTTCAGGAAGAGTTTGCAAACATGATATGTTTATCTGCTTGTTTTCACTTTAGGGGTGCAAGAGAAGAGGACACCAAAAAAAAGCCTTTCAAAGCCTTTCTTTTTTTTGATGTGGCTACTGATATCAGAGGGTTGCCTAAAACTGTATCAACCTACACAGAAATCTCAGACATGTATTATCTTACGTAGATAGATTACGTAGACCGGCAGCCAAATTTCCACTCGCTGTCAAGCTGATGTAAATCTAATTTTCTGCAACTAAATTATGGAAGAAAGAGAAATTCCCTGCGTGCATGAGCTTTATTCCCAAACCTGGAGGGAAGAAGCTGCCTGCATTTAACTAGTCTGAGACTTGACGTCAAAGAAAAGCTTAAACACAGAGTGTGTCCTGTCTGTGAGTAAGGGACGGTGTTTAAAAGGCAATAATCACAGCACTTCTGTAGTTGAGCTGCTGAAGTTTTAATCATTGCTAGGAACTCCATTAGTCACTGTTATTATGCGGCCAAACAGACTGAATATCAGAGTGGAAATATTTGACATTTTCTTAACAATTCAAAATATTCCAAAACAAATCTGTTTGGAGTATATTATTCCTACTGAGTTGCCAAAATCCCTCAGCTATCGCAGACCTGCCAGGAGCCTGGAAGGGTATGGCTAAGTAATCTCAAACCAAACATTGACAAAAACCCCAAGTGATGTCCTGGGAACCAGGTGAGCCGCTCGAATCCTCAGGTTTTCTGCTTATGGGAGGACCTTGATTTTCAAGAATTTAGAGGACGTGTTTCAAAGCCCTTTGCTACTTTATGGTTAGAGGCTTTACTGAGAAAAAGGAAAACACACCAGGGGAGCGTATTTCCGCTGGCAGCCGTGCAGGGGTGAGATCCCCCGGGAAAACCGGACCGGTCGGTGCTGGGGGATCCCTGATGCGCTGCAGGCAGCTGCCCCCACTCTGCTACCTGCTCCAGGTTTCCTTCCCAGCTAATCCAGTCTCTGTGTGTAATCTCATGCTGGCTAATGTACAGGGTGATTTGGAAGCCTCGCCAAACCCACGGCTGATTTTTTTGTGCCCAAAGAGTTAACTCATGCCAGGGAGGCTGCAGGGTGTGGGCGGTGGGACACCTACGAGAAAGAGTTGTTCCCCTGGCTCTGTTTCTAGGAGATACATCCCAAAAGCAGGCAGGGAAAGCCGAGGGAAGGGAAAACGCTGCAATGTGCCCGGACCAAAGGGGTCTAGGAAAGGCGTGGAACCCAAATGCAAGAAGGCCTGCCGGGACCGTGATGTCTCATAAATGACTGTGGGTTTAATGGCTTAGGACATAACGCACAAAACAGCTTCCAGGGCACCAGGTTTTCCCCACGGCTTTGGGGAGCCAGCAGCCCAGACCGTCGGAGGAGGCACGTTAGCGGAAGGACCGCGCTCAAAATGTATTTCCTGGAAAATGATGATTCCCACATGGTCTCAACTGCCTGGAGAAGCTCCCACTCCCACCTCGCACGTTCCAATAGTGCTCGCTGGCTTCAGCATGGGCAGCATGGGATGCTGAGCTCCAGTACCTCTTTGCAGGACCAGGATGATGCCAGGGGAGGGACTGGGCTGGGGGCTTCGTTTGAAGAGAGACTCCGCTAAAAATGAGTGTGGAGATCCAAGTCGAGACATGGGACCCAGCAGTGGGACCACACAGCCGAGTAGCCCACGTTTCTAGCACAGCTGCTGAGACGCCTCCACGCTGTGAAGGTGACAGGGAGGAATCCACAGCTGACATATACATCTTTTTGCTGGAGCATTTCATGTCTTTTCTCAGGCACTGTGACTAATTATGCGAATTAAAAAAAAAAAAAATCACAGATTTTGCCAGCAGACATTAGACTTTAAAAAAAAAAAAAAGCAACCTGCCAGGGGACAGTTCACATGACCGATCAGAAAAAAATGGTAAACAGCTGTGCCTTAACATCTGTACTGCAAAGTCGGACTCTGCAAGAAGGAGTAAATGACCAGAATAAAAATTGCCAATAGCTCCTCTATTCAAGCCCAGACCATGCTCAGGGGCAGGAGAGACCCAGGAGTCAGGCAGAGTCCTTTCCTCTCACGGGACAGAGTCACTTAGGGTGGGACTGATTAAAAGTCAAATTTCTACTCAAAGTGCATTTATCCAGAAAGTCTGAGTCTAAGTGCAGAGGTTCAACCTCTCCTTTGGTCCATCATTCCTCCGCTGATAGCTCCTAGATGGCCAGTCCTCATGGGGATGTCATGTTTTGAGCTGCAACCAAAGCCGTGGCAAGCACCTGTAACTTTTTTATGCTTAAATTACAGCAACAGAAACCTATGACATCCATTTGCTTCTCACATTGGCCTCTTTAGGCTAGCTCCCTCCCAGATGGAAGAGTCCAGCGACGAGGACTTTGCACAGTCCCGGTGGGTGTTTCGTGCTCGTAGGAAGCTGCATTGCTTTGCTGGACCTTGCTCCCATTGCAATCAATTAGAGTTGTCTTTAATTTCTTAATCTGGAATGATGAGATTACATTAGATCCTGCATTCTCAAACCATTGTAGTCGAACAGTGAAATGCTAGAGTTCATTAGGCTGATGGCTGAAAATCAAAAGACAGCTACCCTCTCCATTTATTTTCACAGTTATTAAGCCCATCTCATGACAGTTAGGGCATGACTCCTTGATTTTGAATATTTACGGTTTGTTTTGCTAACAGGACAAGAGAGAAGGAGAAACTTGTGGGTCACGGGCTCCGACTGCTTTCATTTATAGACCAAGGCCAATACGTATCTGCAAAACACCCTGATGTGGCTAAACAATCCAGCAGAACTGGGATGTGGGCTATATTGCCCCCAAAGGATTTCTTAATATTGACATAAATGCCTGGTTTTTTTAAATAACAAATGCAATTCCCATGTGCTGAGGTCACATCCCGGGTGACACCCTGTGCACAGGGCAGTGCAGCAGCATCGCGCTTGCGCAGCTGGCATCCTCGACCATGTCCCTAACACGTCTGAGCTTTGCCAGCTCAGACAAAAGAAGGTATTTTAAAGCATCCAAAAGAGCTGAAGGCATATTTACTCCCCGTAGACTTTTTTTTAATTACAAAAGTAATTAATGCCCTGTCTGTTGAGACGTAATAAAATGAATTTACTGAAAATTAGAATTTAAGCCTATTTCAGGTAGGCTGAATTAATTAAAACACCGAGTAAATCCAAACAACAAACATGTACAGAATACAACCTAAAGCAATTTGAAACAGCCAGTAAATACCTTCTCATTAGCAGCGTGGGAAGTTTTTTCTTGGACTTTTCTAAAAAGGTTTTTCAAAAATAGATTAATATGTTTGAATAACACATTCATATTAATTTAACAATATTTCTAAAAAGAATTAAAAGTGTTTCCTAAATTGCCTATGTACTTTGTTTCAACATTTTCTAGAAGAAATAGATTAAGTTTTTAAGAGAAAAAAATACTTCCTTTTCTTTTTGAAACTGTTAAAAACTGGGAAAAAAGACCCTATCATTTGAAATGCCTGGAAACAATTTTTTCAGCAATGTTTTAGATCTTTCAGCTAACTGGAAAAGTTTCTGTATCTTTGCTCTGACTCTCTCTAGAGCATGTACTTTGATATCCTTAATTAAAAAAGGGGGCTGAAGAGCAGACTACCAAATTTGCCTCAAAATCTCAGCTTGCATAAATCAAAGGAGAGCCATGAAAAGGGACTCAGAGGTTTACACAAGCTGCGAATCTGTCCCATTTTCACTATAAATACATGCACCGGAATATCACGTACACTTTCACATGCTAATGGCAGTGTCATATTAATGCTGTGAAATCACACTTGTGAGCTGCAGACTTTAAATGTCACTTGGGTAAAAGGATTTTAGAACAGAGTGCATAAGTTTTGAGAACTTGCTTTTGGCTGAAGGATGAGGAAAAGGGATAGTCCTTTACACTTTTATTTTTGACTCCTCTGTCAATACTGACTTGCTGTGGCTTATCACATAATGCGGCTGGCTACTCTCCAAACCCTAGTGAAACCAACTGAGAAAATCACCGTGAACATTTTGGGGCTGGAATGATGAGTTTTGGTAATGAATATTTTAAGCTCCTTTGACATTCGCAGCACTCGTTCCCAGAGCAGAGATGGATTTAAAAGACAAGTTGAGGATCCTGGCGGGGTCTGACGTCACTTGAGCTGTCGCGCTCAGCAAAACCATCTAATTACATGAGTGCCAAAGTCCTTCAAAACCTGCTGTTCCTGCGGGTTGGAGCTTAGGAGTTAACTCAAGTCTCTTCTTCAGATCGTCTCTCGCTTTGCCTTTTCTCTGTAGTGCTTTTTGTTGTTCTATGCCTTGATGTATTTAATTAATTAATCACCGTAAGTGCTGTTAGCTTCCCGTCAGATGGAACTCTTTTGTTGCTAGATGTGGCTGAGCTGTGTCCATGAGCAGTGGACGAGGGTGTCTGGATATCTGAATTTTGACTGTTTTCCATTATTCCTTTGATCCATCGATACACCAAAAGGAAGGAAAGCCATATCCGGACCTTGGAGATGGTCTCTCCCACAGCACTGCCAATTGCCTTGGTAAACCTCCATCATTCCCAAAAGGGAGACTATATCTAATATCCCATGGGCTTTGGCTTCGATCCCCAAACTTTCACCAATTGTTATGCCATTTTACATCATCATAATTAAGTTCTTTTATTTTTTCCACCTTGTGGGCTTGAGAGTAGGCATCTAAATTTATATATAGGCTTGTGAAGGCATAGCCTGATTTTCAGAGGACCTAAGTACTGCAATCTTCATTACTTTCCACATCAGCCCTCTGAAAATCGGTGGCCGATGCTCCTCTACTGTATATTTCTCCCTTGTCTTATTTAAGAGTGAAAGCAAAGGAGAAGGGAAACATCTGCCTACTTGCAAAACAAAAACTGGTGCAAGTAACTTTACCATATTTGCATTGACCCTGCCAGATTGCACACCTTACCCATAATTACCATATTTGCATGCACTTTTCCAAGGCGAATGCTCTATATGATTCCCAAGCCGTGACCCTGCTTGCTACGGGTAGGAAACAGCATTCAGGCTCACGAGCCTGCACGCCCCGGTCCCCCCGATAACCTGGAGCTATCATTCAGTTTGTCATAGCATGTCACCAGAAAATAGCAACAGAAAGACTGGGAGTGGGCGAGGTGTTTATGTCTTCTGAGCCTCAAACAAGACCAAAAAAAGAAAATGAACTCAAAATAGAGCTTGAGATGCTCCTCCCGCAGAGATGGGAGGTATTCCTCCCTGCAATGTGGGAGTCATCTAAATGTGAGGGACAGATTCTGCACAAATCTTTAAGGTTGGAACTAATCTTATATTTCAACTCTGTGATCTAGGACCATTAAATATTTATACTGTTGGGATACACGCAAAGAAAATTAATACCTGTTCAAATGAAAAGGATCAAGCTGGGAAGGTGGTTAAAAGCAAAAGAGAACAAAATATCAAGTTGGATTTTCTTTCCATTTTTTTTCTCAGCTCTCCTTCTGCTAATGTGTTATTTCACCCTCAATACCTCTGACAATACCAGCTGCTTTGATCCCAAAGGCTTATTTGCTCCCTAAGTCAGCAAGTTTGCAATAGCTTGAATAAACTCCAAGAGGTTCAAAGCCCAACAGAGAGAGATAAAATACACTTTAAAAAGACATGAAGTCAGGAAGGCATGTGTTCCTTAATGACTTTCCTGGAGGCTATATCTCTTCTCCCCCCACACTCCTCCTCCTCATCTACCTTCCTTCTGTTTCCTGGCTTAAATTAGACTGTAAGATCTTCTGGATAGTGAACGCATCCTTCCTGTGCAATGGGCCATGATCTTCACTGGAGCCCCTGGTCGATACTGGGACTAATTTTCCATCTGTTGTCAAGGGTACCTCTTTGGTCCATTAACAAATAGCAAAACAAACAAAGCAAGAAAGGCCAGTATTAATTCTCATCTCCACACTGCTCGTTTCTCATCTCCAGAGACTCCTTTTAAAATGCAACAGGTATTTTGTGTGTGTGCCAATGCAGTGGAGAGGCTGTGGACAACCATAACAAGCCCAAACAAGTTAAGGAAACTGTGAGGACTGCTTTTATACACAGTGTAATTTATTACCTGTTGCATTCTGCTGGTGGCAGGGCTACATCTGTCACAGCCTAAAAGGAGGAATAAGGAGGTGCCACACGAGTAGGATATCACACACGTTACTGAGTGAGTGTCCTAAAGCTGCAGCTGTAAAAAGCAACTTGTCCTGAGTGTAGGTGTGGGGAAGGAGGAACAAATGCAGTAGAGATGAATCGGTTTTCTTTGAACATAACAAGGATTTTTGCCTGTGACAGCAGCGAGATCAAGGCCATGTTTTGCCCTGAGTTATAGCCCCTTTTCAGCCTCTTCTTGGAGGACGAGACCAACACTGCTTCTTCCATATGCTGCAGACTTCTGCCCTTCGGAAGACTTTCTCAGAAGTCAAATGCTAAGGACATAACCAGATAGCTTTGCCAGGCTCTCTGGACTTCAAATGCCTCAAGTGAGGCTGCACAGTTTTAAAACATGACTTCCCCAACATTCCATCCTTCAAAATGCCCAGGGAGGGTTAATGCTATGAGAAAGCTGAGATGGTAACTTTCCCACTAAAGGGGAAAAAAAAAGAAGAGTTGAACATTATGTTTGCTGCCAGTGCTCAAGCCTGGCTTAAGCTACTCGTCCCACTTTATCACCTCCCCGGCATGCAGCAGCATGGGGACCTGCTGCTTCGGGCTTGGTTCACCGCAGTCCCCACACAGCATCACCAGGCGAGCAGTGAGATGCAGACGTGCCATCACCTCCCCAAACTCCCCCACTGACCTCTCTGCAACACAGTCCACTCTCCTGTTTCCAGAATTTGGGGAATCTGGTTCAGATTAAGATAAATTCCACCAATTTTCTCACTAACAAACCAAGAAGAACTCTCTATTTTGTTTACTGGCAGAACATGGATTGTTAAATTATAATTGTTCGCATTTCAAGTAAATTGGTTTTATGGGGAGAGGTTGCTCATATTCCTGAAGGAAGATGGCATCTTCCCTTCTCCTCCTTGTGGCTTGAGGGGAATAATCTGGTGAGTCACTAAATCACCTCATCTGGAGTCCAGCATTTTGCTGTGTAGCTCTGCCCACACACATTGCTGGTTACTACTGACTTTGATTCATTTCACATATAACTTCTGGTCATTCAGTTTGCACACAGGAAAAACGCTGATGCGTGAAGCTTTGGCTTGCAGGGCAAGGGAGCTGCTGGGAGATGGCCACACGTGGGATTATTTACTCAAAGCGCCGTTTACAAATGTACAAAAGAAATCAGCAGCCCCAGCCAATACCAACACATACCTGGGACCAGTTATGCATCACAGGATCACCCACCTGAGAGGTATAAATGGGAGTCAGGCTGTGATTTACCTGTCTTACCTGGGTATCTACCTTAGGAAGACTCAAATTGCACATAGAAGCGTCTACTCCTGTTCCCCGATTACAAAGCAAGCTTAAAACACCAAGCTCAAATGTGGGTGCTGGTTTTTGACCAACTGACTCCCACTCCAGGTCCTAGTTTAGGTGAGACCTGGCCACTTAACTGTTCTTTACACCTTTAAAATCTTTCCTTTGGCCTCTGCATACCCTAGGTACTCACAGGTGAATGTAAAGAGCATCCAGGACACAGCGACAAAACCCAGTCCATTTCTGCACAAACCCTTTCAAAATCTGCAGAAAACTGGGTGTACTTATATATATCTCTGCTTATACCCACTAAGGGAACAGTCACAAGTCGATCTGAATTCATTACAGTCATGTCCCTGTGTGCAACCTGCCTATTTCCAAGCATCTTTATCAAACAGCCTCTGACCAACAACCACATAAAACCTTCTGCACGTCAGACTCTGTCTAAAGCAATTCCTGTAGTTGATCTTAATCCAAGGCCTTCCAGCAGTAGAAAGTTACTGTGTATTAAAAACATATGTAAAACTTTCGTAGATTATGTCCAAAAATGCTGAGAACAACAAACATTCACATTCGACCAGTAGCCACCAACTTTGTTATAAATATTTATATAGGAAAACAGGCACAAAATCCTTGTTTACTGCACAGCAAAGCACTCAAAATTAAGGCATTTTTAAGTGCATATGCAGCATTTGTTATCTGAAAATCTGTACTTGAAATGACAAATCCTGGGTTTAGTTACACTCAGTTTGATTCTCCTGAACTGAATTCAAGGACTCCACGTCTTTGCTAGCAGGAAAGAGGAGCTCTCATGGACCATTCCCAATGGTGGCCATGTAAATGCATTAAAGGCTCCCAGTTGTACATATATTAAGTCAAAATGTGACTGTACAGCTCCAGCTTTACCCAGCTTCATTCCTTGGGTTTCCGTTACATCCACATCACAGTGCTTCAGAGCAGAGCAACAGGTCTTCATTGGCAGGACCATATCCTTTTGATATTTTCATGAGGTGCTTATGCATTAAATTAAATGTGGACAAAAATAACGGTCCAGAATATAAAGGGAGCCAGAGCCAGCAGACACTTCCCGGCTTGCATATTTTCCATGTGCATTGCACGGCCTGGCTGCCAGAGCGAGCTTCTGGGATGAACGTGGCTCCTCGGGATCCTGTTCCCTCTGGTTTGTGCCATGAGCCTTCCCTCAGGCCAGGGTCCCTGGGCTTGACCAAGGTGTTTTGGGAGAAGGGGCCAGCCCCGCGTTCCTCTCCCTTCTCACAGGGCAGGAGGAAAACGCCTGAGGAGCCAGCTTCTGATTCTAGCTTTGCAAAGGAGCTGGAGATCAATCAGTGGGACGGCAGGAGATGGGCACCTTGCCAAAGACATGGACCCAAGAATAAACCCTTACTGATGTCCGTGGGTTTTGTTGGTTTCTCTCCCTTTTTCTCAGTCTGTTAAGACCTTGTACATTTGTGTGGGGTTTTTTGCCATCCATCAGCCAAGTAAACACCTAGGGAGAGTGAGGGCTAGACATCAACCCACAGATGGGCAATTTTTCCCTTCATCATCAACGTTTGTCTTTTCATTTCTAGGATCTTTCCTACAGCAAGATGCTTTGGCAGATCCCAGCTTTACTTCCCCAAGCAATGCGTATGGGTGCGTGCTAAAGCAAGGAGGTGAGGCAGCGTGTCCTTGGGGGACAGGGATGTGCCTACAGTCACAGCCGGGGTGACATGGGCAATGCCCTAGAGAACCGAGAACCAGCTGAATCAAGAAGTTAGACTTTAATGCATACAAAATTAATGGGCAAGGGAATATTTTTTAACCTTCAATTTATAACCACAGGCTGCCTTTTAATGAATGGGTTTCCCCTCAATACTGTTCCCAGGAAACAGCCAAGTGAACTCAGGCCCTTGGAAAGAGAGGGGAGAACACCGACGAACATCTGATCTCACATAGGGACAGGCTAAAAAAAATTAAACCTTCTTCCAATGGAGCAAGCAATGAACTGTAAAGAGCATAAAATAAGCTGCAGATGATCAAACCTGGAATATTTCACATTATATGTAAGGAGACAAGGTTTGCTAAAGGATTTAACCTTTCCTCAGTACCCTGTCCTACCTACTCACTTTCTCTATTTCCTTTGGATTTCATAATCTTGATTATTTCCTATTTTGGATGCAAAGAAACAAGTAATAGTCACTTAGGGAAAAATGTATCAAACATAGGAGAGGATTTTTTTTCACTTCTGCTGCTTAATAACTTTAGGAATGTGGGTCAAACTATTTCTTTCTCTACTTCTATTACATTAGTGACACATGTAGGCTTTAGAGAGCTCCATTCGCCATGTTCCCCAGCATCTCTTTAAATTGTGTGAATTTAAGGCAAGCTTTTTTGGGACACCCCCAAACCAGTGTTGTATACTGCCTGGCATGGGATTAGGTCATGCTTTGAAAAGTTCTTCGAGACCCTCGAACCAGAAGAATCCCACAAACCTGAGGCACCGCCAGCCAGTCATCCTTCCTAACCCCATGGCCAGCATGGGGTTTTGGCCCACTGCAATTTAATACCTTGTTCAGAGAAAACCCTTGAGCATCCGATAAGCAGTGTGTATGAAGGAAGGGGACAGCAGGAACTTCCAGAAAGGCAGCAAAAGAGGAAAAGATCTGGCACCTCTTAAAGACAGTCAAAGAGCATGTGCAGAGGATATCCCAGAGATACTATGCAGCACATCAGGCACCCAAGGGTGCTGAGCAGGATGGGATCAAGCCACGGGCTGCCTCCCCTCTGCAAGCAGCAGGCAGGGCAGAGCCGGATGGAGAGCAAGCCCCTGAAAAGCATGCTTAAAGATTAAGCACATAGGATTAAATACCACGCTTATAAGAAATAGCTCCCTCTCGCTCCTTGTATCATTCTGTAGAGAGCTTTTTCTATCAGAAATACCTACTAATCCTCCCTATCTGCTAGCCAAAAGGATGCTGTTAGGGTAAAGGAAGAGCTCGAATTAAACCCAGCTCCCAGCCTAAGCCGAGCCCTGGTGCAGAGCGGCTGCATCCACCGCATGCCTTTGCTCAGTCTAACTCCCGGGGCCCCCCCTTAGCCCCCCGTAAGCCCCTTATAGGAAACCCTGCCACCCGCCACGGACAGCTTCATGCCCATCTCACCCAGCTACGGCCCATCAGCACCCATTGCCCACCCCAAATGCTCCTTGCAGATAAAAAGGGAACCGCTCTTGCATTCCTCCTCCCCACAAATGTTTATTAGCAGTGGCAGAGCGGGAGCTGCAGGGAAACGTTCACTGACTGCCTTCAAAGCAAAATTTACAGTTATTGAGTAATTCAGTAACTCTTGATCTGATCCCTGAGAAATGAGATCTGGCCAACTCCTTGCATGGTGGCAACAAGATGTTAATGAAAGAATTATATCAACAGCTCTTGGGTTGTCTCCTTTATTTATACTAGAAGCTGGCGATAGACATAATTACAGTAGATTAACTTTGGCATAGCTTCAGCATGAAAACAGTATACCAGGGCCAAGTATAATATATCTATTGCCCTGCCTGCATTTCTATTTATTTTGTTTGGACTGACAAACTTTAATTCAAAGAATGTAATTACAACATAACTTGCTGTTAGGTTTTTTCAAGACTATATTATTCATTTGAAGAGAAAGTAAGTTTACTTCTCATTGAGTTTAAATACGAAGGTTAATTTTCTCTGAGCTAAAGGAGGTTGGTTCTGACTTGATTTCTATGCATTTGGGGCAACCAGCACAGCTGTGAAAACATAATTGCTCTTAGAGATTTAGGGCCGCTCATCCTCATTTTCAAAATTGCTCGCTCTTTTGTGTGCTTTCCTAATTTCAGCTCTCTGAAGCGGCCGCTGATTAGCTACCACAGGTGCAATCCCTCTGGACTATTCGCTACCTCTGACTCGAACATTTCCAACTACATTCTGCATCGCAGAAAATAGCCTAATTAGAGACAAAAAGCTGATCTGTTAAAACAGCAGAGGGACCAGCAAGAGAAGCCGGGAGAGTTATTTGCCCCGTCAAAGTCAAGGGGAATTTCACCCTTAGCATCAGCGGGCAGAGGGTAGCCCCAAGGAGATGCAGAGGACGTGCAACTCTGTGCACCCATGGTTCCCCAGCTCCTGCCCGAGTTGTCAGATGGCAGGAGTGAAAGAATGGCAGAAACCTGTTATTTATGACCCATGAATAGAACTAATAAATGTACAGCAGCGGCATCCCCAGGACCTTACCTCTCTGCAGCCTCTGGGCAAAACAGCGGCTTTTCTCTGCAAATACGCAGAGGTGAAGCAAAGCCCCTGTGCGGGTGCCGAGGCCTTGGGGGATGCACCGGTGAAGCACAGGGCAGTGTCCGGAGCTGTGGCTGTAACGAGCCCATAAATCATCCCTAACGACCCCCTCCGCCGGCCGGCATGTGTGCGGGGACAGCGAGCCTGGCCCACGCCCGCGGTGGCTGCTCGAAAAATGCTTCGGGTTGCAGTGAGCACAAATGGCTCTTTCACACGTCTCAGCAGATGTTACTCATTTTCTCCTCATCTGACTTTAAGATTTGGCTCCATTCTTTCCCCGCTCCCAAAGCCCGGCAGTTGTCCTAGAAACCTCTCCCGGCTCGTCCACGGGCAATAGGCTACCCCGGCTATTCGACGGGGGCCGGTGCGCATCTGCAGGCATCCCACCCCTCCAATTTCTCATCCGGATTGCTTCTGTCTTCCCCACTGAAACTCGCCTCATCTACTGGCCATTTCCGCTGCTCCACTGCACGTGATGTTATTCATCAAGGTGCTCGTCCCTTCTGCACAGCGACAAGCGCTCCAAAATACTTAAGGACATGTGCAACATTTGGATGGAGGATAGTAACAGCAAGCAGGACCAGATGTTCAGTGGGAAAGGCTAATGATGCACCTCTGTAACGCAGCGTCCAAGGTTCAGCCCTGGACCACAGGAGGCTGCAGAGCAGCCAGCGGGGACAGTGCAGCTCATCCTGGGGTGGAGATGCACGGGAGCAGAAATGACTTCCAAAAATGCAAAAATTTGACACTTGTTTCGGGTGGGTTTGCCTGTGTGTAGCTGCACCAGATGAGTTTAGGTTTGCAGAAAGTAGCAGCACATTGTCACCAGAGTGCCCCCTCGAGCAGATGACTTCAGGGTGTTTAGTCCCAGTGGAAAAACTGTTTTTATGGATGAAAACCTACTGTGTTTTGCTCCCAATTCTGTCTACTGCTTAGTTCCCCAGCTCTGCATGAAAATCAAAACATCTTCTGCACAGCCCTGGCAGCATGTGGGCCATACTGCTTTGACTGAACAGTCATCTGTGTGAGTAGGAGTCTGTAATTCACATGATACCTTCCCATAAACTATCTTTTAATTTATTCTGGGGATCCCAAAAGAAACTAAAAAGCCTCAATAGATGCTTCAATTTTTTTGCCATGTCAATAGTTTCAGCTGTATCGCACTTTGTAAAGGAAAAAGATAATACCACCACATTCTTAGAAATGGATTGCTGACAATACATGTGTATGTGGTTTTGCTCAAATCTATATACCAGTTGTGCATCGCAAGACATAGAAGTCACCAACCTATAACTCAAGATAAATAACATTCCCTACGGATTCTGCTTGTTATATTAAGCACACAGATCACCCAAAGTCACTTGTCACCACCAGCAGGAATTGACCTAAAATAAATCATCGGAGAGAGCTGCAGTGCTAAGACTGGGAGCCCGGGGCTGGTGGGAAAAGGTCCGATTCCTCTGCGGTTCAGGGAACGTGTGTTTGCCCGGCTTGGTCCCTGGACCCCCCACGCTCCTCACCAACAAAGCGGAGGGGACCTTCCCAGCCCACCACATCTCAAGTACGTTCTCTGCAATTCACAATTCCACAAGAAATCCTGAGATGAAAAAAACTCCACAGTAGGCTGCGTTCATGGGAAATACAATTAAAATGTTAACATGTAAGGAGGAAACCCTCCATGCAAAGTATGTGTTTTAATCCAGCTCTAAGTTCACCAAAGGCGAGTTTAGAAAAGCCCTGGGCAGTAAAGTAGTAAAATAAAAGTAATCACAACTAACAGTTAATCATTATGTAACTCAGGTTTGCAGTAGCATTCTCATATGGATGAAGAAGCTTACAAAGTCCCTCAGTGTCATTTGTTACACACTTGCATGAATGAGAAAAATATAAATCAAGAATAGCTTCAGGTAATCAAACCTCAGGCATTGGGAATGAAAGCTGACGTGTCCAGCCAGTGATTTGTTTTTCTCTGGGAAGAGATTTGTGGTGGTCCTCGACACAAGAAATGTGCCCATTAATTACTGGATTTATGAGCGTGCCTCCGCGCCATCAGAAACCCCGCAGCCACCAGCCGAGGGACGGCACACACAACCTTCATCCATGCCGTATTTCAACAAGGAAAACACCGAGCAATACCTTGCAGCCGTCATTGAAAGAAAACTTGTGAATATTTTGCAAGCAGTGTGGTAGATGTTGGCCATGCTTTGTCAGCTCCCATCACAAGCCCAGCAATTAGGGATGCAGGAAAGGTGAAAGGAACCATATACAAGAAAGTTCAGAAAACTGCCATGTGTACATACGACTGTTCTGCTCCAAGAGCACCAGTTTTTGATGACAACCCTCAGCTCAGCTGCTGCCTACGGAAACTCATCATATCCTACCACGTTATGGCACCAAGGTGCATTTTTCGGCGACTGCGTTTGCCGCCGTCCCTGCAGATGCGGTGCAAGCAGCTGCAGCCCGAGCGCAGGGAAACGCCGGCGGCACAGCCAGGCTCCAAACGAAATGAATTAAAAGGGAATGATTTCCCCAAATGGAGGCTGGGGGGAATCATCAGAAACAAATTAAAATCAAAACAACTTTTCAGCAGGAAACAATGGAACAGATGTAATAATATTTATTACTGGAAACTGCTAAACATGCCAATTAATTTTGAAGGGACTTAAATGGATTAAGCCCTTTTTTACTGGAAAATATGAAGGAGTCATGAATCACAGCAATACCTTCAGCAATATAGATGTGTTTTCCTGGAAGCCTGTTCAGAAATCAAAGAAAAAAAAAATCTGAAAAGTCCCAAGCTGGACAATAATTTTTCCGTTGCATTTGTTGTATCAATGCCCCCATTACTATACCTAGAAATATTAAGGGAAGGCAAAAATCAAACTGCTATTTCCATACATCAAGTTGGTCATTTCGGTCTGAACCAGAAAAGCACTTGACTGGGGGCAAAATTAGCCCCGTAAGCATTTTGTGATGCTCTAAGCACAGAAATAGTTTTAGGTTCATTTGGGTGCTGAAAGTTGTACAGATGATTAAACGCTTAGATAGATCAGGGCATAGCCAACCCCTGTTACCATATAGAGGTATTATTATTAAAAATAGAACTCTTTTCCCACATGAACGTATAATATTTAAATATGTTCATCCTACATTGGGACATAAAGTGAAACATGAACAAAAAATATATAATAAACCAAGTCAATTTAGGAGCACTGAGAGTGATTTTTTTACTATTTTTTACATGCTTGCTTAGAAGAGTTTTACCCACATTGCTTCCTGCCAGTAGGCAGAAAGAGAATTGAGAAGTGCCTTTCTGGTAAGACTAGGAAATCAATTTAATTTTTCTAAAAGGAAATTAAAAGTACTTCAATGCACTGAAATGTATCCATTGTAAATGTTGATTTTGCAAAGGGACATTTTCCTTCAGAAAACTATCTGGAAACATTCTGCTCAGCTCCACTTATCCTCATGCCCTTCCCTTCCTTTCACATTTTGTATAGCACTCCATGTTTTCTTAGGCAAAATTGTCATGTTCCTCCCAAAATAGTACTATGTTTAGAGAGGTTATAAGGAGGTACTAATGAAATTGTGGTTATTTAAAGAGTACAAGATAAATATGACACACACGCTCACACAAATAGAAAGCAGCTGGAAGAATACTAACAATGTCAGGGTTATGTGTAAACTCCATTTTCCTATCAAAAACTATGGAAACAGAAAAAGAACTGAGAAAAATTTGCTGTTTGCTTAAGCTAAGACTTATTGCTGCTGATTCTGGATATGGCTTGTACAAGAGACAAATTGCTTCACGTTTCCAGGCTTTGCTATTCTGATCTCAGTGAGAAAGTTTCATTCTGATTTCCTCCCTAATAGCTTAAATGTATTTTCTTTGGCAGATTCATTGCAATTGTGAAAATATTTCATCCTTAAATTCAGGCAGGTTTTGTTTTCCACAAAGTGACCTAAAGCCCTGAGATTTTGACCTGTTTATACATACTGAATAGCTGTTCAGTGGGAGCTTTGGCTCTGTAAGGAACCTAAATGAGACTTTTTTAACAAGGGCATGGTGGCATTTGAGCTACCCCTGCAGGGTCCTTCAGTGGGCAACAGGGAGATAGAGACACCTCCAAAAACCAATCTATCCTAAAGGAGTTATCTGAGGGGAAAGGAGGGAAACAGGCCATAAATTCAGTCTGATTTGCTCATCCCCACATAAGGCCAGCCCTAAATCCCAAACATTGCCACCATGCAACAGCCGCGGGAGCCATCCGTGGGGAAAGGGTTAAAAAAAACCCTCAAGTAATGAGAAGCGAGCCGCCTCGGGGCATTTCAGCTGTTGAAGTGCAGGTGTCACTTATGGAAACCTCACAAAATACAATCTTTTTCCTACCACCAATACTAAAGCCTACAAGGAATTACTCTCACACTTACAACCAGATGCTGCGATCAGCCGCGGTCGGAGAGATGGGGGAAGGACCCACCACACCTCACAGGCTGGCTTTCCTCGGGCGGAGGACACACGGAGCCAGACTGCACTCCCGGTGACACCGGCACAGCGACTCCGCTAGCAGCCGTGCGGCCGTGCTGGAGTCGTACCAAGGATGCCGGAGCAGGAGCCGGCCGCCTGTCTCTTACAGCAAGCGGGAGGCCGTCAGGCCAGTTCGCTCTTATTTATGGGCTATTCCAGCAGCCAAACCCATTCAGTCATATCTCTTCCTTGCTTATTAAATATTTGATTATTAACTCTAAATTCCTTGACTATAAGGACTTTTTTTTAAATTTAAACATAGCTCAGGTGTGGGAAACTGCCAACGTGGCACATTGCTCATTGCCTGCTTTCTCTGGGCGATGCCCTGTTTCCGCTGCCCTCCTTCAAGTGATGGGTGAAGCCTACAACATGTGATGGAAGTGGTTTACATACTGCTCGGTAAGCTGTATTGCCGAATGTAACACCACTGAGCGATCAACCCTTTCATACCCTTCCTGGGCATAAGGCACAGCAGGGCACTGCACTGGGTTGGTCAGCTTTGTCCCACTGGAAACTCAGTCTCCATGGCCAAAGTCAACACCTTCAGATTGGTTTTTTTCCATGGCTTGTACTGCCCACACACAGAAACACACCCACGGGGGAGGCTGGATGCTGCTGACCTGGCAGGGGAGATGGGCGGGAGGTAGAACACTTCTTAAGAGAGTCTCCCAGCATCCAGCCATCACCCGCAGGGTACTTTCTGGAGCTTTAATGTGGACCAACATCAGTGACAGCCAATAACCCCATCTTCACAGGTCTGTCCACCTCCATTTCCAACCCATTTATACCCTTGTGGCTATTCAAACCAATACCCCAGGAAAACATCTTTTTTTTCCAGATCAGTTTCTCTTCACTGGATAAAAGTATAAGATGGCAGATTTCAGAGGAATTAAGGGATTACTCTGCTTGAAAAGCGTAATGATATTCATCACCATAAGCTCAGATTCAAACTGACATTGTGGTAGAGGCAGTAAGGCATAAGCTCTTTCCAGCCCAGATTTCTTAAACCAAATACACATCAAGGACCACAGTGAGGAGGAGGAGGAGGAGAGGCTGAAGGCACTCATTGCTTGCTGCTGCCATGTGGTGCCCGCAGGACCGGTGTTCATAGCTCTCTGCTCACACCATCCCCTGCTTAAAGGAGGGCTGTATCCACCCCAGAAACCTGTGTGTACATGGGAGAAAAGCAAAGCAATGTGATACTCATTTGGCTCAGTCCCTGGAGAGGTCGTGTTTTACTAAATTAATAATCTATTTAGATCTGTTCAGCTTCAGCTTCTTAAGAAACTAATCCAGACAAGCCCAAAAGTACTAACAACATTTCAGTCTGGGCTTGAAGAGAGATTAGAGAACATTTATTTTGCTTCCAGTGTTTTCTGATTGCTCCCAACCTTTCCTTGCACAAGCATCTAAATGAGGAAATACGAACAAAAAGACTAAGTAGTAGGGTTTATTGTTGAATTAAATTCCCCTGGAAAAAAAAATCAAGCCAACCTCAGTAAAATTGATCCACTTAACATTCAACAAAATAAATATACAGGAACATGCTTGGCTGTGCATGTAGAAAATTGGGGATTTATAGGTCCATATTTCAAAAGTATTGCAATGAACTTCTTCATCTGCCACTTAAATCTTAGCTCCCAGCTCACCTGCAACCCATAGAAAACTGTCACACTTGAATTTTCCTGCTTTTATTGTTTTGGGGTTGGGTTTTTTTGATCCTTCAACATGAGCACATTGACCCAGGTGATGGAGAGCACCCCTAATCTGGATGTTTCTTAACCACAGAATAAAGCTCAACTTTCTCTTAAAATCCTACCTTTGGCCTGAAATCCAGTGTAAATATATCAAGGCAAAGGAAGGTGAGAAGGTTCAGAAATGCAGATCTGGAATTCAGATTGCTCTGACCACTCTGCCCATGCCCACGGGGCTCAGAGGGCAGAGTGTTTTACTGCCCACAGAACAACTTATGAAAGGAGGGTGGTCGTACAGGAGACGTCTCAAGGTGAAAACAGCAAGTAGTAACGGCTGGGGAATAAAAATAAACCAGGTTCATGGGGGAATAACTGGGGCAAGGTGTGTTGCTTTAAGCATCGCTGCAAAAATATATGGTTTAGAAACTGCCTTAGTGACACAGCCCAAGACAGTGCCTGGGAAATCAATACCAGGAACCGGCGAATTCACGTTATTATCCACTATTTGGTCTTGCTGAGATTTATTGGCTGATAAGTGGATCATGCAAGTAGGTATAAAGCCGTAACAAGATTACGTGTGAATGATAAGGAGGTTATAGTCTATAAGGAAGCACAGCACAGCCCAGGAAAAGGCTCTGGTGATTAATGGGAGCAAGGCACTGCACTGGTTTACAGAGCACTTGGCAGTGGGACAAAATGCAAAAGCTGGATGAGGTTGTGTTAGAGACGTGAAAATAGAGGCGTGGGGCCAGTTTCACTCAACCTGCCATAGAGGGAGATAAATTACGCCTGTCAACACCCACCAGGCCCTAGGACTAGCATATCCCCCCGTGACCCTTGTTAGGTTTTGCCCTTGGCTGGTGCCTGCCCCACAAAGGAGAGCTGCAGCCGCTGCCTTTCACGGGGGCAAACCCGTACTGCGTGCAACTCCTGCGTGCCAAGAGAGGAAAAGGATGTTTATTTGGGCTATTGCATTGATTATGCAAATTTCACCCTGTTTAAATTATTTCAAAGCCTTAAAAATCCCCAATGGGATTTTTAAAAGAACCAGTCGTGTGATTTTGTCCCCACAAGCCCACGGTACAGGATCCAGGAGCACTTCCCAGCCCCGGATGGGGACATGTCACCTTTGCCTCCCTGTTCCCATGCACCTACTCTTTCCCACCGGGAAAGAAACCCAGGCACACGGGTTGGAAAGGAGCTGCGATACCTGCATATATATAATGTTTAATATTATTGTAAGTCTATGTTTTGGGAAACAAAGGTTTACTTGCTCTGGTGCAGGGAAAGTTCATGTTAATTCTGAGTAATTATATTGAATATTTCTTTTTATACATATATATGAAATAGTTTACAATCTTTGTTTGAAGTCATTAACCCTCCACCTATTTTTGGAACTTAATTGGCACTGCTAATTTACAGATGGGGAGAGCAAGACAAGAGAGCAGCATGTGATTTCCACACTGAGCCGCAAGCTGGGGAGGGGAGGCTGTGGCCCTGGGCTGTGCCCCAAGCTGGGTTTGTCCCGGGGCTCTGGCTCCTGAGCATCGTGTGGGCTGGAAACAGCCCCGGGAGCTTTGGGAACCTGGCAGTGACAGGGTGGAGACAGGCAAAGAATGACGCCATGGACATCACCCTGGGTATAGAAGGAGAAAATTTTTCTGCAGGGGCAGGAAAGCATAAATGAATGCAGAAAAAGTCCTTAGGGCTTTTTTTTTTTTAGCCCTTGCAGCCCTCAACTCTCTAAAGGAAGGCTCCAGGCAGGGCCACAGGCTGTGCTTCAAACTCCTGCAGAGGTGAATACCCGCATGCACAGAACAGCGGTGTTACACAGCGATTTCAGACCTTCCCCATCACCCTGTCACTTGCAACCCGTCAGAAATTGTCTGTGTGACATAAGCCCTCTGTTAAGCTCAGCTGGAAATAGCTACCAAGTTTAAATATTTATTGTGGGAGAAGAGAGGGACAGTGCAATCACCTAACTTCATTTCCGTAAGAACATGGCTAAAACTGCTCACGTTATCAGGTTACTCAAATGCTGCCTCGGTGCAGGATGCCTTCATCATGCCTCAAATAATTGCACGTTTAATCTGCTCAAGAGAGGCAAAATTTATGGAGGTATTTAACATTGCTGACATCTGTCTTACGAGATTATAAAGCGTTTTTTAATAAATCAAATTCTTCACTATAAGACACAAGTCTTAACATGAGAAACAAACAGCTGAGGAAAGGCATCCGCATGGACTCAGGCTGAACGTATATCAAACCCACAGGGTCCTGGGCAACAATGGCCAGAGCTATCAGCAACCTACCCATTGTCATAAATAATGTTTTGACAAAAACGAATACAGAAAGGGATTTGTCAAGTTAGTTTTCCTTCATGGGTCAAAGACAGGGACGATTTATGGTACACATCTTGAACAAATTAGGGAAAAAGACGCAAGATTTGGCCACTGAGTTTGTTAAAACTATGCACTGAAAAGAACCAGAATATTCTGTAGTGGAGCTTCAGATGTTACACTGACTTATATGTCCTGCAGATTGGATATGTGGTTTATACTGTTCCAGGCATTCCCCAAATGATGTGCAGTATTCTGTCAATCCTGTCAATCCCACATCCAGCAAACTCCACCATGGAAATCAGAGCGCAGAAATTGCTATTTTTGCTTCTACTTCTTCTGCTTTGTTGGCTTCCATCGGCTTTCAAGCAAGCGGGACTACTCACGGTGACATTAGGGAGGTGGATATTTATATCTGAACGAGAAACTGGTTTTAATGCATCTTTTTGTTTAGTCCTGGTAAGGAGCGGTACCGAGTGATCTCCATGCCCATCACAAGTCAGTGTAGCTGGAAGTTTAGGTGCTGTGTTCTGGATACTGAAATGTTCAAGAGCACAAAAGCAGAACACTACAAAGCAAGAGCTGGGCCTGGAGAGCACCTGGAGGACCCTTTTGAAGCATAAATACATTAAAACACATTCTTGCCCTGCATGGCAGCAAGGGCTTGGGCTCGCTGGGCCATTGCAGAGGTGGGGTCTGCGCACACAGAAGCGAATCTGATTTCTGCCTCAGTCATTAGGATTCTTGTAATTTGCTCCATGGTTGTCATTTTGCTTCTCTTCCCACTCTGACTTTTCTCTGTAAATGTTTGAACTATGGCTATCTACGGACTTGCTTTCATTTTTAATGTTACAAACACTGTACAGATTTGAACCACAGCAAACACAGATGCACTGCAGAAAACATTTGCTCTTTTGCCTTTGAGGCTAAAGAAAACAAAGCAAAGGGCATTAAGCTCAAGGCTACTGTAAACCTCTGTGGGTTTCTTCTTTTTTTTTTTTCCCCACAATGACAGGGAATCGCTTAAATTTGGATCTAATATGCATCATGGCTGCATTTGCTAGAGAAAGACTATGTGCAAAATCCAGCTGCCTCGCCCTGGAAATTGTCTCCTAGCAGCACAAAACAGAAGATTAAAAATGTTAAAAGATCAACTTGTCTTATCATGCTTTAGATCCAGATGGATTTTTGCAGACAGAGGCACAAATTATACCTTAAAACAATGGGTTGTTGACATTGAGAAAACAATTACAGCACCTTTTTCCCCGTCTGGTCTCATCGGCCAAATTCCCATCTCTACAACTCCAAGTGTAACACCAAACTGAATTACACATGAGGCCAGGGATGACGTAAAGGGCTGGAATGGAAATCCCTGATGTTAGTTGTACTCAGTGGACAGAGGCAGGCCCAGAGGTGTATGAAAGTTAATATAAGAGGCTTTAAAAGTGACATTGGTGTGCTATATCCTCAGCTGCCTGCTGCTGCTGCGTCCAGAGCTTACAAAGGCAATAAAAAGAGAAATTTCTGAGAAACTCAGTGTAACTGAAAATACCCTTGAACATAATCATGGGGATGAAAGGAAGGGGGGGAAACGGTCGCTTAGCTTGAACTGGACTGGTTTAGGATCTTCTTCAGGAAAAACAAGGCCACCCTGTCCTACACATACGAGTCAAATTAGCAATTCCATTCTTGGCTGATAGAATCCTCCTGACCAATGAGCATGACCATGGATACAAGATCAGGCTAGCGTTGTGGGAAAGGCAAACCTATCCTGGTTTTTTTTTTTTTTTTTCTTTCTGCAGCCAGCCTTACCCAATAGCTTATTTGGAGCTATTTACGTGCTAAAGAAATTAGCACGCTGGGTACAACGTGGGTTTGTTTGGGTACAAACATGTCTAAAGGCTGTGTGGGCTGCTTCTCATACTTAGGAACTGTATTTTGCTATTCAAGAGCATTAAAGAATTCAATTTTCACTTCCGGAGAGTGTTTCCCAGGCGACTTTCTTCCGCTGCCCTGCTCCGGTGAGGAACATCAAGAGCCGCTGCAGACCTTTGAAGAACCAGCCAATAATTTCAACGTCTCCTTGGCAAAAACAGTCCCTGCAAGGCAGTCGTCCCACCTGACAGCTTCGGAGCGAAGGGGTGGGCTGTGCGGGGAGTGGGGGCACAGCTGCATTCGCAGCAGAACAGCCTTTCCCAAGCCAGGCACTAAATGCAATTAGAGAGAACAGAATATCCCAAGTATAAGATATCAAAACAAAACACGTTCAAACGCTGGAAGCCGAGCATGGGGCAAGGCTGGGGTTGTTTGGAGCTGGCCTCCTTTCTGCTGGCACCCACCGCTCGCAGGCACGGAGAGCAATGCTGTTTAAAAGCTTGTTCTTCTGTCGTTCTCTGCGTTTGGAGGGAGTTTCAGTTTTGGAGTTTTAACTGCCTGTTATTGAAGCGGAGGTATTCTTACTGCTAAAACGTGGCTCCTGTGTCATCAAAGTGCCATATCTATGGGAAGTTCACTATGGCAAGGGGAAGAGATGCTGCATGCCATGGTCAAAGTCATTGCTAAGGCGAAAGAAAAGCCCACCGAGACACCTGGATGGGAAACCATGCCTAATCTAGCTGATATCACCAGCAGACATGTGCAAAGCACCAGAGATACAAATCCTAATGAAGAATTTATGAAGGTGAAGGAGTTAATTAGAGAGACCTCAGTCTTAAGAAACTACAACAGTAGCACAAAGATAAATCATTCATTCTGGCCTCCGGCAGCACTTGCCCGCTACGAGCCAGCTGGTCGAGACTTCAGACCAGGGGCTTGTACATCAGGGCAGGAGCAAAACCGGACTGCTTGTGCTCACACGGAGAGGAGGCGGCTTTGGCAGCAGCACGTGGCTGCAAAAACCTTGAATCTTCACTTACGGGAGCCCGGTGCTGGCTGGAGCCGATCACCAACCACCAGTGCCAAAAGGACAGGGCAACCACCCCTTTACCCGAGAACACGGAGATTATTTTTTCAGTCTCCAGTGCAAGACTTTTGACATTGATTTCCAGCTGGGCAGAGGTTTGGTGGTTGCAGAAGCAGCCATGGGAGTCTACGACACATGCACAGCACAGCAATGCCCCAGAGCTATGGAGTGAGCACAGCAATCTGCTTTAAAAGAAGAAACAAAACCACATCTGGCCTCCAGGGAAATGTGGGGACCAGAGCTACTGCTGGGGATGAGGCCTCATGGAAAGTACTTCTTTCTCTGAGGGCAAGTCGGTTAGGACACAAAATGCCAAAGCCCACAGCAAATCTGAAGTCCCAGAAAGGATCTGTTGAAAGGCATGAGGACTGTGACTCCAGAAGCGTTACAGGAATGTTGAAAGGGAAGGATGGAGATCCTTTTCTATATCTTGGTTTTGAGCATCTGCAATGCTGCTTTGTTAACTGGCCTGGAAAAGGAAGGCATGTACAGCTCAGCCTCTACGAGAAGCTGATATCAATCAGTAGATGTAGCTGTTATGATGTGCCCGGACCCACGGCTCCAATAACCCGGACCTCGAACCCTGCGGGAAGCCACGCTCTGGCAGATGCCATGGCTCTGCATGATTTCTGAAGAGCACCAAGGGAGGGGACGTCCAGTAGCGTCCCACCGCTTGTACCTGAAATGGATCGTTTCCTTTTGAATCCCTGCAGGGGATCAGCCTCTATCACGGGTTGCATCTTTGCGGTCATGAGTTATCCAGCTCTGTTAAAAATATAAGAGAATATTTGATCCCCAGAAGGGAAAATTTCCCAATTCACCATATGAAATAACCTGTAAAGCAGCATTTCCTTTGATTTCTCATTTCCTTTTATTTTTCCATTGATCTCATCACATTCTCTCATTGTCTCATCTTATAGAGCAAGGCAAGAGGACAAGCTAATCTGTTTTCCCTCTGCCCTTCTTAATGTCTTCTTGATTGAAATTCACATTAACTCTTAGGTACCCTAATCTCAGAGAGCATCCATAAAGCCACGTCCACTTCTATAAAATTCAGCTGCTCTGAAACTTCTCTTTCAAGCCACTGAGATCTGGGGAGCTCTCAGGAACGGGGCAGATACTTGCATAATCCTTAGCATGTACCCAAAGCAGCTCTGGCTGCTGAGTTTCTCCAAAATTTTCCTGGGGATAAAGTGATGCTCTGACACAGGGGATGAAGGGAAGGACAGAGGGGAACCGCACACCCATGAGCCTCCCGGCTTGTCCTTCCAAAGATAAGCGGCTAGCACGAAGCCAGCCCCATCCGCAACAGGGACAACCTCGGGCGCTAATCCTCTCCTGCAGCATTAGGGTTCCAAAGAACCACTTCTGCTTCCAAATCGCTTTAGCAACAACTGCCTGCCTTTTCAGAAACAGCCAACTGCCAGGAGAGGCTGCCAAAGGCCTTTGGAAAGAATCATGAGCCGGACATATTTTTGTCCCCAAGAGTGAAAGCGGCAAAGCCCTGAATTTGGGGGAGACACCTAAGGCGGCTTGCAGAGAGCAGAGGCTGCACCACCAGTTTGCCAGTCCCTGTCCCTGTCCCAGTCCCGCTGCCAACACGCAGCCCCAAGACATCGTTGTGCCTGGCATCTATAGATTTTATCAACCCTGCCTTATTTTCTAGCCAATTTCTAGTTTAATTTCAACAGCAAAAAAACAGTGCTTCTTCACCACATCGGTTCTCCAACATGCAGTCCTTGTGTGATTTTTTGGATTATTAATAAAAAAATTTAAAAGCTCTTATCTACCTACTCAGGGATATGACAGTGCAGTAAAGCACAGCATGAATTTTCTGTGGTTTAGTTCTTCTTGGTGCAGGCACCCTTAGGACCGGCCAAGCAGGAGGGAGTTACCAGGGTACAGCGAGGAGGGGGATGCTGCACAGTGGTACCTGCTGTTTCCCTTCCCAGTCTCAACCTGTGATGAGCTACAAGCCTGGCCAAACCGCCGTGCGTTTAGGGAGCGAAGGACTTAAGGTATTTGCTGTCAATCTGGGCTGTGAAGTGCTTGGCCCGGCTTTTTCGCAGACCACACCTGAAGGAGACATGGGTGGCGCGGAGGAGTCACACTGGCATGCAACCAGGTGGAAAACCTGTGAAAAGTGGGCAAATCCAGCCTGAGAAGGGCTCAGAGCAATGAGGCACTCTCCACCGAGTCCTTACCGATTACACCAGTGCCAGGAGAGGTGCAGAGCCAGTTAAATTGGGAGGGGGGATGCTGCAGAGCCCTCCGGACAGGGGGAGGTGGAAGATGCAGAGAGGAGCCTCCGCTGCAGCCAGGCTCGGGCTGTGCCAGCAGGAAAGTCATTTGGTTTACTTACAGAAGTGCTGGTTGACTTATTTGCGGAAAGAACTGATTTTCTTAGGAAAACTGGGCATAATAAGTATACCCCCCACCAAGTGCTATGGTAACTAAGCTTTTATCTGAGTAGATAAAATAATTAACATATTTATTACTTAGAAGAAAAACCTCATTTTATGATTGATTGCAGCCTACTAATCTTCCATCACATATTCAAAGTCCGCAATGTTAGGTCATTCATTTTATTTATTTTTCAAGACATTACACATGTTTCCTATCCCAAGGGGGGTTAAAAATCAGCATATGAAAAATTCCCGTCATTACTAACACACAGCTCAGCAGAAAACGAACAGGGATGGGGAGCACCCATCCTGTCTGCAGGAGACACGGCTTCATTAAGCTTGCAAGGGCTTTTTGCACGTTACAGAAAGCACTAAGGGAGTGGGAGAAATCCTGCAGAGCCCCATAGGCACCTACAGATGCTGTGGCTTCATGCTCAAGCCAGACTCGGTGCCGCCGCAGTGCTTGGTCCCGGCACTCCCGCGCCTGCATCCACCTACCTCCGATTGCACCACGGGCACTCCTGCACGCTTCTTCTGCTTGCCGTCACAGGAGATGCCGTGAGATGATTTACCTCCATACTTAATCACTCTAAATTATGGGCATTTTTAGCTAATGGCTTTAATTCTCGGTTCTGGGGAGTTTTGTTGCTGTGGTTACTGGGCAAGTGTAAACGGCTCACAGTTACCCAGAAGGAAGCTCAAAAAGAAACCTCCCGAAGTCTGCAGAGGACACCCTCCGTTGAGTGCTGTATTCACACACCCACAGACTTTGGGTTTTTTTTCTTTTTGGAAACATGAAGCCACAAGTCCAAAAAAAGAAGCCAGGAGCCACCAAAGACAGAATAACCATAAAACACATCATGGCAGTCATGGCCTCTTCCTAGCGGGGAAGTCATCCCCTTCCAAGTCATTCCCTCGTACGCGGGGTCCCCAGGGCAGCTCCCTGCCTGGATGCCACCAGCCAGGTCACGGACCAGGCCACGAGGTGCTCCTGGCACGGACACGGCACAGCATGGCCTCGCAAAGGGGTTTTGTGCAAGTGGGGAACCTGTGGAGAGAGGTGCAGAGCATGGGGGAGACCTGGATGGGCCCCCGGCAAGGAGGGGAGCGCGAGCGGGCAGCGGGCAGGCAGGGAGGGCAGCGGCGAGGTGGACCTGACCCCCGCGGCATGGCTCTGCTGCTGCAGTTCTGCACGTATCCAACATTTTACGTCTTCATCTTTCTGATGCAAAAGCCCTCCTAAGAGACACCAGGAAAGTCCCACTCCTCCAGGGCTTTGCAAAAGACCTCAAATAGCTGCAAATGCGTCCCTGCCACCGCATCCACCCGCACAGGGCTGTCACCGGGCTGTCACCGCTGCAGTGGCTGTTGGCCACCAGGCACTGCACCTCCCGTCCAGGGTGCCAACGGGGCACACAGGTGCTATTCCTGCCGCTGTAACTCACGGTAAATAGTCCTTTACACCACAAACGCTTCAAAGCATCGCCACCTCTCCCCAACAATCTCAGTTTCCTTGAATTAAGGCCCATAAAACCATTGCAACATGGGCACCTGCAGCAGGCTCGTGCTCGCCAGGTCTCCCAAAGGACTTTTGTCCTGCATGGACCAGCACTGCAGGTGGATATGCTGAGTCCCCACGGCAGATGCTGAAACACGTTCCCGCCATCCCTGGAAGGGTTTGAAATTATGCGCAGCTCTGCCGAGTTGTGAAAAGGAGAATTGTCAGGAATGGGTTTTCTTGTGACTGAACGTTTGTGGTTCTTGCTGCCACAGCCCTCCATCTCGTTAAGAGCTCACCTGGGACCGGATTAGAAACTTATTCGGGTGCCGACCTCATTTGGTCCTATTCTTTGCAAAAAATAAAACACCTTACGGTTCACCTTTCAGATTCCCCAGGCTTTTGAATGTGGATGGGTTGGCAGCGGAGCCACTTCTTTTCAGAGAAGTGGCATTAATAGCACAGAGAAAGGCTGCCTGTAGTTTATTACATACAGTAACACCCTATTCTATCCCAAAAGCCTTTCATCTGAAAAGCTGGCACCCACAGATTACCCAAAACTACTCCCACACAAAAAGAGATGTGATGAGCAAATCAGGACAGCAAATTTGTTTCCAATCCTGGGGCAATAAGAAAGGTTTTCCATCCAATTGCCCTCGTGTTATTCAGCCAGTGTAATGTTCTGATTGCACATCTGGGGAGTAACGCAGGACCCTCGCCCGAGCTCTCTCAGTCCAACACCAAGGATCAAAAAAACAATCGGGAAAGGGAGAACACAGTGACAAGGACAGCGCTGGCGCCGTCCACATCCCTGTCCCAAGCAGCTCTCATCCCACCCAACACCATGGAGACTTCTCAAGGCTTTGGCCGGCACTATCGGGAACGTGGGTGAGTCAGATCAAACAAACTGCCTTTCTTTCCTTCGCATTATTTCCTCTACACTATAGCAAGCGTCGGGGTGCATAGCAAAAAAACCATCCAACTCGTTGCGTGATTAAGCACAAAATAAATACCTACAACTATTCTCAGCTTAGATGCCTATTAAGAAAATTGTATAAAGTGTAAACTGTACTTGCACATGAAAACCAATGGTAAGTTGTAGCACGCAAGGAAATGAGTCAGTAGGAAATTAAACACAACTTACTATTTTCTCAAAGCCACAGGCGGGATTAATCCTTTTGTGCATATCTAAAGGTGATTCTGGGATCACCTACACAAAGAGTCAGTTCTCTGTTTTGCCATGTTATTGCAGCCCTTTTTAATGATTCATGAAGAAGAGCTTCAAAGAGCTCCAAGCCCTGACGACAGTCCCGGATCCGACCTACTCATTCTCATCTCAGCAAAAAATCCTTCTTGGTGAATAATTTAGGTCTATGAAGAGAGCTGCCGTAAAACTATTCCCAAGAGAAGGAGCGGTGTCTAGAATTTAATCGCATCATGGAAATAAAAATAAAAAGAAAATATCAAAAGAAAGCAGCGACTGCAACAACAATACAAGCCTTATTTTGCAGAATTCATCCGTTGTGAAACTCCACAGAAGGGAACACAGCTGTTTTCCCTGAAATATGTTTCATGTTTCCAGAGACCAAAGATGAAATCCAAAGCTTTGACTTTCAACTTACGATAGACAAACACATACAAGGATGACACAACTACTGTTCAGGGCTATTGAGGAAAGAAAAAGGCCATTTAGGGCTAAAGGTGAAAACACAGACTTGACCACAGCCTGTAGCACATCCTCCACTGAGTAAGGACAGCACCGCAGGAGCAGGCTTGCGACACCCTCCCAAAATCTGAGGCAATTCTCCCCTCACTTCAAGCTTGGGACTGAGTTTTATATTTGCTCTGTTGCAAGGGCTGAGGGCCCGTGCACTGCAGGAGGCTCACACCATCTCTCCCATATAACACGTTGCATCTGGTGCTGAACACAAAATGGTAACACCACCAAAAAGGCATAAGAAATGAAGTGCGGCACCCAGGAAAAAAAAAAGCTACATACAACACGCATCGCTTCTGTGCACCTCCACCTTAATTCTGAATTTTCTAGTGAGCATTTAAGTGTAATTCCTCTCCCAAATTCCTGACGTGATATGCAGGGATTATGTCATGTCACTTCAAATGTTTAATCTTCTCCTTGACAGGCTGATTGGGATATTCTTATACATTAAACTCAGATGAGCCATTCACATCAGTTTGCCTCAACAGCAATAAGTACCTTCAGTTTCACGGCCATTTTACAAAGATTTCTCACAATGACTGGCATCTTCATCTTCCTTGTATGAAAAGCTATGACATTTTGAAGGACAGCTAATCCAAATCGTAGCTCACCCTGCACTCGAAATAACCAGCATAACCAAAACCAGCAATACTGAAATATTTCTAATAATGGTAACAGTTGTAATAGTATATCTTCTGGTCCCTGGGATGCAGAGAAATATCTAAGGGACTCTCTCTGTGTGGTAGCTTAGGATGTCATGGGCACCCACAGCAGGAGGAAAAGCCTCACCTGAGAAACAGGTCAGGGCACGGACCCCGTCCAAATCTTCTTTCGGCATAAAGACACAAATATCCTCGCCCTGGCAGACCCAACGGCTCGTCTGGAGCCCTCCCATTTTCACACTGACACTATTTATTTTGGGGGCAAGCTGCTCTGTTCCAATAGCTCCTCCTTCAAAGGGCAGCATGCGTTTGGGGTTTGTCTCCATGTCCTAAAACACAAATGTATTGCTCCAGCTCAGCTACGTGTTGTGCTCAGCTTGGAACATTTCTGCTTCCAGGTGGCCAAAAATGGTGAAGATTTTGCTTCAAATGGTAATCCCATTGCTAAAACTCTTCTTTCTTATTTTAGGGGGAGACAACCACTCATCCCCACCTTCCGTGCTGCAAACCACCCTCCTGGGGCTGGCAAATCACCGCCGGTCCCACCAGGTCTTACCCTCAGAGGCAAAGCCAGCCCTCACCCTTAGTTTACCAGGGCACCTTATGCTGGGGCAGAGGCCTGAAAAAGAATAGTTAATGAGATGAAATGACAGACGTTCCACCAGCAACAATGCCCCTCTAATTAGCCGGACAAAGTGGTGACACGCTGCGTGCACAGGTATGGTTTTGCTCCCCTGGGGACTGGCACGGCTCTCTGAGCACGTCCCATCTGCAGAGCTGAGGACAACAGCTAGACCTCGGTGACTACGCCTGGTCTGAAACGCTCCTTTTGGGGGGGGGGGGGGGGCAAAACCCAAACCCTGATTAATTACTATGCGATCGGGCGGCTTTGTGCGGGCTGCAATGGATGCTTCGACCCGCGCTCGCCCTGCGGCTCGCCCGGCGCAGCCCTCCCAAGCCGCGTGAAACACCAGCTGCTTGCCGAAACACGTTTGCTGAGGCTTAGCAGATCTGCTGGAGATACTGCAGGCGCACGAAGCACCAACGTGTGCTGAGCAGCTTGGCATATGCTTGCACAAAGAAAATAGATCTGGATTACCAGGGTTTCTTTTGGGGCAGACTGCGGTGAATTCCATATATGTTTCCTTTCCCTCAAATCCTTTGCTAAAACTTCTTCCTCTTCTGTGATCGTCATTTTGAGATAGAGCAGGTGTCAGAGACAGCTGTACATGGCCACCAAAATCTGTCACACCAGGCAAGAGACACCTTTCAGCTCTCAGAAATAATTACTATCAAAGCCACCGCTTGGCATAAAGACACCAAACTGCTCAGGCTCATAGTGAGCAGTTACCGTATTTACACACACACCTCAAATACATCCATTTCTACATCTAAATTGGAACTAAAGCAGCCCTTTGCTTATTCAATAGCTAATAAGCTTGGCTCTTTCAACATGAGCACGAGTCATACAAGGAGAAGGGATTTGCTTTTGGAAAGCTTGAAAATTTCCTTCAATTTTCTGGGGGAAGTTCAAATTGCCGTCAGCTAAAGCTGCACCCAAATTTTTATTAGCAGAGGGGGAGGGAATGTGGCTTTCCCTTCCCACAGTTCCCCCCGAAACTGTTCCTGCATACAGTGGAGAGGAGGCTGCAAGGAGGGAATTACCCCAAGCCGCAGCAGGGCAGGATTACAGCCCTGGATGGGATATGGATCAGTTTAAGTCAGCTCTCCCTGGTGCCCAGCGAGCATCCTCACCACCGAGCTGATAGTGACTCTGAAACGAGCCTTTTGTATTCTCCTGCAGTTTTTTTTCTTCCTCATATAGGGAATTGGATAACGACAATTGAGTTCAAAGATTTGAACCGAGACCTGCCGTATCTCAAGTGCCCGTTTTTATCACCAGGCTGCAGAACAAACCTTAGTTAGTCCTTTAGCATTTAGTCCTGTTAGCATTTAATAACACACACCCCAAAACATCCCTAGCAGGGTGCACCAAGAGCCTCAGGAGCTGGTTTAGAGCAGTGCAGCGCAAATGCCCAAAGCATAACAAAAACTATCATACCATCCCCCCTGCCCCTTTACGCCGGCAACAGCCCCACAAGCCTGCCCGGGAATGGATCTTTCACCCCAAAATCTCCCTGCCACGTCAGCCAGGCCCCCCCCCCCCAGCCTTGTCCCCACCATGCCGCCCACCCCTGCTCCCCCATCCCATGCAGGGCAGCGGCGAGCCGGCAGCGGAGTCGGGCTGTTCCCGGCGTGTCGGCACGTCCCGCATGAAACCCAGGGCCAGGAACAAGGCAGCTGCCTGCTCTGCCTGTGCGCAACGTGCAGGCTGTGTGTGGTAGGGCTGTACTCACAGCCTGCCAACACCCGGGCCGGGAACGCGGTGGGGATGGCCGCTGCCAATGGGAGCCGGCAGGAATGAAGCCATGTGGGAAACTTAAAATGCAAGCGGAGCCGGGAGCGCACGGCGTGTCCTTCCCAAACGCTGCCTGAACTGGCAGGATGGCTGGTTTGGGTCGGTTTGAGCGCGCGAGTGGGGAGCGTGGGCAGCGGTATGCTGGGAGAAGGGGCTGAGATGAACCGGGGATCAGCAGAGGCGTTTATCTGCAATGGGTTTTGAATAGAGTACTATGAAGATTAGAGACCCAACGCTGATCTTCACCCATTTCAGTTACACAGGCAAAAATCTGGAATCTGGATTTTAAAGATGCTATTTTAGCTGTTGCCGAAATCAGAAACAGACTCTGCAAGGGAGAGGGAACGTGTATTTACATCCATGAAGTTCCTGCGTGTTGCTACCCTGTTCTTCACGGAGCAGAACGTTGTTGGAGTGCTCATAAAAGCAACTGAAAATTGATCTTATTTCCTGAAACGTTCCACATGCTAAACCTACCTAACAACGCTCTGAGGAATATTTTTTCCCCCGTTTAATTCACTAGGCTTTCCTTTAGATTCAGAAACCTGTTAAAGCTAGAAAATTTGCTATTAAAGTCAATAGCCAACACCCCTTCCCAGGTGAGACTTCTCCCGATCTTATTTCCAAGATGCACGGGAATTTCCACGGAGCGCCGGCTTCCCTGGAGCACTCGCAAACGAGGGGGGGGTATTTTCCACCTAGCAGCCCCATTCGTACAAATATATCCCCCCCACCCAGCAAACCTCCTCCCGATGAGAAATACCCCAGCTGGGCAGAAGCAGCCGCCCCACCGCCTGCGCCCCCACCCCCGGGGATGCTCGGGGCGGGGTGTCCCATGTCCCCCCCCTTGTCCTCCCCTCCCCGGGGCCGGTCCCTTCCCTCCCCGCCGGGGCTGAGGAAGCGGAGGGAGCCGTGGAGTTGCTTTGCATATTAATGAGCCGGGAGCAAGGGCAGCGGGAGGTGTTTTAAAAGAGGACAAGGGGAGGAAAGCGGCGGAGAGCGCAGGCAGCGACAGGGCAGGGAGCTGCTCTCTGCTCTCCTCTCCCTGGTGACATCCAGCCCCGGGGAAGAAGGGGACGAAGCCGAAGCGAGCAAATACATTAAAATCCTCGGCGTCTCTTTAGGTACCTGCTGCCTCACCATGAAGCTCCTGACAGCAGCTTTGCTCCTGCTGTTCATCGCCATGTGCTTAGCCAGCGCAGAAGGTAAGTGGGTTTATTCTGCTTATTCCCACGTAAACCTCTTTTCCAGGAGGTTGCTTTTCCAGTGATTTGTGTTTGCCTCTTGATAGCCCCGAGGTGGATTTAGCTGTTCCCTGCGTGCTGGGAAAAGGGATGTGTTGTATCTGTGGGGTAAGGTACCTGCGAGTTTTTTTAAAGGTGGAAGTAAAGGTAAAATACACGCGACAAAGTTGCGTCTTCATTGCAAGGCAAATAGCCCCAACCCACAGTGGGGGATTCTCCCTTATTCAGGAATATAGCTCAAATATCTCCTTTCGAAATTGAGGGTGGTTTTCACAGGGAAAATAGAGCAGAGCTGGGTTTGATGTGGTAGCACAAATTCCACCGAGTGTGCCAGTGTGTGTTTTCTGCTGTGCACAGAAATGATGGTTAAAAACCCCTCTCCGCTTTTCTCTGGCTGCGAATGCACCACAGCATCCATGCGAGGAGAAACGACTGAAAGTCCCACAAAGTCCAGGAGAGAAGCGAGTGAATGAGAAAGTAGCTGAGATGTACATTTGCTTGCTCAGTTTAAAGCGAGTTCTGACTCTTCCATTTCCTTTTGTTAAATACAATTACATTTAATCACAGCAGGTGCACTTTAAAAAAAAAAAATCTCATCTTTACTAATCCTCAGAACTTATACAGTGCTCCAAAACATATTTCCCAGAGAGCCCCTACCTTTTCCTGGGACATAGCAAAGAAAATACTACTCTTCTTAAGCTCAAAGCATTGCAAAATTCAGCTTTTCCCACCGAGGCTTGAAAGACCAAAGCAAAGTTTGTGTGCGCATATAGGCTGGCAGGGAAGGGACGCTTGGTATGCAGGAGGCTTTGCAGGCACATGAGAAAATGCTTTCTCTTGTAGGCGTAAAGTGCAAATGTTCAAGAAAAGGTCCAAAAATAAGATTCTCTAACGTACGGAAGCTGGAAATAAAACCGAGGTACCCATTTTGCGTGGAAGAGATGATTATGTAAGTTTCCCTTCATTTATTGCTTTCTGTTTCCCTATCAGCTGAATTGCTTTACCTTATACTGCAAGTTCCTTCTTTGTTCTTTGTTTTCCTCATGCCCTGGCATGCTAATTTCTGGGAATAGTCATTTGCTGTATCAGATGCAATAAAATGTGCAATTCTGACCAAAACCCCAGCTATCGTTTTTCGACACAATTTTTTTTGTTCAAAGAAATATTTACAGAACAGGTAGTGATAAAAGGATAATCATTAGTTCAAGCGAACACAGGGACAAATCCTACTCCAAGCTGCCCGATGTAAAATCCAGAACTATTTACTCAAGTTGTTCTGGGCATGCATAATAAGAACACGAGCAGCGTTTGGTCCGTGGTGGTTTTTGCAAGGAAGCGTTATCCCAACCAGAATCAGATTTTCGCCTGCATTGTACCAGAGCCATCCCCTTGCATTCAGTGGGATTACCTAGCATGTAAGAAAATGCTTTCCTCCTAGTCTCACTGCAAGCTGTGACCAATGCTGCCCTGAAATCTCAAAGTGATGTAGTGACTTACTGATCTGAGGCAGGTATGGGGATTTTTGATATCTCTGACAACTGGCTCAAAAGGAGGGGTTTTTTTAGGTTTTAAATACGGGTGGTTTGTGGGCTTTTTTTCCATCCTGTTTTAGATATCTTAAGATTCCCCCAACAAAGCACCGTCCAACCAGCACATGGAGCTGGATAAGGAATAGAGGGGCAGATTAACCAAGACGACGGCACCGAGCCCCTCTGCCTCCGGAGAGGGGGAAAAAGGGTCCCAAGAGCAGCCGCACCCCCAGAACGCCCAGGACTGATCTACTCTGCTGCCTGTGCTCCCGCACTGAACATACGCCATTCGCTTAATCTTAGAAAGGTGCTTTAACAGCAGGATCCGAGTCCTGTCCTGCCGGGCTGCGTACCACCTCCGGCACTCTGTAATGCCCACGGGGCCAAATCCTGCTCATCCGACTGGCGCAAACAAGGAGGTACCACGGGAGCCTGATCCTGCCCACGCAGAAGTGGCTTGCCAGACTCTGCGGAGGGCGTATGGAGGAGGAATGGAGAGCCAAGCTTCCTTAGGCTTCCTCCAGATTTACACCAACATCACTGTGAGCAGTGTTCAGCTCAGGGAACATCAGACCCACCTCTTTGAAGCCCAGATCAGCTGACGGTGACCTGAACAGAAAAAATGCTTGCAGAGCATCACTGCCTGAATCGGTTCCTTGCGGCTTTACTTTGTTTGCTTTGACCTTTCAATAGCAAAATAATGGCGTAGAGGAGCACTAACTCTTCGCATCCCGCTCCAGGCATTTGCCCGAAAGCAGCTGGTGGCCGGGGGGTATAAAATAAATCTCATTAATGCAACATTTGACTTCTAATCAGGAAGTCGGGAAAGCTGGAACGCCGTGCACGAGCGGTTGCTTTCCCAGCTGGATAGCTATGCAGATGCCGAGCAATGCTATTCAAGCCCAGAGGGTTGCCCTGGGTTTGCAGCGGCTGCGGGGACAAAGCTGTCCCATCACTCTCCCATCACTGCTGCTGCCTTTCCAGCTACCCTAATGCAGTCTGAAGTCAGCACTGAAAGCAAACTGAAATTAATATTCTGAGAACCAATTGATCCGGGAGTCTCTGGACAAGGCATAGAAGAGCTAAATTCCTGCAACTCAGTTTTTGTTGCTGCAGTGATCATCTAAAATGAGCTGTCAAAGCTGGTTCCCCTCCTGCCGTCCTCAAAAGCTCTCACATCTTCTCATGTAGCAAAAACACGATATAAATGATGTTTGGCTGAGAAGAAGTAGGTATGGGGGTGCAGTTTAGGAAGGAATTTGTCTTTGGCCATAACCCCCCCAGCAGAGCTGTGGTACAGGGTAAGAGACAGCTAAACCGAGTCCTCAGTCTAGTCAAAACCTACCAAGATTCATGATACACCTAGCAGTAATTGTGTGTGTATCTGTCTCTCAGAATGAGGAAAAGCAACACAAAATAGGAGGGAGGTTTAACTATTTCTGCCTGAAAGGATTCAACCTCTCTCCACATATTGCCCCATCCCAAAGAAGAGGGATGTGTCGGGGCAAGAGCAGCTGATGGGAAACAGGCACCGCTGGGAGCCTTTCTCAAAGGACGGCCAAGGCAGATGGCAGTCCCTGCACTTAGGATGAAAGACTCAGGATGAAAGGACCGGAGCCAGGACCCTTGTGGCCCTGGGAACAGGGTGTTTGTAGGCAGAGGTGCAGCCCCACCATCCCTGCAGATGAGATGCGTGGGGGCAGAAGGCACTGGGGGTCACAGCCTGACCCGGGGTGCTCATCACAGCCCTGGAGGCATGGACTTACTGGGGAGGATTTTGCCACAGGGTCCTTCAGACACCATGGGTGAAGTCTCCAGCCACCAAGCCCTTGGCACCTAAGGGACAGCTCAGCACACACCCCTGGAGCGAGCTCATGTCCCAGATCCCACTGGAGGTGTAAGTTCTGGTGCTTCAGTCCCTTCTCCATCCGTCTCAACCTCTTCTTGCAGTCCATCCAGACAACTCCGCTCCGGGTATCACCTCCCACAGCACCTCTTCTTAGGCACAGCCCCTTACATCTGCCAGACCAACATCCCCAAGAGCAGGGCCAGGTCGGCTCAGGGTGCCCAAAAATGCTCCCCCCGTAACCCTGCGCCACAGCATCAGGGACGGCGCGGGAGCCACGGAGGACCCTGGGGCTGCCTTGGGAACCTCTCCTCTGCTGTCCAGCCTCCAGCATCAACGCAGAAAACCTACATGTGATGTCGAAGCAACTCATCTCAGCCTGAGAAGAAAGCCAGTTCACCTGAGAAGCAAACCACGCATCTCCTCCTCCTCGGACTGCAGGCTCTAGTAAATCCAGAATTGTCTTTGCTTCTGGTGCAAATGTAGGGCTTGCTGCTCTTCAGAGGTGCTCCTTCTCTTCTCCTGCTGCGATTCAGCTCGTCCATCACTTTCTGGAAATACCTTCTATGGTCTGTCAGAAGAAAAATCCAAGCCAAGGTCTGGCATCAGCCAGTGCAGACGGCACAGCTGAGAAGGTGGATGGAGAAACTTTCACCAACCTCAAGTCCCTTAAAACTTGCATGCCTTGTGCCTTTGGCAAAGGTTTGGTTTCACTCCCAGTTCAAATCTACAGAAAAACTCCCCTTCTCACATACGTACTGATCACCGGAGGGGCTGGCTGAGAACACCCTTAGAACAGAGATAGTCCGTAGATTTTAGCAGTGAGCCTTCCGTTTCTGATGCCTGCAGCCAGAGAGACTCTCGGAGATCTTCCACCACTTTCCCACAGGTTCAGGAAAGGGCCACATCCTCCCAGAAAACCACCTGAAAATTACACCTTATCTTTTTGTGATTTTAGCTTACACCTGATGAAGGTAGAGCAGAAAGGGGAGCAGGGAGGAAGGTTAATTGAATGGAAAGAACTATTTGAACACACAGATATTTCTGATTTTCTGCCATTGTTTTACTCGCGTTTCTAGCACTGCTTAAATAATTCCATTATAATATTTTAGTTAAACCAAAAACTGTGTTTCCCTGGTATGGATGGTATTTCCAGAAAATGAACAATTCCAATATAAATTGTGGGGTTGGTTGGTTTTTTGCTTTTGTTTTTTTTTTTTTTTTTTTTTTAAATCGCACAATTAATAACAAAAACCAAAAACTGCTTGATTTTGAGCTCTGAGAAGAGATAGCAGTCTTGATGTTTCTGGAAAGCCATCCTCTTGGGAAGCAGCTCCAGGTCTCTCTTGTCACCTCAGCTGTGGCAGACCAACCGGTGATGGCTTCACTGAGCCCTCCGGGAGGAAACCTAAAACAACGGGAAGACTTTTGCCGTGTTTTGCCTCCCAGCACACTTTAACCTGACAATAAGGGGACACCAAGCCACCGCTGCTGGCAAGGAGAGCGGGGTCAGCCTGTGATCAGAGGAGGCTGAAGCCCCCAGGTCTGCATGCTGGGGCTCAGAGCTAGTCTGTCAGGGACATAGGTACTCTGCCATGTGCAAGTATTTAAAATCTTGTGGACTGAAAGAAAAAAAAAAAAAAAAAAGAAGGAAAAAAATAATCAATGAAGCAGGCCTGATCTTTTCTCTTGGATGCAGTATTGTTGAGTGTAAGGGAGGCATCTCCTCATGCAAAGACCTTGTGGTTACCTGAATAAGCCCTAATTAAATCAGCTGTTAAGCTCAAAAGACAATATCTAACAGACAAGCAGAGCAAACCCACTGATTAAAAACAGCAGGTAAGTCTTCATCTGATACAACCTAGTATAATGGTGGACAATATTGCACCGCACTGATTGATAACAGCTGAAGATCTTCTCTGATATTATTACAATAAACTAAAATATCTGGCATAAAACACAGAGCATGAAAACCCTTCCATTGCCCGCCTGGGCGAGAGCCCCCTGACAAATTTTGGCATTTACCTGCAGTGGGAGCAGAGGACAGGTATTTCCCATGACTCCCATAACCTGTGCTCGCTTGCCTTGCAGCGTGACTCTGTGGACACGGGTGAGAGGGGAGCAGCAGCACTGCTTGAACCCCAAACGCCAAAACACAGTGAGACTGCTGAAGTGGTACAGAGTATGGAAAGAGAAAGGCAGGTAAGTATGGATTTGCTCGATGGATGAGGGGGAAAAATCTTGGTGGCAAGTCAGGCAATCGGCAGCGTTCAGACATAGAGAGGCCAGGAAAATACACACACTGCAAATGCTCTATCTAGCACAGAGGATGTATTTCATTACCAAAATTATGGTTATAAATGGATGTTCTTGATGTTATTTCTTTCCTGCCACATGCAGTCCTCACTTCTATTTTAGGATTACACTGTTCTGACTATAAATAGTAATTATTTTCTGTTAAACTATTCATCAGCTGCTCTTCTCAGTTATTTACATACACTCACCTCCCTTCTATGGGTAAAAAGCCAAGATGAAAAGCTAAATTACTTCCACATGGTCACAAGGAAAGCAGTCAGCAGAGCTGGGAAAAGAGTACCCTGTCACACCACCTCAAAATCATCAATATCTGATGACGCAGATATTTGCCAGTTTTAACTATCATTCCCAGAAAAACAGTAACTTGCTGGCAAGATGCCCTGCCACCTTCTCCCTTGCAAAGATGTTTGGGTTTTATGGGTGGGGTTTTTCGGTTTGGGTTTGTTTTTTTGGTTTTTTTTGCAAGCCATCCATCATAGATAGAAAAGAGCAAGAGAGAAACATGAATTCCTGATGGTTAGTGGTGATGTCCTGCCTGTAATTAAGGGGAGCTGCCCAACTCCTACCACCTCGACAGCCATGGCCAAGAAAGAGCCTCTGCAGGTAGTACAGTCCCACCGAACCCTGATCCTCCTCAGCTGATGGGGAATTTGCTCCCCAAAATTGAACTCGAATGAGGCCAAAGAGCAGCAAGCCCAAACTCTCAGCAGGTCCAAGGGTGCCGGCGAGCTCCGGTGCAGCCACACGGTGCCCAACGGCACAGGCGATGCCACGGCACTGCGAGCGATGGTGGGTGCCGAGCCCCCCGGCCGGCTCCCCTGACTCCCTGCCAGCTCCCTGCGGCTCCTCTGTAACCAGAGCACGTGGGGAAGCCCTGGCTATTGCATAACCACGTATTTACACTTTTCCCCAATTTTTTTTTTTTTTTTTTTTTTTAATAAGGCTGTCATTAAGACGATGAAGGATGCTTAACCCCAGGCTTGTGCATTCAGGAAACACGCAGGGTTCCCCCAAGCAGACCATAAGGAGGGATGCCCCACGCAAGGCTGTGAGGACCAGGGTCCACATGCTGCAGACTCGCTGCTGGCTGCGGATAACAGTGCTGCTCGTGGTCTCCTCCACAGCCCAAAATAAGGGTCAGCTCAAGGTTTTCCCACAGTCCACCCAGGGGAGGGAGACTGTCCCTGCTGCCAGGGAGAGGAGGAAGGATGGCGAGACCAGCATCCCCACAGCTTCGGCTGTCGGCCTGGGGCGTGCAGAAGGGATGCAATGAAACCTTTGGTGTTTTACCTTGCTTCGCCTTGCCCGGCGCTGGCACTGCCCCACTGCGGCGTGCCACCCCTGCATCGCACCCAGCAGGTCCCCAACGCCGCTAACTGGGCAAGCAGGGCAGCCAAGCTGAACTGCGGCTGAAGCAGCATCAAGTGAATATTTCAGATGTAAAAAGCCTGATTTAAACCAAGTCCTCACAATAAATAAAAATGTAAGTGCCTTCAATGCCAGCTCTACCAAGTCCACTGCACTTCTCCCCAGGAAAAGCCAGGACTATGCAGTACAAACATTAATCTCTTCCACAAAACAGCATTGCCCCTAGTTTTCCCCATGCCATGGAAGACTGCCTTCACAACTAGGATTTTTCAGCAGATAAGCCTGTCAAACGGCCTTCTCAGGACATAAACTAGAAAAAAAAAACCTATAGTCTAATATTATTCCAAACATAACAGATATTGTGAATTTATTACATACATACAGCTCATTATATACTTCAATATTTGTATACGAGGTGGGGATTTTTCAGCAGTTAAAGTGTATTAGCATATGTGGATTTCTTCACCTTAATGTATCCTGATAATCGTGGCAGAGTGTGTTACTCCCCACATGCCTGCAAGATGTGGCAGTGTCAAAGTCCAACCCTCCTCCCAGGTGCTTTATGGACAGCAATCCGGTGACCCCTGAAGTCAATAACTTGCTTTCCAATTTACTTAAGCAAAGGCTAAAAATGTGGCTTGGGGTGGGAGGGTGTTGTTCGTGGGGTTTTTATTATTTTATTATTTGGAAGGGAGTTGTTCCATTCATAGTTTAAACACCTTACTCTTGGCTTTCCTTCTGTTTAGGGTTTATGAAGAATAAGAGGAGGCGGTGTGAGGAATGGAGCAGACTCCCTTGGCTGGCGTAGGACCGGGCTCTGCAGAAGATTGTTTCTCTCTCACAGACATAAGACACAAATTCTATATTATTATAAAGCACTTTTTACCAAGGGTCAGTTTTTACATTTTATAGCCACGTGCAAAAGGCTTCCAGATTTCACAAGCATCTGTTGCACTTCAGATTTCATACCCGTCTGCTCTGTACTGAGATTGGGAAAACTCATGCTTTTCATTTTAAGGAGGTTGGGTTTGGGGTTGGTTTTTTTATTGTTATTCATTCATACTTCACTATGATTGCAATCGAGCTTTATAAGCTCATTAGACAAACAGTCATGTTTGTAAAGGTGTTATATAGCCGTGTCCCTCATCCCTTTCGCAGTGGGAAAGCTTCGGTGCTGTGGTTGTTTGTCATGTTTGCAGCCTCCACCTTAGTCAGGCAAAGCGGGGACCAAAGATGAGTTGGCTGGGGAAGATGCCACTGAAGTGTCGTGGCTGTAACTGCAGAAGTGAGGTCCCTCAGCACATCGTCAAAGGAGTGTGAACATCACTTGTGTACCTCTTTGATGGACTTGAGGTCTTGCTGCAAGGTGAAGCGTACCATATCTCCCGTTTAATGTTTCATGCATTAGAAAGCATTCCTAGGTCATTTTTATTACTAAGAAAACGTTTGGGTTTGGTTTTTGGTTTGTTTTGGTTTGGTTTTGTTTTTTTTTTTTTTTTCCCACCTGAAGTTCTTACCTAAAGTTTATGGCTTCAGTACTGAGACATTTTAAGCTTCAAGACTATTGTGTATGAGTTCCTAGATTTGTAGCAACAAAAAAAAAAAAAGCCTTTAAAAGGCACCTTTTTATGAAAAATATGATAGGGCAAACATATAAATACCTATATATGTTTTAGTCACAATACAACATATTCATTATTTTGAATGTAATACTTCAATGTTAAGCAGTGCATTCCTCTTTTTAAAATAACAAAACTACCTTTTCATTTGTAAATATACTATAGGAAGTCTCCCTATATTATCTTTCTGTATAATGTACTGTACTGCTAAATTATCATATGCTATTTAAATGTTTGAAATATTTAGAAGGTTGCATGCAGATTTCATATTTCTTTCTAAGACAAATGAAAAAAGTAATAAAAAATATATTTAAAAAAAGCTGACAATTGCTCTTAAATTTCCTTAAGCCATCAGGGAACTCTGGACGCTTCTAATAACTTTTTTTGGTGGATGAATTGGTTTGAAGAAAAACACTGAAACAGAGAGCTGATTTATAGATATGGCATCTTGATGACACTGGAATCAGAAAACATTATTCCAGTCCAATTCACTTCCCTTTCTCATTTTAGGATTTGGACTTTACCCAAACACCAAGGAATCCTGTTACATAAAGAAGGGCTATACCACGTGCCTATAGCCACTAGTCTAGTGTTATATTAAATAAATGTAAAGCAATCACTCTGGATCCGTATAAAAACAAGTCAGATGCAGCGATTTAGACGAGATCTCGGTTAGATTAGGGAAGGTTGTACAATGAAAGTCAGGCAACAAAAACCTGTGAGCCACCCCCTCCTCTCTCTGTGCAGTTTCTGCCCTCATCCAAAGGGAGGGACTTTGCACCCAACAAGGCTCTTACACCGCTCCCCAGCTAAACAAAGAAAGCAACAGATAGGAAGGGTAAAGCCAGCAAGAGTTTAAATGCATTAAAACCTCCTGCTTTCCCTGAACAGCACCCCTCTCCTTCCCCGCTGCTCCCAGCTGTGCGAAGGCAGCTTCGCATGGGGCTGCTGCCGACATCGGTGCGACTCCTGCGACAGCGATTTTATACTGTATAATCAAGGCAACACCTGACCTCAGCTCAAGGGTTGCCTCCAGTTCAGACAGAAAAAAAATATATATATATTTATATATATGTACACACACACTATATATACTTATTTACTGTGATAATACCTTGGCAAAGCTGAAGGAAAAAGAGCTGTTTGATTTCAAAGTGTTTTCCTATTCTGCACAAGGATGGAGCTACGAGCTTCAGAGGCCTATTATTAAAAAGCTTGAAAAAGATCCCAGAGTGTTTAAGAAATTAAACCTCTGGGGATATAGACCACAAAGCTCTGCTTCAGGCTGAGCTTCTGAACCCGATCTCTGGGCAAACCCAGACCTGTAGGCTAGCCAAGCTGCCCCTCTCCTTTTTGAGGCACATTTTAACAAAACCAGTAGTTTTTCCTTGAGGAGACTCGATTTCAACACACCGACAGACTTCAAGAAAAAGTTTATGCTTATTTAGTGACTACTGGACAATACATTTCCTGGAAAAGTATTGATATGGTTGCACAAGAGGTGGTTAATGCTCCGTTGGGAATGCTATGCACAGCT